>NW_026126511.1:36782500-37382500 GCF_943737965.1 Phodopus roborovskii | reverse complement strand
ACACACTGACTTCTTTTACTTTTGGCATGAATTATGCTTTCTCCAAACTTTTCATGACTTGATAGCCCATTTTCCTTTATCACTGCATACGTCATTGTTTGGATTCACCACAACTTGCTTTCCCATTCGCCTATTGAAAACCGTCTTGGTTGTGTTTTAGCTTAAACACTCATCGATAAAACTTGGTAGAGAAAAAAAGTTCCTTATTTTTTAGGTTTGTCGAATTATCTGCAAGTTAAACTAAAAGATGAAGTTAAAAAGAAAAAAAAATTCAGATGTTCCTCAACTTTTTAAGGCAGATTATTTCCAGACAAATATGTTATACATTGAAAATATACTAATTTAAAAATGTACTTAATATCAATATCACAGTTAAGTTCAGCTTACCTTAGGCATACTTAGAGCACTTGGAGTGAGGCAGTGTCAGCAACATAAAGACTATTTTATGATGGCATGAATTTCTCATCACTTTATAGCATACTAAAATAAAAGTGAAAGGGGGTATAAATATTTTTCGTCATTAATGTGCATTGAAAGTACCCTGGGCATGCAGAATGATTAAAGCCTTGAATTCAAATTACATGATGGTCAACAGGGTGCCATAGGAACAGGGTCATCTATTCCTGACTGGAAGCTGGAATTCACTACTATGGCCTAGCACCAGAAGAGTCCCATGTGCATGTGCCTAGCCTGGAAAAGATCAGAACTAAAACTGTGGTTTCTACTGAATCTAACTGGCACGTGGGGGTCTCTTCTGCTAAAAGCATCTACTCATCGCTTGAGCCGGCAGACGCCCAATGCTTGATTAAAAACAACACAAAAACTTGGCATCTCTGCCTTCATTTTACAGCTGTCTCCTTTTTTACTCCAAGCCACGGGTCCAATTTCTATTCAGTTCCACACATAGACATGTTAATCACTTAAAGAGAGTTCATCCCAGGCTGGGAGATGGCTCAGCAGGGAAAAGTGCTTGCTGCGCTGAGTTGGGATCTCCAGAACCCATATTAAAGCTAGACATAGGAGCACAGGTGTCTGTAACCCAAGCAAGCCAATGGGAGGCGGAGACAGGAGAATTTACAGAACCCGAGAGCAAGCTGGCTTGGCTTATGAATATGGAGGAGACTTTGTCTCAAACAAGGAGAAAAGGCAAGGACTGGCACCCTGTGCCCTCCAGTCATATGTGCACCCTTGCCCATACATACGCACAGGCACATACCACAAACACACACACACACACACACACACACACACACACACACACACACACACACACACGGATTTCATCTGAAACAGATAATCTTCCCCCTTCAAGACTGAATACACTAAAATAAGAGTAATTAGGTATTTTCATAATGTACACAGATATTAAGTAATAGAGAGATTATCAGCCACAAGCTTTTATTGTGTACTATTTCTGGTCACTGGAACAGCATTTACAAGTTCATTTTCTCAAGCCTGGGGAGGATGCAATCATTGCCTCAATCACTCCCATATCTGTTCTAAGGTCATTACTATCCCAGATAGCCTCAAGTTTCACTAGCAGGGATCCTTGTAGGCAATCATCTCACCTGAACCTGAAGGACCATAAAGACTGATTAGCCTGACCACAGTTGACTGAAACTGTGTGACTGTATATGCCTCGCATTAACTCCCTCTTTGTTTTTATCCTCTATAATCCCATGGGTACTTCCAGAGCTAAGGGTGTTCATTCCTACGTCTTTCCTACTATGGCCGAATAGGATGAACTCCTGTTATTTCTCTGATTAGACTCTCAAGATGGTGGGGGGCTAGCCTGGTCTACCAGGACTCCCAGAAGTAAGATATCAGATGTAGTACTGCAGCAAACAGGAGACAGAAGCTGGTCAGGTGATTTTAGGTTAGTGGGACCCTGAAAGTGAACAGTATTTTATTTGCTAAGAGCCCAAACCCCTTGCCCCTGTCCTTCTGAAAGTCAGAGTTGATAGTGATGTTCAAGCCAAACATCTTTGATTCTGCTTTAGCCAAGGCCAGGTAGGGATGGCAACATGAAAGACTGATTTTGTGGTTGTTGTTGTTGTTGCTTTTGTTTTTTCTTTCATTATCCATCTTCTGCTAAATGTGGAGCCCTTCCTAGAATCTATACACGAGAACACAAGCAAAACAGAGAAGTGTATGGTCATCTGAGGATGGGTCTACGGGACTGACCAGCTAATTTTGCCCTTCCTCAGTTTCTGCCACAAATCCTGTAAAAGTCCATAGATTAAGAGCTCGGTGGCACCCGTTTTGGGGACCTGATTGTGCTATCATGGTACTCCTCTCCTTAACTCCTACCTGTGCAACTAAAGTAAAACTCATTTTTAAACCCATTCTTCCATCATCAATGGATTTCATCTTTTGCATGATTGAAGCCACTGACTTCAGCGGTAATTTCATGTGACCATGTATCTGGCATTCTAACTTCTTAATTACAGCCCCCCCCCAAGTGAGAAAGAAGGCCTCCGCCCAACTTAAAAATATCCTACTTTCCCCATTTCAGTACTGGTAACTAACAATGCATATCACATTCTAAGTCAATCCTGGCAAATAAAGGGCAGGGTTTTGTTTGCACCCAGGGCTTCATAGGAAGGAAGGAAGGAAGGAAGGAAGGAAGGAAGGAAGGAAGGGAGGGAGGGAGGGAGGGAGGGAGGGAGGGAGGGAGGAAGGAAGAAAGGAAGGAAGACAGGGATAAAAGAGAGTTAAATCTGGGGTCTATGAACCTTTTTTTTAACATGTGGCAATGTGACAAAACTAAAGAAAGAGTTTGGCTTCTGGGAGCAGTAAATTATGGAAAGGTAAATACGTGGGGTGAACATAATTGAAGATGAGTATTACTTTAGTAGAGCCTGTTCCTGCAGACTCGTCTGGGTGCTAACCCTCTGTCTCCTAGGATAAGGGCTTCTCCTCCTGTCTCGGCACAAGTGGAGTATAGTAGGCTCACTCACATGAAGCAAAGCTCATGACCTGCTTGCTTCATTGTCTTCTGCTGAGACGATCCCTTATTTGAAAGCAATATATTTGCTGGTGGCATGTTCTAATTCTCTCCAGCAGCTGTAAATGTTTGTGTGCAAGTTATTATGAGGACCTAATTTCAATTCATTTTACTTAATACCTGGGGGCACAGATTTTTGGATCATGTATTAAGATTGTGTTTAATTTTGCCATAGAATAATCCTTTGCAAGTGCTAAAAAAAGAGGAACAAGCTACATCTTCAAGATAACGACATGCAGGAGAGAGCCTTTATTCTGATGTTGCTTTCACTCACTGACAAGGCTCATAGTTCAAAGGTTTTAACATGCTGTCCTTTACATGTACATTATGAAGAAGCCTCTGTATTCTTTTTAACAATGACATTGCATCAAGGAGATCTGGTCATAACAGAACCAAAAAAGCTTCCACAGAGTTCTGCATGGTGGGTCCCCATCTTCTCATTGGGTTAATAAGCCTTGAGCTAATGGCACCTTAAGTCAGGATTTGACATCTTCTGCTTTCCATGGCTTCTCTGAAACTGCTTCACTGCAGTTAACCGTCCATCACCTCATTTTCCCATCCAGTAAAGCATGGATAACAGGGGCAAATGAATGACAGGCATTGAAGGGTGGGCATGAGAGGATGATGTGTGCAGAGGATGCCCACCAGAGCCTGGCACACAGGAAAAAGTGGACAGAAGTTGACTTTCCACCTATGATAAAAACTACATAATTAGATTACACTCCCTTTCCTATTCCAACAGCCACCACAAGGCAGGCAGATACCTCTTCCCAAAGGACCAAGAAGTTTATACTAAAAAAGACTAAAATTCCTGACAAGTCTTGAAAAGACTTCCAAGAGTCAATAGCAACCTGTGATAGTCATTAGGTGTAGGATGAAAATAACCCTTGCTTGATACTCTCTAGATGACTTTACTCCATTAACGTATCATGGCCTGTGGGACATTAACCTTTTAAATGGGGATTCTGTAAGCTGACATAAAGGAATTAGCATCAAGACAAATTTTAATCAATTCAAAGGTTAACACACACACACACACACACACACACACACACACACACACCCATTCACCTGCTACAGGTAATTCCAGCCTCCCAACAACACGGGGCTGAGAAAGAAATCAGAGAAACATCACCCTTTACAATAGCCACAAACAACATAAAGTATCTTGGGGTAATGCTTACCAAACAAGTGAAAGACCTATATAGAAATAACTTTGTGTCTTTAAAGAAAAAAATTAAAGAAGATACCAGAAAAATGGACAGATCTCCCATGCTCTTGGGTAGGTAGGCTATCACCTCATTTTAAGACAAGAAATTAAAGAAACATTTTCTCTCCCTACAGGAATGTTCACCCAATGCCTTCACAGTCTGCACTTTATAATTTGCTCTACTAGAGGAACTGTGTGTATTACAACAGAGCCCAGAATTCTCAAGAGATGGGTCCTGACAAATTCGGGAATTCCAGAAATTCTAGATGCCGTTATAGCACAGAATTTCTCTCATAAAATACAGTCGAGTATTACTAAAAACTGTAATTGACCCCTGAAGACCTTTATAATTCTATAAATAGAGTGACAGACTCATTTATATAGCCAATAACACAAATTCTGTCTGGAATTTTTATTGAAACAGTTTGTGAACTGCCTTTCCTTAGTGAGCATGTGGTAAATGCATTTGTACCATAGATCCAAGCCCCTGCCAATGTGGCATTCCCTCCCCATAATTAATCTCAAACTTGTACTTTTCTATTTTTCTAAGACTTTTTCTCTTTCCTTCTATGTTAGTGCTATTTACAGCTTGATTTCAGTACTTTTTCCCTATTCATGCCGTTGCTTGCTGAAAGTATTTTATATAAGATACAGTTTATGCTTTACAAAAGGTCCAAGAATGGAAAGATGAACTGAGAGCCACGAAACCAGGCTGAACTCGGGCTGCTGAATGGTCTCCAGCATGGATAAGTAACTCACTCACACTATGAAGCAGCCATTCCTCAGTGTTTTCCTGCGCAGTATCCAAGCTACTTCATCACACCACTCATTAGAGTCACCCGGCAGTTATGAAAACCATACGTGGGGTGGGAATGCGCTGAAGCCTAGAGTGTTATGAGGGGTTCAGAGATCCCAATTCAGTCTGCAAATAGGCTTTTTGAGGAAGGGGTGATGGGAAACAAGACACACAGCCCTGTTGGGAATGAAGAGCTGAGTTATTTGCTTTCTGTTTTAAGAGCTTTGACATCAGTTAATTTTTCCAGTCACCTCTGTCAGGGGCGGGTTGTCACTCTAACCTGAGGCCTTGCAGGTGATAATCACGTATGTACTTTGTTCCTGAATTCCATGAGCACACCCTCTCCAGTAACTTTGCAAGGTGTATTTACTATCTTCATGAGAAAGTAAAGCCCAACAAAGGGTGCACACGTCACCATTACACAGCCAATAACTGGTAGGGAAACCAATCCGAGCTGCCTAACCTGGGGACATCCTTCTTTCTTCCTGTCTGTGTGTCTGCCTCTTTCTAACTAAAAGGCAGAATATAGAGGTTAAATAAGGCTCAGGCGTATCTGCCATTTAATTTCTGAATGCCATCTAGACTAGGGAAGAGTAGACAAGAAGCAGGGTAAGGATGGGGGGAAGTGAGGGTGTGGGGGAGAGGAAGCAGCTTTAGGAGTGGCTTGCCCTAATCTAGAAGTGTGATCTTATGGGGTGGGGGTGGGGTGGGGGTGGGGTGGGGGTGGAGATACACCCTGGGTTAGAATATTTAAGTGACACAGCCTTCTCCAGAAGCCCCTGGACTGAAGCCTAGGTCACATCTCCTGCATTCAGAGTCAGGATAGGTTAGACACTAAGAGGGCTCGCCTTTGTTAAGGCAGAGCGTGGGGCAATGCCATTCTTGGAGGTGCATTCTACCTTTAGCCTGGAGAAAGTTGCAAAACTGAGCTGAAACCCTTTTGGGTCCTCTGCAACTTTTAAGATGCAGTGGAAAAATAGAGAGCAACTATGATTTTGGTGGCTGGAGTTTCTGGAGCATACCAAGAAGCTGTGGCTTCAGATCCCCAGGGCTTAGCACATTAAACTCGCTGGAGTCTGTGTTCTGGCCTCCCCTACATTTACTCTATTTTACTCCAATTTCAAATTACACTTTAACAAAAACAAAAGAACAATTATGCTCTTTTACCTCATCTTTATGTTATGTGAAAAATGAGATGCCAGTTTATTCCTAAAAGCCAAGAGAAACTGAGGCGAATTTTCTCTAATCACCTAAAAGAATGTCACATGTAAGTAAGGTTAATATTTCCTTTTTAAATGCCTACACATGTATAGGCAGTTAGAAATATATCAGAGGCCAAGCGTGTTGGCACGGTCTTTGTTTCCAGTACTTAGAGGTAGGAGTAGTGAGCTCCAGGCAAGCCCCGGGCTGTGCAGAGAAACCTATTTCAGAGCAGACAGACAGATAAAAACAAAAAGACCTGAAGGGCTGGGATGAAGGTCAGTGGCAGAGCACTTTCTTGGCATGACCAATGCCCTGGATTTGACTCCATGACCACAAGCCAATGGAAAGAGAATATTATCTTTGCCACTTTATACATTCAAATGTGTAGTATATAGAGGAAAATCTTCTACAAAGGCATCATTATTGTGTAAGTCAATTGCTAGGCCCCAGGCACCATTACGTTCAGGAGTAACATAGGAAAATGTAAGCAAGAACTATCTGTGAAAATAGCTAGTGCCAAAATCTAACTGAAAACTACAGGAATGCAGGGTCCAGGAGGGTGTTGTGTGTAAACGCGGGCGGCTGGAGCAGTCAGCCAGCCTCACGGAACAGGCCTTGGTTCCCTTGGTTCCACTGTACGATTTTCTCTTCCACCTTGTTCTCCTTTCTTTGGCTCCTAGGTGTACCTAACCAAAACACGTTGTTTATTCAGAGCAGTATGTCTAACACATGGAGTAGGCGCAGTTTATTGCCTGCGGGAAGGAACCAAGTATTGAAGTTGGTCGTAGACCTAGTTGTCTGCTTTACCTAGAGGCTCGGCATTGTTTGCTTAGGGAGCAGAGATGGCTACAGGCCACGGGAGGAGGAGCTTTCTTCCTCTCTGTCTGAAATTTAATGAGGGTTGAGAACACTGGGAATTCGCACCCCACACAGAACTTGTTACAATCAATGTGAAAGAATCCTGCTGCAGCAGCACGTCCCCATGAGGCTCTTCCCTGTCTGTTGTCTGATGCTCCTTAGAAATAAAAAGTACCATGTTCGGGAGCTACATAAATACCGTTGCAGGAGTTGCTACTATAATTACTAACAAATGTTGAATGTATTGTGTTCACCGTACACATTTAGAATTCCATTTGGTATGCATTTACACATCATATGCATTCAGAATTTCAGTGTCCACTAGATGCTTTCTCTCTTTTGAAAGGCAGATCATTCAGGAGACCTGGTAAGGCAGCATGACATTCTGTAGGAGAAGCTGTGTTTTTGGCTCGGCACAGAGCCTGCCTTGTTTTGGTTTTAGTTCACTGGGCATCGAGAAGAAATGTATTTCAGTGTCAGGGCATCTATGGTGTCTCAGAGTCCCCTTGATTTATTTCACTGGCAAAAAGTATGTTTTCATCTACTTCACTGAGATGACCAAGAAAAAAGTTAGGCCAGAAGGAATTCTACTCCTTGTGAATTATTAAAGCAAGTCTTCAGCAACTATAAATCTGGATAATGGATGACAACCCAAACTGTAGAGCCCAGTGGGAAACCAGAAAGGAAGAAAATAGCATCCAGATCTGAGAGCTAGAGGGTTCTTGCTTAGATTCCAAATGTAGGTTTTGAGCCTGTCTTCACTATCCATCCCAGTCAGAATCAAATAAGTGTGCATGGTTCCTTTTGGCCACGTGTTTTCCTTGTCGTCTTACCTGGCTACGATCAGAGTTGTGCAAAGTGGCTTACATTAGGGGCTTTGGAGAAGCATCTTTGGAGGCACTCAGTGCAGATAGATATACCTGGTACACATTGGGTAGAAGATGTGGGCATCATTGAGCACTTGACAAGTCCTTGCAAAGGCCTTCAAAAAATTTCCTTTCTGCTCTTTTTAAAATGGATACACTTGGGGTTCTGCTTAGAATGCTCCAGCCAGGACGTGGATAAAAATAAATGTCTTTTCTATGGTTCTGAGCAAAATTTTTGTTCCATTGGGTTATGGTTATTTTTATCCATCCTATAATAGGAGATGCCAGAGAGTCCCTGAATATTAATGTTGTGATTGGTTTCCTGGAGCACTACCCACCCATGGATTTGCCAATTCCAAGCGCTCCTGTGTCTGTGCCCAGCTCTTCCTTAGATGCATGGGCCATTTGGCTCTCCAAGCCTCAATGACTCTGCATCTTTAGTCCCTCAGAGTGAATACCTGCTAACATTTTGCAACCTCAATTTGTCACTTAACTGCTGTTGGGCAGGCCCTGCCTTAGTGTATCAATATTATGACATCAGTGGGCATTACGGCTCCAGAAATATCTGCATAGGCCTCTTACTCTGTCTTCTCCTAGAGTAAGACATGTAAAAATTTAAGCAGCTTCCTGGAAGTCCAGCCCCAGAGCCACTCATAGAGAATGCTTTCCAAGGGGCTGCCCCACAGTAGAGATAAGGGGGTACACCTGCACAGTCTAGTCACAAGAGCCCCTCTGGCTTCTGATGTCTGGCAGTTTTGCTCAATTCTGTTCACATCTTTGATTCTTGCCTTGGGCTTTGGCTGTGAGCTTTACTAGCTGTGATTTTCACCTTTGGCTCTTTTGGAGGTCCTTGTCTCTTGGCATCTACCTGGCCTCAGTAACTGGATTTCCCACAATGATCAAAATGTCCCTGATCTGAGTTACTATGTATATCCCCTTTAGGTGTCCTGTTCTCTTATTTCCCCTTCCTTGGTACTATGCTGAGATCCTGAGTCCGTGCCAAAATCCATGGTGGGTGCTGACACTGCCCTAGGATGTGGAGAAGACAAGACAGCTTGTTTTCTAATGCTCGCTCCATACCATATATGATAAACACACACATATATTAAAGCCATCCTCTTGGATTGCAAAGGTGTATTGAACAGATTAACGTCTGTAAAGCATGTGAATGGCTGTGGAAAGCAGTCATGCAGAAGATTGCTAAGCTATTGCCTTGGCAACACCTTCACATTAGGAAGAAAGCTAATAGAAGCTGCAATTTGAAAGCAAGGAGGCCGGTTTTGTTTTTAGCAAGCTCCTCACTTCCAGGTACCTCTTATTCCCTTTAGCTTTACCACCATGAGCAACTGTCAGTTGTTCTGTTTATTCAATAATGCATCTCTGGTCCTGAAGATTGTTTAGAAGGCATTTCCCTTAGGGCTAGTGGCTTGATGGTAGAGGCGCCTGTTACTGAGCCTGACAACTTGAGTTTGGTACCCAAGACTGACACCATGGGAGGAAAAAATTGACCTCTGACAGCTGCTCTCCAGCAGAGACAGTCCCACACACAATACAAATGTCATTTAAAAAATTGCATGAAGTTCAATTAATCACATTTTAAGAAAGTAATACACAGTATTGGACCACATTCACACACAGCACATATTCCATTAACTATTCTTTAGTCAAAAGTGTAGCCTGCTCATGGAAGAAAGGGGTAGAGAGGAAGAGACAAAAGAAAGTAAGAAAGAAGTAAAAGAAGAGGAAAAGACAATGGTGGAAGAAAAATCCTAAAAAGCAGCCAAACGTGCTAACAATAAAAACAAACGATGGTCATTAGTCCCGAGGAGCAAGCTTGACTGTGGATGGAGCCTGAACAAGTTCCCTTCTGGCTCTTGTACTGTGTGTTCAACAGTTTTATGACAATTTGACACACGCTTTAGTCATGAGAGGAGGGAGTCTCAGAAGATCAAGCTGAGGACAAAGCCTGCAGGGCATTTTCTTAATTAGTGATTGATTGATGGGCGGTGGGGCTGCCCTGGGCTGGTGGTCCTGGGTTCTATAAGAAAACAGGCTGAGCAAGCCAGTAAGCAGCACTTCTCCATGGCCTCTGCATCAGCTCCTACCTCCAAGTTCCTGACCAACTTGAGTTCCTGTCCCAACTTCTGCTACGAGTAGGTTTTTCTGCAGGCCTGGTTCCACACTAGCCCCCAAATAACACAGAGATGCTGTGTTATATATCAAGCTGTTAGCCTGTTAATAGCATTTTTTATTGGCTAGCTCTGTCTTAAATATTAACCCATTTCTATTAATCTAAATATTTCCAAGTGGTCTCATCTTACCAGAGAGAGGGCCCAGAGTTCTACCCTGTTGGTCCTACATCTTGAAACTCCTACTACTACTTCCTCTCTCCTCCTTGTCTCCTAGTCCTGCCTATCTTGCTTTCCTATTTGTCCCGTCTCGCCAGCAAGAACGATGCGGCACACTCAGGATCCTTCTGCAGTAAAGCTTTAATGCATCTTGAGAGGGAGAGCATAAGCTTACCCCAAACATCCAAATCCCAACCCTTATATAGTTTTACAACCTTCGCCTCCTGATTGGCTGCAGCCCATCGGCCCATATGACGCCACGGGAGAGGCAGAGGCCAAGGGAGGGAAAATCACCCTGCACCTGCGCACTGACTTGTTTACTCTCAACGCCAGCCGGATGCAGCCGCCATCTTGTAATGGAGAATGCAGGGATGGCTCCCTACACCTATTGGCCAACAGTGCTTTATTCATTAACCAATAAGAAAGACATATTTACAGAATGACGTCTCCCATCAGACTTCCTCTGAAATTCAGTGTGGAAGTATAAGCCAAATAAACCCTTCCCTCCTAAAGCTGCTTTCTGTCATGTTTCATCACAGCAATAGCAACCCTAACTAAGACACTGAATCAGCAATGGCTTTTAACTTTAAATATTGAACATAGCCAGGCATGGTGGCACATACCTTTAATCTCAGAAGAAGATAGATCTCTGTGAGTTTGAAGCCATCCAGGTCTACAAAGTAAGTTCCAGAGCAGCCAGGATTATTACACAGAGAAACCCTATCTTGAAAAAAAAAAAACAAAACAAAAAAAATTGAACATATAAACACCTTAATTTTCTGTAATAGTTTGGTTTAAGTTTTAAAATACAGCATTTCAAAAATTTTCAAATTCTGAGCAAGTTTTGTTTAACAAAATATACTCACTGCAATTGAAAGGCTTTGTCTGAATAGTCTATTGCTATGAAGACCCATTATGCCAATAGCAACTCTTATAAAGGAACATTTAATTGGGGATGGCTTAGAGTTCAGAGGTCCAGTCCATTCTTGCATTTCAGGAAACATGGCAGCATGCAGGCAGACATGGTGCTGGAGAGGTAGCTGAGTGTGCTGGGATCTGCAAAGAACAGAAAGAGAGAGAGAGAGAGAGAGAGAGCGCGCCTGGGTCTGGCTTAAGTATTTAAAACTCCAAAGTCTACCCCTAATGACTCACTTCCTCCAATAAAACCACACTTCCTCCAACAAGGCCACACCTTCTAACCCTTGTCAAGTACCACCACCCCCTAATGACCAAGCATTCAAATATATAAGCTTATGGGGGCCATTCTTATTCAAACCATCACAGGCTTGTAGGTTCAAAACCTAGATGGGGGGAGGGGCAATACTTTGCATAGTTTAAAAGTTCTGTTCACCAGCAAATGAGTCTTTAGTTTATATTCAAGAGTGCATCAGCTGTCACTATGTAAACAAAGGAAGGAGGGGGAAAAAAAACACTCTTTCTCAGGGCTTGTTAGTTAAATCCAGTAAAAGTTTTCCTTTTTGTTGATGGAGGATAAAACTGTACAATGGCCACTGAAACCTCATTGGTTTCTACAAAATCTTAAATCAAGAGTGGACCTAGGGAATGTTGTAAATATTGTAACTTATTCTATCCACTGAAATGACTAAAGCAATCCTACTTGAAAAGTTGGAAATGATCAAACAAAAAAGCCGTACCCGAAGTTCTGTTCTACATTAAGATTGTGTAGAGTGATTGCTTCCAATGCTCTGGCTACTTAAAATTCCATCACTTAGAAGGTCAAACTCTAGCTCCTACTTTTAATGAAATTATTTCCTTATTGTAGTATTGTAATATGATTGAAGGAACTGGTTCCTAACTCTGCTGAATAAGACACCCAGAGCAGCCCTTAACAAAGTAGGGTTAACCAGCACAGGGTTGGAAGCAACACTGATTGGTAATCTTTTTCCTGGACAAATACTTTTCACTTCAGTTCAATATCAATTCCCCTTAAAGAGAATGTTTAATCTTGTTATAGTGTATCTTATTCTGATAAAAGCTTGTAAGTGTGTTTAAATACCTTATATTCTAAATGCTTACACAAACCAAAAGAAATTTACAAACCTATCCTATAAACTTATCACAACAAAAAGTTAGGAAAATTCAGCTTGAAATATTAATTTAATGGGTGGTATTGGTTTTCTGATGCTCAAAACCATACTCTAAAATCCAATTTAAAAAATGCTTATCCCGCCTATGAAAAGGATGTTCCATAGTATCCAGAGTCTACTTCCTTAGCATAGTAACATTCCCTATATCCCACCGCTTTCCCTCCGTGTCCCCCTTCACACGCGTCAACTTGTGTGACTTGTGTTCTTCCAGGAAGACTCACTCTTGGCTCTTGTGATCTCGAGAGTGCTGCCTCCTCACTTTCCACTGCGCTGCTTACAAACAGTATCGTTTTCCTTTCGGCCTCAATTCAAGGCCATCTATTTCCCTGGGTCCCTGGACCTAACAACTCTTCTAACCCTTTCACTGAGCTCCCAGAGTGCGTTGCTCATATTTGCCTTCACATCATGTTAATTACTGACACCATGACCAAAAGAAACTTAAGGAATGAAGAGTTTATTTTGGCATATGGTTCCAAAGAGATAGGTAGGGGAGATGGGCATGGCAGCAGGAGCAAGAAGCTGGGTGACTACATTTTCATTCCCACACAGGAAGCAGAGAGTGTGAACAGGAAACAGGATGAGGCCATAAACCCTCGTAGCTCTCCCTTCCCCATTGATATATTTCCTCCCAAAAGGCTGCATCTTGTGAAGGTTCCAGAACCTCTCCTAAGACAAGGGTGTCTAGTTCCTGGTCAATTCAAACTGCTTGTATCAGCTCAAAATCCCCTCAGTGCTCACTACCATGTGTAATCTGCTTGCTTTTTTGGCCATTTTGCTTTTCTCTGTGTCCCCCCCCCCTTCTCTGATTGCCAACCTGCTCACCACCCCACCCCATAGGATAACCTTGACAGTCTGGTCAAGAATAAACCTTTCTTTCTATACACAAAGCAGTGTAGCTTTGTGGTTTCACTGGTCCTTGATTGCAGAAAGGAGATGTGCCCATTGCTGGTCATGACCTTTCTCTCTACCCCTTGCCTGACACAACTGTTAATCTACATGCTAGTAGATACACTGATTCTAAATGCTTCGTAGAGACTGAATCAGAGAATATGTGACACATTTGTTCACATGCAATCTTTTAAAGTCACAATTTAAGAAATATTCAAAAGGAAGGAGTTAAATGAGCCGACTATGTGATAATGGAAAATTGAATGAATTTGGAGTCATCTGAGTTAAAACTCAACTTACATATTTACTAGTTATGTAGCTTTGGGCAAGCCATTTTGTCTCTGAGCCTCAGTTTGCCAGGTTCTGGTTTGAAAAGAGGATAACAACAATTCTCTTAAAAGACAGTAGTGAGAAATTAGAAGAATATATGGCAAGTTCCTAGACAAGGTTCTGCTTAGTAAATAGAAGTTGGTATCTACATTTCTATATATTCATAGTAGGCTATTTGATTAATGGATGATTGATAACAATGTTAATGTCATTTCTTCAGAATACCAATGGACTCTCAAGAAGCTAGGGTAAGGGCAGAATCTGTTCTGGAAGATTTTCCTTCGTCTTTTGTCTCTCGGCCACTCATAAACAAATCAGCAATTTGAGATCAGAGGGAAAGCCTTTCAGGTCTAGTCCTGATACTGGGATACTGAAACTTTAGAAAATTCAGGTATTCCTCTTAACCTCCAGTGTTCTTTTTGCATAGACTTTTAAAATCTGATCATTACTGCTTTTTCTACAGTAGGACAAAGGAAGCTGGAATTATACACCTGAACAATGTGTGAACTATCCTTAACATAGATGAGCAATACCATATGAATCATGAGTAGAAAGAAAGAGAAAAGAAAAAGAACAAAATAATGGAACTTGGTGTGAGGAAAGAAAAGTTCAACTACCATTCATTGATGAAATTACATCTTGAGATGTCCAAACAAAGCAGGAAATCTCACCACAAAAACAATAAGGCTGATTCACCGAACAGAAATCCATTAGCATACTAATCCAATTCCCCAAACACAAAGGGAAGAAAGAAGGGGGAAAGATGTTATAATAAGTTTAGTTGAATCATACTTACAATGTAGGGTGTAATGATTGAATCAAGAGCGTGAAGGAAATTGAATAGTGTGCTCTAAAGTAGGGAAGGTGCACAAACAATTCAATTTCTTGGGGAGAAACACTGCTGAGTTTTAAAGAAAGAATCTAACTTCTAAGAAAAAGTACTATAAGTTACACAAGTTTTTTGTAGTTCTTAATTTAAAATATATATATATATATATATATATTCCTGTGAATAAACAGAATAATTAAGAGAATAGATTTTAGTTGGAACTTGCTATTTAAGTAGTTTAGTTTTACCAAAGTAAAAAATAGAAATAATCTTGGAAACGTTCCCTGTGTTGCCTTTTGTTGTTGTTGTTGTTTAATAAAGAAGCTGGGCAAATTACCTGTCTTCTAGTCAGAAGCAATTTTGTGAAGTTCAGATGGAGAAATACAAAGCTGGTGTCATAGAAATATTCAAATTGATAAATTCCAGCCCTTTCAAACAGGCTGAGAAAAATCTTCAAAAATAGCAGCGAGATAGGATCCATTATTAGCATAGAAGTAGATTGAATATTGTCCTCTGAAATTACTCTGCCACTTTATCTTCCCCAAATGAGGTATGCCATGACAAAGAATTATTTTTGATCCCAAGAGACAAGGCCAATACATTTCTCAACTTAATTATCTTTATCAAAGAACATGTAAAATAGAGAACATTTACATGTGCATCTATACATGTATATACACCTATTTATTTACATAGATAATATATACATAGTTTTTCTCTGAACTATGAGCTTGCTTTGTAGCAAGGTTATCACTGTGTAGCCTAGAATAACCTTGAATTTGAAGCCATCTTCCTGCCTTCCTAATGCTTGGGATTATTGATATATGTCACCATATTGACCTTAAAGTATTTCAATTCTTACTAGCCCTGGTATCATACATGCATGGCCTACGCATGTGTTCATGGATGCTCCATTCTAAATTCTCATGCCTCACCTCCTATTGAGAAAACAATTACATTCTCAGAAGCCAGAAAAATCTGAGACCCCATTTCTGATTTTTATGATCCAACTATTCCACTTCCAGCTGTACATCCAAAGGGGATAACTGAACTATTCATAATAGCCAAGATATGAATTCAAGCCATGTATTTCTATCAGCATATATTGAGATACCTATTCATGACTGGATCTTATTCAATTACAAAAAAGAAGGAGGAGGAAGAGAAGAATGATGCTGTGTCATTTGCAGCAAAATGGATCAAATCCAAAAACTTTAAATATTCAAAGAAATAAACCAGGCACCAAAAGACAAATACTGCATGATGGGAGATGTCATTCTGTAAATATGTTTCTCGTATTGGTTAATGAATACATCACTGTTGGCCAATAGGAAAGCAAGATAGGAAGGACTAAGAGATGAGGAGAGAGGAAGAAGTAGAAAGGAGTTTCACCATATAGGACCAACAGGGTACAACTCCGCATCTTCTCTCCGGTAAGATAAAACCACGTGGAGATACTTAGATTGATAGAACTGGCCAATAAGTAATGCTAATAAGAGGCCAACAGCTTTATATATAATACAGCATCTCTGTGTGTTATTTGGGGCTGGGGCTGGCTTGGCTCTGGGACCAGGCAGGCAGAAAAACCGCTCATAACAACTATATGTTCTCAGTCACCTAGGACCTAAGAAGGTTGGGCTTCAAAAAGGGTGGGAGCAGGAATAAAGAGAGATTAGATATCAGCTACACAGACACAGTTAGACAGGATGAGCAATTTCCAGTGTGCTACAATACCAGAAGGCAATTGTGTTTTATACTGTGCCCAACCTAAGACCCCAGACTGCATTTGCTCCGGGGTAGCTATGAGTGTGGTTCAGCATACAAACTTACTCAAGACCTGATGAGAGGTTGCCCCCCCCCCCGCCATACACACCCTGCCATTTTTCTTCTTTTGTAACTTTATTTAGTGATTCCCAAGCATGAGCTTTGAAGATAACATGTGTGCCACAATGCCAAAAGGCTGGGCACCCCTGCAATCTATTGCATATTTTCAAAGAACTAGAAAAGAGGGGTGCAAAGGCCTCGTGGAGTGATAGAGCAGAAGTATGCATCACTTTCATTTGATTATTATACATTCTATGCATACCTGCAATATCAAACTCCAATCCGTGACTATGCTCAACTCTATGTCAGTTATAAGAAACCACATCTGAGAATGCACACCTGCAACCCCAGCACTTAGGAGCCTAGGGCAGGAGGATTGTCACAAGTGTGAGGCCAGCCTGGGTTACATATCAGGTTCCAAATAGGCCAGGGCGTCAAAGAACTATCTTGCTTCAAAAATAAAGTTAGCAAATAAATAAAGCAAAATAAGAATATAAAAACTAAAGTCGAAGAAATTAAATTAATTAAAATTAATTATCTAAACATAATTAAAAATTAAAAGTGGGTAAAAAGACAATATAGTTACTCTCTGAGCCATCACTGAAGCTGAACTTGAGTTGTACACATTTTTTTTTCCTTGACATTATATTTCATTAGTGATCTACTGGAACATTTATAGCAGCTTCTACAGTAAAAGCCACAGGGAAAGCAAATCCAACCCATCTCCAATGCTCAGGTTCGAGGAAGGAGCAATGTCTGCAGCTTACCCTGAGCTTCTGGGGTTTTGCCTGCACGTGTGTCTGTGTATCAGATCAGCTGAAACTGGAGTTTTAGATAGTTTGTGAGCTGCCGTGTGGGCTCTTGGAATTGAGAGCCTCTGGAAGAGCAGCCAGTCCTCTTAACCACAAAGCCAGCCAGCCCCTAGCCTGGGCTTCTGGAGTTTTCTACACTGAGGCAAATAGTCAATACTGAACAACCTTGGTTGGACAGATCCTTCTAAGGACAGGGAAAATAAAAGTGACAGGATACTGACATGCAGCATCACCCTAACCTTATGGAAAGAATCAAAATCCAGACTCCAAACAATCAACATGACACTTGTGAAAAACTAAGTATCCAAACATCCTCCAGTATAAAACGGATGGCACAGGAAGGCTGTTCTTCTCCAAGGCTCTGAGCCCTTTCCAACACTCATAATTATCCAGGTTCTCAACCCAGCACTAAACACATTCATTAAGTCTCTCTGACAGGCCACATAAAATTAATCCCTAGTTCTTGGGTTTGTTTTGTTTCCCTTCATGTTCCCCTAAGAGTTTGTTGTTGTATTTGCTGTTGTTTTTGCTTTTTTTTCCCAAATATCAAAATTCTGCTACCCAGGCTGGCAACCTTTAGATGCCTGGGCCAGCCTTGACTTTTCCAGGAACGTGTCACATGATCTAATCGAGAGTATGTGTTCCGTTTCTATTTCCAGTTTTCATTTCTTTCTGTGGGAGTGATGATACAAAATCTCTGATTTACCTCAACAGTCATGGTGGATATTTCTCAAGTCCATAGCTGTTCTTCCAAACAAATAAGAACCATTTCATGCTGAAACTGCTATAAAACACTAATAAAATAGTGAATTAAAAAGTTACAGTAGTGGTTTCATAGCACCAAATAGAGTTGAAAGCCATAATTATACACATGCCGAAGCCCCTGGAATACCTTCTTCTTAGTGTCCATGGTCTTCTGATCTCTCAGGAACAGAGGACCCAATGGTCCTTTGAATTTTGTTTCTTTATTATCAAAATAGTTTATATTAGCATAAACCCCACAAGAAGTCCATGAGTCTCATACTTAGATATTGACTGAAATATCTGATATTATGTAATATCTCTATTAGCCTAGGTATGCAAATCTGACTCAGTACCTATGGTAAAGGGTAGTCAAGAGAGCAGGGTTATGATTATGAACAAAGGATAAGTAACTCTATATCACTTATCATGGTGCCCAGCTCACCAGTATTAAGGTTAAAGGTTCTTAGCATCAGATGAACTGCTGGACGGGATCACTTCCCTGTTCATTGCCTGGGCAATATTCGTGCACCAACAGAAGAGTTGTATGGTATTTTAATCCTCATCTTCAAATAGAGTAAATTTCAGTTTCATCTTTCATACAAATGTGGACAAATCATTTGGTCACTCTGACACTTGGTTTCTTACATATGAAATGGTAACCATAATACTAACAGTTATAAATGCTTTTGCAGCATTCACATCAAATTTTAATTCTTTTCTTGAGGGCAATGCCTGAATCTGATCAATTTCTGTATCCTTGGTATCTGACACAGTCTCTATAAAATAAAGCATTTTAGAAATATTTTCTAAATTGTATTGGATAAGCTATTCATATCATGCCAGCTCTTTGATATTAACACATGGAACAATACTTTTGCAATTCATAGTATTGTTCAGTAAATATTCACTCCCATCAATACCCTCAATGAGAAATTCCTTTAGTCTGTGAATTGAAATTTGCCTGACTCTTACTTTGCCTGAGGGGATGTTAATGGTTGTGAACAGATGCGTTAATTGGGTTTGCATAATTAGGTTTGCTTTCCTGGACCCTGCCTTTCACCCTGAGAAGAGTATGCTGTGGTTAGTCACTAGTCCAAGGATGCTGACCTCTCCTGGAGCCAATCTAGATCAGCCAAGCTTCAAATGGATGGTATGTGCAACAGGAATGCTTATTAGTCTACCCTGCTATTTTGAGTGTAAGCTAGAGAATGCTACTATAACATAGGTGATTAATTCAGAGCATGCTTTATTAGAACATTGTATCATTTGCTATGGTATGAGTTGTAAATGTAGACTATACTTTTAAGCTAATCAGTCCATTTCTCAAGTAGAACTCAGTAGATCACCTACTAATATAAATAAACCATATATGCCTAATGTTTCAAGTAGTGCAATGGGTAAAATCGAGGACTTAAGACCGATCTCTCAAATAAGATACTTTTCCTGGGGAAAGATGACTAGCTGTTCTTCCAGAGGACCAGGATTCAGTTCTCACCACCAATGTGGCAGCTGTCTATAACTCCAAGTCCAGGAGATCTCGCATGGGGTATACAGATATTCATGCAGGCAAAACAGTCTTACATATTAAATAAATACATAAATCTTTTTAAAAATATATATTGCTCCTAAGTAAAGTTTGCCATGACTTGTACTAAAGTTTTAGGTTGGGGCTGGAGATGATTGATGGTCAGCATCTAAGAGCACAGAGTATCTGTAACTCCAAGAGGTCCAATACCCTCTCCTGGCCTCTGCAGTCTCCTTCATGCTCATAAATTTACATAGGCACAAACACAAAAACATAGCATTTATTTTTTAAATGTCTTAGTTAATGTGAGGAGCCCCCTTTCTACTATTGCTCATATATGTCACCTCTTGTCATGATTTAGATATGAAGCATCTGCCCAAATGTTTCTATGTTAAAGGTTAGGTTCTCAGCTGTTGGCCTAGCCACTGAGAAGCAAATGGATCGTGAAAGCTCTGACCTAATCAATGGACTAATCCAGTGATGAATTCATAATTTGATGGCATTATTGGAAAGAGTTGGAAATTTTTGGAGGTGGGATCCAGTTGGAGAAAGTAGTTTCTGAGGACCATTCCCTTAGGGGCTATTTTGTTCCAGGGTTTAACTCTGTCTGCTATTTCCTGGCCACCAGAAGAGAAGCAGCTCTCTTCCAGGATGCCCTTCAGCCTTAATGTGCTTCCTCACCACTGGCCCAGAAAGAGTTAAGTTAGCTGACCTTGAACTGTGACCTCTGTAACCATAAGACAAAATGCTCCTTCCTTTTGACTTGTTTCTATTTGGTATTTGTCATAGCAACAAAAATTTTACATTTTCCTGATATCAATAGTTGGTGACAAAAAATATCAATAAGCTATGATCTATTTCGTTTTTCTACTAGGGGAAGGGCATGGAGTTTGAAGACTCACATGAACTGTGTCACCTCTGGGCTCGTATATCTCTAAAGTAATAACATTAACACAACTCTGGTTGGTAAGAGCCTTACCATTTGAATTGTCCATGGTTAGCTTTTGTTAGCGTATTTTTAATTTTGGGCTCTCCAGGGCACTGATTTGAATCTGATGCAAAGCACTAAACTCAAATTATGTTTGCTGCAGAGTCCTGCCTCTTTTCATCTCAACCTACTCTCTTAGATTTCAGAATTGATACTGGATTAAGGAGCTATCATCTTTAATGCTTGGCCTACCTGAAAATATCTTGTGACAAACAGTACCAGTTATATATGGCTGCACAGTAATCCTTTCTAAAATTAGACACTTAAAACAAGAAAACAGCTCATTTTGCTG
Source organism: Phodopus roborovskii (assembly GCF_943737965.1). Taxonomy (NCBI): domain Eukaryota; kingdom Metazoa; phylum Chordata; class Mammalia; order Rodentia; family Cricetidae; genus Phodopus; species Phodopus roborovskii. The sequence continues at coordinate 37,361,872 of NW_026126511.1, read as the reverse complement.
ATGAATCTGCAATCTTGCTGGGTCCACCAAGGTCAGCTCATCTACTCAGTATAAGAGTTCACTGCAGCAGGTTGGTTTGGAACTTGTTTTCACTCATTAGGTGAGGACATAGGAAATGTCCTCAGTAGGCTCAAGTGTTTCAAAGTGTGGTCCTCACTGCTGAGGCTGTGGGTACTTTAAGAGGTAGAGCTGCAGTGGATGAAGAGGGTGACTTTGAGATGTCCTAACCAGCCCCACTTCCTGACCACAAATGCCTTGTGACCATCCACCTCCTTCTCCTGCCTTTCTCACAATGATGGGCTGTATCCATCCCGTGAGATACTTCACTTCAGGCATTTAGTCACAAGAAAAGGGATGAATGTGAGAATGAACTAACTCTCACTATGGGCCTATGAACACAAGATGAAGGACAGAAAGCAGTGAGTCTGTGTTCTAGTCATGGAACTGGATGAGCTACCTGTTAATGCTTTACCACAGCTTTTAGGACCTGCTTAGACTTAATGACCTATGTAACATTTCATTTATGATATAACACCTCTAGTCATATCTGACTTTATAATGATCTGTATCAGAAACAACCAATTTACATTGGAAAGTTTGAGTCGCAAAGTAATTTACCAACCTATGGCTAGGTATTATTGCTACTAGGTAAGTAGCAAGCTATGATCTGTTTTGTTTGTTTGTTTCTTTATTTGGGGAGTTTTTGTTATTGTTTTTTTAAATATGCTAAGTCAAAGTCTTGCTACAAAATTCTTGGAGCTCACAGTTTTAATTGTTTTGTTTGTGTCTTGCCAGATTCCACTAAAATTCCTCAGCTAACAAAGAAACTTAAGGAATGGTAGCACACATCTTTAATCCCAGCACTCCATAAGGCAGAGAGGCAGGCAGATCTCTGTAAATTCAAGGCTACCTGGTATATATACATAGCCAGTTGCAGGCCAGAAAAATAAAGCAAGTGAACACAAACAACCATATGTCTACTCATTTAGAAAAGCATAAATTGCAAAATTCATACACTGATATCTGACTAACCATAGAGTGGTTTTTATTGTTATTTATTTTGTTTTGCTGGAAGTATTTTCAGACTGTCTAAATGAGTCACAGCAGAGCCCCCCAAAAATGCAGTTCTGAAGTGTAAATCTCATTAATCTTATCAATCAAGATCAGGAGTCAAAAATCAGGTTGAAACCCTGAAAGATCAGAGAAGCAGAGGAACATCCACAGTCCCTTCCTACCTCTTCCATTCCTCCATCCAAAAGGGCCAAGATCCCACCTTATCACTTCCTGTCTCCGTTTACAATCTCCCAAACCTCTATAGTCAGTTAATGGCTGGCCCTCTGACTCCAAGCAAGCTTTGTTTGTAAAAACACAATGAAAATGTCACACAACATTTCCCCTTTTTGTCTAAGTAAAAAGAGAAGATTTTTAACTAATAAAGTAAAACTATATACAATAAGTACAATAACTACACACAAATATATACAGGCAATAATTACATTAACAATGTCTAGTCCATTTGCATTTGACAAATTCAGAGAAAATTCTCCATGTAGACAGACATTTCCTATATAGACTATCCAGTCCCAAATAAGCACACAGAGGCTTATATGAATTATGAATGTTCGGCTGATAGCTCAGGCTTGTTACTAGCTAACTCTTACACTTCAATTAACCTATCATTCTTATTTATGTTTAGCCACATGGCTTGGTATCTTTTCTCAGTATGGCATCCTCATCTTCTCTGTGTTGGCTGGTGACTGACTTCCTTTTCCTAGAATTCTCTTAGTCTGGCTTTCACGCTCAATCTCTTCCTATCCAGCTATTGGCCAATCAGATTTTTATTAACAAAGAATAGTAATACATATTCATAGTGTAGAAAAAGATTGTTCCACAGCATAGGAACATATTGCTTTTTTATTGGGGGGATTCCCAGAGACCCTCAAAAACAATACAGCCAAATGTCATTGCTCTTGGTGGCCCGTCAGAAGTTAATGATAAGACTTTATCACTGAAAACACCATGTACTTTACTCTCACAGGACATAGAGAAATCAAGCTGTAACTGACCTGGAAGTTTCTCCCTTAGTGGCCAGTTCTCATCGTACTGGAAGGGACTATGTAGATTGCTAAGGAGAAAACTGTTCAACAGCGTCACCCAACTGTGAACCCTGTGAGCTGCAATAGTGACCATCCCATCAAGACATGCCCATGAAATTTAGTGGCATGAAGTTATGGGGTAACCCACAGCTTTCCAGCTGGATCTATGGCCCATTGCAAATGAGGAAATTCATACCTGGTACTGTAAACCTGGCCAAGAACTGGTGTTTGGGTCGGTCATAGGTGTTAGTTTTCACCACCACAGAAGCAGCCTGCTTCTGCTGCCAAAGCAGTTGCATCATCACCTGTCACCAGGTGCCTTCCTGCCGTCAGCTATGAGACATGTGCTCCCCTCGAAAGTGTCTGCCAGCACACGGTTGCTTTCTTGTCTCTCTTTGCTTCTTTCCTTTCTTGTCCCTCTCTTTACCCGTTCTTTTCCTCTCTTGCCTCTTGCTCCTATAACCCCTCTTTCTTCCTCTCGTCTCTCTGTCTGCCTGCCTCTCCCATGTCCTACTCTGATGTGACTTTTCACTCCTTCACTCGCCCCCTCCCCCAATAAGCCTCTTGCACTAACTCTGTTGCACATGGCATGTTTGCTTAGTGGCACATGTCTTCTTCAGGGATCTAGCCACAGGTATGTTGCCCATGCTCGGGTGAATGGCCCAAACCAACATTCACATGCGTTGTACGAATTGTACTCAGTGGGTTAATAAAAATAAAGTAAAAGGAAGTTGGGATAGGTATTGGGGATAGGGGTAGGAGGAGAAGAATAGATATGATCAAAACTCATTATGTACATATATACAATTCTCAAAAAATAAATTTCAAACAAGCAAATATGTTACCTTAAAAGAAAAAAAACCAAAATACCTCTTAAAATTGTCTCTCTTTCTTAGTGATAGAGCCATAAATGGGACAGCAGCTTCCTCTTGGAAGAAAATAAACACTTGATGCAGTTGACACTTGAACTTTCTGGTGTAGCATTTTCATGTATTTTGTCTGCCACACACATAATCTCAGAGTATTTGGAGTGTTCGTTATTTCTTGCTATGTAGGTTTTTATCAATATGTTATTTCAGATATGGTTCACTAATGTGCTGTCTTATGAGATGTTATTAAAATAATTAAGGCCCTTTGGGAGAAATTAGCATATTCAACTGAAGTGATTACTAAGTTTTAATAGACCATTATCACTCACTAAAATGTAGTAAAATGATGAGTTACATGAAAATATGATGATAACTCACTGCATATCAGTTCATTTCATGCTGCTGTGAGAAAATATCATGGGTTTGACAGTTATTTTGAAAAATAAAATAATTTCTCTTGGTAGTAGAGGCTGGGAAGTCAACTATCAAGGTGCAGCATCTAACAAGGCCCTATTTCTCTCTGTCATTCCATGGCAGAAGGAGAGGGGGTAAGAGAGTAAGAGAGAAAATTTGGGGCTTTAAGCCCTTTTCCAATCCACATTAATCCATCCATGAGGGTACATGTTTTAAACATATTTTTTTTGGTAAGGCAGATCTCCTAACACTGTGTATTGGAGATCAAGTTTCAAACACATACTTTTTGGAAGACATATTTCAACCATAAGCAACTTTTCCAAACAAACATAGGTCCTAAATCTTTGATGGTAGCAATGATCCCTAGGATCAATATTAAATGATGTAGTATTGCTTTGGGTTATAATTATAATGCTATGTAGAAAGTCTAGAAGCTTCCACTTTGCCTACAAAAGCATTTTTGTCTAAAGCAGTACTTTAGAAACTTTAGCATTTATCAGAATTACCCAAAGGGTGGGTTTTAAAGGGGAAATTGTGATTCTATCACAAGAGTTTCTGATTCAGTAGGCCACTTGGATGTGGAGAATGTATATACTTTTTAAGTTCCTAGGTGACAGTGATGACAACCAAAACTGCTTCCAGACAGAATGATAAAACCTCGATTGTTAATCATGACTCAGCACCCACCCTCTTTGTTGTAGAAAGAAGGAAGTGGAGACAAGTGGTGAACTCAACAAGTTGTCTGAATGGCTGTTGATTGCGAGATCCACTTGGTACCACGCAGTAAATCTAAAGCTTAAATGAGATCATGAATGTAAAGGGATCAGCATGGCGCTTGGAATATGGAAATGATAGACTGTCCATCACAGTTTCAAATCACCTCTGCATGTTCATTTTTATGTTTTAAAAGATTTACTTATCTTTATTTTATATGTATGTTTGCCTGCATGATGTATGTGTACCACATGTGTGCAGTACACATGTAGTGACCAAAAGAGGGCATTACAAACCCTCAAGTGGGAGTTACAGATGATTGCAAGCCATAGTATGGGTGCTGGGGACCAAACCCAGTCTTCTTCAAGAGCAGCAACTTCTCTTAACCATTCAGCCATCTCTCTAGCACACCTTTACATCTGTATAAGGGTTATTTAACCACTTGGGCACTGAGCTTGTTCATTTGTAAGATAAATGGCTGTAAAGAGTAATCTCTAATGCTCTTCCTTCCTTCCTTCCCTCTTTCTTCCTTTCTTTTTAGATCTAGAAAGCTCTGTTTTTGCATCACTAAGAGTATCACACTGATGCTTGACATATCGTAGTGCTTCATGAGTACAGCTGATTTTCTAAGTCTTGAAAAATCTTATTTGTTACTCGTCCTCTCTGTAGTTTTCATCCTACAGAAAAAGTAAACAGCAGATATGAAGTTAGATCAGTTTTTATTTGTATTTATTTCCAGGAACACGTGACTGAGGTATTGTAAAGGAAAGAGCAACAAATAGGAAAGGAAAGGCTTAATTTCTTGCTCAGGGTGTCAAATTTCCCTTCTTTTGGTGTTTAGCAGAAGTGCTGTAGAGAAAAAAGGAAGCTGTTATTCTTTTAATTTTAATTATATGGTGGCATAATTAAAATAATGCAACAAATTACTTATCACACATGGAGGACTAGGAATTTCAAATTGTGTTGGAATTAGAAACTGCAAAAAATTCATTAAGATACCATTGACTTCATTGAAGACCACTGTCTAAGTTTCTGTGTAATGATACACTTATTGTCAGTACAATTTCACTTTAAAATGACAAGAAAGGAAAGCACAGTGGAGATGGAATGTGTGCTGTCAAAGTGGTTACTTTCCTGTCTTCTTTTGGGTGTCTTGATCTGTGGAATTTTTATTGGAGCGGTTATAGTCTATGTCTATTGTTCTCCATACAATAAACAACCCCTTCTCTTTTTGCATTACCAGTTTCCCCTCTTCACTGAATCTTTGTTCTCTGTGCATAAAAATATTGATTTCTCCTTTACTAGAAAAATCAAAGCTGAGGCTAAGGCAATGTCTCTCAACCTCTGGGTCTAACCCTTTGGGGGTCTAATGACCCTTCCACAGGGGCCACCTAAGACCATTGGAAATCACAGATACTATGATTCATAAAAGGAACAGAATTACAGTTATGAAATAGTAACAAAAATAACTATGACTGGAGGTCATCACAACATGAGGAACTGTATTAAAGGGTCACAGCATCGGGAAGGTTGAGAACCACTGGGCTAAGGTGGTACTTAGTTTGTAAAAAGTTTGCTGTGAATGCATGAGAACCTAAACTATACTCCAGGAACTCACGTGGAAGAGCTAGGCATGGTGACTTGAACTTATAATCTCAGGGCTGGAGAGGCAGGACAAGTGTAGCCATGAGGTTCAATGGTTAGACAGCACAGCCTCATCAACAAGTTCCAGAAGAAATAAGGTGGACGGCACTAGAGGAAGAATAACAATGCTTAACCTCTGGCCTCCATATGCACACACACGTGTGACCTGCCTGTCCCCTCACATACATATGTGACCAGAAAGGTTTTCTTGGTCTCATGGCCCTCTGTAGGTGCTGCTCCTTTTCTGATTCCTTTGCAGCAGGGTAACCCAAAGATACTATGTGCTGCCATCTCTCCATTCTTCTCTCTTGAGCTGATTGAAGTCACGTCCCATCCCTACCACTCATGATGTTATAGCCTGTGTCACCCATTAGTGTCCATGCTGCCAGTTCAAGGACCTCAGGTTTCTTTGATAGTTCTCTATCCTGAAGTACTTTCTTAGTTCAACCCCCATTTACTTAGGTAAAAGTATCAAGGAAGAGACTACTTTCAATCTTGGTTTTATTGCTAGTGGACGTTTGAGTCATTTGTCACACCATGTTAGGGGGCAGGAGGAATGAACTGAGAGACACAAAGATGAGCGTGCAAGTCAGTGGCAGCAACTCTGACCTGTGTCCAAATCAGAGACTGGAAAATCCAGCCTAGTTCAAGAAGTTGTGGCTTGGGTCAGGGCAACAAAGGCTTCTACATAGGGATACATGTTTATCTCTGTCTGGTAAAGACAGAGAACAACACGGCCCTAAACAAGGCAAACAGTGAAACTGTAGATGTCTTGTAACAAAGGACGTTTTCCAAGTCTATGGACACCTGGCACCCTGATGGCTGCTTCCTTCCATTCATTATAGGATTGGAGGAGCTGCCTGCAGCTTGATGCCCAATCCAGCATCAGTTAGTATCTATAGCAGGAGCAGGTTCCATGAGGAATGAAAATATACATAAAACATAGCTGTCTTTAGAGTGTCTGTTGACTCGAGATGATAAGACACAGCTAATAGGTGTACCAACATTATATAATAGTCAGTGTGTTCAGTAGAGCATAGAAGAACCACAGCAAATCTTATCTCTAATGGAGACTGTGAATCGTGTTTAAAAATAGGGCTAGCTTCTTGATTATAAGGAAAAAATATTGCCATTCTTTTATTGCTTTACCTGTACAATATAGGATTCATGCAGAATTATTTTTTGTTTTGTTCTTATATATCCCAGGCTGACCTTGAACTTTTGACCTTCCTGCTTCCATTTCCCTAGTCCTAGGATTGCAGGCATGTATTATCATGCTCATTTTATATTGTGATGATGATTGACGCCAGTGCTCTGTGCATACCAGACACTCTGCCAACTGAGATACATCTCCAGCCTTCCAGAATTGTTTTTGTTGCCTTCTAGTACTAAATTGCAATGATTCTCAATTTATATACATATAACATGAAGACACATGTCTACATAGATAATAAAATCTCAAGTAAGCATTGCTAATTTATGATCAACAGTCAGAGTAAGGCTAGTTAAGCTGTAGTCTGTACCAGGGGCCTTGGCAATTTGCTCATGAATACTGTAAACAGATTACCAAGAGAACTCCTATCGATTTTAAAGGACAAGCTGTTTGCAGAGCATTTGGAATTCTTGTAAACAAATAGCAGAAGTGGACATCAGCCACTTGGAAAGCACAAAGTAAGGATCCCTCGCTGGGGGCCTCTGAGAGAAGTAGGGATCCTGTCATCCAACTCCCTGACCCTCAGCTCACCTCAGAGCTCTGAGAGACCAGAACTTGTTTTGACTAAAGGAGCAGCAGAGGACATTGCCTGCAGAAGCAAGGCTGCCTCTTCCTCAGACAGCCTCAATGCCTGTATTTCTTGCCCTGGCAGAAAAAAACAAAGCAAAGTGTGTAAGACAGACAATAAAAATGCTGCAGCTGTCATTATTTACAGGTTATTCTGTAAAATTCATTCATTTTAAAAGATATACTGAATGCTTATTTGCTGGAGGCATTATTATACATTCTGATTGCATTAAGGATTTTGAATGTCAAGAGTTTATTTAATCTATATGTTATAGTAATGTCTTGAACTATACAGTTAATTCTAATGGGAATGGTATTATATTGCCTCAAAAGGGTACATGAGGACCTCACGGGAAAATGGGATGTGACCAAAATGGAAGACCAGGAGATTAGGAGGCAGTAAATTTTACTAAAAGTTTTTAAGGTAAGGTCAGGAAAGGTAAAACTGAAAATGAGATGCAGCTCTCACAGTGTGAGGAAAGACTAGAGGAACAGAATCTGGAACATGCAATTAGAAATTACCATGGTGCCTTTTAAAACCACCACAAAATGGATCCTGATTCAGGAGGACAGGAATATGAGTCATCCAACTATCAAGTGAACACCCATTTTGTGGCTGTCCCCAAAGCCTGACATGGATGGCTCAAGGCCGGCTGCCCATAGCAGTACATGCCTCTAACCCCAGTAACCCAAAGTTGGAGGATCACAAGTTCAAAACTACTTATGACCCAAATCCAGGCATGTAAAGATTGTTCTGGGCCCTCTCTCAAAAGGAAAGACTGTAAACCTGGTCAAGGTTGTACACATGGAGGCCGTATCCTACTGTGCATTTCCTAGTGCTGGTCTGTTTGCCCATCATTTAACTTTTCAGAAACTACCCTGTTTTTACACAGTTCTAGCTTCCCCTCAGTAGCCTTTCTAACTCCTCCTGCCCAAAAGGAAACCTATTTCCCATGTCCCATGGGAACATTGTAGTTTTACCACTACACAGTCTGCAACGGGCACTGGACTCCTCTGGGTGAAGCTACAGAGTCTTCGCTTGCAGGGCTTCCATCTGAACCTTTTTAGTGACTTATGAACTCACCTGTGAGAACAGCTCCGAAGGACAAACAAATCGAGACACATTAATTACATATTGAAAAATTGTGGCTTTTTTTTTTTTTGGAAAGAATAAGCCTATGGGAAAGTGGAAGCTTTGGGGAATGTTTTAGGATTATGCTCTATAATACCCACTGTACTCAATTCTTTATAATATATTAAAGGTCTTTAAATAATTTGTAAATTAATTTATGGAATTATGGTAATAGGGGTTTTTCTTTATTGGTATCTTTTATTCTAATGCATTCATTAATGTATAAAGTGAATGGCATGAATAACATAAAATGTCCCAAAGTAAATTCAAGCCATATACATCAGCACCTGTATAATTTTCTCAGCCTCCATATCCAGTCCTAATGAATGACATCACCACTCATCCAGTGACCTTAGCCAGGAGCATCATGGCCACCAAGCCATTTCCTCAGTCTTACCTGATTATTTGCCAAATTCTGACCTCTACCCTGCCCTTTCCTTACTTTGGTTCAGGACAAACATTGCCACAGTCCAGGCCATATGATCATTTCCAAACTGGTGTGCCATATGGTGGGTATTACTTCTCTCCCATTACTTCTCTCTAAAACACAATTCTATTCTTCTTGTTGTTCTAAGTCTTGCAATAATGTCCCAAAGATAAAGTCCTAACTTCTTCATGCCATTCAGCCACCCTCATACTGTGGTCCCTTGCCTTTATTTTTGATATCATCTCTAGCCACTGGCCTATACACACCATACCTTCTATTTATATAACAGTGCCAGGCTTTGAAGCATCCTGCCATTTTACCTCTCTCTGTAGAACAACTCAACTCTGTGATTATTTCAACTGCTTGACTTACATTCAGACTCAACTTGGGGAGCAATGATTCCTTGACTCCCTCTGTAGGAAGCACATGAGTCACTAGGCCTCACCATTGCCTCTAACAGAGCAGATTCCTATTTTGTGACAAGGCTTTTTATATGGAGGGAAGAGACAGAGATATTGCACACATACCTTCTACCCAGCACCCTAAGAATGGCACCTGTTAGCTGAACATGGGCGTGGTGAGGAGTTTAAAAGGGGGACTCAGGGGAAGAAAACAAGCACAAGCAATGGCTCAGACATGGTGAACTTGTATTCAGTTCAACCCTCCCCCCACCCGGCATGTCTAAACCAGAGGCTTCTGTGAAAGGGCCAAAGAAGCAGCAAGGAGCCAGTCAGAATAGGCAGTTGTTCTCAATAAATAAAAGATAAAATGTAACAAAAATAACTCAAAGACTTCTGCTTGGGGAGCTGAAATATTGGTGATGTCTTGATAGAAAATTATAAGCCTCAATTGTACATTCAGACCTGTTCTTGTCATCTGAACTTGAGACCATGACTAAGAGGAAAAGCTGGATAATTACCTGCAAGTTACTTATGTGTCCTTGCCAGTCTGAGAACTTCTGCCACCTGGTGGTAGTCTGCCCAGTGTTTTGTTAAACTACTAAACATGCCTCATATTCATTCAACCCAGAATATCCAACATCATCTGAATCAAGAGGTTCAATCTTTGTGTTCATTTTAGAGACACCCATGAAGCACCTAGGCCCTCAATGGCATCCATTTCCAAAAAAAAAAGCAGCAGGTATCTAAACGATTTTTTAAAAGTAATATATGGTATTTTGTCATTACAGTGGTCAAACTAAGTAGTGAGGCTGGACCCAGGATTGGTAGCCTCCTCCCAACCCTGAAAATGCTTTTGTTATGAATTCTTAAAAGTGAAGAGATAAAGGTGAACTTAAAATTTACACATGGATTCTCTGGTTATGAACACAGCCCTGTGAATAAAACACCCAAGCTGTGTCGTGTTGTATTACATTGTGTGTGAGCACTCGCTGTCACGCTGAGATGATTCTTACTAAAAAGAACACAGTTGTTCCTAAATCAAGAGCAGAAGTGCCATAAAAGTTTTAAAAAATATTTCTAATCCAAGACCCTGCATTCAAGACACTCAATGTTTTTAAACATTGAACTTTGATGATGCCTTAACAACTACCAGACAAGTCTAGTAATAGGGCAGAGAGTATAATAAAATGAATCATAGCTTCATAGTTCAGAAGGAATATAGATGAGTTATATCAAAGATGCCTGGAGCAACAAAAATAAAGCAATACATTACCTATGAGATAATGCTTCTCAGATAGGATTGTACACCATTTGTGCAGATAATCACACCCCTCACTAAGGTAGAGCATAACTGACTATATTCATGCATTAAATCATGAAGAAAGAGGAGATAAACCCAAACTGGGAGACATTCAACAAAATACATGACCAACACAGCTCAATGCCGCTGTGATCATGTAAAATAATGGAAGTCATCAAACTGCCATGACCAAGAAGAACTCAAGGATACATTGATTAGATGTCATGAGAGATCCTGGATGGGATCTCCAAAGAACAGTCTGAGATATTAAACCATGAAAAAAAGACATGAGGTGAAAAGAAGTGTAATTTGAATGAAGTATGGATTTTATTTTGGATATAGTGTATTAATACCAGTTTGTTATTTCAACAAGCAAACCGAAATAATATAAGATGCTAGGAGAGACTATGAATGGGATTAGTAGGACTTTATTATTCTTGCAATTTTTCATAAAAATGAGAGCTATTCTAAAATAATGTTTCAAGAAAATGAACCAAATCTCCCATTATAATCAGCAGTAACCAGTGCCATGTCGTGATCCAAGGAAATGTCAAAATATTATTATATGACTCTTGGGAAATTAGATAGCAAAACATTTGAGAAATGAGAAAGATAAAATATGATTTAAGAGTAGACACTATTTTTATTAAGTAAAACATAGGAAAAATCCACCAAAAGCAGAAAATATGAGGTTTCTTAATACCAACTTTGTAGTATTTTAAGATATGGGCTTGTGGTCATAATTGTAATCACACTTGATCTGTGCTTTCTTGGAAGTTTTTCTTCTCATAAGCCAGTGGTTCTCAACCTGTGGGTCATGACCCTTTGGGAGGGTCACATATCAGATCTCCTGCATATTGAATATTTATATTACAATTCATAACAGTAGAAAAATACAGTTATGAAATGGCGACTAAATAATTTTGTGGTTGAGGGTCACCACAGCATAATAACTGTATTAAAGAGTTGTAGCATTAGGAAGATTGAGAAACCACTGTCTTAACTGAAGAGAACTCCTACATAGAACAAAAGAATTGGTCTTACTCTGCTTTGGGGACAGAATCATCTTAAGTGTATAAACATTCATCATCTATCTGCTCTGCCTATCTGGGACATAGCACAAAGTCTTAGGAATCGCATGGTATCATGCTGGAGTTTAATGTCCTAGCTCCTGACATCTCTGTGGCTATCGTATGACATGTACAAAACAGCATGGAAAGAGAAAATCCATCACCAGGCAACAGACACAGAAATAAGAGCACTGGGATTGTAAAGTGGGCAAGAGGATCAGGAAAAGTTGGGTATGCTATAGAAATTATGTGCAAGACACTAGAAAATGGTGAGGAATTAGACCATATCAAGGCAATGCATTTTGCAACATTTGGGAGTGTAAGCATGTAGGTAAAAGAGAGAATGTGTTGAAAATAAATAGCAGGCAGAAATATTAACATACTAAAGGTCTCTATATCCACTGTTCAACCTTGTTCATTGCTGCTCTATTCATAATAGCCAATAATTTTAAACAGCCTAGATGTCAGTCAATGAATGAACAGGTAAAGAAAATATGGTATATTTTTACACAGTAGAATATGATTCAGACATTAAAAATGAAACTATAAAATATGCAGGTAAATGGTTGGAGCTAGGAAAAAAATCATCTTGAATGAGGTATCCCAGACCTAGAAAGGCACATGTGGTTTAGCTGTGAAGTCTTTGGTAAGCAAGCTACAATACATATAACCACATGGGGGAGGTATAAAGTAAGGGAATGAGGGGTGTGGATTTCCCTAAGAAGAAGCAATAAAATAGATGGCTATGGATAGACAAGGGAGGGGGACAGGAACCGGATGATCAAATGGGGAGGTTTGGGGAGGGAATATGGGGAGAGACAGATAAAACTAAGGGCCATTTGAGAGGCTGTATGCAACACAAATACAATAGAAGCAAGCCAAAATACATACATACATACATACATACATACATACATACAGGCAATCTAAATGAAGTTTCCAAATAAAAGTGGGAAGAAGACGTATCTCATCACCCAATGAAGCTTCCAGTACTGGGAATGGATCACATTTAATTGATTTGTTGGCCAAAGGACACGACACATGGGAACCTTGTCAATAGCTCTGTCCTATTCTGGTTTTTGTTTTATCTTATTTTAGTTTATTATCATTCTTTAGGCCCATATTTGTTTTCTTTTTTCTTTTCTTTCTTTCTTTTTTTAACCTTTCCATATTTGTTTTCTAAGGAGAGATGATAGGAAGTGTAGATTTTGATCGGAGGGGAGGTAGGGGGAATCTTGAAGGAGTCAGGGAAGGAGAACCATAATCATAATATATTTGTCTGAAAAAATATATTTTTAATAAAATAAGGGAAAATAAATCTTATATTTTAATTGGCGGGAAATTCTTAGCAGTAAATTATTTTGAACTATGCAGGCACCTGGTATCAGAAAATCACCCACATGGGTTGGAGAAGATGTCTGGCATACTGCAGCAATTTTATATAGAAACCGCTGGGTCTGCAATAGAAGCTTCTTGGAGAAGAGGGCCACAAATTATCTAGGCCCCAACATCTGTGATAATAGCCAAATGGAATATCACCATGCAGTTTTCACTTACTGTGGTGGTTTGAATGGGAATGGCCCCCATCGGCACATGCGTTTGGAAGTGTGGTCCCCAATAGGTGGAGCTATTTGGGAAGGATTGAGATGTCTGTTCTTGATGAAGGGCGTGTGCCACTGAAGTCCGCCCGCAGTCCCATTTAGTTCTCTGGTGCTGTGAGCGAGCGAAAGCTCTAGCACCATGCCTGCCTGCGGCCATGCTTCCTTCCCACCGTGATGGTCATGACTCACCCTTTGAAGCTGTAAAACCCAAATTAAACCTTTTCTTTAAAAAGGGACTTTTTTAGTTACATATAGGCAGGCTCTTGCATGAAGAAAATACTTATGTTTCTTAATATTTGATACGATGGTTATTTTACAAATTAAAAAAAAAATGACATCTGTTAAAGCAAGCTGGCAAACCACATGCATTCTTGAGTACATATTGCCACCCGGTGGCTGAAGTGCACAATGCACAAAGAATGGCCAGGGCAAAACAAAAGACAGTGGAAGGTTCTGCCCCAGTGCTTGTGGTAAAGCTTTGTTTATGTTCAATGGAGACTGTCTACCGTTTGTAATCACAATCTGAATCACATCACTCACTCAGGGTGCCAGGGTAGGTTTTACTATATTCTTAAAGTAGCTGGATAAACCTTATCAGGGCCTTTCAGCAATGAGAGAAAAATATGTGAGATGTGTGCTTACCACCACATTAAATAATAACATGAGTTTAGCACACATGAGACTCACAGGCACGGATGTCTAATAAGGCAAATCAAAGGCACTTTGCTTGCCACAAGTCAGAAGGCAAGCTGTCAAGGCAAGACATTAGAGAGACTCAAATCTTTACTCCCCAAGGTACTATGAGCTCTAACGTGATATTAAAGATGGATTACATTCTTGACATAATAATTTGAATTTCCCTTCATCTAAAAGCAAAGAAAGATTCTGTGTGGGGATATACCGAGACACTGGGGAGAAGTTAGGTCATTTGAATGAGTGTTGAAGCCATTAACACAGGAATTTCCTAGCTGTTTGACTTGGAGGAATGCAGCAGTATTTTCCTTTTGAAGTAACATCCTAAGCACCTTCTGGAAGTCTCTGGAGAGGCTAAAACCTGTTTACTGTGTTCTCTAAAATAGAATAACGGAATGTGTGTGATTTGAATGGCACCAAAGGTCCAAGAAAATCAGAAGAGGATGTCTTACAGCTGCTACGCAGCATCTCCACTGTAAGGTATACCTGTCTACTTTGAACACTTCTAGATAGGGAACCCATGAACTACTGTGATCCTTTGCTATGTCTTGTATTTCTTTATCGCAAGCTACTTACAGGTTAATACATTTAGCCTGTTACTACTTTATGGATATTGGTAGAAGGCACGAGATGCCTGGGATAAAGACTTCATTGCTCACTGTTAGCAGCCAGCATGAACATCACATGGTTCCCCCTTGTCCCAAGTTGTACAGAGGCACCATATAAAAACACAAGTGTATCCTGCAGTAGGTTTGTGTCCTAGATTGGGAATGCTGGATCTATGGAATCTAGCGTTCTTGAAATAAATGCCAAGCAAGCTGGCTGGATGTCCATAGACTTTAATGTCTCTATTAAGGTGGCTTGCTCACACACAACCCTGAAAAGTGGCTTGGATGAACAGCAGGAAGCGCTTTGCATGCTTGGTCCATGGAATAAAAGTATGCTGAGATGTTTAGGCAGAAGTGTGGTTTGCTGATTTCCAACAGTTAACTTACTGGGTTTTCTTATCTTTCGGCATTTCATGTTTCAAATGTGTGCTTTGTTCTAGTCCACAGCCACAGAAGTCTTTTATCATTTCAAAGCCTGTTCCTCCATTGGTCCTAAGTGGCTTTGGGTCCTTCATCATTATCAATGGCTTTTCTCTTTTGACTTGTTTAGGGTTTACTTTCTCAAATGGAATATAATATACTCAAGAATGAGATAGTCTCACTTCAGAGAAGAATGAAAATATTATTTTACTCTAGACATATACTTTTATAAGGCTTTCTTTGGAGCTCCATGGCAATACCACCAGTTCCCACTCCAAATCCCTGACTTTTATCATAAACAGCCTGCTATTAGACACTTGTAGTATCTTTATGTGCCAGAGGATGGAAGCTCCATGTATGTGTCCGTGTGTGTGTGGCTACAAGTGGGTGTGTGTAGGAGCATGGACCCCATTATCTACCTGTCTCCTCGTCCTCCATTCTGGGATTGTATGCCTATTGCTACCACACCAGGAAGTTTTGTTTTGGACATAGATTCTGGAGCTCACACTCAGGTCCTTGCACTTGTATGGCGAGCACTTTGCCAATGGACTCATCTCCCTGGCCCTTCCATGCAGATTTCCACTAGAGCTGTTGTGGCAGCTAGATTCCATTTACTGCAATTGTAAGTGTCAGGGTAAGCGTGTCTTCAGGATGGTCATTATTTAGTAGTTCCAGCAGAAAAGTCGAGTCGTGAGTCCTCAATGTCTTTATTTTAGGAACTATGTAAGTATTTTCCATAAAATATTTGTTCTAATTTATTGTGTGCAAGAGTGTTTTGCCTGAAAGATGTATGTGTGTCACTTGCATGCCTATTGCCCATAGGCATTAAAGCTGAAAATAGATTAAAGCAGAATCTACTAATAGATTTTTAAAACAAAACATTATGGCCAAGTGCCTTAAATGCATCTCCTTTGCAAATATTCTTACTTTGGGATATTTTTAGTATATATTGTTATAATTTAAATATGTTCACCTACATCTTGATGCCACAAAAGCATTTGTTAAATAGTGGTCCTAAAATTAGCTATGGTCTACAATCCTTACAAACTCTTAAAATGGCCAATCTCATTTAAAATTGTTGCATATGGGAATCTTCCAGAAAGCTTTAAAAACTACTGTTGCTTATCCTGGCTCAGATCCTGCTTTTTTTGGTCTAGGGAGAGGCTTAGACACCAGAGATTTTAAAACTTACCTGTAACAAGTATGGTTTTTTCTGCCCGCCATCGCTGGTCATCTCCTGCCGCCATGCCACCAGCCCCAAATAACACACAGAGACTCTGTATTTGATACAATACTGTTGGCCCGGTTACTTGTTTCTTATTGGCTAGCCCTGCCTTTAATTATTAACCCATTTCTGCTGATCTATGTATTTCTCTTACCGGGAGCCGGCGGCATACTGTTTTCTTCAGACTCTCCATCTTGACTCCTCCTTACTACTTCCTATTTCCTCCTTGTCTCCTAGTCCCTCCTATCTTCCTTTCCTATTGGCCAACAGTGCTTTATTATTAACCAGTATGAGAAACATATACAGAATGACATCTCTCATCATCTCCTCTTTTGTGTTTAAATAAAAAGAAGGGGTTTAACCTTAACATAGCAAAATATATAACACAACAGTTATCCAATAAGAATCACAATTAACAATATTTAGTCCATTAACATTTAGCAAGATTAAAGGAAACTATTCTATCATCTATCCTATATTTGTGAATTTAAAGTCCTACTTACCAGGTGATGATGCTGTTGTGCAGTGGAAATTGAGAACAGCCCTCAATCTAGCATTCAAAAAAATTTCTTATTCTTTACTATTGAATACTAATAGAAATCACTGCAAATTCAGAATTTTCATGGAAAAGCTCCATATGTTTAATCTTCTGTATCAAGCCACTGTCATAAATATTTGATTCAACAGATGATATTCATTTTATTAAAATAATAGGAATAAGTTCCAATGGCAGACTCAGTATAACACTAAAAATACAAGCATTATAGAACTGGAAAGGATTAGTTGGTAAAATAAATATTTCTTCCTAACATACATGGTTTCTAAAAAGGCATCTATATTAAACCAATATTTTAAAATTTATATTGCTATTCAAATTGTGTAAACATGACTGAATGTCTTTTAAAAATAGGTTCATACTGTATTCTTTCTTTAAAGTGACTTTATATGTGATTATTATTTAAATAAATTTCAAGTAAACATTAAATATTTACCCTTTTTATTAGAATTAACAATGTATATATACTCTAAAATGATTCCTTATCTACAGAATTCTAGACTTTTGTTTATATCATTAAAGGATTCCTTTTCCTTCTTCCTCATTTTCTGTCCCTGATTTTAATGATTGCAACATTGTATTATCTTTTCTAGGTAGTAAAAATATGAAAATGAATTAGACATGGTCTTCAGTTGGATGGAATTCATAATCAGTAGAAAGCTGAGAAATGCACCAACATTTAGGGACTACAGTGATCAGAAGAGCAAGAGGCATAGGAGCTCAGTAAAAATGCACTTGAAGAAAATAACAACAAAACCTTGTCGACACATCTTAAAAGTATGTTCAGATTAGACAACAGTGAGGCGAACCACCAAGGAAAATGTTCTGCAAGGGATAACCTCTTATCTGAGTATCTGAGCCTTAAAAGATGTTAAGATTTATTCAAGAAAAGTGAGGTCGAAAACCTTTATATCTAGAGTTGCAATATAGGTACAAAGACAGAAATCAGAAGAAAATATGGCTTTGAAAATAATGGTGAGAACTCCTGGGAATTCAATTTTTCTTTCTTTCTGGCTCTCCTTCTCCTCTCTCCCTTCCCTCCACAAGCATTAAAGTCTAAAAGAACATAAGCTAGTCAACGTCCATGTGTGACCTATCTTCAGGAAAACTACAGCGACACATCCATTCACTTAGATGCTTGCAAAATATATGTCTTGATTCTGTTCTTTGTTAATTTAGTTGAAAGCCTGCTTGAATGAAGTTTGAGTTCCCCTTTGTTTTTTGAGATAGTGTTTCCCTATGTAGCCCTGGATGTCCTGAAATTTGTTCTATAGACCAGGCTAGTCTTGAACTCAGAGACCTGTCTGTCTCTGCCTCTTAAGTGCTGGGACTAAAGAGGGACACCACTATGCCCATCAAATCTTTTAATATAACCAAAATTGTCTATTTTGGCCCATCTTACTGGAGTTAGGAAAAGAAAAAGTATAGGATGGTTGGAGCATATGGTAAAGGACGGGGACTGGATGAAATTACAGAAGTAGGCAGGAGTGAGATCATCCCACCACTCATACATTCCAGTGAGTATGTCTTCATTTTGGAGGGAATGGAAAAGTCATAAAATGATGTTGAGGAATGTAAAGCAAGCAGATTTGCATCTGTAAACAATCAATAGTAGCAACAAATGGGTTTGATAAGAAATGACTAATGACATAGGTAAGTTATGGTGACCTAAATGTCTGTGGCATTTGAGACAGGGATATGAGAATAAGTGTGTTATATGTTGAGGCAGTCATGTGCAAAGAAAAGGAAAGGAGAAGGAAATACTCAGAAACATTGCACAGCTTCAGATGGGGAACTGCATGAATGACACTTTGATTTATGACACAGAACACCAGAGGGAAGCAGGGGTTTGGAGATGATGAGTGAAATTTACTTTAAGTTGTCACAGGTATGTCCTACAAACTCTATAACCAAATCTACATATAAATTTAAAAATAGAAAATGATTAAAATGACCACTTTATGACTGTGAAAATGAAGATGATATGAACATGAAGAAATACAGCTTTAAGGCATGTTATTTTAAAAGGTAATAGAAAGGTAAAGCATTGTAAACTATGAAATGTGCAATGTATGATACAAGTTTTCAGAAATAATGGTGAACTCAGTTGTTAGGGGCTGGAGAAAAGGCTTAGCCAGTACAATATTTGCTGTGCAAGTATGAGTTTGATCCTCTGCACCAATGTAAAGCCAAGGCCAGGCACAATGGAGTGTGTTTGTAATCCCTTCACTGGTGGAGAGCAATTGAGGAAGGCACTGACATTGACCACTGGCTTCCTATACACACACACACACACACACACACACACACACACACACACACACACACACACATTTGAACAAATAACACACACATACCTACAGAAAAATAAAGCCATTTAAATATTACCATCAAAAGATTCATCTTCGACAAAAGTTTCTCGTTAATTAGAAGTACTCATGGGGATGGGTCAAGGAAGGAATATGATATTTTGAGCTATAGAATTTGCTGGAAATCTTAATTGCTTAATAGAAGAACTGCATACGATAACCTTTTTAGAATTAAATAAGTCAACAAAGTTGGCTTCAGACACAAAGAGACACAATTCACCTTAGGTATCTGGACCAAGACACAAGGAGTATGACTTGAGAATATCCTTTTTCTGCAAAGAAAATGCAAGCATGGAAAGTTTCTCTCAACACAATTGACATGCAATCTTTGTGTTCAAAATAATCATAACGTGGGGAAAAGTAGTACTGTTTCTCCTTCCTTCATTAAGCAATGGCTTGACCAACAGCAGCTGCCTCGGCCTTGACATCACAAGTAAACTTTCAAAAATGGGGACCGTAATGTCAGGGCTACCATAAATACATCTGCCAACAAACACACTACTCATCCCTGCAATTACATTTCTAAAAACTCCTAATTTACAATGTATCCAGTGTTTGTGTCTGTGAATTTTCACTACTTAAAGAGGCCAAATGCCACACTTAGTAGTTATTTCTGCTTTGCATTTAACATGCGTATACACATTAGGAGACTGATATCTGAGCAATGATTCTCTAACGTGGCATACTTCCACATATTGGTGGGGTTTTCTAAAAGCTTATGCAAACGTTAAGATGTTGGATACTTCATCAATGTAGATTTGGGACAATCAAATGAAACCCAATTTCAAATCCCACTATGAGATACGATAGGGTATAGCTTATATGTTACTGTCCTTTCATCACAACTTTTCAGGCAGTGGGTATTTACATTTTCATCATGTGACACAGTTTAAATGTCCCCGAGGGTTCCCCTAATGTGCGCACATGCGCATGTGCACACACACACACACATGCGCTCACATGCACACACGCACGCACACGCATATGCACACACACACACACACACACACACACACACACACACACCTGCTTATAGAAAAGCAAATACTAGCCCTTTCGTAGGAGACTGAAGTGGTTGGGAGTTCTTGAGTGATTCTATTTGAACTACAACATGCTGTGCCTAAGGGAATACCAATATTTCCATTCATTTTAAATACCCTTCTCTTTTGCACAAGGGGCATAACAGAGATTAACGCTTTTTTACCTTTATGCTAAGAAACACCAGAGCTATTTGTAAAGCATTGCATGCTGCCTCCTAGTGGTGAAAAACTTTCATTTGTTTTGAAAACTCAACAGCTATATGTGGAGGGGTCATGAAAATTTTGGCAATTTGCTAGAAGTTTCTTAATGTGCAGTAATAAAAATGAATTTAAAATTAAATACACAATGAATCCAAAACCAAAGTTAATAAAATATTATTGTATTTGTTTTTGGAATGCTGTGGTACATAATGCAAAGTAAGGCTGCCTAAATTTATAAGCCTCAAACAAAAATACACAGTGGAGAATTAGAAAATTACAGTCTTTTTAAAGGTGTGAGAGTATTTTTTTTTTAATCTTTACATTTTCGTAAAGAAAATTCTCATGAATTTGAATTTTCTGTCTTAATGTTCTCTATTTGATGCTTTCCTTTACATGTGTAGGAATATATATTTTATTTAAATTTCATGCTGGGCTAAGAGAGTCACGTGAGATTAAACTAAGCAAGGCTATTCAGCTGTGCAGTCTCCTACTGACTGCTACTTTGCATTGGGCAGAACATCTGGATGGCCACACCACTATTTTGTTTCTTTGTTTTTTTTTTTTAACCTACCCCAGCACCTCAACAAAATTTTGACCAAATATATGAAAAGAACATTAACAGAAAGTTGAGGATAGAGTTTAAAGAGCTTTGACTAGGCACAGAGCCAGAAAGAGGACTGAAATTGTAAAACACATATTCAAGTCTTACCTCCTCACAAATTATGTGATTCCAGCCTTTATCTCAGTGATGCGGTTTCTCATTTGAACAAAAGGGTCAACTCCTAACCTACAGATTTTATAGAAAATATAAAGGTAGAATATGCGAAAATCCATGCTAATCACCAAAAAAATAACAGACTGTGTGTACACACAGGAAATACATATGAAATTTAAGAAGTGAGGTATTGGGCATACCCATCACTGCCTGTAGAATAACTTCTTCACAGTTAAGCCACTGCTTTCTTCTCAGTCCTCCCTTTATTCCTGAAGAGTTTTGAGCAACATCTATGCTGATGATCTTAAACGATCATACCTCTTTAATTTCTATGATTAAATTATTTTCACTGGTTTAGATCTTGCATGTGTTGTGTGAGGGTTCATCCTTGAACCCTTTTGCTCACTCCGATTTTCATCCAGACAATCCAATCTGATTCAAGAGACTCAAATTATCATTCCTTCATAGTTAACCTCCAAACCTATTTGGGTGCAGGCTCCATTATAAGTTCACTCATTGACCAAATAGTTCCACCTGGATACTATTCATTCTAGATAAGGTGAAACTTGTTATCCTTCCCCTAATCCCAAACCTCCTCCCACCCTTGATTGCCACTCAGTAGCTGGGTAAGTAAAGCTGGGAGTCATTAATAATTTCTCCATTCTTCTTCACACCTCACTTCCATGATCTTGTGAAAGATCTATTGAACTCACCTCTGAAATGTCCCTCTAATTTACGAGTCTATTATTTCATTTTTTAAATATCCCAACTGAGCTGGGCGTGGTGGCACAACAACAAAAAGGGGACTTTGGAATTACTGCTGCAATTGTGGCCACCATTGCCATTTCCGTCACTGCTACAAGATTTGCCATTTCTCAAAATGTCCAGACTGCAGCTATTGTAAATGAATGCTCAGAGAAAGTTAGCCAAGATTTGAACCTCCAAAATAGTTTAAATACTAATGTTCAATTAGGAATATTGACTTTAAATCAACAATTGGCTTTAGCACAAGAACAGGTTGATTGATTATGGATTCATCAACAATTGTCTTACTATCATTCTGTTTGTGTGACTCCTGGAAATGTTAATGCTCCTGATGGAATGTTACCTTTGTCAATTTCACTACCCAGTTGAGCCATGCTATTAAGGTGATTAATGCCACTCATGTGGAGCCTGTAAAAGCTAGTGATTGGTGAAATTTGATGTCTCATGTGGGGGTTATGGGTACAGCACTGGTCAGGGTCTATTGTGTTATCCCTACTCCAGGTTCTGGGTATCGGTGCCTGCATCTGGATTCCACAACCAGTACAATAGACAGGTAAGTGTCACCCGACAGGCACTCATGGCCTTGGCAGTGTAACCTGAATCAGCCTAAGTGTGGCTACAGATGCTGGAGAAGCGATAACCAATGACAGGCAACTCCTAGTGGGATCAATGCCACCTAAGACAGGGAATGATGAGAGCATTTCCCCATGATGGGTGAGGTATTTGTTTCCCAGGTGACCTAAGACAGGGTTTGCTTCATTTAAAAAATAAAAAGGGAGGAACTGTTGGGAAATTTAAGTACTTGTCCCTTACAGTGCTCTTCCTCCCCACCCAGCTGTCGAACTCCCATGCTCTCAAGGTTGATCAACAAGGTTGTTCTCATAACTTTCCGGTGTGCAGTGCCTTGACCCCAGGTGTGGGTGGTGCATGATTTCCTCCTATGCTTAGCCCATCCCCCTGGCGTGGGTATATGAGCCCATTTCTCTCTGTAATAAATGGCAGCAGCTTCCTCTTCACTTCTCGTAGTGGTCTGTTAAGTTTTTCAATCCCGAAACCCTCTGCCAAGTTTGGTACTCTGGCCGCTCATGCATGGCAAAGGGGTAATAAAGAAACAATACATTTTATTTAGCCATAATGAAATTATCAAATTCATAGAAAAAACAATGGGTCTGGAATTATGTTGAACAAAATAATCCAGACTCAGAATAACAAATATTGCATGTTCTCTCATATAGAAATCCTGAATTCAATGTTTATGTGTACATACACATATATGTATATACACATGTATGTATGTGGGTATAAGTGTGCACACAGGTGTTAAACCTAGAAAGGGAACATATGGGAAAAGAGGACTGAGCAAGGAAGGGGCTGATAGAACACATTAGTTGTAGAAGGGCTCCTGGGAGTGGAAGGTCACATAAGGGAAAGGAAGAAAAGGGAGGATCAGCAAAAACATGATGTTTGAAAGTGCCATAATAAAACCTACTCTTGTAAGGCAACTAAATACATACATACATACATACATACATACATACATACATACATACATATTCAAAAGGAAGTGTTTATCTCTCCTACTGCATTTGACTCAAATGGTAAAATTGACTTTATTTTGATTCACTGTGCTATAAGCCTCATGCAAAAAAAAAAAAAAAAAAAACGAACTGGATAGATCTGGTCTTGATTTACAGACAAATACAGAGAACTTGGAACTTGGGGAATAGCATCACATTGATTCTTTGGTCAGTTGCCATAAGAATTAAACCAAGATCATCTGGCTGTGGGTAATAGTGAAAGTATACCTTTTGTAATTTTGGTTTTATATAAATCAAAAAGCTAAAATTTTCTTTTGCAAGCAGTGTAGAAGGATGCTCAAAACAGCGATGCAAAATTCCAGTCATGAACCTATAAAAGACACAGAAGTAAAACATGAGTTTCTAACAGTGTTCTTAGAACATTAAGGTAGGAATCATAGAGTACAGTATAAACTAAAGACATTGTAAAGAGTAAGTGGATGGGGGGTTGGTAGGGAGAATGGGAGGATGGGAAGGAGAGGGAACTAGATTGGTATGTAAAATAAGATTGTTTTAATTTAAATAAAAATTAAAATAGTATGGCAAAAAACCATACAAATTGAGTGAAACTGTACAGAAAATTGAATATGTGCTAAAGTGTCAGTCAGTAGTAAATCATTGTCATGAAATTGCTTTATAGAAGTCTAAAAGGACCTCCTTTTTGTAAATATTTAATAGGAGCACCAACACATTCAATTTTGTTTTGTCCGCATCTGCTTTTGCTTGGCAGTGGCGGAGTTGACTGGATGAGACAGACACTGCATACTCTATATGACATAAAAGATTTACTGGGTCAGAGAGATGATGACTCAGTGGGTAAAGGCTCTTGCCATCAGCCTTAATAACCTAAGCTGGATCTCTGGGAGCCATAGAGTAGCAGAAGTGGACACACTACTGAAAGTTATCTTCTGCCTCCACACATGTACCATAGCATGGGCACTCATGTGTGTGACACACACACACACACACACACATACACACACACACACACACACACACTACAAAATATAATTTTGAAAAGATTTACTATCTATCCCTTTAAAGAAAAATGCCATTTTTTTTTACCACCTATGGTAGTTAGAAAGTTAGTTTATATGTGTGTAGATTTCTTATTCTATAATTTAGAATCTTTATGCAAACTTTCACTATATATTTCATTATTTAAAACAATTTGAAATATATTTTGATCATATTCCTCCCCTTCCTACACACCCAAATCAAAGTTCTTTCTCATAAAAAACAAACAAACAAACAAACAAAAAAACTCAATATAAGAACCCCCTCCCCAAACCAAGAAAACTAAATTAAACCATAGTTATGTGGCCTTATCAATTCTGGTCCATTGATCAACTTTCTGCTCTTATGTCAATACCATGCTGCTTTTACTACTGTAGCTTTGTAGTACAACTTGAAATCCAGGACGGTGATACCTCCAGCAATATTTTATTATTCAGGATTGTTTTAGCTATATGGTGTGTGTTTTCTCTCTGTCTCTCTCTCCCTCTCTCTCTCTCTCCCTCCCTCTCTCTCTCTCTCTCTCTCTCTCTCTCTCTCTCTCTCTCTCTCTGTGTGTGTGTGTGTATTTCCATATGAAGCTAAAAATTGTCCTTTCAACATCTGTGAAGGCTTGTGTTGGGATCACATTCAATCTGAGATTGATTTTAGAAGTGTGGCTATTTTTACAATGCTAATTCATTTTTTTTGTTGTTGTTGTTAAACAAAAATAGTGAAAGGTATAAAGATGCTGTAATAGAAAATGCATAGATCAAGTTCACATCAGACATAAGAATTCTTTATACAGGATTTTTAAAAAGACTAAATTACTTTAGAAGTTTTAACATAAGCCTATTTTATTATATTCTTCATTAACTGGGAAAAGAAACGAATATTCTTCCCCATAGAGTATGTTCCAGAAACTTTTTCATACCATTTTTTGTCACTTAAAAATCAAAACTTGATTATTCTTATAGGGAGGAAAGAATATTATTAAATTTAATTGCTTTTTCAATGAAGGCAGGGAAAGGCTGCAGGGAGGAAGAGAGGGAGAGCTGAGTGGGGAGGGCACATGGGAGGAGACTGGAGAGACCACAGAGGGGGCTGTGTACCTCATTCTCTAATGCATATGAAGCCAATCTGTGTACCGAAGTTAAGGCCATCTCGAACATGGGAGAAAAACTTATCAGGATGGCAGGATGTGCAGAGGTCAAGATCTCCCTTCTGGTCTTGAATATTCTGTGGAATAATTCCTCCTTGTTCTAGAAGAATCCTTAGAATAAAGATTTTTCAAAAGATGGTGAGAGTTTATGTTACACGAAAGATGTGTGTTTACTTGAGTGAACACATTCCAGGAAAGATCTCAGAACGACGGAAGCTGCTATTTACTTCACAGCAGGGCTGGTCAGGAAATGATAGACTTTGTCAGCATTTATCACCAAAGCTCACATACGAGCTGTGTAGTGATCCACACCGGCCTGCAGACATGTGCTGGCTTCAGGGTGGTGTGAGGAGAATTAAATGCTTGCTTGGGAAGACGAGCATTGGTGTACAACACTCATTTTGTTCTGACAGGACACACTTTTCCCATCTAACCTTCCCCCCCCCCTCTCTCTGCCTATAACATTCATGGTATTTTCTGTGATACAAATAGAAAAACACATGCCTTTTTTTAAAATGGGGTTTTCCATGTATGTGCATGTTAGCTCCTTAAATATTTGCTACCTGAATAGTTGTGGGGAGTTATTTACTGTTCTCGAAAGTAATTCGCATCTCAGAAACAATACGCAATACTCAAACTTGTGGCCCCACGTTGAAATCACACACCTGGTTGCTTTCCGGATGTCAACATAGGGATTCAGTGAGTCCAACTGCCGTACACATGAAGGATGAAGATTATGAAACGAGGTTGCCGATTCTCTGGGGAGAGTAAAACAGCAAGGTCCCACGGAAGGTCCCAGAACAACAATAATGTCTTTCAAATTACAGCCATATTCTGCTATCATGGCATTCACAGTAGCCATAGCTACACCCAACAAAGTACCTTTCCAGCCTGGAAAATGGGAAGAAAAAAGGCAGAAGAAGTTAAGTATGTAGACTTTCAACCACTTTTATGTCTCAGTGAAAAATGAACAGCTGTGGTTTGTGTATTCAAAGTTCAGGTATAACAGATGAGCTACAAAAGCAATGACTCCATTAAAGTCTGTCATTAACATTAGATGCACTACACAAAGCACACGACAGAGCCGACAATTAATGGGAGTTTCCTTTGAAAAATGGTATTGACGTTTTCTCCATAGGAATAATGCCCTTTTATTCCTTTCTCCCTCTTTCCTATTAACCAGGGCAATGGACACATAAAATGTACCATTTAATTCACCGGAGTGCCCAACTCAGCATTAACATTTGCAGGGGTACATTCCTAGGATTCTTTCATCTTAGAAATTTGAAACTATATTCACAAATAATAACTTCTCATTTCCCTATTCCTGTAAAGTGTTTGTTTATGAATTTTAGTTACTCTGTGTACTTTATGTGAGGACTATCATATTGAATTAGCCTTTCTGTGACAGGCTAATTGAATCAGGGTCTAGAAGGTTCACCCATGTTGTGCCATGTGGTCCGAGTTAATAGACTTTTTAAAGATAGACTACTGTGTCATATATGTCGTACCACAACAGTTTGCCACTTACTCATTTGTCGCTGAACACTTAGGTTGTTTCTACCTCATGGATCTTATGGATGAGGATGCTATAAATGGAGATGTGAGTTCTTTCAGACATAGAGCGAGAGTTCTAGGTCACATTACAGTTTTATTTAACTTGTTAAGGAATCGCCATACCATTTTTTAAAAACTTGAGATAGGGTGTCACTATGTAGCTGGAATCCACTATGAAGATCAAGCTGGCCCCAGACTCCAATATCCTCTGCAGGGATTAAAGTGCCACCATATCCAGAATACCATTTTTTAGGTGAATTTTCACATCTTTTGTACGCATCATTCCATTAGTAGCCACTCTAACGGATGCATGAAGAGATTATGGGTCTGACTTAAATTTCTTTAATTGAGAATGATGTTGATTGGCTTTCCTTATGCTTCTTAGCTATTTGCAAATAATTTTTAGGGAAAAATTCCATTCCTTAATTTCTGATTTTCCCATCTCTACCTCCTGAGTACTGGGATGACAGATGTGTGCCACCACACCTGGTGTGAATGAAGCCATTGGACAGTGTCATCCATGCCAAGTATGCATTCTATCAATGCAATTGCATCCCCAACCCCTTTACCCATTCTTCAGTCCAGATGTTGTTTTACTATACAATTGCAGGTGTTGATTAGTGATTAACCCTTATTAGATATAATGGCTTGCAAATAATTCCTGCCATCATGTGGGTTTCCTTTCTACTCCACTGATTATCCTTTGATTCATAAACATTTTTAATTTAAATAAAGTTCTATTTACCTGTCTTTCAATTTCCTCCCTTTTCTTGGATACCTAAAGGCTATATTGCCTAATTCAAAGGCATGGATACTTACACTGCTGGGTTTTTTGTTGTTGTGGTTTTGTTTTATTTTGTTTTGTTTTCCCTAAGAGTTTTATAATTTTGCCTCTTACAATTTAGGTCATTGATCCATTCTGACCTAATTTTTTAAATACTCTCATGGTAAGGGCCAGAATCATTCTTTGCGTGTGGGTGTCTGCTTTCCACAGCTCACTGAATAAGCAGTTTGGCATCTTCATTGAAAAGCTCTCAATCACAGTTCAGGGCTTCTTTGTAACTTATGGGCTCTCTATTCTATTTTGTTGGTTTATATGTTATTTTTAATAAAGTGCTATATTGTTTTCAATATATAGCTTTGAAATGAGTTTTATAATTAGAAACTGAAATGTCCAACTTAGATCATCTTTTACAAGATTGTAGTGACTATCCAGGGACCCTTAAAATTAACATACATAATTTAGGATGGATTTTTTTCCTGTACAAATGCAGTTAGGGATTTCCTAGGATTGCAACAAATCTGCAAATGATTGTGGATAATGTTTACATCTTAATAATTTTGTCTCTATGAACATGGGACTTCTAATTATCTCATACTTCTTTAATGTCTCAATAATAGAGTCTTGTGACACTAAAATTAATATTTCCAGCTAATAGTCTCCTTTCACAGACCTTTCTACTGTCTTTTTATTTTATTTGGATTTCATGGTGACTTCTAAGATTAAGCCACTTTCTTCATTCCTGCTTCCATTTAATTTCCTAAAATAAAACCTAAAAGCATTGCATTTTTTCTTCCTTCTTTTATTCTGATGCAAATTCAGTTGATTTAGTTGGACAATGAGTTTCCTTACTTCCTTTTTTTTCACCATTCCATATACCTGTCCTTCTAAAGCTAAACACTTGGGTAGAGAGATCTTGGAAGAGATGGTAGAAGTAATACATATTTAAATAATAGAGTCAATGTGTAAATAATAGAGTCAATGATGTGTAATCGTAGAAAGAGGACTAGAATGAAATACTGGGTTGTTAAGTTGGTAGATTAAGCCTCAATAACAAAAACAGGAAAGTGTTGTGGTAGAAAAGACTTTAGGAAAAACACGCTGAATTTTTAATATGATTCTGAGATACGTTTGGAAATACGGGCAGTGATTTTCAGAATGAAACAACTTAGCACAGATATTTTGATTACTGTCAAGACTTTTCTACACACAGGGATACCTTTCTTCATCAGAAACCTTCCTTTATCACCTCACCAACACAAGCATATTTACACATACACAGCTAATTTAAAATATACAACATGCCTCATGTTCCCATTCCCTGGTACCCAGACATCAAGGATACTCAGCCAGAGGCAGCCACACCTTAGAAGGTCTTGAAAAGCACGAAGGGTTGTCCTTTGGTTATTATAAAGACTATGATTATTATGCAACATTAAAAACTTCCAGGGCTGATGATAATTCAATCCGTATGGCAGGATTATCTTGCCCTATATGTTAAGAGAATATCCTTGCTTTGAAATAATGACAGACTTAAAACTACAGATTCCTGAATATCACTAGATACCACCTACTTAGGGAATTCTACTCTGAGTCATCTAATTTGACTGGTATCCTCCTTATATCTGTTCCTATAGTAAGAGTATACAGGCTTCATCCTCTCACAGAGCAATGCAATTAACAGCTTTCTACGTCCATCAGAAAAAAAAATTACAAAATACCTTGTACTGCAAATTAACAAAATATTAATGGTTTAATAGGAACACCTACCAGAGTGAGCAACCCCACAAGCTTTCTTCACAGGATCTGCAAAGACTATAGGTATACAGTCAGCACCAAGAGCTGTGATGGTGACTCCTCTCTGGTTTGTGACTATTCCATCGTAAGATTCAGGCTCCTTCCTCCCCATTGTCCACACGTCATTGGCGTGATCAGTCTAACACAAAACACAGGGCAAAGATGTTTTCTTATGAGCGGCTTCTTATGTGTGGGTTTTTCTAAAAGTACTCATTTGGGCACAAAGTTGGGAAACATGGTATGGCTATCTATCCACTTCTCTACATAATAAAACATCAACTATAACATCTCTGCAGATGTTCAGAGGAAAGAAGACTCAAAAGTCGTGAAAGCTCCAATTAGAGATGAGTAAAATCTCTACTTTAGGTACTTCTCAGAAAAGGCAAGTTTCACTTTCAGGAAAAATGAAAGTACCAAATCAGGGATTCCTCCCTCCCCCTTTTCTTAGACTCACATAAATCCAGAATTCTTCAACATATTTTTCTCCTCACTTTGGACCCTAGTTCTTCCCAGTCTTCTCTTAGTAAGTAATGGCCCAAACTTTTTTTTTCCTGATCATCCAGGGACCTTTCTTCTATATTGAAAGAGTTGTATATTGTATATTCAATACACTCTTCTATATTGGAAGTGGTGGAATATATATATATGTGTATATATATACACACATATATTTACTCAAAAGTAACTATATTTCTAGAACTGAGGAGTTCTAGGTGAAATACATATATACACACATGCATGTGAACACACACACACACACACACACACACACACACACACGAATATTTGCTCTTCAGGCTATAATGTATAGACGAAATAATTACAGCATTGTTCTAAAATGTTAGATGAAGCATTAGAAGCAAAAGCTAAATAGCTTAAAGTTTAAATAGTTATTGACCTATTGAAAAATCCAATATTTTGGAAAACCGAAATATGTAACACAAATTTACCTTTATTCGGTAAAATTTCTCTGCATTAAATCCTGCAGCATTCGCCAACCTGCGAAGATTTTCTTGGACAACTACTTTGGGATCTCTCCGTTTGGAACTACTGAAAAGATTGAGTGAGCTAAGAGTTGGTATGTAAGATATGCCACCTGTTCTTGTAGTAAATCCGTGTATGAAGAGATCTGTTGAAGATAAGTGGTAAAGAGTAAAAAGACATTCTACAAAAGACAGTCTCTCCGTCAGGCCCTCCCTGATCACTCACATCCTGCAATTATTTATGTGGTTTCTCATTCTGCTCCTCTACCATGCGCTGTTACATACTGGGGTCACCCTGTGGGGCTGCTGCTCTTTGAGGGTACTTTTATTTCATCGTCTATTATACATAACAGCATACAGCTCATGATAAAACTACTTATCCAAGGAAGACTGATTTTTTTTTTTTTTTTGAAAGTTCATCCTCTGTCCAAATGCCCAAAAGGCTGAGGTTATTGTTTCTGCATCAAAGATTTTCTAAGACAGAAAAATCGTTTTTTGTTTTTTCCTCCCCCCCCCCCCCCTTTTAGGAGGATTGGGAGATTTGCTTTAAAGCCGAATTTGCATGGAGCCAATTTGTTTGTTTGGAGTGGCTCTGATGACATCATCCCTTGATGCTGCCCACCCACATAAAACCCCCATGTTGCAAAAGATGAGCAGTTCACAAGAGTCAACAGAAAAGCGAAAAACAGGAAGTGAGCAACTTCTGAAGAAAGCCTGGGTTTCCCTGCAGTGCAAAGGACAAAGAGTGTTGAAGATACCTGGGATCAAAGGAGATGTGATAATACTTAATTCCCCTTTCAGAGCTGGCAGGCCTCTCAAGTAAGTTTCTATTTCACTCTGGATTTCTTCCGGTTGATGAATTGTGGGTGCATTTACTTCAGTGACAGGTTTTAACAGGCTCTCCCTCCAAGCTACCTGTAAATCTTCAAACTCAAAATCATAGACGGCAGTGAAGAGCTGACCAATAAACGCCTTCATGAACATTTTCCTGTGCTCTGGGACAACAACCTTAATGTGGCTCAGATTTTTTTCATCAATTTTTTGTTTAATTGCATACAAAGAGGCAGCCACACTGGGATTGCTAACAGTCTCAAAGTCTCTCATGACAAGTGGGAATCCATTTCCCGCTTCCAGGTCACAAAGATCGTGTTCCCTATCCCTTTCTTGGGTGACATTACTGCAACTCATTATGCAAAGGAACTTCGCCTTGGGGGCATGACGGCAGTGAATGCTGTTCAAGGTCTTCAATAATGTTTGATGGCAGATTTTCTGTGAGTCCAATTTTAAACCAAAGAGATCAACCAAGACTGCTTCAGCCATCCTTCAAACATGCACTTTTCTTCAAAGATGACTTTTGGGCCAGATCAGCTGTAAAGAAATATTATCACAAATAACAGTCAGTTGTGCCAGTCTTCGTAGAGGTACAACAGAAATACCTGGTGGGCAAAAAGAAAAAAAAAAGCAACTGTGCTAACACGAAAAGTAACCAGAATAAATCTAGAGTCCAGGCCAGAAAAGAGATTAAGTCCTGCTTTTAAATTATAGGATGCCTGTCGGATTAGATCACATCTTGTATGAAATACTGAGGCCTCACCTTTAGGATGTCAAGTTGAGCAGCATCAGCAAATCTGTCTGTCTCTGTCTCCCTGTCTCTGCCTCTCTCGTTTTGTGGCTTTTGAGACACGGTTTCTCTGTGTATCCCTGGCTGTTACGGAACTCACTCTGTAGATCAGGCTGGCCTCGAACTCAGAGATCCTCCTGCCTCTGCTTCCCAAGTGCTGGGACTGAAGGCGTGCACCACCACCACCAATCTCGTTTTGTTCGATAGAAGCTGACCAACAGGATAGGCTTTCCCCAACATTTGCACAGCACTCCAAGCTTGGGTTGATCACAACAGCCACTGCAATTTGGACCAGGGGCCACTACCGGCCACTTGCTGATTCTTTGGCCCATTGTTTACCAGTCCTCCCCTCCCCGTCCCGGCTGGAGCGCCCCCACCCTCTGCTGACCCCTTGCCCCTGAATTCCTGGCCACCCCTACTGCTGAGCCCTCATCCCCGAGCCTGCCTGGGCCCAGCCTGACCCCCACTCCCCAGGGCACTGGCGCTGTCATTCATTCTTCCAGCTGTGCAGGGCCAGCTGGGGACTAGACTGGGCGCCTGCAACCCGTCCCGTCACCGCGGGCTCCGCCCCTGCGTCCCGGACTGGCTGGCACACTCACCGCGCTCTCCTCGGCAGCCGGGAGCTGGGAGAACGGCCCCAGAGTCGCCGGGAGTCTGCGGGAGTCTCCGGGAGTCGCCCTCCGTCCCGCCCCGCAGCGTCGGTCCCGGCCTCCGGGCGGCCTGGGCTTCCCGCGGGCGTGCTCGCCCACCGGCTCGCTGTTCCCGCCGCGGCCGCGGGGCGGCGCCCGGGAGACGCCCGGAGGAGCCCCTGGCGGGGGATTCCCGCGCCGCCGCCCAGCAGTTCCGGGTCAGCGGGCGCCGTCGCCCCGAGGCTGCGGGAGGCCGCCTGAGGCGGGGGTCGCCGAGGCGCGCGGGGCCTGCCCGGAGGCGAGCGGAGCAGAGCAGAAGGGGCGTCAGTGTGCCCAGCCTGTCACGTTAGCGCTTAACGCCCTCCAATCCCGGGCTCAAGGGAGGGCACCCTGGAGACTTCTGGTTTTTGACTTTTCCTTTAGTTTTCAGACACAAGTGAGTTGATTCTCATCCCCCACCCCACCCCCATTTCTGCTTATTCTGTGCTTTCATTTGGGATCAACATCCTTGACTTCCCCTTCACTTGCGTTGACCACATAGATTTCCCATAGGCCCCTTTAAACAGGACAGAATGCATTAATTATTAGAGTGATAATACGATCAAAATTCAGTATCCTTTATCCTCCAAGGGTTTAATGGTATTTATTTTAAAACTACAGTATGGAATCAAGTTGTAAATGGGAATAAAGCCAGCCTTAAACATAGAAGAGAATGTAGGAGAAAGCATATGTTCTGCAGCCTGGGCTATGGAGGAAGGAGCGGGTCCTTCGTCTTCCTTGTTGTGACTGTGGGTGCTGAGGATGCTTTTCCTGAGTGAGAAGACTCTAGGGTACCTGGGAGTTTACAAGAGTTCTTGTAAGTGTGCTCCAACCTCGACTTAACTCTAGAGACCACGGTAACCAGCCCGCATAGGACCCACTCTAGTATACGTGACCACATTGAGTGGGTCACGTCTGGTCTGTATTTTCCCAGGACACTTTTAGAAAGCCTGAGTGGTATCTGGTCCGACAGACATGCTTTGGCATGAACTTGTTTTATGTCAAGCAAAAGGAATGTTTAAACGATTATTATTTACAAAGCATGTTTAGAACGTTTTTCCCCCTTGTTTTCTGCACAATGGAGAGAGTTAGGATTCTTTCATGCCAGAGCTCTGGCAGTAGCAAAACTTTCCAAATAGTGAAGTTGTTAGGGAAGTTGCTATAGTGTATTTGCATACCATTTCCTTCACCATCTAGTCGGTCTGAACCTCGTTTCTTAATATCTTCTTTCTCATACTGCTCAAGAGCGTCTCAATCCTGTTTGCACATCTGAACAAGTAGAACTTAAAAAAAAAAATAGTGTGGGTACCCCACACCCCAGTTGTATATTGGATCAGAGTCTATAGGAGTCAGGTCTGGGCATGTTTTGTTCTGCCTTTTTGTTTTCATCTTACAGATGATTCAGATGCATAATTCGTTTTGAAAAAAAAAAAAAAGTCTGCCTTATTCTCAAGCCATCCAAGCAAAGGCTGTTCTTTCATAGGCCACCTGACTACATTCTCTACATTTGCTGTTGTTTTTGTTGTACTTTGAACACGCTTTTGTCAGCTTAACTGTTCCCAGTTGCTCAATACTCTTCAAGCTTAAACATAACCTTCCTGGAGGCAAAATAGCTTCCATAGTGTTTTCATATACAGGAAGTCCTCTCCTAGGTACGGTCTGAACTCACAACCAAGACATTTAAACACTGGATTGTATATTTTATAAGAAAGAAGTTATGGCATATAGGTTATACCTTTGTAAAGTCCTTCAGAAGAGAACAAAGCTAAGCCAGAAAATTGTGGGCAAGTGTAGCACAGCATTGTGAAATTTCTGTAATCTGGCCTCATGCTCATTTGCCAGTCAACTGAGAAGGTTCGGAGTCTTTTTGCACATGATCAACTTATCTTTTGCATAAAACACACAGCTACCTCTAAACATAAAAGAGTCCTAAATATTCTGTTCCTTTAAGGGGAAAATAATTAAAGGCTCTCTTGAAGCAATCTGAATGCAAACTTATTCTCAAACTTATTCTTTTATAGTTATCTCACACCGTTTACTGTGACTTTTGAAATTATTAAACATAGACTTCAGGGAAACAAAGACTTTGTTTCTATGCCATATAAATGGTTTGTCTAATAATTAAGTTATAAAAGCATAGTATCAAGTATAGCTGTCATGAACAGGTTTGAGAACAAACAGATAATTTATGGTATGGTTGTGTAGTTCAACTGGTAGGCCCACTCACCTGAGTAGTTTCCCAACCAGGACCATTAGGCACGTTATGGGAATTAACCACCTAGGATTTACAAAGGGAGTAGAAAAGGTAAGTTGGTTAGAAGCCAAGTGTAGATAGGCTAAAAGCATCCACTCCACCCCTCTGTTTTTAATTATTTGACTATATGTCATAGAAACAGCATTTGGGAGGCTTGACTGTTAAGGAAAACCCTTGGAAAGTCCATATATATAAAGTTTTATGACATAAGTAGAAATCTTAAGATCTGTGACCAATTTTAAAAAATTGTATTACCTTTATTTATTTTATGTGTGTGTATCTATGTATGCTTGTATATGTGTATGTGAGCTCGTGCATGTAGATGTCAAATGAAGACTTGCTTTAGTTAGTTCTCTTCTTTCACTGTGTGACTCTCAGGGATTGAATGCTGGCTCTCAGGGTTGGCTGCAAGCAACTTTCCCACTGAACCATCTCACTGGTCTAGACAGTTGTTTTTAAGCCATTTGAATTAAAGGGTATGGGTCTTTACAGAAAAGGCCCTGCAATCAATGCAAATTCCTGTGTTACTAGCCCCTGTTAGTTTGCTGGGGCTGCCAAATCAAAGTACCACAAGCTGGATGATGTAACAAAAATTTATTTTCTATCAGTTACGGAGACCAAATAGTAGTAAATTGAAGTGTTACCCCAACCTTGCACCATTTTGGGTTTTTTTGTCCTTCCATCTTTCTTTTTAATTGAAAAAATATCTTCATATAATATATTCCGAGCATGCTTTTCTCCCCTCCTAAGTCCTTCCAGATCCCCCCTATCCACCTCACTCCACAACCTCTTCTATCTCTCTTTCGAAAACAAATGAACAAACAAAAACTCAAGAAACACACACATACAATCCTTAAAAAGTGTAAAACTGAAAACTAAAGCATACAAGCAAAAGACCAGTAAGACAAAAACAAAACAAAACAAAAAACCCCAAATGTCCAAGCAAAGCTATATGAGATCAAAGTCTACAAAAACAACATTGAGTCTGTTTAGTGTTGACATCTACTGCTGGGCAGGGGGCCTGTTCTGAAGTGTGGCTTACATGCCCAGTGAGACTCCATTGGAGAAGACTAACTTTTCCTTTGCAAACAGATGCCAGCTGGAGATGGTTCTTAGTTAAATGTGGGATCCCATGTGAACTGTCCCCTCTTAGTGTTGGGACCTACACTGGCTTGAAACTGTGCAGGCCTTGTGCATGCTGTCTGCGTGAGTTTATACGTGCTTCCGTCCTCTTGTATCTGAAAGACATTGTTCTTTGATGTCATCCAGTCCCTCTGCCCCCTCTTCCATATAGGTTCCTGAGCACCTAGGGGAGGGTTTGATCATGACATCCCGTTTAGGAATGTGTGTGCCAATATTTTCTACTCTGCCCACTGTTCAGTCATGGGTCTCTGTGCTAGCTCCCATTTGCTATAAGAAACAGCTTCTCCGATGATAGCTAAGCAAGGTACCAACCTGTAGGTATAGCAGAACATTATTACAAGTCATTTCATTGCTATCTTTCTTTAGCTGAACAATAGTATTTGGTTTTCCCCTAGATCCATGACCTGTCCTATCTCAGGTTCTTGGCCATCCTAGGTGCTCCATGAGATTCTATCTCATAGAGTGGACGTTAAATCCAATCAGAGATTGGTTGGTTACTGTCACATTTGTGTCACTATTACAGCAGCACACCTCACAGGCAGGTTTATAACTGGGTTGATGATTACCTTTCTCCTCTGGTAACATACAGAGTACCTTCTAGTACCATGAACTAGTACTAACCAATAGAGGCAAAGCTTCTATTTAGGCACCAGCTTGACTTCTCTATGTTCACTGAGGTATGTAAGTGTTGTCTTCAATGATAGGGTCTTACATTGGCTTGTGGAGACTAACCAATGGCCTAAGCAAAAGCCTGAGATGTTTAGGGATGTTCATGGAATCCTTCTGGCTAGTGACTCAATTGATGGCACTAGAGGTTCCACTAGGTGACATCGTACCCCCACATTATTTGAAGAATCTATTAAATTCATATATGGATATGTTTTAGGAAGCTTCTTCTGTGGATTGTTCCCATACTCACTTTAGTGTTAGCTGTCTCTCCCATATTCCTTCCATTGCCCATATCTTCCCTACCTCCCCCCATCTAATCCCCCAACTCTGCCCCCTCCATGACATCTTTCCTTAATGACAAATTTTATTTCCCCTGCCTTGGGATATGTCCCCCTTCCCCCAAGTACCTCCACCCAGGTCAGTAGTCAACCTCTAAGGTTATACTAATTGCAGAACACATATGGGAGGCTTAAAGGTTTAAAAACTAGCATCCACATATAAGAGAAAATATACAAACAGTGTTTCTTCGTTTTTTTTGGTGGGGGCAGGGGTGCTGAGTTACCTTAGTCAAAATGTTTTTTGTTTTTAGTTCCATTCATTTTCCTGCAAAATTCTCAATTTTGTTTTGTTTTATGGCCTTTTAAATAACTTATTAATACCCCATTGTGTATATATGCCACATTTTCATTATCCATTTATTATTTGCTGGGCATCTAGGCTGTTTGCAATTTCTGACTGTTATGAATACAGCAGCAATGAATCTGGATAAGCAAGTATTTGTGTAGTAGGATGTAGACTCCTATGGGTATATGTCCAGGAGTGGTGTAACTGAATATTGAGGAAGATTAATTTCCAGTTTCCTGAGGAACTGTCATATTGATTTCCATAGTGGTTGTACAACTTTGCACTCCTACTAGCAATGAATAAGTGTTCCCTTTTCCCCACATCCTCCTAGCATGAGCTGTCATTTGGTTTATTAGGCTTGGCCGTTCAAAATGATGTAATATGAAATTTCAAAGTAATTTTAATTTACATTTTCCTGGTGGCTAAGGATGTTGAACATTTGTTTAAGTGTTTCTCAATCCTTTGTATCTCACCTTTTGAGAAGTCTCTGATTAGTTCTGTACCCCATTTTAAGTGGGTTACTTGTTTTCTTGATGTTCAGTTTTTTAAATTTCTTATTTATTTTAAATATTAGCCCTCTACCAGATGTGTGGTTAATAAGCCTTTTTACATTCCATAGGCTGACACTTTGCCAGATTGATGGTGTCCTTTGCCTTTCAGCTCCATGAGGTTCTCTTTACTGTTGTTCTTAGTGCCTGTGCTGTCTGTGTCTTGTTCAGAAAGTCTTTTCCATGCCCACGAGTTCAAGCCTATTCCCTACCTTCTCCTCTATCTGATAATCAGGGTATCTGGTCTTATGTTGAGGTCCTTGATCAATTTGGAGTTGAGTTTTGTTCAGGGTGATGAATACATTAGAATTATTTTACATACAACCATCCAGTCTGATCAGTACCATTTGTTGAAGATGCTATCTTTCCTCTAGTTTGTATTTATGGGGTCTTTGTGTGTACTTATGTTTATGTGAACGCTATATCCCATTGATCAACTATTTTGTTTTGTGCCAGTAACATGTGTGTTTTATTCCTATAACTCTTTAGTACAACTTAAAATCTGGTATGGTGATACAATCAACGATACAGTAGTATCCAGGATTGTTTTAGCTCTCCTGGGTTTTTGTGTGTCCGTGAATAATTGTGATGGAATTCTGATGGGAATTGTGGTTAATGATTACTTTTGGTAGGATGCCATTTCACAATATTAGTCCTACCAACCCATAAGCATGAGAGATATTTCTGTCTTCTGGTATCATCTTCAGTTTCTTTCTTCAATGTCTTGAAGTTTTTATTTGCAAGTCTTTCACTTTCTTGGTATGGTGGTTTGAATGAAAATAGCCCTCATAGGCTTATAGGGAGTAACACTGTTAAAAGGAGGGGCCTTGTTGGAGGAAGTGTGTTACTGGATGTGGGCTTTGAGGTTTCAAATGCTCAATCCATGCCCAATGCCACTCTTTTTCTTCTGGCTGCAGATCCAGATAAAGAACTCTTATTAGGTATCTCCCCAGTCTGTTGTATGCTGCCATGTCTCCCCATGTGATAATAATGTGATAATCCTCTGAACTGTAAGCCAGCCCTAATAAATGGTTAACTTTGTAAGTGTTACTGTGGTCATGGTGTCTCTTCACAGCAATAGAAACCCTAACAAACACACCTGGTTGGAGTCATCCAAAGATATTTTTGGAGGCTACTGTGAAAGGTACTGTTTCCCTGATTTCTTTCTCTGTATCTTTGACACTTACATATAGGAAAGCTTCTGATTTATTTGTGTTAACCTTATTTCCTGCTACTTTACTATTTTATGAGTTCTAGAAGATTCCTGGTGGAGGTCTTTTCTATATAAAACCATGTCTTCTGCAAGTGAATATACTTTGACTTCTCCCTATCCTATTTGTATGCCCTTGATTGCCTTCATTTGTCCTCCTGCTCTAGTTAAGTCTTCAGATATATATGTATATATATACATATGTATGTGTATATATATTTAAATGAATACACACACACATATATACATTTATATGAATATATCTAGTTATATTTATCAATATAGTTAAGTGCTATATATTGAACAGTTATGGAGAAAGTGTACATCATTTTCTTGTTCCTGATTTTAGTGGAATTTCTTTGAATTTCTATTTAGTTTAATGTGGCCATAGGTTTGCTGTAAATTATCTTTATTATGATGAAGCATGTCACTGTATCCCTAGTCTCCCATGAAGAGATGTATGGTTTTTTTCCCAAAGGTCTTTTCTGTATATAATGAGATGATCATATGGTTTTTGTTTTAAAATCTGTTTATGTAGTAGATTATGCTTATAGATTTAGGTATGTTGAGCCATCCCTGTATCATTGTGATAAAACCAATGTGATCATGATGGATAATTTTTTGATGCATTCTTAAATTCCATTGGCAATTATTTTGTTGAGAATTTTTGTATCTATGTTCATAAGATATATTGGTCTTTAATTTTCTTTCTTTGGTCTTTGTGTGGTTAGGTATCAGGGTAATGTGGCCTCATAAAAATAGAAATAATTTGAGAATTACTGGTGTTAATTCTTTGAAGTTCTGGTAGATTTCTAAGCTGAATCCATCTTTATAGGCTTTTTTTTTTTTTTTTTTTTTTTTTTTTTTGGTTGGGAGACTTAATTACTGCTTTTATTTTACTAGGTTTCTATTTCGATCACTTATTTGATTTTGATATAGCTTTGGTATGTGATGTACATCAAGAAATTAATCTGATTATTTTGGAGTTTCCAGTTTTGTAGAGTACAGATTTTTAAAGTATATTTTTATGACTCTCTTGATTTCCTCAGTATCTGTTGTAATGTTCCTCATTTCAATTCTAATTTTATTAATTTGGAATTTCAATATGTATTATTTAGTTAATTTGGCTCAGGGCTTTTTAATTTTACAGATTTTCTCAAAAAACTATTTCATTGATTCTTTGTGACTTTGTTTTGTTGTTATTTGTTTGTGTTTCATTGAATTCAGCTCTGAGTTTAATTATTTCTTGCTGTCTATCTACTACTTGAGGATGTATTTTCTTTTTGTGTTTCTAGAGTTTCCAGGTGTGCTGGTAAGTTACTAATATGGATCTCTTCAACTTAGGGCTTGGAATATGCCTCTTAGATCTGCCTCCCATAGGTTTGAGTGTGTGGTATTTTCATTATCATTCTATTCTAAAGCACTTTTAATTTCCTTCATGATTTCTGTTTGACCCTTTGTTCATTCAGTAACGATCTGATGAATTTGTACTTTCTGTTGTTGAGATCCAGCTTTAATCCATTGTGGTTGGATAGGATGCAGGATGTTATATCTGTTGATACTTGCTTTGCATCCAAGTTTGTGATTGATTTTGGAGTAAATTATATGAACTGCTGAGAAGAAAGTATATTCTTTAGTGTTTGGCTGATCCATTCTATAGATTTCTGCTAGGTTCATTTGATTTATATTATTAAACTCAAGCATATTTTCTGTTTAGTTTTTATCTGAACAACCTGTATATTGGTGATAATGGGGTATTGAAATTGTCCACTATCATTATATTAGGATGAATACGTTATTTTAATTGTAATAGTGTTTCTTTCATGAACTTCTCTGGTCTTGAGTTTGGTGTATTAATGTTAAGAATTGCAATGTCCTCTTCAGGTATTTTCCCGTTGATGAGATGAGTCTGTGTTGTCTTTCCTTATCTCTTCAAGTCAGTTTTGGTTTGAAGTCTATTTTGTCAGATTTTAAAATGGGCTACACCTGTTTTTCTTCTTCTTCTTCTTCTTCTTCTTCTTCTTCTTCTTCTTCTTCTTCTTCTTCTTCTTCTTCTTCTTCTCCTTCTCCTTCTCCTTCTCCTTCTCCTTCTCCTTCTCCTTCTCCTTCTCCTTCTCCTTCTTCTTCTTCTTCCTTCTTCTTCTTCTTCCTCCTCCTCCTCCTCCTTCTTCTCCTTCTCCTTCTCCTTCTCCTCCTTCTCCTTCTCCTTCTTCTCCTTCTTCTCCTCCTCCTTCTCCTTCTCCTCCTCCTCCTCCTTCTTCTTCTTCCCAAGGTAATATCTGCCCTTGGTGGTAGGAAGGTATTTCTTGAATACAACAGAGAGATAGATCCCGTTTTTTAATCCAATCTGTTAACCTGTGTATTTTCATTGCAGAATTTGTGCTATTAATATTGAGTTAACAATGAACTGTGTTTATTTATTCCTGTTATTTTGCTGTGATGTGGAGTATTTATTTTTTTAAGCCTTGTCTTCAAGACTTAAAATTCCCCCTTCCATGTATTGTTGGCAAAGTTTAATTCTGAGGCTTTTGACTGTCTACTTTTTTTTTTATTTCCAGTTTTATTTCAGTTTGGGTTTTTACTGACTCTTTTTCTTCATTAAATTCTTTTATTAGTTTTTCTCATCATTTCATTCAGTTGTTTCTTGTGTTTTTATGGTCTTCATAAGGGGTTTATTCATATCATCTTTAAGGTCCTTGAATATGTTCTCAATTGCTGTTTTGAAGTCCTTGTCTTAAGCTTAAGCTTTATTGCATTTCTTGAGGGCCTACTTAATAGGGTTATTGGTTTCCACTAGGCATATTATCTTGGCTGTTCATGTTTTCTTGTAGTGGAGTCTAGGTATCAGGAGTTGTGATGATTAAGGTGTTTCTAGGTTTTGACATCTGGTCTTGTGTTTGTTGGGTGGGGGTCCTGTTCTTTGGTTGCTGTTGCCCTTTCTGGATCCTAGGTAAGTAGTAGATGTGGAGTCATTGGCAGAGAGAGCTTCCATAAATTGGTGGAGGACAGAAAGAAATGGAGATGGGTTAGGAGGAAAGGCTGAGAGTTGCTGTGGCAAAGAGTTAGGGGGATTTGGCCCACAGGAATAGACAGAGTCCCCAGAGAGTGGAGTTGTGATGGGAGGCTCTGGTAGGAGAAAGAATCAGTCTGGAGAGATAGGGATGAAAGGTCTAGGGGGAGCCTGAATCTCTATCAAAGGTGGGGTCTCCAGTGAATGATGTTGAGATGGGTGGAGGCTGCTACAGGCCCAGGAATAAGTCTAGATAGAGAACAATAAAGGGCCAGAGGGATAGGGAAGATCACTTACCTGAGTTGGGCCACTGGGGGTCCAAGGTAGAAACTGTTTCTGGGTATTTTCTGCCAACATAAAGGAATGTAGATAAGTTAGGAGGGAAGGCTGGGGGCAAGGGAAAGCTGAGCTGGGTCCCATCAAGAGGTGAAGTCCCTGGGGAGTGAAGGTGGTGTGGGAGGAGGGACATCTGCAAGCATCTGCTACAAGGCTGAGGATGAGACTGGAGAGATCATAACAAGGACAGGAAGCATAGTGGAAATCTGTCTTTCCATCTCATGATATGGCTAGGCCAGGTACTTTCTAGCCTCCACTATAGTATATAAATCAAGTCACAATTTAATTTATGAATTTCTTTTGAATGGAATTTTTTTAAAAACCAGATAAATGTGTATCAATTTATGCAATTCTAACGAATTATCAGTAGATGGCAGTAGATTTGTTTTCTTTCCTTTATTTTTTTTTTTTCCTTTTGTGGGTTCCACCATAAAGATAGAGAAAACTAAATTAAACCAAACACACACACACACACACACACACACACACACACACACACACACACACACAAAACCAAGAAACAAAAAACACAATTTTCTCCAATTTTTTTCAAGAATAGTTGATATAATTAAATGTTATGTAAGTTGACTAGTGATTCAGATCTTCAGATAAAGATTCAGTATCTTCAGATAAAGATCAAGAAATACCATTTATTTTGTTATCATAAGAGTTTAATGTTCTTCATTCTTTATGTTATGTCATCAAGTCTTTGAGAGAGTGCAAAAAAGAGAATACTATTTGCCTTCATGAGGTATAGCCTAAGAGGAAAATAGAATAAAATGATGAAAATTATAAGAATGAATTTTTATATAGTCATGAACTTGGTGAATGCTTTTCCTAGCGAGTTAGTAAATCATACCACCTATGTTCAAAATGAGGTCCATCTCACTGTAGAACTTAAAATGTTATCTATCATAGTATGTAGAGAAACAGTTATACTAGAAAGAAATCAAGCAAGATATTTTTAAAGAAGATGGTATCTGAATTAGAATTGACTTAAAAGATTGACTGTTATATGGGTATTATCAAAACTGTTCCAAGTAGCATTACTCTTTCAAAACATGGTGAAGTAGAGATAGATAGATTATAGGTCTGAACTTACTATGTATGTGCCAGGCATTTCTAGGTCTCTATCCTTTTGAAATTCCCATTGGTTGAAGAATATAGAAAAGGAACAAATGTAAAAGATGCCAGTGGTGATAACTGCTATTAAGCAAAATAGGGTTGGAAACATGTGTCAGTAAAGTGTTTGCATACATAAAGACGGAATAAGTCAGTTCCCAAAAAGCCCACATAAAAAAGCCAGGCAAAGTAGTATATGCCTGTGATATCATACTAGGAGGCAGAGACAGGAAAGTCCCTGGGGTGTGCTGGCCAGCCAGTTCAGCCAGTCCAGCTAGT
Source organism: Phodopus roborovskii (assembly GCF_943737965.1). NCBI lineage: Eukaryota > Metazoa > Chordata > Mammalia > Rodentia > Cricetidae > Phodopus > Phodopus roborovskii. The sequence continues at coordinate 37,317,498 of NW_026126511.1, read as the reverse complement.
CCAGCCAGTCCAGCCAAACCAGTGAGTTTCAGGTTCAGTAAGAGAGTCTATTTCAAAACAAAAGAGTTGTAGAAAGTTATTGGGGAAGATACCCACTCAACATTTACCTACCTCTGCCTCCCCTTATGTGTGTATACATGGAGAGAGAAAGAAAAAGGGGCAAGGAGGGAGCAAAGCAAGGAAACAGGATGAATGGATAGGGTTCTGTTTTAGGGAGAGCTGTAAGGAAGGATTCCCTGCTAACATAGTATTTGGAAGTGGCAAGGGAAGATTGGATTTCAATATAATTTGAAGGTGACCAGTAAGTTTTACAGAAAGAATTGCAGCATCTAAAGGAAGAAGGAATCAAGATTCAACATTGTCCCTTGGTGAGACAAGCAAAGCACTGGTCTTGGACATCCTGCTTGTGGAATGTCTTTAAGGATTTCCCAAAGGAGCAATGAACACCAACAATTAACTCCCTTGATCTTTGGCAAGTCTAGTTAAATTGCCCAAGCTCTAAATCTTTCTGGAGGCTTCTGTAATAATAACCTAGGGTTTGGATTCTGAACAACATTGAATTTCTAATTATGGGGATTTAGAAAACTATGAAAGAGTAGTTTTAGTAGTGATGCTGAAGGGGACAAAGAAACCAAGAGTTTAATTTAAAAATTGAAATACCTCTTCAAAATTCAAGGGGAGATATGAAGTAGGAAGTCCAGCCTGACTATAGTTCAAGAAGGATATTCAGGGTAGAGGTGTGGATTTAGGAATTCTCAGCCTTTATCTGGATCTCTGGGTGGCATACTGTATTAGGAGAAACAGAAAAGAGGTAGGCAAAGACCAAGCACCAGGGCACTCTATTAGAAGCAAGGAAGATGAACAGAACCAGCAAAAGAGAGAAAGTACAGTGTTTCAGAGGAGGCACCATGTTGTGAACAGGTTAAATTGAAAGGAAGATTGATTTGGTCCTTTGGATGTGAAAACTTGGAGGACATTGATACCACGGAGAGGTGCTCCAAAGGTGGCCTGGCACGTGCTTGACTCTGGTGGGCTCAAGAATGAGAGGAAGGGAAGAGGATAGCTAGTGTCTTGACTATAAAAGGGTTGCTACCTGAAGGAGATCATGTTAATGTGTGATGGAATTCCCATTGGTTAGATTTGGGCTAATACATATAACCAGATAAAGAAGGAAAGTATTTTGAGACTATGTTCAGAGTAACGTCTCTGAGGACATTGTTAGAGTTAGTGAATTGAGGAAACGGCAGTATTTCTGCCGTTCATTTAAAGCAAAAAGGTAAAGACAAAGATCAGTAAAGAGGCTGGAGAGTCCGCTGAAGGTGGAGCTCGAGTTCCTGGGAACACAAAAGATGAGTTGGAGCATGCAGCTGTGTCAAATTAGGGATTGTACCAAGCTCAAGTGGGGATACATTTTCATGTTAAGGAATGATTTGAAAGTCTGAAGGCTTCTCCTAAAGCCTGAGTTAGGAGGGATATGGAATGTAATGGGACCGGTGTCTAGCTTTAGGCAGACTGGACAAGTGGCACTGGATCAGAGGGGAGAGATTAAACGTGCTAGGAAGATAAGTTCGCCTAACAGGAACTTAGAGCATGAAGTTGTGTTCCCTATTGAACCATGCAAATTGGAGTGCTGGAGCTACTGTCCTGAAATAGTTCCCCAAACAAGAAAAGTGGGTGACAGTAGTGTGGGTAGAAAAGGAGAAGTTCGGTAGTAAAATGTGTGCTAAGCACGCAATAGATCCTGGGGTCAATCCCCAGCACTGGGAAAAGCAAATGGTTAACAATCAGATTTGATTCTGAAGTGGTATAGAGACATGATTCTTCCCTTTAAAAAGCAGTATTCTAGCATAGTTTAGCATTAAAACAATGAACTTTGGTACCAAATTACATGACTTCAACTCACATCACAATAGCTGACTATAAATTCCTTGATCTGTACCTCAGTGAGCTTTTGGTAAATATCTACCACATGGAGTCAAATGAATTCATATGTAAACTACTTAGAACACTACCAAGAGCAAAATAAATGTTATACAGAAGGCTTAAAAATCTTAAGTGCTTAGCATCCAGCAGAAGTAGGTGTGACAGAAGCACTTAGCACTGTAGTCAGTTGAAAGCACTAAGTTAAGTATAAAGTAATGTATTTTCAAGGCAGGTAGGTAAAATTAAGAATGAAGTCTTAGCCCATCAAATGAAACAAATCAGCTAGAGAATGTAACATTTGCATCCAGCAATACTAATCTGAGGCAGTTCTTTGTGTCACAAGGGAATGACGTAGAACAGAGAAATGAAAAGGGAATGAACTGAGAATCAGGAAGACACCTGGTAAGAAGGAAGGTCCAAGTAAGATTAGAAGGAAGTAACATGAAGACATAAAAAAGAACCCTAACTTCTCACATGATTCTGACAATCTGCTAGTTAAGCTTTCAGGGATTCTTCTACTTGTTATAAAATAGTTTCTATCTCCTCACCTCAGAAGCAATCCATTTTGAGTTTCTTACTTTTATGAAACACATCTCAGCCATTTAGAAGTTTAGAAGCCATGTGTAACTCTCTCTCTTTCTCTTTCTCTCTCTCCCTTTCTTCCCCCCTCTCTCATGTGTGCGTGTGTGTGCATTTGTGTATGTGTGTGTGTGTGTGTGTGTGTGTGTGTGCGTGTGTGCGTGTCTGGTGTTTAATCTTTAGAAGAGATGCTCAGTGATTGCTGATATGTCTCTGTGGAGGTTTCCTTGCATGTACTTGACATTTAGGATCTTTTTTTCCTTGCAAAGTTTGAATCACTTTAGTACAGGTTTGATTTACAACACCTATAAAATTCTGGGGTTTTGCTAACGATTAGTGAAGTGACTAGAAACTTCCTCATGCGTAGAAGGTGGTAATTTCTAATCTCACCAGTACTGTTGGCACTGAGTCCACCTTTTCATCATAAGAGCCTGTGTGGTTTCCTCTGATGCTGGCTTTCCTGAAACCTGCAGCGCCCTCAGTTCTGTTACCATGCCACTCTGGTGTAGTGCCATTCTTTCCCTTTCCCTTTCTTCTTTTGCTGGAATAATGTCTTTATGTCTTCACTTTGTCTGTAATTCCTAAATAAAAGGTAAAGAAATATGTTTTCAAACCTGCTTAGGACCTGCACTGGTCAAAATAACACTGGACAGAAACTTTTAAATGCTGATAGAATCGTTTCCTATGTGTGATGGTTAAAATGTATTTCAACACAGTACTGGAAGTTCCTGCTACTAATCCATAATAATTACTCACTGTATGTCAGGTATTGCATGTGTGTGTATGTGCATATAGGATTGTATTATAATATCTTTAATTATTACCTTGGCCCTGTGAGCCTTCACAGATAAAGACAAAAGATAAAAGACTTCCTCAAGCTCCTGACATCTAAAAAGCAGAAAAACCAAAATTTAAATATAGTTTTTCTTTCTTCCTAAATCACTTAATTATTTTGTTTAATTATTGATACTAATAGTGAACAGTCTTTAATCGTTTTGTAATGTATTTAACAACTGTTGGAATCATGAATATTTGACAGGAAAGAAGGAAGAGTGAGACATTATCTTTATTGTTTTGTAGGAGTATAGGAGGCAAACTAATCCAGGGAAAGGAGCTATAGTCAAAGAATGTCAGAAGACAATGCGAAGAAGGATGAAGGTATTCCTAAAGGAGGTGGGGAAGCAAAGTTAATAAATGCTGGAAGATCAGCAGAACTAGCAGAAAGGAATGGAAGAACCATGCTGTTAAAATTGGTAGCAAGTTAGAGGAGGAGGAAGCAATCATATTTCATTAGGAATAGACATATGCAAGGTTTATATGCTTTATGTAATATTTAGAAAACAGGACCACACAACTAAAAAATGCTGAGAGTATGTGGGAGAGGGTCTACCCCAGAGTAGAGCACACCAATTGATTATCCAATACCAAGTGGTCAGCCCTGAAAACATATATACAAATTACATTAAACAGACTAAACGTGTTCTACTTATGCATGTATATATATACATATATATTTATGTGTGTGTATGTATGTATACATGTATATATACATATATATGTAATACCAATTAATTGTTAGAAGGTCATGAATTTGAAAGAAGAGTGACGGGAGTACACGGGGACTTGGAGGAGTTCATGAGTTATAATTTCAAAAAAATAAGTAATTAAAAATCAATACTATGCTGAAAAATAAACAACTCTTGAGTAGATTTCACTTACTATGGTAGCACTGCAAGTGTGATGTGTGAGAGCGCTGGATTAAGAAATGAAGAAAACCATTTCTATAAAGAGCTGGTGCAGCATTGAAGTAAGCAACCCTGCAATGACATTACTATTGCCTGTTTCTCCACGTTGCTTAGGGCCAGAAAGAGAGGCTATCAATCCTGAATTCAGTTACTTGTAAGGAAAAACATTGTTTTGTAATGAATTTATAGAAAGAAATATGGCTTTCTTACAATGTCCACATTTAACTTTTATTAAATATCTTATTCTCTTGTCTAGCTATGAGCAGAGAAGACACATCTTCATTAACTGATGCTGTTGAGCAAGCTGCAAAACGACAACAATCACAAACATCAGAAATAGAAAAACATAAGAAAATTCTCTTCCATTTGCAGGTAACTAATTTCATATAATCTTGGAAATGTATCTAGCTTCTGTAGAATTTTTAGTGATATGTGATATTCTTATGAAGTCATATTCTCATGAAGAATAGCCAGGGGCTTAGAGAACAGTTCAGTTGGTAAAGTGCTTGCCACACAAGCAAGAGACTCTGAGTTTGATGACCCATGTAACAAGGCCAAGCATGATGGGATGTGGCAAAAGGCTGGTCCCCATGGCTCACAGCCTAGGCAGCCTAGTCTACTTGGCAGGCTCCAAGCCAGTGAGAGAGCCTGTCTCATAAAACAAAGTAGATGGTGCTTGAGGAACAACGCCAGAGGTTGTCCCCTAGTTTTCACATTTATGTACATGCATACATGCATATGTGTGTGTGTGTGCGTACGCACACACACCAACAGTAGTACCACCACTACTGCCACAAAGAAAAGAATAATATTTGGAGATTCATTTTAAATTCATATTTGTTCCCTCAAGTTTTTTTGTGCTCCCAAAGTGTTCCATATGAATGTTTGGGGTTTTTCACAGTCCCATGTAGTGCCATTGTAGCTACAATGTCATTATAGCTATAGTGTGAGTACACAAAGTCCAACTCATCATATAGAATCATTTAAAATTGATCCTAGGATGTTTTCCCATAAAACTGTAGATTAGTAAAACCATGTCATCTCTGGTGTCTGAGTGACTGGTTGCCAATGAACATCTCAAGTGGCCTTTCTCTGAGTTCTTTCCTCTTCATAGAATTCTCTCATCATTCTGCAAGAAAGATGGAGGCCATATTGGTTCTGTATGAGACATAATTGATCATAATTACACCTCTATGAATATGACTAGAGAAAGGGAACCATGTATGTAAAGGTGTTATTACAGAGACCATAGAAATTAAAAGAGTAGGTTCCAGAACTGAACTGTCCTGCTTTCATATCCAGGTTTGCATATTTAGCTCTACAATTCCCCTCTCTTTTGTAAAATGGAGAGAATAATGTTGTGTGACTTTTAGACTTGTAATTATATATAAGTATCATTTTGGGGACCGCAGTACACAGTAGGACTTGATTTTGACATTTACTTAAGTGTTAACATATTCATAGATATATAATGGTAATAATTGGGTTGATATAATATAGATGGTTTGTATTTATTTCTATTATGTTAGTCACTCCTAAAATATATTTGCGAAGTAGAATATAATACAAAGCAATGTCTTAGTTTTTTTTTTAGAGTTTTTATGACTTCTTTTTATAAAGCTTCAGACATTATTTATGCTGAAAGCCTATTTTTGAGTAAAAGTTTTACAAAACATTGTGTTTATTCTTGCATTGTTCATCACCTGTGGGAAGGGAGACAGAAAAATCAAACAAGTAATTTCATGCCACTTGGCATTGCCATTGTTAGAAGCATGAACCCCATATAGATTTATCACAAGATAGACTTTTCACTAAAGAAGTGATCTTTCAAAGTCAAGATTTAAAGGACAGCTGGAGTATTGAATACCTGGGACAAGTTTCAGAGTGAAAGGTCAGGAGGCTAATATTCCAGAGAGTTCACAGAGGCTTGACATTAGCATTGACGCATTCATAGCACTGAAAATATTTTGGCAATGGTATAGCAAGAGAAGGTTTGGAGAAATAGTGGAAGCTATATACAATGATAACTGACTTGTGTTTTATTCTGAAATTGATAAGATCCAAATGGATTTTAAAGCAAAAAAAATCAATAAAAAATTTGTTAAAGAAAGAGAATTCTAGGTCCATGAAAAGTACTTGTTATGATACTTACTTAAGACAAAAACTGAGCAAATGATGAATGGACAAGAATATCCTCAGTCTAGGCTTAAAGCCTTCTGAGGCCTTCTGAGCACGCACAGGCCAATCAGCCTGTCCAGAGTCTGCCAGCCTCCTGGTTGTGCCTCCACTCATGGAAGGAGCCTGCCTTCTGGTGCCCTCCTCAGAGATTCCGAAGGACTTGTGATTGTGCAGAGAGTAACCTGTCCCAGTGGACCAGCCCATCTGCAGTCTGCCAGCACCCTATTCCCACCTCCACCCACTGGATGAGGAGAGCCATCAGAGTATTGGACCAGCTTGCACCCACCAGAAGAGAACCTTGGTTCTGTACCCACCGGAAGAGGGAGAGAGCCCACTGTTACACACTGGAAGAAGGGATGGGTAGACAACGGTATAAGAACACAGTCAATGACAGAAAGATCAATATGACAACACTGGAGTCTAGGGACTCTACACCAGCAAGACTTGAACATCCCAACACAGATGAAGCAGAAGAGAATGACCCTAAAAACAACTTCACAAAGATGATAGAGACCCTAAAAGAGGAAATGAAATGGAAAGAAATGAAAGAAAAAAACAGACCAAAAATATAAGATATCAACAAATCTCTTAAGGAAAGCCAAGGAAAAACAATCAAACAGATGAAGGAAACAATTCAAATAGTCCATGACCTGAAAACTGAAATGGAGACAATAAAGAAAACACAAACTGAGAGAATTCTGGAAATAGAAAAGCTGGGTAAATGATCAGGAACTGCAGGTGCAAGCCTAACCAACAGAATACAAGAGATGGAATAGAGAATCTCAGGCATTGAAGATACACTAGGAGAAATAGATTCATTGACCAAAGAAAATCTTAAGCCCAACAAATCCCTAACACAAAAGAAAGTGTTCAACATCCTTAGCTACCAGGGAAATGCAAATCAAAATAACTCTGAGATGCCATCTTACTCCTGTCAGAATAGCAGGAATTTAAATTGTGTCACTAATGTGACAGGACACCATGAGAGGAACTTGAGCAGGGAAGCATGCCATATGCTTTATGTTTTAAAAAGATATTTCTGTTTACACATGGGACCTAGCTGGTAAAGATGGGCAGGAATGGAAATAAGTTGAGTTAGAAGTAAGGCTGTACTATATATGATAAAGGTATACCAGAAATACATTTGAGGTATTTATCTATTTGTTTGTTTATTTATTTATTGGTGCTGGGCTGGGGCCCAGAGCCTCATGTGTGCTACACAAATGTTCTGCCACTGAGCTACATCCTATCCATAAATTCCAGATTTGATTTTGATGTCCAAATCATCTAGTTTCACTGACAAATAGAATGTGGAGGCAAATGAAAACAGTCAGGTTTTAGCTACCCAGGTGAGAAACAGTACAGTTTACAGAACAGGGAAACTGTGGGAGGAGTGTGTTTGGTGTGTTTCAAGTATTTGCTGAATATGCATGCATAGTTGAGATGACTGCCAGGAAAACAACAGAGGAGTCTTATGTGGAAGGGCTTGAAGTTAGAGTTCACTTGTTTAACATGCCTTTCTTTCAACCTTTCAAATTGATTTAAAGAGAGTGACAGTAGTAGATAGAAAGAAAGAAGGATGGCAAGTGTCCTGCAGTTATTTAAGTGGGGTTTGATGTGGAATTGGATGAACAATTAAATACAGAAATAAATGGAATATAGATTAAACAAAGATTGTTTCTCAAGGTGGTCCTGTGGGTACGTTTGTGACTTCTTGCTGTGCTGGTGTATACTTTTGGTCTCTTCATCTGTATACACACTATGACATATTACTGGTGGTTTACAGATCCTCTAGTTGCCTTTGTCTTTCAGAATTCAGGTAGTAGCTACCCACAGTTGATTAGAGTGTGCTGTGACCTCACAGATCTTACAGAGAATTCCTTAGTCTCCCTTCCATTTCATACTATGATGCCCAGACCCCTTGATCCCTGGATCAAGGACAATCTCGAGATACAGCTTTGCATTTGTCAGGGTTTTTCTAACTTATAGTATGCAGGCCAGGCCTGCAAACTGGGTCACATGGTCTGGAACTTTCCTATGTCCCATGCTCTATCTCTCCCCTTAAAAAGAAAAAGAAAGAGCCCCATATAGTTCAGAGAGATTTCCTTTGTTATCAGGGTCTGGAAGGAAGTGGGATCTAAAGGCTCCCACATGTGTCCTCAGAGCACTCTCATGGCCCTCTGTGAGTATGGTGCTGTAGCTCTCCCAGTGCTCTCCACTTTAAATGCTTCATCACGGTTGCCTGTGCCCACAAGTCTGTTATTCCTAATGAGACTCATTCTGAAGAGCAAATTCAGGTTAGCTTTCTTTTGACGGACCTGCTTTCTTCTGTAATGTATAATAGTTATTATGTGTTTCCATTGTGCTGGACACATTTCCACCCCTTGAGGCTGAGTTTGGTCATGTGACTAGCTAGAGTGTTAGCACAAGTGAGTCAAGGAAAAAGCTTTAGGAAAGCTCTTACAGAGTTGTACTTCCACTTTTGTGTGTTTGCTATCATGACAAGGACATACCTCTGGAGTTTAATACATACAATACAAAGGCAGGACATCCTAGTCAGCTCAGTTAAATCCAACCTAACTCATTTCAAATAGATCCTTTAATCATTCTCTCCACCCCGCTGCCCTGGGCATTCTCCCTCTTCCCAATCCAAGTGGCTTCCTTTCCTCCCCCAGATAGTCCATGTTTCTGCTTTCCTTTTTACATGTATTTCATTATCTTCTCTATTTCCCCCTCTCTCCAGATCTCTTCTCTTCTTCCTCTCTCATGATCCTCTTTCTAGTTTCATTTTACACACACACACACACACACACACACACACACACACACACACACACACACAGACTTTCCCCATACGAGAGAAAATGTGTCTTGTCTTGCTGAGACTAGTTTATTTCACTCAATATAACAGTTTCCAGCTGCACACATTTTCCTGAAAATACCACAATTTCATTTTTCTTTATTGCTGCATAGAATTCTGTTGTGTATATGTACTAAATTTGCTTTCTCCAGTTATCTACTGGACATCTAGGCTGGTTCCACTTCCTGACTATTGAGGTTAGTGCAGCTGTAAACATGAATGTGCAATTTAGATCACTTCAGGTGTGAACCCAAGAGTGATTTAGCTGGGTCATATCATAGTTCTGTTTGCAGAAATATGTACTGATTTTTATAATGGCTGTACAAGTTGACATTCAGTTTAGCAAAGAATAATGCTTTGTCTTTAACTATATCCTCCCAAGCATTTGTTTTTCATTTTATTGGTCATGACTATTATGACTAGGATAAGAGGGAATCTCAAAGAAATATTAGTTTGCAGTTGGTTGATGACCAATGAGAATGAACACTTTTTCACATATCTAATGACCATCTGTTTTTCTTGTTTCATGGTATAAGCCCATTTATTGATTTGGACTTTTGATATTTAATGTTTGCTATTCTTTATGTATCCTAAGCACTAATCATCTGTCTGATGTTGAGTTGGAAAAGATTTCTCCCTATTCTATTTGTTGATGACTATTTGCTTTACAGTGCAGAAGCATCTTAATTTCATGTAATCTCCTGTCAATTCTTGGAATTATTTCCTATGTTATTAGAAAACCTAGTTAGGAAAATCCTTCTCTATGCCTATTCCCTTCTGTGAGAGGATGGGTGTATGTGTGTGTCAAGGAAGCAGTATGTGTATGTGTGCACACATATGTGGGAGTACATGCATGTGTGTGCATGTGCACATGGAGACCAGTAGTCAATGTCAGATGTCTTCCCACAGTAACTTTCCTCCTTGTCTTTTGAGATGGTCTCTCAACAAATGTGGAGGGCAACAACCTGGCTAATCTAGCTGGTTGGCCAATTCCAGAGATTTGCTTGCTTTTGCCCCAATCCTACTCCAGTGCTGTTTTCTCAGTAGAGTTCTTATACTTTGTTGACTATACTTATTCCTAGTTATTTTTAAACCTACTGATAATAAAATTTTGTCTTTGGTATCTTTCTGGGTGCATTTGTTATAAATAAAAAGCTACTAGTCTTTGTATAGTGATTTTTTTCCTTCCTATTTTGCTGGAACTATTTATCAATCTCTAAGAGGTTTCTGGTAGAGTCAGGTATATTGGATCGTGTCATCTGCAAATAAGGATAATCTGACTTCATCCTTTCTAGTTTGCCTCATTTTATCCCCTTCTCTTGTCTTATTGTTCTGTCTAAGACTTCGAGCACTGTGTAGAATAGGAATGCAAAGAGGGGGCTGCAGAGATGGCTCTCCAGGTAACAGAGCATACTGCCCTCACAGAGGACCAAAGTGCAGTTCCTAGAGCCAATGTCAGGTAGCTCAAAACTGCTTGTGGATGCAGGGTATCCATGACTTCTTCTAGCCTCTATGGGTAATGCACCCATATATATGAAAACCACACAAAGAAACATATGTATCTAGCACAATTAAAAATTAAAAACTATCTTAAATTGAAAAGGATTTTATTAAAGAATGGAAAGAGTAAGCACCCTTGGTAAAGACTTTAGAACACATGCTCTGTTTTTCTTTAGTTAATTTTATGTTGACTATATGTTTGTCAAATACAGTCTTTACTATGTTGATGTATGTACTTTCTACTACTAATTTCATCAGGGATTTTATTATGAACTTTGACAACTGACTTTTTTACACTGGCTGGTGTGATCATGTGCTTTCTTTCCTTGAATCTACTCATGTGCTGAGTTATTACCAATTTACATGTCTTAATCAGTCTTACAACCTTGGAATGGAACCAACTTGGTAAACACACATGATCTTAATGCAGTCTTGAATCCAATTTGATAGAAATTTATTGAGAGTTTTTGTACTTATATCCATCAAGGATCTTGGTCTACAGTTTTTTTTTTTTTTTTTGTCTTCTTCCTGTTCCCATCTGTTGTTGACACCATTGATGATGCTGGCTTTATTGAAAGCATTTGGTAACTTTTCCTTTTTATTTTATAGAAGAGCTTGAGGACCCTTAGTGTTAAAGAGTCTCTTAAAGGCTTGGTAAAATTTGTCACTGAATGCATCTGGACCTGGAGTTTTCATTGTTGGAAATTTAAAAAAATTTTTTTAAATTATTGCTTCTTTAATCTCAGTGAATATTATGGATCTGTTTAAGTTGTCTATACTTTATTTAATTTTCATAGATCATCTTTATTTAGTAATTTATCCATTTCTTCTAAATTTTCTAGTTCCTTGGAATTTGAATTTCAAAGTACTCCTTAATGATAAGCAGTATTTTATTGATACATTTAGTCATTTATTCATTTTCATCTGTAATCTTGATAGTTTGTATCATCTCTCATTTTCCCCATTTGTTTATTTGTGTGTGTGTGTACCCACATTGGGTGCCATTGTGGAGGCCAGAGGACAACTTACAGGAGCACATTCTCTCTTTTCATTATTTGATTTCTGAGGGTCAAGCTCAAGTTGTCAGGATTGGAAGCAAGCACCTTTACTTGCTGAGCCATCCTGCTAGCTCATAGCATTTTCTTTTGGTTAATTTGGATGAGAATTTGTCAATATCATTTATTTTTTCAAAGAACCTATTTTTTAAGTTTCTTTTAAATTTTATTTAACTTGTTTATTATGTCATGATCTTTATTATTCCCTGCCACCTATTGCTTTTTAAAGTTTATATTGTTCTTGATTTTCAGGGACATTGAGGTTTAGTTATTTCAGACATTTTAAATTGTTTTATGTAAACATTCATTGTGAGCATTTCTCTTAGAACTGCCTTAGCATTATTGCATGTCCGTTTTCACTTCTGCATTATTTACTTTTCTTTGCTGTAATAAAGAATCAGGTCCAGAGGCAACCTACTGAAGGTAGAGTTTATTTTGGATTATAGTTCTAGAGGGAGAGCCCACAATGACTATGAGGAATGGCAGCAGCTAAGTGGAACAGGAAGCTGAGAAATCTCATCTTTAACTAACACTAGAAGCAGAGGGTGAACTGGAAGAGGGGAGATAATATTAACTCTCAGCATTTTCTCATTGATGCATGTCCTTGTGTTTTAAGGCTGTACCACCTCCCCTAAAACTCCTTAAAGGATACCAAGTATGCAAATGCCCTAGTCTAGGGGGGACCTTTATTATTCAAGCCACTACAGTTCAATTCAAGGAACTTTTAATTTCTTCTCTGGTTTTTCTAATGACTCACTCATCATTCCAAAGTGTACAGTTCAATCTCCATATATTTCTGTACTCTTTATATATTTTTATATTGATTTTTAGTTTTGTTTCACTATGATCTGATAAGATACAGGAACTTATTTTGATTCTTTTGGATTTGGTAAGACTTAATTTGTGCCCTAGAATATGGGCTATTTCAGAGAAGGTTCAATGACCCACTGAGAAGAATGTGTGTTTATTGTTTCTAGGGTGAACTATTCTCTATTCATTTGTTAAGTCTGTTTGAGTTTTTATATAATGTAACCTATATTTAACTTTAACTGTGCTATTTTTTTAGTTTGTATGACCTATATAGAGAGATAGAAATCTCACTACTGCTGTAACAATGTCCATTTGACATTTTTTGCCCATTATAGAAGCCTCAATGTTTCATGTATGTATACCTACAATTATTTTATCTTCATTATGCATTTTTCCTTTTTATTGATCTGTTGTGGTCCTCTTTGTTTCTTCTAGATAACTTTGATGCAAAGTTATCTAGTACCAGAATAGATATGCCAACCTATTTTCAGTTTCTGTTTGCTGGGTAGAGTACCTTCTGTCTTTTGACTCTCAGTCTGTGGGTGTCTTACAAGTGAAGTTTGTGTTTTGTTTTGTTTTCTGGAGAAAACAGAAGTTGGGTCTAGTTTTTTTGTTGTTGTTGTTGTGCTTATCACTTAGATAGCCCATGTCCCTTTACTGGTTAAATTGAATTCATTTACAATTAAGGTTATTATAGACAGATGTTTACTAATTCCCATAATTTTGTTGGTTATTTTTCTGGTTGGTGAGATAATTGTTTTGTACTTTCCCTCCTATTAGTATCGGGCAGTTATTAGTTCATTGAGTTGCATATGATGGATTCCTTTGTTTAGCCATCCCTCTTCTGAAATTTATTCTTCCCTGTGTTGTCATTATTAAGGTTGTCTTTCTTCCTTTTCTTTGTATAATAATCCTTCAGATATCTTCGGGAGTAATGGGCTGGTGGTCATGATTTTCCTTGGTTTGTGCTTGCTTTGAAATATATTTATCTCTCATCTTGAAAAAGGCTTTGTTAGATATAACATTTTTACCAACTTCCATTTCTGTTTATTAAATTTTAGATCTACTAAGAAGAGGTGCCTTGCATATTTATTGGTCTAGTAGACAAAATAAAAATTGCAAACCACAGGATCAAGCATTCTTAGGTTTGAAGTCAGGATTCCAGAGTTGGTTGCCTTTCCTATTTAACATCTCTGAACTTCAGTTTTATCCTTTGTATGGTAGTGATAATAATGATAACTGTATGTGTGGGTGTTGGCATCTCATTTGTGCCTCACCTTCCTCCTTTACCTTTTCTTTTCTTTTCTTTTTTTGTCTGTTGACCTTTATTTTTTCTGTATAAGCCTGAGTGTCATAGCAGTTCTGTTTTACATTTTGAGGAGCACTCAAACTGATTCTGATAGTGGCTAAATTGAACTACATTGCTACCACCAACATAGAGGTGTTCCCAGTCTTCCATCTTCTGGCTATATGTATCGCTGTCTACTTCCTTAACTGCAACACTCAGTAAAGTGGGCCTTGAACCTCACCTGGGAAACAGTAGAATTGACCGTGCTGGGGGTGTGGGTGAGCCAGCAAGATTGTGAGCATGGGAAAGCTGTTCCCATTCCTCACCTCTCTTGTGACCGCATGGGTGGGGGGAGATGCACTATCCCCCTGCTCATCAACACCCAAGGCACATAACAAAACTGTCCCTGAGGTCATAAGAGGAAGAGAGCTGTCCCTGCATCTCACCAGCTGCATCCCTCAGGAGAGAGGCCCCCACACCTCTTCTGGATAACACATAAGAGCTGGCCTTGAAGGTGTTAGGTATAGAGAACTGACCCTGAAGATGCAAAAGTCGAAGAACTTGTTCATCAAGGGGCAATGCTGGAGAGCTCCCCCCCTCCCCCCGGTGGTGAAGACTGGGCAGAGCTGGCAGACTGACCAACCCTGTAACTACCCAGGTCTAGAACCAGGGTTATGTGTTGGCCTAAATTCCATTCCATCTGTGATCTGCTTGCATATGGAGGTGGGAGTGGGGTTGGTCCTGTGAACCCAGGGCTGCAGAATCTCCTTGACAGAGGGCAGCAACAGGATGTCCAGGGAGAGTTCCAGTGAGAACCTGGTGTTGATGGTGTAGCAAAGCCTTGAACCAGACCAGTGATTTTTTGCAATAAATGCCTGCATGTAAAGATGTATGGATAAGGGGTTTACTGTATGACTCACTGTGTCACACTGCAGCTCCCCCCCTTTATTCCTCTTAAATTTTATTTTGTTTTATTCTCATGGGGAGAGAGATGGGTGAGATCAGTAGGTATAATGTGAAAAACACAAAGGACAAATAAAAAGACTTTTTTTTTTTTTTTTTTTTTTTGGTTTGGTTTTTCTCTTTATTGAAGGAAGCAGACAACAAATGCCCTCCTTTACCTTTTACCTGGGTAGCCAGCAGCAGCTATGCTTAATTTCACATGGGATAATTTAGTTTTCCCTTTTCAGAAAAACCAAGAGAAGGAACTCAGTGAATACATGGCCTTTGTTTAAGAGGGCTTAATGTGTGTTTCCCCTAAAAGCCACTTAATAGAGAAGTACAACAAGCCCCATGAATAGAAGCAAACCTGACCAAAGTCAGATCCCTGCTCTCAGGCATATGCATCACCTAGCAACACCAGCTTCTCCCAGGCATGTCCATGACGAATAACACCATGTTATATGTCACTGAGGCTTTGTGCTGTGACAATCGAAAATTGATACAAACAGAAATAGGTTAGAGAGGGATGAAGCAAATTCTGATTTGGGGACATGATGAATTTGAGGTGGGACATGATTAATTTGAAGTGTACCATTGCAGTTGAGTATAAAACTCAATAACCACATATAGTCTGTGAAACTTCATCAGAAAATAGAAAAGATGGAATGATTTATGTAATTGCCCAATATCTATATATAGGATGACAAGAAAAACCTGATGACTGAACACTGAGGAAGTCATATATTTGAAGGAGCTATTGAGATTGAGAAGTTATAAGAAATGACTAAGGAGAGCCAATGAAAACTGGTTATAAGAAAACTAGGTCTTAACAAGGATGCATGAGTAAGCAAAAACTAATGCCCTGGGAAAGCAAAATAGATACCTTTATATTCATTTTGCAAGTAAAGTGAGATTTGGATGGGGTAATTAAGCTTCTGTGTGATCATAGAGTTTGGTAAAAAGCAGGAAAGGCACTGGAATGTAGTCTTTAGGTAATTTAACTCTGGGCTTATAAAGTTTATCAAACAGTCTCATTTGAATGAATATTTCTGGTACCTATAAATGCATTTTTAAAATGACCAACTATCTCTTTTATGCATATGATGGTAAATTGCATAACTTTAATACTTGAGAATTAGATGAGCAAGTAAGAAATATACAACTCTGGGACTCTTACATGATTCCAAAATTAGTGTGTATTATGCTATTGCATGTCTTCTATTATGAATCATTTTTCTATATCTTATAAATGTATTTTTATGTCGTGACTTCTTATGTGCATTATGAATTAAAATAATGACTTTCCTCTGTGCTGAATACAATGAATTAATCATTAATGATATTTATGAAATACATTACAGATTGAGCTTCATGATCTTGAAAAACAAATTGCAGCTACTGCTGCAGAAGCTAAAGAAACAGAGAGGCAAATGCACCAGCAAGATGTTGCCATGGAAAATTCCAAACTTCAGTGTGGACTTTTGAAAGCTCAAATTGAGTCTTTACATTCAGAAAGTGTAAAGCTTAAATTTGACACAGAAACAACCCAAGAAAAATTTGAGGAACAAATGATAAAATATAATGCATATTATGCAAAAATAAAAGCCTATAAAGATAGTTTAAGAGAGACAGAAAGCAAATGCTCATTTATGACTGAACTGTATGAAAAAAGAGATCTCATAAAAAACCTAAAGGTGATGAAAGAAGATCTGAAGGAAAGTCTCCAAAATCCACAGGGGAAATATGCAACACAAATACAGGTTTGAAGTGTTACTTATTAAACCCTCTTCTGCTTTTTGTAAGTGTATATAGTAAACAATAGTTAAATTAATGTAATACCTACATACAGAAAGTGTTTTCACAATTTTTAAAACTTAAGCAGATAAATAAGTTAAATAACAATTTCCCATATGTGCAGATGCTTAAGGGAGATGCAGATATATGTACATGTGTTCAAAATGACAGTAACCAATTAATCCATTTACTGCAGAAAGTGTAATTCATGAAAAATGTTCAGCCTCTGGCTTCTATTCTGATGAATCTAGCCCAAATCAATTCATGTGATTAATGTTATTATGCAAACAAGCTGAATTTGTGATTGCACATTGGGCATCTTTATATTCTTCTTACTAATCTTTGAAAACCATAGAGGATACTGACTTAAAATATCTACCACTCCTTGCTAGAGAATTAAAAAGTATTCTTTGCACTCTTGTCAGGAAATCATCTACACAACTACTGCTTTCCTTTGTGTCTTATTTGTTTTCAAATCCAAGTTTGTTTTGTGTAAATAATGGCTTTTAATTTTGTATGTCTATAGAAAATGTTTTAATACTGTTTTACAAATTTAACTTTTGACTAGGCTAGTTTTCATAAATTACAGTAGCACAGAAAGTCTTGGACTTATTTTCAACCATTGGGTTTTTGACTTGTATATTTTAATTTTACAAATATCCAGGAAGAAATTTCAGAGCTAATGGGTAAAATTTTGACAGTAAAAGATTCAATCATTGAGAAGACCTATTTTATTGAAGAAGAGAAAAAGAAACATGAAAAACTAAGAAAAGAAATAGAGGTGAGTCTTAATTATCTATACTTAAATATTTCATGAGATTATGTCTTAAGTTTAAGCTATATTTCTATTTATATATTTTTCTTTTAATTTTCAAAACAGCTACGGAACAAGAAAAAAACTTGACTATATATAAGCCATTAAAATAGTTCATTCAAATATGTGAAGGTATTTGAACAAAGCCAGTGTCACATCAAATAAAGTCTATACAGGGTATGACACATGCCTAAAGCCCTAGCACTTGGAAGGACAGAGTTTGAAGCTAGCCTGGTCTTCAAAGTAATACCATGCCAAAAAAAGATAACTGCCTTAGAATTCTCTGGAATTCTTCAAGATCTCAGTCTACCAACCATATGGCAATTAATGACTGGAAAGCAAAGGCTTAGATGGTCAAACAGGGTGACCATTCTAAACATTGGAATCTTGAAAATAGAGCAAAGGGCAGCAGAAAACATTACTGTTCTAAACTTCTTGATTTCATATTTGAACTCTCAAGAATCAAGTTCTTGCCCATCATCCCAGAATTTAGGATAGATGGATTGCCACAAATTCGAGTTTGGTCCCGGCTATTGAGTATGACTCTGTTTCCAAACCAAAGCAAATGAAGGAAAATGAAAGGGAAACTAATTTCTCAACATGTTGGTGCCACCCTAAATATTTGTGGTTATTGTTTGTATGAATGGAGAACAAGTATGGAAAAGAATGCTGTTAATGGCAAGTAAAAAAATAATTTTCACATTTACCAACAATTTAACATGATATGAAACCATCTACATAATTTTAAGATGAAAGCCTTTACCTTTACCTATTTTCAGTAAAAAACAAAACAAAACAAAAACCATGTGATTTAATCTTATAGTTCAGTAGGAATTCAAATTAGATTAAGTATTTCATTTATATTTTTGTTCCTTTATACATCAATCTATTAAGATTTTATAAGTAGTAAGGTATATATAACTGGTGTGAAAATAGAAAAATTATTAATGAAACAGAAAAGATCTAAAAGTAATTTCCATGTATGAATGGCATAAACAAAATAAACCAATGAGATAGTTCAGCAGGTGAGGATGCTTGCTGCCAAGACTAACAGCCCAAATACCATCCCATGAAGGAAGAACAGATCCTGCTGGTACAGGTTATCTTCTGACCTGCATGCTTGTGTCATTGTGGCTTGCACTCAACCCCACACACATGCATCACAGCACACAAAATCCACTTATACCCCACCATACACAATTAAATGTGACAACATTGGTTAAACTATATAGAGATGCTAAGTTGAATTCTTGTCTATACTACTTATGGTTATACTCTCTTAAAATCATTAAAGAATGCAAGAGAAATTTTAACTGTGTGTTAAAGAAACATTTCTAAAGACAAAAATACCCACATAAACTCTATGCTTAAATATTTTTGATTTCCTACAATAGAGAAGACACACTTAGCTCTTAGAAAGATTTGTAAGACATGTAAAAGAGGAGAAAAAGTCAAGGACATGTCAATAAAACAGAAACCAATGAGAATGTGACATGGAAATAATTATTTAAGCCTCTGTATCTAAACAACAATAAATCAGCAAACAAAAAATAAAAATCACTTTTAGTAGTTTTTCTGTATATTCCTTTTAAACAACATTACATTTTTATTTGTAAATTATCTCACAAGTTAGGTTTCCAGTGTGATTTGCCTATGCATTTCATTTGGGATGGTTACTCTTTCTCCTTCCTCCCTCCTGTCCCGCCCTCTTCCCCACTGTACTCTCACCCCCAGGGTTCCCTTTCACTTTGTTCTGTTGTCTTCCCATGCCCTCCATTAAAGGCTCTTTTCTCCAGTCTCGTGGGCCTCTTTCTAAATTTCCTGGCCTTTACTTATATTTGCCCCTACCTTGATACAAATAATTAGCAGCTAGAGGTGAAGATTTTCATATGAGAGATAAGTACTTGTCGTTTGGAGCCTGGATTATATGACTTACTATAATGTTTTCCAGTTCTACACACTTCCCCATAAATATCATAATTTCACTTTTATTTTAGCTTAATGAAATTCTGCCATGTGTATATACTATATTTACACTACCAATTCATGTTTTTACACATGTATTTCTTTGTTATTATTTAAAAAAAGAGTAGCAATAAACATGACTGCAGGAATCTCTGTAAAAGATGAACCCTTGGGCATATGCCTAGGAGTGGTATATCTCAGCCATATGGAAGTTCTATTTTTAGTACTTTGAGAAGCATCCACACTGGTCTCCATAGTGGCTGTACTAAGTTGTTTTCCTACCAGCAATGAACAAGGGTTACTCCTCTTCCCACATCCTCTCTAGCATTTCTTTCCTTCTTTCTTTTTCTTATTTTTCTGTTCTTGATACCACTTGACTGGGGTGATGTGAAGTCTCAGAATAGTTTAATTTGCATTTCCATAATGACTGAAGGTATTACATATCTTAATAATACCCATTGCCATTTGTCTTTCTTCTTTTAAAAACTGTTTATTATCTCACTTGTTTTTATTTCTGGAGTTTAATTTTTACAATTGTTTATAATTTGTGGACGTCAGTTCTCCGTTAGTAGGATAGTGTGGCAGATATTTTCACCCATTCTTAAGCTGTCTGTTCTGTTTGCTGTGTAAAGCCATTAAAATGTCATGACATCCCATTTGTTAATCATTGGGGATATTTCTTCTGAAATTAGAATCCTAATAAGAAAGTTCTTATCTGTATGGACATCTTGAAGTGAAGTGTATTTTCTGTGTTTTCCTTTAGAAGCATTCCCTGTTTTAAGTTAAGGTCCTTGATTCAGTTTTAATTTATATTTATGTAGGGAAAGATATGCCCTAATTATACTATTATTTAATTCTAATCTTTAATGTTTTCAAACATTTATTAATGATATACTTTAGAGTCTAATTTCTTATCCTCTATATTTGTTATTCAAAAAATAGAAACAGCTCTTAAATTTCAATCTTTATCGAAGAAATAATGCTTTCAATATTCTTAGGTCATATATGAAATGGGGAAAAGGGACATTATTAAACATTACTAAATATGTATCCCTAAATTTCTTTCTTTTTCTCCCTATTTTCTGTCTTGATATATTTTGGAAGATGAAAGCAAGAATAAACTATGACTCACAAAAAAAAAAAAAAAAAAAAGGAGAGCATGCACACAAATGCACACAAAGCTTCAACTATAAAGCACTTAGCAACAGATAATTTTTTTAGTTCAAAGCATAAGTGTTATTTGCCAAATTCAAGAAAAAACTGGAGAAGTTTAAGATGATTTAGCAATTGATGACTGTTGCAAGCAGTATTTTACGGTAACTGACGTTCTATAAAGCATTGATGGCTTACTCTTGCCTAAATTTTGTATAGTCCAGCCTTAACAATTATAGGACAGGGAAAATTAGTGCACTTATAGAGCCACTACAAACAAAGAGTATTTGACACAGCATTCGTCTATGCAACTGACAAATGCATACATTTATTGATGTTAAGAACAGAAACGATTACAGAGCCAGAAGCCAATCAGTCATATATGAAAACTCAGGGAAGCAAAGGGGGAAAAGTGAACTAAAAGTGATATAATAATTATTCAAGTAGGACTGGAGAGTTAGCTCAGTGATTAAGACCACTCACTACTTTTATGAAAGACCTGAGTTTGATTGCCCAAATCACATGAGTTCTCATCTGCCTGATGTTTTCCACTTTGGGGAATCTGATGCTTCTGTCCTCTGTAGGCACCTGAACTCATGGTCTCTCATGTGCACATACACAGAAACACACACACACACACACACACACACACACACACACACACACACACACTTAAAGACAACAAAATGAATCTTTAAAAACCTATTCAAGTAAATAGCATGATAACATGGTAAGAATTTATTAATCTAGAGGAAGTGCAAGAACAAATATTGACTATTAATTGATTTATTATTTTTGGTTCCTGGTATTTTCTGTAACCAGTGTTTCTTTCCTGCCCACCAGTTCCTGAATAACCACACAGAGGCTTAATGTTTACTACAATCTGTTTGGCTTATTAGCTGTGGCTTATTATTAACTAGCACTTACAACTAAATTATCCCATTTCTATTAGTCTATATTTCACCATGAGTCTTATGGCTTGTTACCTCACATCTTGTTTCCCCAACCGCTGCTGGTGGCTGCCCAACTTTGCTCTTCTCCTTGTGTCTCTGCTTGGATTTTCCTACTGGCTCTATTCTTCCCGGCTATTGGACAAATCAGCTTCTTTATTAACCAATGGTAATAGAACATATTCAAACCACACAGAAAGACATCCCACATCTTTCCAAAAACTTTATATAAAACATATAATTTAACTTTTCATAATAACATATCATACTTTTATAAGTTTAATAATTTGTATAAGGTTTTACATCTAATGAAACAGAATAAAATATGATTCCAGATATGTTGAAATCTTTCTCCCAGTCATATTTAAAATTGAATATACTCTCCTTAATGAAAATGTAAAATATTAGAGAGAACACTGTATCATTCCTTTGAAACTACCTCCTATAACATTATGCTTTCCTATTGTTTTCACCTATTTATTACTCATGGTTTATACACAAACGCACTTATAACAAGATATGGGTACATTATGTGTGTACTGCACATATAATTTTGCAGCCAATTTGCTTATTCATATGTCCTAATATTTTTTCATTTTAATATATGTTAGTCCATATTATTCTTTTTAACTGCTATAAAATATCCAGCAATATTTCTATACCTTAGTTTCTATCACACTTAGTTTCTATCACTGGATAAATGAACATTTATCCAGTTCCATTATTAAAAGTACTGTTGGAGTGAGCACTGTATTACACATATCTTTTTGTACCAGGAATTAGGACTAGAGAGTTATAAGACCTGGGCTGTTACATTCTCTTAATAATTAAGTAATATTAATTCTTTTAGTAATATACTTTCTCTTAATAATTATGATAAAATAGTTTACATTTGAAATAATTTTATACTGTTTTCTAGACTTACTCCCTCATGATATTATTTGGGTTAATACTAAATTTGGCTTTACAAGGAACCTCAGATTTGCATATTAGTTCCTTTTAATGCCTCTTTTGTAATTTGAACTGAATGTGTGAATACAATTCTAAGGTCCTCAAGTGGAAACAAAGGTAGAATATTGAGGAGTTGAGATTTCAGTTTCCCCCATAAGAGAATGTACCTGTCTTCTGACACTGGTGAACTACTGGTGAACCCTAGTAGTAAGGACTACTATGCAACTTAAAGGAAGGAGGATTTATTTTAGCCTCCCAGTTCAAAGGGTACAGTGCTTCAAGGCAGGGAGAAAACAGCAGAGCTCATGGCAGTAGGAAGATGCAGTTGGCACTCCTTACCTGCAGACTGGAAGCAGAGAGCTCCTGCTGGAGGCATGGCCAGGCAGTAATGTGACTCTCTAATGGCCACCCTTACTAGCCTATGCCTATTAGGTTGGTCCCATGGTCAAAAGGTTCTACAGCTTCTCAAAACAATGTCATGAACTGAGATACTAGTATTCAAGCACATTAGCCTGTGAGGACATTTTTCTCATTCAAACCATAGCACCCATAATGATACTGAGACAACAGCTGGAGGAAAGACTTCCCTCCGGTCAAAACAGAACTCAATACTTTCGGAAGAAAATAACAAAATCCAGAGTTTGCAACATGTGAATACTATTTGAATTAATAATAAAACTTTAGAAGACATCTGAAGAAAGAGAAAGGGGGCTACCTGGAAGCAGAGGAAGATTTAAAAATAGAAATATAGTTCTATTTGTCTCAAAGGTGGTTAGAGGCTGCTAAGATTCTGCAGGAAAAAGTATCATGATGGAGATGATAAGATAAGAGAGGGAAACATAATCAAGTTACAGAACCAAATGGAATGGATAAGAAAAATTACTGAAATTAACAGCAGGTTAGACCCAACAGAATGTAAGCTTTCCCCCATTGTAAATGACAGTTCAAGTCCCTGGTCAAGGCACTGGAGAAAGAAGCCCCAGAGGCCCTGGGACCAGATTGAACAATTTGATATATATATCAAATATATATATATATATATATATATATATATATATATATATATATATATTTAGTCCCAGAAGGGAAAGAGGGAAACTAAAAAGTATGTGAAGAAATATTGGTCAAGAATTTTCCAAATATGAATAAAGAGTAACTTGAAGATTTGAGAAACTCAGTAAATTTTAAGCAGGATAGAGTGAAAAATATCTGAGGCCATTAAAGTTATTGAAACTAAATACAAAGAACAATTCTTAAAGCAGGCATAAAAACATTAATTACACAAGAATGGTGATAAATTGTAAGGTGTATGGGTTTTTCCTCCTGCCGCTGCTGGTCTTGTCCCGCCGCTGCGCCAGCCCCAAATAATGCACACTGAGACTCTGTATTTGATATAATCCTGTTGGCCCGGTTACTTGTTTCTTATCAGCTAGCTCTGCCTTAATTATTAACCCATTTCTGTGTATTTCCACGTAGTCTTACCTAGAGTGGAGGAATGGCGGTTCTGTTCTCTCCAGGCTCTCCATCCTGACTCCTCCTCTCCACTTCCTATTTCCTCCTTGTCTCCTAGTCCCTCCTATCTTCCTTTCCTATTGGCCAACAGTGCTTTATTATTAACCAGTATGAGAAACATATACAGAATGACATCTCCTATCATCTCCTCTTTTCTGTCTAAACAAAAAGAAGGGTTTTAACCTTAACATAGCAAAATATATTATACAACAGTTATCAAATAAGAATCACAGTTAACAATATTTAGTCCATTAACATTTAGCAAGATTAAAAGAAACTATTCTATCATCTATCCTATATTTGTGAGTCTAAAGTCATACATGTAACTTATCTTTAAGCTTAACTAAGGAAAACAATAACCATAACTATCTGTCTTCAACTCCATCAAAGACCACAGAAGGATAATATTTAAACTCTACAAATGACAGAGACAACTCATTGCCTGATCACCCGAAGTTCTTTTGTAATCTTCCATCTTCAGCCCATAGGCCATAGTGTGTCTGGCAGACTCTTCAGCAAAGCAGGAAAGTTTAAACTGTCTTCTTGTATTGGCAGTTTGTCAGTCACTTTTCTCTGTGTCCTGCAGACTGTCTGGCAGACTCTTCCATGAAGCAGGGCCGTTGTAGCAATGTCCATCTTGAATCAGCAGTCACTTTTCTGTGGGCCCTGCATGTCCAATTTATACAGCACAAAGTCAAACAGTCCAGACAAGAGCAGTATCTTGTCCAAATGGCTAGTCTTACCATATTGGAGGCAAACTCCATGACGTTTTTCTTCAATGTCCATCTTCCTTTCTGGTGCAGGTGGTATTGCCAAGAGCAATTATGTCTCACTGTCACGAAAACCCTAAACCATTTTAAATGCCATATTCTGTAGGTCTTTGAAATGTTTGAAGAATGCCTATTCATCTCAAATACATCTCTATATATCTAGAAAACTTAACTAACGTAAATATAATATCTGACTATCATTGATACTATCTATAATCTGTATTGAATTATACATTACATTTCTAAACAATACTTAAACAAGAGGAGAAATATACATATCACAAAATTGACCTTAAATTGTAGCAATAAATGAAAATCCATTCCAAAACAAAGTATTCATATCTATACCATAATTCCCTTTTTACCTTTAAAAAGAATTGGCTATGATCATTAACCATTTATAACCAAGTCAATTTAAATGAAAACAAACATTTATAAACAATATTTGGGAATTTGGGCGTCGTTCTTTCCAAACTACTTCCTGCTGGTAAAAGGCGCTGTCATGGGGGAATCCTAAGAAGACGCAGAAATCTTGGCTGTAGTCTGCAAGGCTGCTTTGTTCAGCTGTTTTGAATGTAGGATCACCTGGTACTCTGTTTCAGGGGGTCTAGCTTGCTCAAACCACATTAGTCTGGAAGGAATCCACAGCTTTTCATTTTCTGTGGAAACAAAAATAGAAATCCTTTTCCCCAGTAACTTGTCCTTGAACTTAAATCTTTGAGTCAAAGCATTTTTAAAATATATAAATTGAATTAATGCAGCAGCATTTCCTTTATCAGTTGTTATTATTTTCTCAGTAGTCAAACAATGCAGAGACAACACAATAGCATACAGTAACCAGATTCTCTCTGAGCTTTTCATCTTTACGTGGCTTTATTACTACTGTTTATTTTACTTTTATTTTTTCATTTTTTGAGACAGGGTTTCTCTGTGTAACTTTTATCGGTCCTGGAATTCACTCTGCATACCAGGTTTACTTTGAAATCACAAGAGATCTGCTTGCCTCTGTCTCTCAAGTTCTGGGATTAAAGGTGCGTGCCACCACACCCAGTTCCTCTTTGTCTTTTTAAAACCGTTTCATTTTTCCCCCATGTCTACGTATATTTTAAAACACACTGTAACCTTTAGAGGTTTTTCTTAATATGAATCTGTCTTACTATAAATCTTTACCTTTTTTTGGCCACGAGTCTTTTATCTGGTAAACAGCAACATTGCTGAAATGAAAGTCATAGTTGTTCCTGCCTGGTTTACCAAAGATGGCGGCGGCTATTTTACCGCCAGCATTGAGAGCTGTGGTTACTGCCTTGGTCTGCACTGCAATCCAGCCCCATGCTGCCGGCTTGGAGATGTGGTCCCTGCCATTGCCAGCTCTCATACACACCAATGAATTGTTAGCAGAGTTTCTTAAAAGCCTTGCGGTTTTTTGCCCCTTATGCTGAGTCAGGAATCTTCCCTTAAAGGAGCCGCGCAAATATCTGCTTGTCTCTCGCAGAGTTCAACCAAGAAAAATACTGCTACCAAGAAACCTTGCTTGTCTCTGTTCTTTTGTTTCTAAAACCCCCTTTTTAAGCTTTTGTTAAATTTTAAGTGGAAGTTCTTACTAGCCACGTGGGCGCCATTTGTAAGGTGTACGGTTTTTCCTCCCACTGCCGGTCTTGTGTTGTCCCGCCGCCGCGCCAGCCCCAAATAATGCACACTGAGACTCAGTATTTGATATAATCTGTTGGCCCATTACTAGTTGCTTATCGGCTAGCTCTGTTTTAATTATTAACCTATTTCTATGTATTTCCACGTGGTCTTACTGAGAGCGGAGGAATGGCGGTTCTGTTCTCTCCAGGCTATCCATCTTGACTTCTCCTTCCTACTTCCTCTTTCCTCCTTGTCTCCTAGTCCCTCCTATCTTCCTTTCCTATTGGCCAACAGTGCTTTATTATTAACCAGTATGAGAAACATATATAGAATGACATCTCCCATCAATAAATGCTTTTTTTTTTAATGTCAGCAACATTGGTGGCTAATAAACAACAGAAAGTATCATAAGTGTTAAAAGAAAATATATTGATCAAGAATTTTATATTTCATGAGATTCTTTTTCTTAAGCAAAGGAGAAATAATGAAATTTCAAATAATCAAAAGCTGGTAAACCTTATTTCTGGTATATTTTCACTAAGAAATGCTGAATAATATTCTTAATGAGGAAAGGAATAATCTTGCAAATGACTTGCAGTGGAAAAAATACATGGATGAATAAAGGAATACTTTTCTTGAATTGCTTAGAAGTTGATTAATGGGCATCTAGATAGCATGGCAGATTCAAACCACTTTTGAGCAGTGTGTGGTTATAGTAATTGAAACAGACTGACCAGGACCACTATCCTGCTCAGACTAGCAACTCCTGCTATGCCCATCATTCATCCTTAAACATCTAATGACAGTAAGGTGAACTTGGCTGGCACAGTGCAACTGTGTAGATGGAGTAGGAGCCACAGTTTGGGATACTTCCTGTGGGCTGATTCTCTCTGAACCAACCTAGAACGTGTGTCTGCTAGCAAACAGCCAACAGAACCTGTGCCACAAGTGAGTTTCTGCCTTAATCAGAAGCACTCTCACTTGGCACTGCCCCTAGAACATACCACAGCCTGATATGGCAACCACAAATGAGCCTGGCACCCCCAACAGCCATTAATCGGCAATAGGTGCTGGACCTGTTGTCACCATACTTAGCTCCTCCTTAGTGGGGCCAAAGCCAAGAAATTCAGGCCGAGAAAAATTTACATGTACAGAAGTTCCTATCTGTAAGGCCGGATAGGCTTCATTTGTCTGAACATCTGCCTCACTGGAAGTCTGCCCCACTATCTATGAAACATACAATGCTGACAGAAATGACAATGCTAGGGAAGGGAGGAGTCTTACACCCCATTGAATTAAAGCAAAAAATGGACAGTGTCTTCTATTGCAAGTTACTATCCTTTTTTGGGGGGTGGTTTGTATATAAGTTTGTATGTTTTGGTTTTATAGTGTTTTCTTTGTTTTTGTTATGTTTGGCATATTTTTTTCTGAGGAGTTAGTAGTTTAGTTTTTCTTTCTAATTGTATATTTTTTATAATTATTTGCCATTTTGTACATTGTTAAGCCAATGTATTGTAGCTTTTATCTCATCAGAACAGATCTTGCTAATTCTCCATCTTTCCTTCCCCTACTCATCCATACTTCACTTCTTATAGTCTCTCTTTGCCTCTCCTGCCTTCAACCCATAGACCTTCCTTTTCATTCAGGCCTTACCATCTTTTAGTTTCTTTCCAATTCCTTTTCATTTCTCTACCTAAGTGCTGATACCCTTTACTCTAGAAAGTCTGTTAACTACACTTTCTCCAACCAGTACTCTAACACTGTCTCTGAAACAAAATGAGGAAACAAAATACCAAAAGGATCCGCTACAGCTAGGCAAAAACAGAAGTACTGATTAATAAGTAAGAGGTACCATAATGCCCCCTCCAGAAAAAAAGAGGCTGCAGGAAAGGCAATTCCTAATAAAGACATCCCTCTTAGAGGACTCATAGACAAACAATACATTTGGGAAGAGGGAAAGATAAAACACAGACATATCTATCTCAATATATGCACTAAACACGACTAAGAAGCAACACAACTAAGAGGCAAAAACTCCCAACTCCCACATAATGGAAACTCAAAGCCACCTAGACTGCTGAAATGTCTGAAAAATAATTCATCTACTATTTTTTTTTAAGAATTAATGGCTGCCATGTCCTGGAACTCAGCCTATGATCTATGAAGGACTAAAGAAAGTACATACACGTGAAAGGCTTGGATCAGGTGGTCTTAGCTCTCAGAAGAAGCCACAGCACCCTGGAAATGCAGTGTATGTTTGTTATATATAGCTAAGCAGGGATGTAGGGTTATTGCAATACAGATAAACAGGGTTATCATTCACAGATGAATAAGGAAACAGGCTTAACTAACCCCAGTAAGAACAGGCTCTGTAGGGAGTCTTCAGGCCATAAACATCCTGCAAGAGAAAGCTATAGTGCACATTTTCTGCACACACTGTCAACATTTGCCCTTGGACCCGATGGATGCTTTGCTATCCCTCTGAGCTTCACTCTGGGAAAGCTTTGCCACTCCCATTGGTCTGAGACATTTGGGCCTTTCACAGGACCATGCCCATGTCAAGCAATATACATTGACTCAGAACTTAATTCCCTACAAATGGCCATATCAATAATTTAAAAGAAAAAAAAATATCAGATAACAACCCAATGTAATATAATCAGGGTCTCAATAAGACAATCCTAAAAGTGAGTAAAACAGTAAATTGGAGTCAAAAGTTCAATATATGGAGGAAAATATAAGCCAGGATAGGGAAATACTGAAAAGAAACCAGAATAACATTCAGGAAATGAAAGAAACAATCACTTAAATAAAAACTACTGCATAAAGTGTCACCAGCAAACACTATGCAAAAGAATGAGTTTCAAGGATAGAGGAACAGTTAAGATAATAATGTACCTAGACATATAAGAAGGACACAGCTAATCAACCTGATTAATATTTCTAAGAGTTCTGGGAGATAATTCCAACCTTAGAAGAATTCATCAGATAGAAGGAGCTAATAGAAAAACAAAATAAATAGACAATCCAACGACAAAAAATTCCCAAATTATGGAGAAAGAAGTCCACATCCAAACACATTACGCACAGAAAGGGACAGTTTAGTTAACATCTAGGACTTAAGTAGTTGGGTTCTAATCATTTGATTTACAAAGAACACCTCATTATATTTATTTCTTCTTTAATTTTTACTCAACATATTTATTTAGTGCCTACCATCTACCTATTATTTTTAAATCTTTAAGATAGAATATTAACAATAATAACTAAATGAACAAATAAGTAAATGAAACTTTTTTGAGAATAAGGTTAAGGACAAAATTTGAGCAGCAAAAATTAATATGTAATTTATGTGGTATAGGGAATGAAAAGCTGAAACACTGGATCTTGCAAAGAATGAAGGTTTCACCAAGAAGTTCTCTTTGGAGAATCTCTTTGGTGAAAAACAGAAATACATGAAGGATCTAGTCATGCAAACACATTCTTTCTAGGAAAAGAGAGAACTGTAGATAGAGTTTTCCTGTCCTGACCACCTTCTCCCAAATAACTGGCAACTGCTTCCCAACTGACTCAGAGACTTAATATAAATTATAAATGCTTGGCCAATAGCTCAGGCTTGTTACCAGCTAACTCTTTCATTTAAATTAACTCATATTTCTCATCTATGCTCATGACATGTTACCTCATTTTCTACATGCTCTGCTTTCTTAGTGGCTGGCTGGAGTCTCCTCTAACCCTTCTCATCATTCTCCTAGTTTGGTTGTCCTATCTATACTTTCTGCCTGACTATTGGACAATCAGCTTTTTATTAAAACAATCTGAGTGACAAGTCTTCACAGTGTACAAAAATATTATTCTACAGAATTTCCCCCTTTTTGTCTAATTAAAAGGGAATGTTTTTAGTAAGATTATATACAACAAAAACTTATTAAATTAGAATTACAGTTATAATATCTAGTCCCTTTGTATTTGGCAAAATTAGAGGAAGTATTTTATTATCTATCTGATCTTTGTTAGTCTAAAGTTTCATACCCAATTTCATTTATCATAACTAAGGAAAACTTTAACTATGACTATCTAGTCTTCAATTCCATCAAAGACCTCCGAAGGGTGAAATGTTTGCTAATGACAGGGACATCTGGATGCCTAAACAGTCACCTAAGTTTTCTCTGTAACATTGGGGCATCCATCCCTGGACTACACATCTAGAATATCTGATAGACCTTTTTTTTGAGAAGCAAGGAATTTTGAAGGACTGACATATTTTGTCTTGGCAAAGTTTAGAAGTTGCTTTTTTGTGTCCTGCCCTTCCAGATTGGACAGTAGCCATCAGGAATGAGGCAAGGACAGCTCCTTTGCCCACATGGATAGCTTTTGTCATAAAGAAAACAAACTCCATATGGAGCTTCTTCGATGCCCATCATCCTCTCTAAAATAGATTGGTATTGCCAGGAGCAGATATGTCTCACTGTCATGAGTAGCCATGGGTTATTAAATATACTAAATGCCATATTCTGTAGGCCTTTGAAGTATTTAAAGACCATTTATCTATCTAAATATATCTGTGTATAATCTTGAAAATAACGACTATAAGTTTGACCATTATAAATTACTAACTACTAACCTCTATTTCTTAATTATACATTATATTTTTTAAAAGATTTATTTATTTATCATGCATATAGTGTTCTGTCTGCATGTATGCCCTCAGGCCAGAAGAGGGTATCAGATCTCATTAAAGATGGTTGTGAGCCACCATGTGGTTACTGGGAATTGAACTCATGACCTCTGGAAGAACAGCCAGTGCTCTTAACCTCTGAGCCACCTCTCCAGCCCATACATTATATATTTTCAATGAACTGTATAAGCAAAATACTTCAAACAAGGGTAGAAATGTAGGTACAATAGGTTATATCAAAAATAACTTCAAATTTGTGTCAATATACAAAAATCCAAATCAATGTAAAATATTTAAGACTAGTAGTTGCCTTTTTTGTGTAAAAGTGGATTCAATGATCTACTCTCTTATCCTATCATTTCTATACAATATTCCTCTTTTTTTCTTTAGAAAGAGATATTGGAATTTAACTTTTAGTTTTTTTTTCCCCTATGACCAATTAGAACTTGTAACCAACCCAACAAACATCCATAACTCATTTTGGGGGAATATGGGTATAGTTCTCTAGACTACGTCCTTTCTTTGGGGTGCTGACATCTTTGGAGAAACCTTGAGAAAATCAGGATAATGGTTAAATCTTAGCTGAAGTTTTTTGTGAGGTTGGATCTCTCAGTTAGCAGCTTTGAAGCTGTTTTGGATGTTGGATCACCTGGGCCATTTTTATTGGTGTCTTGTCCCCTTGCTCTGAAAAATATATAAACTTTTGAATGTAACTTACATATCTGGATTAATACAAGTACAGACTGTGCTTTCTACACAAGTTAGCCAAGATGACTTTTTGTTAGGTGTTTCAGCAGGTAAAATATACACCACATGTCTTGTAGTTATTTTT
This sequence comes from Phodopus roborovskii, assembly GCF_943737965.1. Lineage (NCBI taxonomy): Eukaryota > Metazoa > Chordata > Mammalia > Rodentia > Cricetidae > Phodopus > Phodopus roborovskii. The sequence goes on along the minus strand of NW_026126511.1, from coordinate 37,285,571 downwards.
AGGTTTATTTCTTTATGTCTGTAGTCAGAATTTCAGGCTGTCTTCCTTAATCAAATCTGATTTTCTTTATGTTGGAATAAATCCACAGTCTCATGTCCCAAATAACACATCTTTCGTCTTAAATTTTGAAGTCAAGATATCTTTAAAATATATTGGTTGATTGAACCTAGCAGTTTTTGTAATTCAGGGTCTTTTAGTAGCCAAAAATAAATAAATAAATAAATAAATAAATAAATAAATAAATAAATACAATATAATAACATACAGGATTCAGACTGTGTGTTTACCATATTTATTTATGTGGCTTATACTTTTTATTACTCTATTTTTTAAAGGACTTTCTGTACCCTTTTTCTTTTCTCTCCTAAGCCTATGTGTATTTTTAAACACACTGAGACACTTCAGAGGGTTTTTAAAAAAAATCTATCTGAATTTTTTCTTCATGTCTGTAACCATTTCTGTCTGCATGAACGGAAACTCTAACCCTGCCAGGTGCTGTGCTGGCAAAGTTCTCAATCCCACAGGCAGCAGCTGGCAGAAGACTGTGGGAACCCACCACACTGCTTAGCTCATGGTGGTGGGTGGCCTGCTCCATCTCACAGGCAGCGGTTGGGAGAAGCGTCTGGGTACTGTTGTTGGCATGAGACCATGAAACTAGGATCCCATGTTCGTCTCTGTTTCTGTGTATTTAGAACCCTTTTTAAAGCTTTTTCAAGTCTTATGCGGATCTATGCCAGATGGTGGGTGCCATTCGTAGGTGGAGTTTTCCTGTCCTGGCAGCCATTTCCCAAATAATCACTCAGAAACTTAATATTAATTATAAATGCTTGACTGATAGCTCAGGCTTGTTACTAGGTAACTCTTACATTTAAATTAACCCATATGCCTCATCTATGCTTTGTCATGTGGCTCATGACATGGCTTATTACTTCATTTTCTATACTTCCTGCTTTTTGGGTGGCTGGCTGGTGTCTCCTCTCTGACTCTACCCTTCTTCCTTTTTTTTGTTTTTTTTTTTTTTCCTTTTTCATCATTCTCCTAATTTGGTTGCCCTACCTATGATTCCTGCCTGGATACTGGCCAATTAACTTCTTATTAAGCCAATCTGAGTGACAGATCTTCACAATGTACAAAAGAATCTTTTCACAGCAGACAACCAAGTGCAAAGGTATTAAGATTTGAGCATGCTGGGCTCAGACAGTAGATGTACAGTGTGTGGAACGGAGGCATTCCATTCTCTATAGTATCACCACATTCTTAGCTACTTAATGGTGTTCAAGTAGTAATATTAAGATAGCTATCAAAGTCCGAATGACACCTGGAGGGGCTTTAAGAAGCTCACAAGATGATCTTTCCTTCATGAAACCACCTCTAGGTCAAAACTGCTTTTTAGCCTATGAAACTTAACATTGTTAGTGTGTTAATGTCTGGTATCCCAAATTACTACAATAAAAGCCAACTTTCAAGGAGACAGTTAATTTATATGTGTCACTGATACTGCTTCTCCTCACCTGGAAAGCAACTTAGTCACATGCTCCCGAGTGTTCTTGGCCTGTAGGCAAACCAAACCTGGGGGCCATTTTCTTGGTCACTTATCCATGTGGGAGGGTCCAGCTCCCATTGTGGGCAGTGCTATCCTTGGGTGGATAATCCTGGCAGGTATAAGAAACCACGACGAGCAAGTCATGAGGAAAAACCTGTAAGTAGCTAAGCAGAGGGATCCACCATGGAAGAAATGAATTCCTCCGTAGTTCTTGCCTGAGCTCGTGCTCTGACCTCCCTACATGATGGACTGTAACTGGACCGAGAACAAAGCACACCCTTTTCTCCCAAGTTGCTTTTGGTCAGAGCGTTTTATCACAGCAACAGAAAGCAACGTACATTGTCATTACCCTGTCCTTTCTGCTAAGACATCCCTGCCAATGGGTTCCTTTTCTAGCTATAGTAGCATCTGCCGTGACTGTATCATTAGTTTCATAACTTAATTACTGAAGGGTAATTTTACATGTGGGCTCGTTTGAAACTCTGATAAAACATATTGACCATTTTCTGCTTGCTATACATCTAGGAACATGACTTTAATCATATTCAGGAACCATATTCTTAAAATATGTTTGTTAGGTTATTGATGAATAAACATACATAGTGCATACTGTGTTTACAAATCAGTTGTATTGGTTAGTTTTTATCATATTGACATAAACAAGAGCCACCTAGGAAGAGGATTCTCAATTGAAAAATTGCTTCCATCAATTTGGTCTACAGACATGTCTGTGGGAGCAGTTTCTTAATTGCTAACTTATGTATGATGGCGCAGACAACTTTCGGTGGTCCCATCCCTAGACAGGTAGGCCTAGGCTGTTGGGTAAATAAGCAAGGAAGTATTTCTCCAAGGTCTCTGCTTGAGTTCCTGTCCTGAAATTCCTCAGTGGTGGCTTGTAATCTATAAGCCCCAAAATTCTTTCCTCCACATCTTGCTTTGTTTATGGTGTTTTTCACAGAATCAGAAAGCACACTATACAGATATACACCTTTTAAAGAAATTCAATATATTGAAAAACTTCTTTAGGATATAGTTTCATTATTTAATATACTTGTTATAGTGAATATATTTGGTAAGTTAGGACACTGTCATCCTCATTATTTGGTGATTTCATGTAGAATGCTGTCTCATATATATATATATATATGTGTGTGTGTGTATAAATATATATATACATATATATATGTATATATATATTTAGGTTTCCATATTTCCATTCATGTTCCTTGATTTTAGATAACACTCTCCTCATCTGCCTCTCCTCTGCCCATTGATCCTCCCATTCCAACCCTCAACCCTCCCCCAGCATCCACAACTATTTATTCTATTACCCTTTCCTAACAAGATCTGTACTCCCACCCCATTTTCCCCTTACTCTATACCTAATCTCTTTAGTTCTACAAATTGCATTTTGGTTATTATTCACTTACTAATAGCTAATCCATATATAAGCACATATATGCTATATTTGTCTTTCTGGGTCTGGGATACCTCACTAAAGAGGATTTTTTTTAGTTCTATCTATTTACTGGCAATTTCATGATGTCATTTTCGAATATGTGAGTAATACTCCATTATGTAAATATACCACATTTTCTTTGTCTACTCTCCTGTTGAGGGACATTTAGATTGTTTCCAGTTTCTGGCTATTATGAATAGAGTGGCAATAACATGGTTGAACAAATGTCTCTGTGGTAGGATGAAGTATCCTTTGGGTATATGCCCAAGAGTGGTTCAGCTGAATCTTGGGATAAATTGATTCACATCTTACTGAGGAACTGACACACTGATTTCCTTAGTGGCTTTTTGCATTCCTATCAGCAATGGATGAATGTTCCCCTTACTTCACATCCTTGAAAGCATGAGCTGATGCTTGTTTTATTTTCTTAATCACTCAGACTGGTGTTTGATGAAACCTTAAAGTAGTTTTGATTTGAATTTCCCTGAAGCTAAGGATGTTGAACATTTCTTTAAGTGCATCTCAGTTATTTGAGTTTTCTCTATTGAAAATTCTGTTTAGATCTGTCTTTAAGAGTTTCTGTTGCTGTAAAGAGGCACCATGACCATGGCAACTCTTAAAAGAAACATTTAATGGACATGGTGGCTTACAGTTTCAGAAATTTAGTCCATTATCATCATGGCAGGAAGCCTGCTGGTGTGCAGGCAGATGTAGTAATAGCTGAGAGTCTTACATATTTCAGGCAACAGGAAGTCAACTGACACATTGGGCGGTGCCCTGAGCATAGGTAATCAAAGCCTGCCCCCACAGTGACTCACTGCCTCCAACAGGGCCATATGCACTCCAACAAAGCCACATCTCCTAATAGTTCCCCTCCCTATGAGATTATAGGGGCCAATTATAATCAAACTACCACAAAATCTGTATCCCATTTTTAATTAGGTTATTTGTTTTCTTGGCATATAGTCTTTTGAGTTCCTTCTATATTCTCAATATTATAGTCCTCTATCAGATGTGTAAAAGTATTTTCCCAATCTAATGACCCTAGTGATGGTAGCCTATGCTATGCAGAAGTGTCTTAGTTTCAGGAGTTCCATTTATTACTTGTTGATCTTACTGCCTGTACTGTGTTCTATTCAGAAAGTGATTTCCTATGTCAATTAGTTTTATGTTGAGGTCTTTGGTCCATTTAGACTTGAGTTTTGTTTAGGTGATCAGTATGGATCTATTTGGATTCTTCTACACGCAGTCACCTAGTTTGACCAGCACCATGTGCTGAAGATGTCTCCACCCCAACCCCCAGAGTCAGTTTCTGGCTTCTTTATGAAAAATCAGGTGCCCATTGGTGTGTGTGGCTTTATATTTGCATCTTCATTTCAATTCCATTGATGAACCTGTTTGTTTTTGTGCCAATACCATGATGTTTTTATTGTGATGGTACAGCTTGAAATTGGCAGTATTGATATTTCCACAGTTCTTTAATTATTCAGGATTGTTTTAGCTAGCCTGTTTTTTTTTTTTTTTTTTTTTTTTTTTTTTTTTTTTTTGTGTGTGTGTGTGTGTGTGTATGTGTGTGTGTGTGTTTCAGTTTTCTTTAATCTGCTGAGGCTTGCATTGTATCCAAGTATGTGGTCAATTTTGGAGGAAGTTCTATGAGGTGCTGAGAAGAAGGTATAACCTTCTGTGTTTGGGTTAAATGTTCTGTAAATATCTGTTATGTCGTTTGGTTAAACATTAATTAACTCCAGCATTTCTATGTTTATTTTTCTCTGGATTACCTGTCTATTGGTGAGAGTGTGGTACTGAAGTCTTCCACTAACAGTGTCAATATGTTATTTAAGTTATAGTAGTGTTTCTTTTATGAACTTTGGTGCTCTTGTATTTGGTTCATGGATATCAAAAATTGAAAGATCTTCTTAGTAGATTTTTCCTTTGATGAGAATGTAGTGTTCTTCCCTATCTCTTCTGGTTAGTCTGTGTTTGAAGTCAGATATTAAGATAGGCTTGCTCCTTAGGTCCACTGTTTGGAATATCTTTTTGTCCTTTGGTGATGTCTAACTGAAGCATGTATAAATAAGAATCTGGGAAAATGATAGGCTGATGGATGTTTGCTTGGGGAGAAATCACTTACACCAGAAACAGATGACTACCAGCAAGTTCTCTGTCTCTGACTAGGAAGAAAGAGTGAGCACTGGGATGCAGGGCCCCAGACCTAGTTCCCCTAGGTCACACCTGCACCTGTCCCCATGCCCTAGTGGGTGTGGTAAGCGCAACAGATATGGGTAGAGTGGGTATCTCACTACATCTAACCTTGTTTTTAAGGTATGTTTCTTGGATGTAGCTGATGGGTGGATCCTATTTTTACACCCATTATTTGTCTCTATCTTTATTGGGATAATCGAGACCATTGATATTGGGAGATTTAGTAAGTAGTGTTTATTGGTTCCTGCTATTTTGTTGTTGTTGGTGGTGATGGAGGTGGTGTGTTGACTTCCCCTCTTTTGATTTGCTGATTATGGTATTACTTATTACTTATTATGAGGTTATTATTATGACTTCTTTTGATTGGTGGTTTCCTTCTAGTGCCTTCTGTAGGGCTGGATTTGTAAATTGATTAAACTTTGTTTTGTCATAGAATGTCTTATTTTCTCCATCTATTGTGATTGAAAATTTTGCTTGGTGTAATAGTTTGGGCTGGCATCTGTGGTCTCGTAAAGTTTGTAGCACACCTTTATATGTTCTTCTGCCATTTTGAGTCCTTATTTAGAAGTCAGGTGTTATTCTCATAGGTTTTTTTTAAAACATATATTATTTGATCTTTTTCTCTTGTAGCTTTTAATATTCTTTGTTCTGTACATTTAGTGTTTTGATTATTATGAGCCAAGGGGACTTTCTTTCCTGGTCCAGTCCATCTGGTGTTCTGTATGCTTCCTGTACTTTACAGACCTTTTTTCTTTTGGTTGGGGAAATTTTCTTTCTATGATTTTGTTGGAAATATTTTCTGGGCCTTGCACCTGGGTTTGTCCTCCCTCCTCTATTCCCATTATTCATAGATTTGTTCTTTACATAGTGTCCCAGCTCTCCTGAATGTTATGTGCTAGAGTTTTTCAGATTTAACATTTCCCTTGACCAAGGTATCCATTTTTTCTATTTTATCATCAGTGCCTGAGACTATCTCTTTCTTCTCTTGTATTAATTCTGTGATTCTTTTATGGGTACCTACATTTTTAATTTCCAGATTTCTCTCAGTTTGGGTTTTTGATTAATTCTATTTCCACTCTCAGGTCTTGAATTGTTTTATTCATTTCCTTCCACTATTTGTTTGTGTTGTCACAGAATTTTTAAAGGGATTATTCATTTACTCTTTAAGGACCTCTTTTATCTTCATAAAGGCTCTTCTAACATCTTTATATTTTCTTTCAGCTATGCTGGAATGCTCAAAGACTGTTGTCATATGTTTGCTAGGCTCTAGTGGAGATATATAGTCCTGGCTATTATTGATTGTGTTTTTATGCTGGCATCTAAGCATGTGGGATTGGGAAGATTAACTCTAGGCACTGATATCTGGTCTTGCCTTTTTTAGGTGAGTGTTTTGCTCCTAGGTTTTTATTTCCTCTCTGGTTCTTAGAAGAGTATAGTGACTGTGTATTGTCTTATAGAAAGTTCTACTGGAGACCTGATAGGTATGTCCAGTTAAGTAAAATGTGTTCCTGAGTAGTGGGAACTGACATTTAAGAATGGGGATGGGTTAGGGAAGGGCTAGGGGTTCACAGGATGGAGGAAAACAGGGTGTTTCACCAAGATCTGCTTAGTCCCCTACGAATGGGGCAGAAAGTAAGGAGAGGCCACAGCAGATCTGCTATAGAGCTGGGGTAAGACTTGGGGTTAGACTTGGAGGAATGGGACAAGAGGTAAAGATCTTCAGTTAGCCTACTTGCTTCCCCGATCAGAGTGGCCTGTGGGATTCTGGGGAATTCTGATATAAAATTCTGCTGGAGTTGAGTCAGGGATAAAGCAATGAGTATGTGTATGGAGGGCATTAGGGGGGCTTTGTGTGATCCACTGGAGATAGGGGCAGGGGAGAGAAGGGGTTGCAGCACATTGGGCATGAAACTGGGCAATTGGACTTGGAGGAGCAAAGGGAAAAGTGTAGATCTGCAGTTGGCCTTGTCTGCTTCCCTGGCTGGAGTGGTCTGCCAGTTCCCAGGGAATGCCTGATGGAGTTGGGGTGTGGGATAAAGCAATGAGTAGGGGGAGGGAAGTTAGGCATGGAATTTCTGTGTGATTCCCTGGAGAAGGGATCAGGGGTGGAGGAAGGTAGCCACAGCTGGTTGGTCTGCTGCAGAGCTGCAGGTGAAACTGGGGTGTTGGATTTGGAGGAGCTGAAGGAGAGGTGACAATCTCCAGTTAGCCTACCTGCTTCCCTGGTCAGAGTCTATATTCATTTACTTTTAATCCTTATACAGGCATTTTTGTGTTCCTAGCATGCCAATAAGCCTGGTTTGCTAAGTAGAATACATCATCTGAATTTGCAAAATTAACAAGCATTGAATATATGTATATACATTATATATTTATATAACATTGCAGTTTATTTGAAGGGTAGTTGATGAGTTCTTTGTTTTTGTATCAGTATTTTGAAATGTTTATATTGTCATCAAGTTCTTCTGCTGTGATATTTCAACATGATTGCTTTCCTTGGTCATCCAATTTTATTTTGTGTGTTTAAAAATATGTTCTATGAATATGAAGTAATATATAGTATTCATCATATTATCAAAAGTATCTAGTTTGTAAGTACAAGAAAGAGCTCTGAGCACTAACAGAGGAGCTAAACAAGAGGTAGAAGCAAGGGGAGATTGAGCATGTGGCCCAACCTGGGTCCTGGGAGTAAAATGTGCGTGCGTGTGTGTGTGTGTGTGTGTGTAAATAATATATATATGTATATATAATAGGTACCTATTTTGGCCCTATTATTATATACTTGTACTACTTTATTTAAGATAAATATTGGGCTGAAGAGATAGCTCAGTGAGTAAGGCATTTTCTATCAAGCTTAAGTTAAGTTAGATCCCCAGAACCCACGGGGGAAGGTGAGAAGCAAATTCTACAAGTTGTCCTATGACTTCCACAAATATGCTCCATATCACTTACACACACACACACACACACACACACACACACATACACACACACACACCATTAAGTAAATATAAAAATAAATGTTTAGGTATGCAGTATTGTTTCAGATTCATAAGGATGGCTGTTAGCAAAAATGGCAAATAGTAATAAATACTTTGAGGGTGTAAAGAAATTGGAACCGTCACATATTACAAGTGGGAGTGTAAAATTCCCATTCTGGAAAATAGTTCTATAGAGGATGAAACATGAAGTTGCTACATCACCTAATAACTCTCTACCTAGGTTTATAGCCAAGAAAGGTGAAAACACATGTGCACACGAAGACTTATAGAGTATTCATGATAGAATGATCATAATATCTACAAATGGGAAACAACTCAAATGTTTATCAGCAGATGGATTTGATAAGCAAAACTGTGATATATCATACAATGGGATATTATTTGACAGTAAAAACGATGGAGTACTGATCTAGTCTACTTCATAGCTGATCCTCAAGCATATGCAAGATGAAGAAAGCCAGTTACAAAGAAAGCCTGTTGTATGATTCTATTTGTATGGAATGTCCAGATTGGCAAATGTATAAAAGGAAAATTAGATTAGTGGTTGCCTAGTGAACAGTAGGGTAGAGGAATGGAATTAAGTGCTAATGGCTACTTGTATTCTTAGGAAGTTAATGAAATTGTTTTAAAACAGACTGTGATTATGTTTATATGGGTCTGTGAACATGCTTAAATAGTCTTATTTAAATAGTGGATTATATGTGAATTGTTTAACTACCATGACTTATGTTGCTTGGGTATTGACCCATGTTGCTTGCATCCTGGAACCCTGACTAGGGGCAGCCACACATGTACAAATCAAGTTGGGGATCTGCTACTTCCAATGGAGGTTACCTACTATCACCGTAACTCAGAGTCTCAATATGTTTATTAGGCATGGGGAGAGGAGTTAGCTAGCCTTGGTAGAAGGTCTTTGTAGGTGAGCAGTCACAGGCTGTAGACATCCAGGAGGAGGAAGCAGCACTTACTAGTCTTTGAATACACTAGTCATTTGTTCACAATCAGTCAAACACTCTTTGGTACCTCTCTATAGCCCAGCCATATGGAGAAATTACTTCACTAATTTCCCATGGATCAGAGGCCTTGGAGTTCTTAACATGCTATACTAGCTCAACAGTACATATTCACTCAGAAGATCTTCACTTACTCAGAGTTTATTCTGCTTTTAACAAACAAGAGAGGGATGATTTGCATAGTCAGTACAAACAATATCTATTGCTGGGCTTGTCCCTGGAGAAGGCTGATTTTTCCCTCTCTTAGTAGTCATTAAATTGCCTATAGCTCTTCATTAGGAGCTTTATGAGCATAAGGCCTTCATTAGGCCTTATGAGATGTCTCCTATCATTATTGAAATGTCTGCTGGTCTTGTTTAGGGGAATGTATTGTGAAAAATTCATGGATGTGACTGTCATATAAAGAGGGCACTGTCTTGTAGCAGACATCTGGTCCTCAGGCTCTTAGAATCGTTTGCCCCTCTTTTTAACCATGTTCTCTGTACCTTGGGTGTAGTTGTTACTTAGATGTATCTCTTGGGGACAGATATCTATTTAGTTGTTCTCTACACTTTGACCAGCTGCATATTTCTAAAATATTCATTTTGCTGCAAAATGAAGCTTTGTTGATGGCTAAGAGCTACACTTAACTGTGGATAAGGATGTATATTCAGAATGCAGTTGGGAATTATATTGGTTCAGGAAACCAGCAACATCAGTACATTTTCCTCTAGGGCCCATGACCTTACCAGCTACAGGTAGCTGACTAGATTTATAGTGACAGTCATGAATTCTCCCCAAGCATTGAGTGAGCATTAAGTCTAATTAGATGGCTATTCATTACCCCTGAGATATAAGTGCTACTTGTGCACCATGGAATATGTCTTGCCATTCTGGTCATCATTGTGGCTCATGAGCTTTACAGCTAGTTAAAACTTTCAGTTTCCTTACTCCCTTGGCAGTTTTGGATGCTATGAAATCTAGGTCCCAGGGAGAAGGCTTCCAGATCAGTTTTGGCTTGTTTCCTCTAAGCCCTGTGTCTGAAGCATGTGGTGTCTTCAAAAATCAGGTCTTGCCTTCAGAATCTCACACAAAAAGTAGGAGAGAATCCTTGCCAACTATACATCTGATAAATGATTGCTAATCAGAATACACACACACACACACACAAAACAAACTTGAAATGCAGTCAAGAAAACAAACTATCCAATTAAAAATAGGCTATGGATCTGAACACAGAGTTTTCAAAAGAAGCCAGAAAATTTGCTAAGATGCATCTTTAAAAGTATTCATTATCCTTAGCAGTTAAGAAGATGCAAATTAAAAGTTCTTTGAGATTTCATTTTACCCTGCTAAGCATGGCTGACATCAAGTGAAGACCTCACAACAGTGCTGGTGAGGATGTGGGGAAAAGGGAAACCTCATTCATTGTTGGTGAGATTCCAAACTCGCATAGCCACTATGAAATCAGGGTGGCAAATCTCAAAAAGCTAAAGGTAGATCTACCATATGACCTAGCAATAACTCTTGGCATATCACTAAAGGACTCAACACCCTACTTTACAGATGCTTTCTCAGCCACATTCACTGCTGCTCTACTCACAATAAAACCTAGGAAATAGAAACAACCTAATATTCTTCTACTTATGAAAGGGTAATGACAGTGTAGTACATGTACTGAATTCTATTCAGCTTTTAGAAAATATGAAATTAAGGAAGTACTTATTCTTGATTTTATGAGCCTACAGTAATAAATTTTAGATTTTAAAAGAGAAAAAAAAAACAAGAAATTATGAAATTTGCAAATAAATGGATAAACCTTTTTTCCCTTCTTGTGTCCAGACACCACATCACTTGTAATTTCCACTGTTTCATTACCTGGCAGTGTGTCCTTGTCTGGCTCAGAGTAAATTTACTCAATTACTTAATAGCAAGAAAGTAAACTACATCTTCTCAACCTGTGGGCCATGACCATCAATGACCCTTTCACAGTGGTTGCCGAGGACCACCATAAAACACAGATATTTACATTACAATAGCAGTAGCCAAATCACAGCTATGAAGTAACAATAAAAATAATTTTATAATTTGGAGTCACCACAACAAGAGGAACTTTATTAAAGGCATTTGAAAGATTGAGAACACACACACATACACTATAGATATATATGTTTCAGTGATCCACTTGATACAGAAAACAACCATTTCTCTTAACTAATGTAGTGGTAGAAGAAAGACATTAGAACAATTAAATTTAACTGAGTGTAATAGAACAATGAATGACTCATGAATTGGTAAGTCCTCAGAGCCAGAGGAGGTTCAGAAAGCCACCTGTGGTGTGGGAAGGCAGCATTGCATTTCTGGACAGTAAATAGCAGTGAGATAGAGCAGCAGCTCCACTGGTTACAGCTCATAATGACTGTGGTCTCCTCAGCTCTGCTGAGAGTTACTGAAACATGGCTACAGTGATTTGCTGAGAGTCAGCTGTGCTACAAATACATACTTCTAAGATCTCAGTTTAGATTTCAGTTCATCAGATAGGACTCAATAAAGAGGCACCTTCAGGCCTCTTCAGGCACATTTATTTATCACTGGTAACTAACTGCCTTCACAAGTGAAGGGTGTTCCATCCTGGATGTTTGAGTTCAAATCCCAAACACCACTATCTGTGAGCTTTGAAATTGTGTTCAAATTACTCTGATTTTCAGTTTCTTCACACACACACACACACACACACACACACACACACACACACCCACACACACCCACACGATAATAATACCCTCAACATAAGCACTGGAAATATGTTAAATACTTAGATAATTCTTGTTTGTGTTGATTATTTCAATGAATGATTTCTAACTGAGTGCCTCCCTATAGAGGAGTTAGAGCATTTGTTATTAACTATTGGTTATGTATGCTCACAAACACTGTTGTAATGTTTTCTAACAGGTACAACATAAGAGATATGAGGCAATTCTTAAGCGTTTGCATTGTCAGGTGAACAAGATTCAGTTAAATAGGAGGAAATGGCAATGGAACATCCAACAGCTGGAAAAAACTGCATCTGAGTTAAAAAAGCGCCTTGGAGTGAAAGAAGCCTGTGAAATACAGAACAGACCACCAGCATTGTGTGAAAGAATCCTGTGAAGATCCTTTGGTCTCTTGTGAGCCAGAACCCAGTGGTAGAGGCCTGTCTCAATGGCTGATATTTCCTTTTCCTTTTTCCTCCTCCTCTTCCTTCTTTTTGTTTCAGTTGGGTATCTGTTGGTTAAAGTGGCCTCCCATCTGTAGTGCATAGCACTAGGTAGACAGTAGCAGTGCTTACTAGCACTTACTAGCAGTGCTTACTGCTAGCAAAAGAGTATCGCCATTCAAACGGTCATCTCCTAAATGCTTGCTTATAACAATGTTGAATTCACCACCCTGTAAAGTAAAAGTTTAGAAGAAACAACTGGATTTTCGATTGTTAACTTAAACTGCTGAGATATTTATAAAACAGCTATGTATTTCAAACTTTTTATTAGTGTTTTTACAACTGTCTTTGCAGTAGCCTATGAATATTAATATTCATGATAATAGCATTACATGTTTAATGCATCAACTATTTTATTAAAGTTTCCTCTTTTCTCCAGGAGGTAGCAATCATTTTCCTTTTTATTAAATAAAGTGTTTTAGAATGTTACAATACAAAAATTTATGTTTACTCTTCAGTCTATAAATTCTTTATTCCTATATTGTGACTAAAATAAAGTTATAGTATCGTATAAGGTAGGCATACAATAAAGCTCTTCAAAGAGACATTTTTCCACATTGAAAGGCAATTTTTTGGTCAATGGTAATAAATTGAATGTAAAAACACCTCTGAAGATAAAATTGCTCTCTTTCATGCTCTATTGATCACAGCTACAGAGAAGCAAAAATAAAATATTAATTATTAAAGATACAGCTTTAAAATATTCACTTGTAGGATTAAATAATTTCAAAGGATCAACATTGAGAAGATATTTTGAATTCCTTTCTCACCTTCCTATATATGCTTAACATTCAGTAAGTGTGTAGCTGATAGGAAACCTGATATTAATAATCTCATTATGCCTGCTGTTAATAGTGTTTGCATGGTTTAGCATGGCTTACTACAGTTAACACTTCACATGGTTGTTCCTGTAACATAATCAGCTTTGCTCCATGACTCAGACAGGCATGCTATTACAAACAGCAATGGTTAAACTTAGAGACTGTGGGAGCGCTCACTGTGCTCAGTTTGAGACAAGGTTCAACTAGATGCTGCATGTCTAGATATATATGTTAGCACAATATGCATGATAAACGTTCTAGTTTTCCAATCTCCTTTTAAGTTTATAAATGTGATCACTAACAGCTTGAGTTATTGTTTCAGGAAAACGCAGTGTGAAAGAACAGATAGGCAGACAGTGCTGCGGGACCCCTGAGTCAATGATGCCAGGTTGCAGAGTATGCTTTATTGAGGATTGTTGGAGGTTCTTTTCCCATTGCCCTGATAAAATATTATGACAAAAGCAACAGACAGGAGAAAAGGCTAATTTTACTTTATAGTTCCAGGTTACAGTTCATCATGGCAAGAAAGTCAGGGCACGAGGAGCTTAATGCCATTGATTGCATTACTTCCACAGCCAAAAGAACAATGGCTACTTGCATGGGAGTGCTCTGTTTACAGGATGCCCTGCCTAGGGAATGGGGTCACCCACAGTCGGTGGGTCTTCCCAACTTCAAATAATCACAATAACCCCCAAGTTGTGCTCAGAGGTTCATCTTTGAGGTGATTCTAACTTTTGTTAAGCTGACAGCCCTAACTATCACAAGGAATTACACCAGAAGCAAATCCCTATATGGGTCAGAGGGAAGAGGACTTAAAAGAGTGGCTTTCTTCTAACCCACAGTGCACCTGGTTTTATCTCAGGCTAACATCAGCATCAGCCATATTCCTGCTTCTGAAGGTGATATATCTAGTCTTATAGCTATGGGTATGTTTTGTTTATCTATACAGTGCTAGGAAACTATTCAGGGGAGTCTAGCCAGGGCTTCTTGGAGACAACTGTCGTGATTATTATTCAAGACCTGAGCTGAAGTCTAGCCAAACCAGAACCCTCCAGTTATGCATTTGAAACTTCATTTTTAAATGTAGAAAGCAAATAAATTAAAGCTACTTGAGATTAGGTGTCATACTTGAGAAAATAATGATCAGCCTATTTTTATAATGATGCATGCTCTTAGTTTCAATTTTATAATAGTTAAATTATGTGACAGATATTGTTCTTTTTTAATCATTAAAATTATTTCAGATAATGGAGGCTTTCATAGTAATCAAGGATAAAGAGAAACTGGTATAGTACCTCGAGCTTGTTTGTGGTCCCAGTACTAAGACAGGCTTGAGGCAGGAGTAGTATAGGAGGTATAGGCCATTCTGAGTCACATAGTGCACTTCAGGCCAGCCAGAGTTCCAGTGTTGGACTTAGTTTCAAATGAACAAACAGACTACAGAACCAATCCCGCTGGTTGATTTTTTTATTATTATTATTTTATCAAATTGACATAAACTAGGAACATCTGGAAAGAGGAAACCTCAGTTGAGAAAATACCTCCATCAGATTGCCCATAGGCAGGCCTGTGCATTATTTTCTTGATTAATAATTGGAGGGATAAGCCTACTGTGGGTGGTACCACCCCTGGTATGTAGTCCTGAGAGGTTTAAGAAAGCAGGCTGAGCAAGCCATGGAGAGCAAACCAGTAAGCAGTGTTCCCCTATAGCTTTTGCTTCACTTCCTGTCTCCAGGTTTCTGCCTTAACTTCCCTTTATGATGCAAGATGAAATAAACCCTCTTTTTTCCAAGTTGCTTTTGGTTATGTTGTTTATTACAGCATCAAGAAGTGAGCTAGAACCCCAACCAAACTAAAATTTGAAATGTAGTAAAACTAATATTCAAAATAGTAATAGAGAATTGTATTATTTTTATTTCCATATAACATATATATAACTAGTTAGTGTTCTACATTAGGCTATTCTCTGTTACTATAACAAAATGCCTGAATCTGGGTATGTCTAAAGGAAAGAAATTAATTTAGGTCACAATATTGGTAGCTGATAGTTCAAACAGCACAGCTCCTGCTCTGACCATGGATTCCTTACAGTATCCCCTCATGGTTGGTGGCATCATGGTGGGGACACATATAGAACTATAGAATATATTGTCACATAACAAGTCAAGGAGCTGCTGGGGACTAATTGGGGTCCTAGGAGGATTATTGACCACTTCTGAGGGTGTATCCCTAAAAGGTAAGGGCCTACCACTAGGCCTTGTCCACCTCAACATCATCACCTCAGTGAGGACCAAGCTCGACACATGAGCTTGGGGGGAACACATTCA
This sequence comes from Phodopus roborovskii, assembly GCF_943737965.1. Taxonomy (NCBI): domain Eukaryota; kingdom Metazoa; phylum Chordata; class Mammalia; order Rodentia; family Cricetidae; genus Phodopus; species Phodopus roborovskii. The sequence continues at coordinate 37,269,969 of NW_026126511.1, read as the reverse complement.
AGTCCTAGACAAACTGTGACAATGTCTGTCTATCTCATCAAGACTTCGGTTTCAAACTCTTGGGGTAAACACTCATTTTATAATTATTTTATTCTTTTTAGAAGTGTTCTAAGCTCCTGGGGAACCTAAGTTGTTCTGTAAGCAGGGGTGGGGATCCTGGGTCAAGTGCCATTGTGTGACCTCCCTGGCCTCTGCAGAACTGGTCCCAAATACCATCTTCTGGTTGTGCTACGCCTGCCGTAGCCTGCTGTACTCATGGTCAAGGTAAATGGTCTATTTTTGACCATTTCTCTTCTAGTTACTCGACTAGTTGTGGATTTTCCAAAGCACTATGTGTATGCCCAATCACAGAGCCTCTTCTCCTTTATTCAGGTCTGTCACTGGGAGTGCTTGCCAACTTTTATCTGACTGTAGATTGTTATTCTACCCATGTAGTCTTCTACTTCTGCTATAAATGGACTATTTTGTAGTTCTCTTTGCTTTCAGTGACTCAGCAAATTTTCTGTCTCTCAAAAGCTACAATCTTCTACAGCTATATCTACAGCTAGATAAAAATCCTAGTATGAAGCTCAGAAGTAGCACTGGAGCTCTTTGTTCTCAGCAGCATTTGCCCTGAGCCTGCTAGGTGCTACTACCTAAATGATCAGAACCAGGAAATAAATGCAAGGAAATAGTGGGAAGAAAAACCCTACCATTACTACCTAACAAATTAACTTGCAATATACACACTCCATGGAAGAATTAAAGTTGACCAAGTGAAGACATTGGCATTTTCTTGAAAGCCCTATTTTAATAACAATGGAGGTTCCGAATTGTGTATATTAAAGCCAGTCATAACAGCCATTAAGATGCTTTCATAGCCAATATAAATGACTTGTACATGCTATCTTTAGACCAGATCTCTTCCAGGCAGTTGGCTAGTGGGTCAATGTTCTGAAACACTGTGTATGTGAAACAATACTAAGCAACAGCAATGTTCTGAGTAAAATTGCTATGCCTGGTTTGGCAAATGGCACACATTATTTCTTTTAGTTCTCAAGAAGAGGTTTAAGGTGGATATTATTATCTCTGATTTATAGGTGGGCAAACACAGGCTTAGACAAGACTTCCCTAAGATATCATTGCACTACTCAGCAGGGACAAAGTTGAAGCTCAAAGGCCTAGTGTATCTTCATGGTACCACAAGGAAATGATTCTAAAAGTAAACCTCAACCTAATAAGCAACAATATTTTTGTCTCTATCATTTTGATAGACTATAGGCATAAAATAAATCTGACCAAAGAAAGGAAATTTATAGTTAAAACTGAGCAACACTGAAAATCACAAATAACACTACATGAAGGTCAGCATCTGAAAACCATTTTGGTTAAGGAAAATGAAATTGCCTTTATAGACATTGCATTGAAACCTTTTAAAGTTCACATAGGAGATGCCACTGAAACCTCTATCACCTTAAACCAAACACAGAATTCACTGCCCACCCATAAAAGCGGTGAAAGGCCCATGCTAATACACTCTGGGACCGCTCTGGCAGTCTATATTTCAGGAGGGTGTGTAATTTGATTAACTAGCTGCTTGTTTTTCAGTTGCTCACTCAGTATTGTGAATATTTTATTTTTCATCAACCAAGCTAATGATTACCAAAGCTAATGATCAGAAACTAAATGTTACATGCCTGCCACCAATAACCCATGTTATTTTAATATATAATGCATTTCTAACTGCATCATTTTTGTCCTTTGCTGTCAGTTGGGCAATATCAAATAAAATCACATTTCTTATATTATATTAATTACAGTATAATACTTTCTCTTAATGTTACTGAACTACAACCAAAACCAAGAAAAATAAAAGTTGGAACAAATACTCATAGAAGAATAGATCCATGCGACACACAGCTAAGAGCAAGGTGTTACATATTGCTCCTTCTTTTCTGCAATGTTACCTGTAAGTGGTAGCTATGAGCTCTAGCTCTTTAGAAAAAGAAAAATAGCATATGATTTGGTAATGACAGGGTTGCTGTTTTATATAATCTAGGAAAGACAGGCACGAAGTAATGAGAGAGACTTCAACCTTTTAATTAATGAGATGATGCTGTTCAAAAGCAAACTCAGAGTTTGTGTGATAAATACCTTTTAAAAGGTTTCTTACCTAGGACCCTCTGGCATAAAAATCATGTCAAAATTTGAATAAAACACTTAAATTACAGACATTTGCCAGCACTGCTCATTCACACAGTGCAAGGTAGTTTAGAGGCAGTGATAACATGTTGTCAATCCGATATAAATGTCGAAGTACATTTTCCAAAGTAAATAAAACATTCCATCTGCCTCATCTGCTATTTCCCATTCTTTCAGAATTAGTTTACAAAGGGTTGACACATATGATCGTTGAAGAGGAGCTTTCCCAAGGTGTTTTCATTATAGTTGCTCCTTGAATCTGTGGTCCTTTGTATGTTTTATATAGAAAACATAGCAGTTTACAGCTTGTGAGGTGGCTTTGCTTCTTTGGCGCAGATGGCAGATGTTGCCATGCTAGCACATCTACTTGACTGAACATGTTTCCTTTTTAAGTTATCATGGCACAGCCATTTCTTCTTTTTCTTTTTTATTAGATTTATTTATTCTACATCCCAAGCACAGTTTCCCCTCCTTTCCTCCCATTCAACCCCCCCCCCCCATTCACTCCTCTTCTGTTTTCGTTGAGAAAGGAACATCCCTCCCATGAGTATCAACAAAACATGGCATACCAAATTGTGGTGAGACCAAGCTCCTCCCAGTGTATTAAGGCTGGGTAAGACATCCCAGAATGAGGAATAAGTTCCCAACAACCAGCCAAAACATTAGGGACAGCCCCTGCTCCCACTGTTAGGAGTTCCACAAGTATACCAACTGATATATATATATATATATATATATATATATATATATATATATATATATTTAGAGGGCCTAAGTCAGTCCCATACAGGCTCCCTGGTTATCAATTTATAATCTATGAGCTTATATGAGCCAAGGTTAGTTGTTTCTGTGGGATTTTTTGTGATGTCCTTGACCTCTCTGGCTCATACAATCCTTAATCTCTCTCTTCAGTAGGATTCCTGGAGCTCAGCCAAGTGCTTGGCTGTGGATCTCTGCATCTGTTTCCATCAATTACTGGATGAAGATTCTCTGATGACAACTGGGATAGTCACTAATCTATGAATATAGCAGAATATTGTTAGGTATCATTACTGTGACTTCTTCCCTTCCTTCCTCCCTCCTTCTCTTCCTCCCTCTCTCCTTCTGTTCCTTCTTCCTCTTCCTGCAATCCTGTTTGATTCTATCTAGCTCTGCGGGCTATCCAGCCTCTAGGTCCTGGCACTCCAGGCGATGTCAGGGATAGGCTCCCTCTTGTTGCATGGGTCTCAGGCTGGACGAGTCATTGGTTGGCCACGCCCACAATGTCTGTGCCACTCTTACATCAACACATCCCATAGGCAGGACAGACTGTAGGTCAAAGGTTGTGTCGCAATCCCTCTACTGGAAGTTTTGTCTGGTCACAGAAGAGGGCCAGTTCATGCTATGTATCACTAGTGCTATGAGTGTTATCTGGGGTCATCTTTGTAGATCCTTGGGAGTTTCCATTGTACCACGTTTATACCCTGAAATGCCTCCCCACTTTCCAGTCATCCCTTTCAGTACTATCACCCTCCACCCACTGCCAACCTGATCCCTTATGTTCCCATTCCCACCTTCCCCCAGTCTACCCATGAGATATTTTTTATTTCCCTTTTCCTGGAAGATCCATGCATTCCCCCCCTCCACTCCCACCCGGTTACCTAGTCTCTCTGGGTCTGTGGATTATAGCATGGCTCCTGGAAGATCCATGCATTCCCCCCCTCCACTCCCACCCGGTTACCTAGTCTCTCTGGGTCTGTGGATTATAGCATGGCTCCTGGAAGATCCATGCATTCCCCCCCTCCACTCCCACCCGGTTACCTAGTCTCTCTGGGTCTGTGGATTATAGCATGGCTCCTGGAAGATCCATGCATTCCCCCCCTCCACTCCCACCCGGTTACCTAGTCTCTCTGGGTCTGTGGATTATAGCATGGCTATCCTTTACTTTACAACTAATATGTATTTATAAGTGAGTACGTAACATGTTTCTCTTTCTAGTCTAGGTTACATCACTCAGGGTGATTCTTTTTCTAGTTCTATCCAATTGTCTTCAAATTTCACGAAGTCATTGTTTTTTAACAGCTGAGCAATACTTTATTGTGTAATTATACCACATTTTATTTACCTGTTCTTTGGTTGAGGGACATCTAGGTTGTTTCCAGGTTCTGACTGTTATGAGTAACACTACATTGGACATACTTGAGCAAGTGTCTTTGTGATCTGATGGAGTATCCTTTGGGTATATGCCCAAGAGTTGTTTAGCTGGGTCTTGAGGTAGATTGATTCCAAATTTTTTGAGGAACCACTATATTTATTTCCAAAGTGGCTGGTACAGTCATTCTTAAGGGTCTTTTTAAAGGAAAATCTTCTCTGAGAAGGCTTCCATATACATATATATATATATATATGTGTGTGTGTGTGTGTGTGTGTGTGTGTGTGTGTGTGTGTGTTCACACACACACACACACACACACACACACATCTTTGCCAGATCATTAGATCACATTCATTTTAGTTTGTGGGTCACACACTCCATTCTCAAAAAGAGTCCCCCCTTTTTCAAGGCTTTAATTACACTTCTTCTAGTCTCAATATAATCCTCAATATAATCTACCTATTTAGTCTCTTAATGACTAGTTTAATTCCTTTATGTCTCTTTGTCTCTTTGTTTGCATCTAAAACACCACTCTCTTACTCAGACCTTTCCTGTTTCTGTCCTCAGCAGCCATAATTCGGCCAGTCTTCAGGAGGAGTTCTCACTTTGATTCTCTGAAGCTTCTGCAGGATTCAGATGGCAAAGTCCGTGTTCATTTATAGCTGGCACAGGCAAGTCGAAGGTAATGCTTCACAGAGAAAAACAGTTCAGGGATTCTCAACTTGTGGATCACAATCCCCACAGGGCTCACATATGAGACAGCCTGCACGTAAGATGTTTATATTATGACTCAACAGGAGCAAAATTACAGTTATGAAATAGCACTGGGAATAATGTGGTTGGGAGTCAGCACAGTGTGAGGACCTGTGTTAAAGGGCCGCAGCGTTAGGAAGGTTGAGGACCACTGGCTGACTTATCTGAAGCACTGTAATAGGCACTGTGTTCTTCCCAGATCTCAGAGGCTCTGCTTTGAGCTTTCTGGGCAGCCGCTTTGGAGTCCAGACCTGCTTTTGCCTTCGCTTGCCCTTACCTTTCTAAGACAGGGTTGCAGCCTCAACTTTACTGCAGCTTTGCATCTCTCTTCTTTATAAGCCTTGCTTCCCTCACTGATTTCTCCTGGGAAGACCTCAAGAACAGACCACTTATTAAGAGTCTTCACCTCAGGGTTGGCTGTGGGGAATCCCAGCCTAAGTCACCTTGCAAACATACTAGCACACTGAAATCTCTATTTTTTCAAGCCATGACTTGTTCTGCTTCTGTTTCTCCCTCACCCCAGGTCAGCTTCATTCACAGCAGGGAAAGAGGAAGAGATGAAGAGACAGAAAAACAAAACAAAAAACCCACTTAGAACCATTTGTCATTTGTTGTGATTTTAATATGATTTATTTAAGTAAAAAAGCAAGCTGATAGACATTAACATTATTACATGTAATTAGTATATCAATAAAAGTACACCAGTAGCTTTCAAAATAATAAATCACTATTTTGTATTATTAATCTTCTTGATATTAATGTTCTAAAGAAGTACCATGTTGTTACAAACAATAAATTAAATAGATAAATCTTGACTCTGAAACTTTAAGATAAAAGCTTAGTGTATTTTTCAGCTGTGGCAAGGTCACATGACTATGGATAGATTTATTAGAAAATTCATACAAGCAGACAAAAAGGCAAAATTTGGAAGAATATTTCAGCTACTTTCATTCCATCTAGAAGACAAAGGAAAATGTGAACTCCGGGAGTCTTGCTGAAAAAGGGGGAAGAGGGATCATATGAGCCAAGGGAGTTATGGGGGGGGACCCACAAAGACAGCTGACCTGAGTCCTGGGAGCACATGGACTCTGGACCAACAGTTAGGGAGCCTCCATGGGAGTGACCTGGGCCCTCTGCATGCATGTGACAGTTGTGTAACTTGATCTTTTTGTAAGTCTCCTAGTAGTGAGACAGGACCTGTCCCTGCCTTAGCTGGCTTTGGGGAACCTGTTCCCCATGCTGGATTACCTTGCCCAGCCTTGACACAAGGGGAGGAGCTTGGTATTGCCTCAACTTGATGTGCCATGTTTTGTTCAAGCCCATGTGAGGCCTGAACCTTTCTGAATGGAGATGGAGGAGGAGTGGAGTAGATGGGCAGGGAAGACGGGATGGAGGGAGGGAAACTGTGGTGGGTATGTAAATTAAGTGAGAAAAACAGTTTTTTATGTTCTCTTATTAGCATCCTGGTTTTCTCAAACCACTTCCTATCTTTCCTACCATTTAAAATTAGCAGCCGTCACTCTTCATACTTCATTATTCCACCCATAGCTCAAAAACACTAGAGTAACAATCTGGTGCCTATAAAAACTATCAACTTAGCAAGTTACCAGGAAGTGTGGATCTATGGTGCAGAACTCTTTGAAACATGAAAGCCATGGCAACCAATATCACAGTATCAGACAACTCACAGTGCCTTTAAGCATATTTATTACCAACAATACCTGAATACATTGCTGATGCTTTTACTATGTCAAAACTTATGTTAGTAAAACAATTTCTAGAGTTATACGAATTTTCTTTCATTATTATATCATCAATGTAACCTTTCCTCTCCTAAACCACACAACACTCAAAATATTGACATTGCTATTTCTCAAAATCTATGGCGCATATATATATATGGATGTATATATATATTTAAAATTTACACTAATGTAACAATTTATTATATTTTATATATATTATTTTACATATAATATATTTTAATTCTAAATTATGTTATTAATATACATTACATGTAATATATATAATTTTAAGCTACTAAAAACATCACTAGCATTGATAGTACTCAAAATCTGTGGTATATGTATATACATATGTAGTTTAAGATTATATAGAATTATATATTATATATGTTATAATTCTAAACCATGAACTTCATTAACATTTCTCAAAACCTATAGCATGTCTATATTCATGTTAAAAGTAGATAAAATATAATTTATGTATAGTAACATATAAATATATATATATATAATTGTAAACTATTAATGATGTTACACAAAAGTGGGGAACAGATATGAGAATACATCTTGGCTATCAGCATTTATCGTGTCACCTAAAATACAAGTTTGACTAATATGAAGTAGGCTTAAAACAGAACTGATGGTGAATAATTCGTTTTCTCATTTCTCCCTCATGTTCGACCTTCTCTATGTTAGAAAACTGTAAAGCAGATATAACACATAACACACACAGAGCTGGGATGAGGAGGGACTTCAGTGTAAAACATCCCATAACACAAGCATTAGCAGAGCCTTTTTTTTTTTTTAAAACAGACTAAGGAGCAATTACTTAATTACAACTAAGGAGAGGTGATTATAACAAGAGGTGACATTTAAAGCTTGTTTCCAGGTTCTCATAGATATTTCCACTTATTAAAATCTGAATGTTCCAATTTCTTCTGCTTTGCTTCTGAACTAGCTGCAGTAACCAGGTGCATGACAGGTGGTGGAAGAGTGAACAAGCATGAGGACCAGCCAATCGTTCAACTCATCTTATTACCCAACTCTCCCCACATTCCAATATCACTCTGACACTGGAACAATTTTTGAATAAATATTTGCATGCAATGCTTCTTCTATAAAGAAAGCAAAAAATACTTTGTATGGGCACAAATCCCTTTTATAAGCAAATAACAAACACTTAAGAATATGTCAGCAGCCTGCCTTTCCATCCTCATTTTATTCTGTTCTACCCAATAAATAAACCCTATAATTCAGCCAAAACAATATTCTACCTCTTGCATAAGCACATGTTTTTACATATTATTCTCTGTCTGAAATTACTCTCTCCTGTACTCAGGAGTCAACACCAACTCAGCCTTTAGGATCAAGTTCAATTGCTACATCTACTATAAAGGTGAATTACCATTTAGCAAGGCTCAATTTTTCTACAATTCCAGTTTAGAATTACTTAGAAATCTATATCCTGATTTCTAGGATAAAAATAACTGGATTATAGCTTAGAGAATTGATGTAGCACTTCTTGTTTGGAGAGGGTTAAAATAATTTAAACCCTGAAATATTGAGCTACACTAAAGATGTTCTGGGGTTTGCAATGTAATATTAAATAAAAGGCAACATTCAAGTCTGTGACTATATAGCTCAATATAATACATTGGCCTAACATAAATGAGGCCCTGAGTTCCATCCCCAGGACCACACACACACACACACACACACACACACACACACACACACACACACACACATACAGAAGCACACACACACACAAACAAACAGGCACACACATACACACAGGCACACGCACCCAAGCACACACACAAAACATAAAGCTCTAAAAGAGTATGAGAACTAGCCTCATTTACTTCCAAAGTCTGCTTATATATTTTTAGACCAAATTATATGAACATTTAGAAGTATAAAATGTCTTCTAAGAATGCCTCTTAGGAAAATGGAATGACACTTTCAGATAGGTAAGGCATGCTTAGCAAACCATGATGCTTTGTATTTCTTCATTATTAACACTTTCGAGCCTGCTTTGAAGACGATTTATGCAGAGAAAACTTGAGCACAATCTGGTCCTTTTAAAAAGGAAGTTGTAGTGAACTCTCTGAAAATACTGCAAAATCAACAGGACTTTAAGGGAGGAAAAAGGAAGTTATTAAAAGTGGAAGTCATAGGATTTCTCGGAATATAATAGCATAAGTTAATCATAAAGTAATGAATATTTCAGATGATTCCATAAAGTATCACTATGTTTTACTGTTTCCATATAGTTAGGAATAATTATAAAATTCAACTTAATTCTAATACAGTTTTTCCATATGACATAATTTATGTATTTTCTAATTACATCTGTAGAAAAAAATCATCTTCAGGAAATTAGCCTTCTGTGCCAATTGTATTATTTTTTTACATACTGAAGATAACTCTATAGCTTTTAAATATTCTTAATCCTTTTCCTGAAAATAACAATATTCCATTAGCAATGGTCTGAGGGTTTGGGTACTTTTCCTGAGTTTAGGCACTAGCAGAAGCCTTTACCATACCATTGAGCCTTGGAGAGCAATTGTCTATACAAAGGGATTTTGAGGCTTTCATTAGGATGTTGCCAGATGTTTTAATTTTAAGATGCACTTTAGTATAATTATGACTGCTATAATCAAGGACATTTGAGAAATAATATGCACAGCCAAATGGAAAAGCAGTGCACCAATAAGTAACCCATCCTATACTGACTAAATTATATATATATATATATATATATATATATGTGTACATATATATATGTTATGTGCTAACCATATACTAACACTACATTATATAGCAATATAAACAAAAGTAAATATATATTGTGCTATTAAGTATTTAACTGCTAGTATATCTGAATCTGAATTTCAAATCTAGCACTGTTAATACGGGGAGCACAAAAAAACCCAAATATTACATATGTATTACAAATACATATAAATTACATTTATAAATATGCACATTAACAAAATATAAATTCATTAGATTAGTGAAGAAGAAATATAGATTATAAACCATCCTGAATATATTAAGAGTAATATGTGTTCTAAATTTTATTAAAAACATGACTATGAATTTAATTGTGTTTCAAAAAGCTGGGGAATTTAGGTCATTTGCAGACTAGGCCCTGTTTTGCCTCTGGATTAAATGTCCCTGATTTTTCTATCACAATATGTATGGTATAACTTCTAGTATTTCTGCTATACAATCCACACCTCTTTAAATATATTTGACCTTGATATTATCCTATGAAAGATGCAAAGTAGAGAGCACTGTTTTAAAAATTAATTTTATTTAAATTAGAAACAATCTTATTTTATATATCAATCCCAGTTCCCTCTCCCTCCCATTCTCCTGTGCCCCCCAATGACTCCCCATCCCACCCTATCCACCCCCCCCAGGAAGAGTAAGGCAAGAGCTCCTGAAAAAATTGGGAGGGGTGTGTAGGAGAAAGAGGAGGGGAGAAGAGGGGGAGTTCAAGGAACAGGAGGGATCAGGAAGACTGAATGGGGAGGGAAGACTAAAGAGCATCTCTTAAGGTGTAGTCTGATCAGCCATATACAGACCTTATCTCTTCTTAGTTTTCTATTAACGTAATCTTAGTTTACCATGGTTTTAATGATAGCCTTATCATAATGTTTACCAAAAGGTGGTTTTCATAGGGTTAACATTTTGCTTGCCCATGGAAGCATTGTTTGCTGTCATGCGTAATAACGAACTCACAGATTTTATATCCTTGGCATTTTAATCAAGGAGATTATTATTATTGTTAACATTTAAATAGCCCTGCCTTTACTGGTGAGGGCTTCTTCAAACTTGCTTCTGTGGTTACTGGACATGACCCCCAAGCTCTCCATATTTGATTTGCTTTAAGGAGTTAACAAATTGTGTAAGACATACTGCCCGGATTTGCCTCAGACCTGCAATTCACCATTTTACTGTGGAGCACCTGTTTCTGCATTAAGAAATGGAATTTAGCGATCACAACCTGATCACTAAAGGGTATCCATTAAAATTACTTATCAGTATTCCCAGGACCTTTCAGAGGGCACATGTGGGAGGTATCAGTATGTCGGGACCAATGCATATGTTTATAAGGAGAGGAGGACATGGCCTTGAATCTTTGAAGCTAATTTTATAGTTGTGCTCTACTGATCACCCCAAACTGAAACTGAGCTGTCAATAATAACTCACCATTCTTCCATCTCTCTCCCAAAGCCTCTGGAAACCAGCCTTGAACTTGCAACCCCCATGGGTCTGACTGTGCCAGGAACCCCTTATAAATAGAATCAGGTAATATTTGGTCTGGATCAGATGGCCTATCTCAGGTAGCATTTTCAAGGGTTACATATGCATTAGAATTTCTTTCCTCTTTAAGGCTGAATATGATTTTATGACATCTTTTACTTTTTATTCATGTATGGATGGACCCTGGTTTGCTGCTGAGTTTTGGCCATTGAATATAATGTTGCTATGTATCTGAATGTGCAAATATCCCTTTGAGTCCCCAACTTCAACAAAATGGATATGCATGATTTAGGTCTGTGTGTGTCCCCCATATTCATGTGTTGGAAACTCAGTCTCCAGTGTAACAATGTAGAGACCTAATAAACATTTAGGTGATGGGAACAAAAAGGACTGTCTGAGTAGGTGAGGGCAGAGTTAAGTCTCTCTTGTGTCCTACTTTGGGTCAGATGATGATGAAATCAGAAGGCCCTTGTGATCCCTGGCCTTTATTTTGATCCTCCAAGATCCCAAGACTGTGAAAAACATTATTTTCTTGATAATCTAGTCTTCGATATTCTTCTATCATAGTAACAACGATCTAGAATACCTAGATGTATGTTATGTAGTAATTCTATTCTAGAATTTTCCTGCAGGGTGTCTGATAATTGTTTCCAAAGGAGCTAATATATTTTCCCCACACTGGCTGCACCATTTATACTCCCACCAGAAAAGCCATGATTCTAGTTTCTTCCTGTTTTCACCAACAATTATTTTTTTCCATTGCAGCCGTCTTCACGAGTGCAATGTAGGATTTCATTGAAGTTTTGATCTGCATTCCTTAAATTGTATTCCACAGCTTAACAAGAGCTTATTGGTTACCTGCATTTGATAGACCCTGGGTTGTTTCTGTGTTTTAGCAACTGAGCCTAATGCTGCTGGGAACGAAAGTGTTCAATATATGATGGAATTCAGCCTTCAAAGGAGAAGCTTTGATATACACTGTTCGTTATCTTCTTCTTTGAAGAAATGTCTGTTCTAGTTCTCTGTCTATTTAAAAGATCAGGATGTTTGGCCATTGTTATTGAGTCCTTACAGTTCTTACCATACATACTAATTCCTATCAGAAAAGTGATTTTTCAAATGCTTTCTCGCATTCTACAGTTGCCTTTCACTTTGTTCACAATATCCTTTGACATACAGAATTTTAAAAATTTTATAATGCTCAATTTACTGTTTATTTTCTGTGCTTTGGTGTTAGAACCAAGAAGTCCTTACTAATTCTTTGGCACAGAGATCTTTGTCTGAGTTACTTTTCTGTTACTGTAATATGACAGAGTGACTGAGGTAACAGCAGAGCTGGCTCAAGTTTGCTGAAGGTTAGAGTTCATGATGGCCTTGCCGGGGTCAGTAAGTGGCTGGCAGCTGGGACAGCAGCTGAGTGCTCAGGATGCAGAGAGGACTGACTCACAATGGTGCACACCTTTTGAAAGCTCAAAGCTGGCTCCTCAATGACATACTTCCTCCAACCAAATCACACTTTCTTATCCTTCCAAACAGCCACCAACTAGGGACCAAGTCTTCACATGCCCAAACTTACAGGGCCATCTCACGCTAGTCACCACAGGCATAGGGTGTTTATTCTTATGTTAAAAACCTTTCATTCGTTTGGAATTTATTTTTGTATGAAGTCTAAGCTTAGGGTCCAACTTCATCTGAATTCCATGCGTGTGTGGAAGTAGTTTACTCAGCACCTTTTGTGAAAAAGCTGTCTCCTCTTTGTTAAATGTTCTTGATGCCCTTGCCAAAGGTCATTGACTGCATTCATGAGGGTTTCTGTCAGAGCACTGTAGTACGTTGGTCAATGTGGCTATTTTGGTGCTAAATAATCTTTATTTTTGACAGAAATAATAACTCTTTTCAGACTGTCATTACCTTTTTGCTTTGCTTATACTACCTTCGTTTCCCATATGAAATTTGTTTTATTTATGCAGTTAAGTCACATAATTATTTTACTTATTTTATTTGGATTATAAAGAAATGTGGTGATATTTCCTTCTAGCATGTAAGTAACATCATGTCAGTTCATCCAGGAATTATTTTCAATACTATTATAAGGCATCCAGAGAAAAAAGAGAAAATGTCATTTTTTTTAGTCAATCCAGGATAACAAACAAGATCAGAAGGACTGAAAAGGATTCTGCTAAGTTGGAATGTAAACTTTGTCGCTAGTGATGATATCCCTAGTAATGATGATAATGGTGGGGGGTACTGTTTTGGATTCCATAGTCTGCACAGGGCATTGCAATGCTCTCTGCATCTGCATGCACATTTATACACAAGGAAGAGTTACAGTCACCAGAGTTCTGATACTTGCTTAGTAGACTTAATTCTAAATACAGCCACTTAATGGTCACACACCTTTGAGCAAGCGTCTTAGCATTCAAGTCTCAGATTCTAAGAATGAAAAGCATGAGTCCGCCCAGGTCTCCAAACAAGACCCTACCTCAAAACTGTAAATATGGAATATAGAAACAAAATAGGATTTACTTCATGCAGTTATTATAATAATAAATAAGACAATGATTATAAAAACTTGTACTGAAACTTTAATGCTAACCACGAATGTTGCCTGTCATTAGTACATAACTTGTAACTGAAATTACAAAAGTTATGGGAAATCAAATCAAGTCACATAACTAGGATGTGTATGACCTCCTCCCTACATTGTGTATGACCTCCTCCCTAGAATCATCTGGTACATTTTAGAGCTAGAAAGTCAGATAAGGCAAAGCCTAAGGAGGGGTCACTGCATGGATCACTAGGGTCTTGTGGGGCAGAGCATTGTGTGTTACTAAGCAGTGAGTGTATTTCCACAGCACCAGGGATGGGACAGCTGGGTCAAGAGTGGTCAAGACCAGGCAGACCTCTGAGACACAAGAGGAACCTGGGAAGCCCAGGCAGAGAGGAAGGGATCGGGTGGATAGTGGGGAACATTGATTCCTCCCAACTTCCATTTCCATAAAGGGAAGGAGTGGAAATTATGTGAGGAATACAGCCAGCTTATCTCAGACCTTTCTTTTTATCCAAAGTAGAAGAGTGATTTATTTCTGTGGATTTGTAAGAAGGCTTAGCTTAACCTGTGACTCTTCTATAAGGCAGCCTGCCCACCAAGTGCATTTTGAGCTGCTATTGAGGGAGAAAATACAATATAACAAGGCTTTTGACCAAATATCCAACAACACTTCCCCCAGTCAACTTCATCAGTAATAGAGTTAAGTTCTGATTTCTATGCTCTAGAGAGAGGGGGGAGCACAAACAAAAGGCTGGAATAAACAATGTATAGAGTAGCAAGAAGGATTGAGGAAAAAGACTTCCTAGAGCTTGCAAACTCTGACTATAGAGGCGTTATTTAAATAGTTATTCAGAGAAAATCTGTGGGGCTCTGTTCTGTCTTTGTACCACATGCATTCCAGGACCCCAACTCAGGTCATGAGGCTTAGGAGCAAGCACCTTTACCCACTGAGCCGTCTCCTTGCTGCTAGTTTGCCAATTTATTCTCAAACCAAACTTTGTATCTCAGATTCCAAGTGGAATACAGATGTAAACTGAACACCTACAATATTGCAGACGTATTCAGGAATACTATACAAATATGTAGCCTGGACTGATTAAGTATTCCAAGTGGTGGAATTCTAAGTCATTTATTCAACAATTGTTTATCCAATAAGTAATAAGTATATAGCCCTCCATATATATATATATATATATATATATATATATATATATATATATGAAGTAGAGTTTTTCCGCCCGCCGCCGAGTCTTGTCCCACTTCCGCACCAGCCCCAATTAACACACAGAAGTAATGGGCCAACAAAATTATATCAAATAGAGAGTCTCAGTGTGTTAATTGAGGCTGGGCAGTGGCGGGACAAGACTGGCGGCAGGAGGAAAACCATACTCCTTACATATATATATATATATATATATATATATATATATATATATACACACACACACACACACACACACACACATACACATCCATCCATACATACATACATATATATATATAGTCTTTTCTCCTTTTATCTTACACCCTGATGTGCTAGGAAGAATTGAAATAGTATAACATCACAGAATAGGTAAATATAATGAGGCTCTCAATGTGACTTGAATTGTCTGAAAAATTAACATAAGCTGTGGTTTAGGTGACAATGTTTGGATGAGAAAGAAAATACAAAATTATTCCAAACTGGAGCTGTCGTGTGCTAGAACAGCCATAGTGTGTATGCCATGTTGGGTGGGATCTACCACATCTACCACGGGGAAGGAGGAAGAGAGAGCCTTTGATTCAGAGATTTACCAGGATGAGAATGGAGCAAGGGGCTTCACCTCTGAGGATCCATACAATTGCTCCATCTGCTACTTCCAGCACCTTTAGGCTGTTTCGGCGTGAAATCAACTATACTCCCCTTCTTTACGCAGGGGCCTATGACTATTACTACCTATAACAATTCTGCCAGGCTGCTCTTCAAACAGGAAACCTTCAGGGTTGCTGTCCTCTGCATCATTAAGTTTATCCCTGTCCACAAGGCAACCCTCAACTGAGCAACTTAGTACTTCAAGTTGAAGGGGAACTTGCTAACTTTGGAGCAAGAAACGAGGCCTGTAATAGACCCAAACTTATTTTTTTAAAGTTTTAAGACATAGTATTAAGTATATTAGATAACATTGTAGAAAATGTGATTTTTCTCTTAATAGCAAATGGCAGCTAATAGATTAATCTATTGCTAGAATATGAAAAGAAATAGTCCGAGTAGTTTTGGTTTTGGAAATGATTGAGCATACTTGCCAGAATATATCCTCTAGCCCCAACATCTCCAGCAGCTCATACATAGTGGCAGAGCAACCCTGAATCACAAAGCCTCTGACAGTTGCTAGGTTGTACAAGACCCCTGGAGTTTAGTCAGGAGTCTGTTCAGGCCCCCAAATCTCCAGGTCTTCTCACAGACTATCTAGATGGGCTAGTTTGACTCCAGTTGCTTCACACCTGGCCTATTGTATGCCCTCTACTGTTTCCATCACTTTGACAGATTTACTGATATAGTTGGCAAACATTTCTACAGAGAAGCAACATTTGATGCCCTACAAGCATCCAGAATGAAGAGACACATGACTCTTGCCATTTGGGAAACTTATAATCGATTAGAGATGGCAGATGTAAAAAGAAACCAAGACGCTAACTATTTAATTGTAAATATGGAATATTCTAATCTGCCCTGCTTATTGCATTCACGTGAAGTACAGGGGTGAAGTAAGCATGCCAGTGTATAAAATATACTTATGACTAAGTTATGTTTCCTTATTACAGTCAATAGCAAAATCCAATCAGAATAAGAAATAAAGAAGAATTAAGTTCTACTGAAGATCAAAGTGGAGCTGGATAATATTTTGATATAAAATTCATACAGAGTAATGAGAGAGAGACAGAGGGAGCTTTCTTCAGGTAGGAAGGTCCTGGAGCTGTGTGTGTGTGTGTGTGTGTGTGTGTGTGTGTGTGTGTGTGTGTGTGTGTGATAGGCAACCTTCACAAAATATCCACACATCCAGGGAGACAGGAAAAGCCTAGTGCAGAATGACTTCAAATGATGGTTGTGATGAGGGAGGAATGAGGGAACCAAGGCATCCCATGGTAGCATCTATAATTCGAGGAACAAAGTATATGGAAGGAGACCACACTCTTTACAGAATCTGTGCCCAGTGACTTGAACACATTTCAGAGGGTTTTCCCAGCCTCTCTGGTTTTTTTCAATGACAGTTTCAATATATCTTTATAGAACTTTGACTTCCTATGTGAACTAAAGATTCTCCCTTTGTCTCTCCTCCACCCTTCCTCTCCTCTCCCCCTCCTTCCTTCTTTTCTCTCTTCTTTCTTGTGTTTTTCAGAGCTGAGGACCAAATCCAGGGCCTTGGCTTGCTAGGCAAGCATTATACTACTGAGCTAAATCCCCCATCCCAAGATTCTCCCTTTCTTTCAGCTGATGTTTGACTCCATGCTTTGTTGGGAAATGCAGAGTGGGGGCTACGAAACTATTCCCACTGCTGTCTTCTAAATTCCAGCTGTGGACATCAACATGCTCCTCCCACCCCAGTGGAGGAGGAAAGCTGAGGAAAAACAAACAAACAAACAAACAAACAAACAAACACTTAACTTCTGCTGTTTATAGATCTGCCTGGAAGGGCAGAAACACACCTTTCTCTCAGATCCTCTGCATTTTTAGATTAGTTAAGTACCATCACAGGAGAGGGCTCTAATCTTCACCATTCCCTGGTGAGATGACTTCCAAATGTCCACTTCTCATCTTCTCTGGCTCCTCCTCTGGCCTGATGATGTTGCAAGACTCAGGTCTTTTCACTTCAACAGGCAGACCCTGGAGATTTCCCTCTGGTGCACACTTGGTACTGTGCAGAGTCTCATATCGAAGATGGACACATTCACTGGGCTCCCTTGCTGTATTGTAGAACATATCAATCGCCACTGTCCATCAATAAGCTGAAAGAAGGATATTTCTTTCCATTTCTTCTTCCTTTCTTATACCAATGTAGGTTTCTAAGGCTGCTCTGGGTGGGGGTGGAGGGGCTTTTACCAGGGCATATACCCAACAGTTCTAAAGGAAGTCCACACCTAAAAGCATATAATGC
This sequence comes from Phodopus roborovskii, assembly GCF_943737965.1. NCBI lineage: Eukaryota > Metazoa > Chordata > Mammalia > Rodentia > Cricetidae > Phodopus > Phodopus roborovskii. The sequence continues at coordinate 37,252,194 of NW_026126511.1, read as the reverse complement.
TACTGTGTGACCCCATCACATCCATTTTATCTCTCAAGAGCTATCAAGTGCTACTGTGTCAACTTTGGCATGCATAGTTAATGGGGAAAAAAGAACAAAGAGAATGAACCTTTAAAAAAAAAGTCTGCAAATTAAAAAGAAAGCATGGTTGGTGGTCTCTGGAGAATCACACATCTGTGGCTTCTGTCTCTTACCCTTTTTGACCTATCATAGCCTTTTGATTTTTTCAGTGGCATATCTCTGATTCCTTAGAATAGCAACAAAAATCTAAACCTAGCAAATTCTAATAAAAATTATCCAAAAAATGAAAGGAGAGAGAGAGAGAAACAAAGCAGATGGAAGAAATGGCTGTCTTTAGTGCATCCAAATATATGTAAGGAGGGTGAACTGACTTCATATCAATTTTAGCTCAGTAGCTGATGTGCCTTTCCAAGGCACATTCTTCAACTAGAAGTTTTTACAATTGTTTAGGAAGTTCCCTATACACTTATAAAGGCCTTTTCAGTGAAACTGGCAAAAATGCTCATGCTTTAAATGGTTCAAAAACACATTTTATAAACAAATTATGTATCTCATACTGGCTAATTTTTCCTGATAAACTAGATTCGGACATGCTGATTTTTATGTTATTATCATTTCCATTGATTACCAACTCAAATAGTAGGGTTCTAGTAGTGTGAAATGCAATTAAACAGATTTCAATTACATGGGAGGGTACTCTTTCTTAATGCTTGTAATTTTGTCTTAATGATGTCCATTATACACACATTTATTAGCCATTCACATATACCCCAGACACTTTGTGTACTAGGCAAGATATAGTGGTAGGCTGAGAGCTATCCCACGCTATTGTACTCAGTAGTAATTAACATCTAAAATCCTGGAAACAGTGCAAAGTGGGCAGTAACCCCGTTTGACATGAGCACGGTCTCATCATTGCCCTGGACAGCACATCTGAGTAGGGGTTGTAGATTCTAAATTTCATCCAAGTCACATCCTCCTCCTACCAAAAACAAAACAAAACAAACAAACAAAGAAAAAACCAACAACAACAACAAAACCCCACCAAAAACCAAAACAAATTCCACCTCTCAACTTTCATTTGGTCAGGGTTCTAGCTATTCCCATGAGGTGTCAGAAGTAGGTCAGAGTGTATTGTACACTGTGTTTATGTAATTTACTTTATTTTGTTTTAAGGACTCTATGTCCCTGTTTGCTTGATTTTGTGAATGATTAAACTCATGTGTTAAATTTTAATATTTAACCCTTCAGCTGGGATTATGGGTCAACTTTGAGGAAGAAGGCAAAACAGTATCTTCTCAGCTGAGTACAATATACATCAGGGAGTAGAGGTCTCCGTTTTCACTAACATTAGGCTTACCCAGGAAAATCTCTAAAACATTAAATCCTGGGCAATGTTTCCAGGCCAAATGACTCAAACTTGCCTAGGGAACCTGAGCATGACCCTTTTTCAAAGTTGTGTTTCTGATGTTTGGCTAGAGTTGAGATTCACTGGAACAGATGCACCAACCATGTAGTAGGGGACAGGGCTATGGCTTTGAGACACCCTGAAGAATGGACTAAAACCTATTCAGAGAATGGATTTACTGACAGGTGTGTGTACGTGTGCGTGTGCATGTGCGCATGTGTGCGTGTGCATGTGTGTGTGTGTGTGTGTGAAGGCCAGATGACAATCTGAGGGGAAATTACTCATGTACATTATTTTTTAAGACGGTATTTTTTCAGCCTGGACCTCTGCCTCCCCAATGCTGGGGCTGAAAAAGTAGTCTATATGTACTAGCTCAGATGATGTGTGCTATGATTTTGGAGAAAGGAGGTTAATATGGGTAAGCTTCTTAGTGTGGTCACATTGTAGTACTGTTTCTGTACTGGCTGTATATAAAGGTGCCCTTGGCCCTGGGGGTGAACATCTTTTGGTACTGGAAGGAAAAGAAGTCAGAGACATGTCTGTTTTGCCAATGTGTCACTGCTGTCAATGTGTGCACCCACAACTGTCTCAATAACAGAACCTCTATCCCAGCTGCCTTAGTGTTTGGAGTGCATTTCCCCCCCCCCCAAGCACCCTGGAGGCTGCAACAAAAGAGTTTTTAAGGGGTTAAGGCAGGGGACATTTTATCTGAAGAAATAGCAGTAAGTTTGAAAACAAAATATTGGATACACAGTAACTTGCCTACTATTGTATTGCAGTGCATGGCATTATAATACTTTGTTTCTAGACTCCACTGGTTACCTGGTGGGCTCTGGAGTTAATTAAAAGCTGGCATTTGGAAAGAGATCAGTTGCCATAAAGTTCCATCAAGATTGGGAACAAGGAAGGAATCAGCTGATAGGAATGAGCAATGGAGGAGTGTGTAAAAGCTACAGGTTGCCATGAGGAAAGAGGGTCCTGGGTGGGGAGTCAGCAAACATATGTTGCCCTGTTTCCTGGTCCAAGGCCTGTCTTTGTTGGCACAGCCTGAAGTTTCCCTAGAACAGCAATTGAGCATGATTGGAGACACACCAGGGTGGCCTGAATAGCTACCCACTGGATTAGACTCACTGATGTACAACTGTTTAGAGGTCACAGATAGAGCTGATATCTAATCAGCTACTCTAGAACAACATCCAAAGAAAAGTTCCAGAACAGATCACTGTGGGCCCACACATCGGTGCCCCCCGAAAACTAAGAAGGGTCTGGAAAATGGAAGTTCTTTGCATCTCAGTAAACTCCCAAGGCGAAGCAGACACTGGTGGACCAAGCACCACAGTTTGAGACACTCTGCTTAGCTGCCGACTGGGTCCTCTTGATCACGAGTGAGGTGAGGTAGAGAAAACCAGGTTCTCCAGCCAGCACGTTGAATTCCCCCGGGGAGAAAGGTGGTGAAGATACATCCAGCTCTGCTATGGTGCAGATACGATTTTAACTTCTCTCAGGGATCACGTGTTATAAGCTTGGTCCCCTACATGGCAATGCTGGGAAGTGTCACTGCCTCCAGAACAGATTGATATTCGTTTTGCAAAATGGTTCGATTGATCTTGTTGAAAGCAACATAAGCAAAAGAGTATTCAGTCCCCTATCTGCTCTCTTTTGCTTCCAGTATGAGGGCATCTGCTAAGACGAGGCCTAGCCAAGGCTTTAACGAGAGACCAAACCAATTGACCTTGGGTCTTCAGCTCACAGCACCGTGGGCTCAGTGGGCATGTTTTCTTTTCTTTTTTTCTTTTTTAAATAGAAGTAAGCCTATATTTTCCAGGGAATGTTTTCTTTGTGAACTCTCCAGTTAAGGCATTTTATGCTTCAAGGAAGAAATGTAAGCACAAGTATCAACCAGGCTGACAGGGGCTCCCTTTCTACCGAGTGGGCAGTGTAGACTGAGAATTTCTGCGTATTATGTGGGCCATGGCTTCCTTGCCAGGAAAAGTGCTTCCTTCTTCTTGTTTTCTTTGTAAAGAAAAGGATATGTTTGCCCAGGTGTGGATCAAACTGAGGTTAGAGAAGAGAATATTCAGCTTGGCAGAGGGATGGATTATTCCTCAAACCTGGGGGGAGGGGCGGGTGATGGTGGTGGGGGGCTCTTGATTTAGACTTGGTGATACCTCCATGCAGGAAAATGTCATTTCTTTTTAGAAAGCATTTCTAAAATATCATGGTAGGTTTCCTTGAAAGTAATTGTTTCATTTTTCTTGGTCATTTACATAGGTACTCGATTATTTTTAGGTAGCTTGAAATCTTCATGGGCGGTATCAAATGTTTTTCTCCATGAATAGATTACATATGCACAAAACTGTTGTGGTCATCTGCAAAAAGTAACAGTTAAAAGTCCAGTAGATGGCGCTGTTTGCTTCTTTTTAGAAATTCATAGCGAGGACTGCTAAACTATTTGTTTTCAAAATTGTGTAAACCCAGCCAGCCTTCGTGTTTAAAAAGCATTATTTCCAAGGAGCCCGATCATCACATACTTTCTGGGTCCAAACTGGGTGGCTCTGTCACAGTGTATTAACTAGAAAAGAACTTAAGAGTTATTAATCTTGTCAAGGGCAGAAAGCATGTAACTTGATCCTCCTTTTCTCTCAGCCTCTCCAGAACAGCTGTTTTTCCTCCTCCACTTACCCCCACACTGCAGATGCTAGCTGATCAAGACAGAAGCCAAGCATCAATTTCAGGCCACAACTGTGCTTGGCTTAAATAAAATAGTTTGTATTGGGATCACACCTAGCTGTTCTTGAGTGTAATCTTTTAAATATTAGAGCACATTTATGAACAGACAACTACCTTACAGTAGTACCTAATCACTTGAAAAACAACTAGCATAATAGCTGTAGGTAGATTCTTGAAATCAGAAGGGACCATGGATGAGCTTTGTGGAGTCTGAGTCTCAGCTCTAATCAGGTAGCCCAGAGTCATGTGAATAATTGTTACAGTACCCGTTCTATACAGTTAACATGAAACTATGAGAAGTATAATTAGATCATGAATATATATAAATATATATAAAAAGTCTAATTATATCAATACAGTATATATGTATGTACACATACATATGTCCTATATAACATACAAGTAGATATATGATATGTATAACATATATATAAACAGATAGTAGACATTCAGTAAATGCACTTGCTGTTTACTTTGTCATTCAAATTTCAGCTTCATTCATTAGGCTCGTCTTATGCAAGACATTCTTCCAAAACGTCTTAAAGAAAATTCCATCATTACCATTAGTGATATATGCCCAACCTTACTCCAAGCTGAGTGATGCTAATTCACTGTGTTTTCTCATTATTAGCATCAAACCTGTATTTGTAAGCTTCCTGGGCTTTAGAAGCACATGGACGCAATTCACTAAGCATCGTTTTCTGCTGAAGGTTAAAGCAGCTGTAGCCTGTAATCTCCCACTCAGCTGCCAATACTAATTTAATGCAGAGAGGTGAACACATGGCTCAAATGTTGAGCACAGTGTCTATTTTCCCACCATGGCTTAAGATTATGAAAATTACATATTGTCTACAGAAGCTTGTATTTCTAGTTAGTGATAGTTCCCCAACATCACATACTAAATACATCAAGCTGCCAACATATTCTATGATGAATTAAAATTTTATTATCTATCAGTGTTCAACTTGATTAAAATTCAGAAGCCAAGCAGAAAAGATTAATACAATAAACTAGAATATCCAGAAGCAAGAAAAATAAATACCAACTAGTGAAAAGAAAAAAAATCACCCTAAGAATGACTTGAATTTTCTATATTTGTCCATGTGTATTTGCTTCACTTGGCTGTCAATTTTAATTGGTCTGCAACACACTGTGGTTCTAATATATTCAGAATTTCAATTGTTATCTTTTCCATTTATTAGAGTAGCCCCAAATGCAGTCTACTCCTCACAAATAATAAAGGTTTCTCTTATTATAGGAATAAATAGCTTATTAAATCAACTTCTAGTTTTTATGCCCAGTGACACCATTATTCTAAGGTACAAAAAGTGGGAACCTGTCTCCTTTACAAATTATATTTACTTTCTAAGAACAACAATGATTTATAAAGGTTAGCCCACAGCTAATTAAGATGTTGTAAAGGTTAAAACTAAGATAGGTATAAACCAAAATGTCAGGAGCTTGCCACTGGTACTCATCTCTTTCCAGTGTGGTTGCTTTTTGGATGTCAAGACTAGTTTTTAAAAAGAAAGATGATGAAAATGGATTTGGGGTGTCACTGGTTGGGTTCTTCTTTCTGATATGGCCTCATTGGAGAAATCCCTCTTGTTTTTCTACTATGAGAGAGGGAGAGAGAGGGAAAGGGATAGAGAACAAGGATCCCTTCCCAGCCCTCTAACACACATAAATGTTGAGGGTTGTAGAATTTGAAATACCACACAGTGTACCAAAAGGAACACAGCCTTCAATGTAAGATCTGGGTCCTCAACAGATTTTAGTATTTATTACTTTTCTTACCTTAGCAACTTATGCCACCTTCCCAAATCAGAGCTTTGTCATAAAAAAAAGAGAGATTAATAACACATGCCCTACAGGAAGTGATTGGTATATTTTATCATAATGACTAAAATATTGGAGATGTTCAATACTTGATTAACTATTAACTCAAAGAAAATGTGGGCCTTTAAATAAACTATTAAATGCAGATTTTGAAAGTTCCAGTCCATTTTCATGGTCCTCAGACATGATTTGATGATTTTGGGAAACTACCTGAATCCTCAGATGACTTTAAAGGAATAATTACCTTGAACTACCACATACTGATGTTGGCTGAATTAGCGAATTCAGGGCTGTGTATTTCATAGTTTCTGTAAACATTATTAGAGCATCTCCTACAGCATTTTTGTTTTAATAAGATTTTCTTCTGAGAGAAATAATTTGATAGATTATTTGTTAGTTTTCCTGGGAAGTGAAAAGCAGAATAAAACATGAGTGTTGTTGAATAACGACAATGCATGCTTATGGGAGGGGCTCTGAGAGGCAAAGGGTGGGCAGTCTCTTCTGAAATGACAGCAAGTTCAGTTTCCTCAATGAGTAACTGTACTGAAGGGTCACAGCATTAGGAAGGTTGAGAACCACTGATCTAAGCTATCAGCTACAGGTAGCAATATGTTGGGACAATGACAGGCCCAGAGAACAGATCATTGCAAGTTTCACCAAATGCATCAGAAAATTATCAATATGCAGAACTTTGAGGGATTGAGGGGTAGCCTAAGTAACAAGGATATGAAAGCATACCACAGTTTCAAAACTTCCTTCTTGAGTCTTACTGCCTTGATCATCATCATATTGATTAATCGAGCAGCTATTTCCTAAGTGCTTGCTGTGGGCAGCATCAAAGTTAACCACTATCATACAAAATCACCTAATGTACCAGCTTCTTGGCATGTTCAAGACCCACAAATCCTGACTGAGGTTTTGGTCACATTGGTTAAGAGGAGTTAAGGGTTTTCTGTCCCCTGTAGCCATGGTGCTGACTTGCCACAGGCCCTTGAACAAGCCATTAGCCCTTCCTCTTACTGAGCTTTTGTTGCAGTCAAGGGAAGATGACAGCAAAACTGCCCACTCTAGCGCGCGTGCACACACACACACACACACGTGTGTGTGTGTGTGTGTGTGTGTGTGTGTGTGTGTCTGTGATGTACAAACTAACTGATGTGGAAATGCTTTGGAAAGTATACAGTTTATTTTCTCCTTGAAATAGACAGAAATTATCATTTCCACCTATCTGCCTCCCGTGGATGCTGGCGCTTCGTGGCATTTATTGACCAACAATGTTCTCTCCCTGATACACAAATAGAACCAGACAGAGTTCCTGCTCCGTGGTTTAAATTGGGAAAACATGAATGATAAAAAGCTGACAAAACACTCAAAGAAGACAAAAGTCAGCACTAATCATCAATGTGTTTATAGAAGGCTTATATGTTCTTTGAAGGCAAAGGCTATGTGCATTTTCTACAGTCCTTAGGGTATTTCCTTGGTGTGCATAGCCACATATTCAATGTAGAACCAGAAAAAAAAAAAGGAGATATTAAAAGGATGTCAAGCTGAGTAGAGGGAGTGAGACATGGTCCAGGTGAGTCCAACTGATGTGTAAGATATATTATCATTATCTTACTTATTATCTGCTTTACATTTTAGTGAGTCCAACATGGGGAAACACTGTTTTAGGTATGAAATGAATAAAAACTCACTTTGCAAGTTGGCTCTTTTCCTCAGAAACTATGTCAAGTAGTAGTTCAGCTTATGATCAACTATGATACTATTATTTAACACTGAAAATATTAATATTCAATATTCTATTAACTGAAGCAATATTCCTAAATATGCCAGTATCTATACAATATCTCAGCTTTTATAAAATACTTTATGAAAGCAATTTAATTATCACAGTAATTTTTTGTTACGGGCATTGCCATCATCTGTAGTTTTGAACTGAAAATGTTAGGACAGGCGCTGGGAAAATGATTCAAAGTAAGACTGAAAGGGAAGGGGTCATGGCTGAACTGTGATTCGCACATTCTCATTCTGCATACCTCATAGTCTAAAGCAGAGGCCTATCGTGAAAGAGTCTAGAAATTAAATGTAAAGTTTCACCGAGCACGTGGGTCTCTCACTCCTTTTCCTATTCTATGCCAACGTCTACAAGGCAAGTCCATTGGCTCCCATGAGAAGATCTGGTGAAGTGGCTTCCCAGGTCTTCACTGCACATCTCTGCAAGTCTAGATTGGTGGGTCGTGATTCTATGCATCTATATACTACATATTTCTTTCGCAGCATTGTCGGGATGCCCAGAAGAGTGCCTTCATGTAGCATTCCCTAAAAACTTCAAGGTATTTATTGTTTATAGGTGATCCTGTGAAGAAAATTTGAAAAGAAGGAAGTAATGGCTTTAGAGAAAAATAAGATGAAGTCATAATTGACATTTCAATTTCAAGAATTACACAGGATTCTTGTAAATTTTAGTAATGACAGGTTAGCTGAATAAAACACAAACACATCCAAATAATTAAGCATGGTTGTCAACAAAACGTCAGTAATTTCCTTTAAATTTCAGTCTTCTAGGCTCAAAACAGATTACTCCATATACCCTTTGCCAGAGTCTGGGTAAAAGACAACACCAACAACAGTGAAAGACAATAAATAAATAAATAAATAAATAAATAAATAAATAAAATAAAAATTAAAAAATAAAAAATAAAAAAATACCCTCTTGGGTGTAGACTAGCATTCCCAGCTACATTTAATTTTCTCTTTCTTTACAGTAAGGACAAAATTTCTGACAAGTGGGAGATCTTATACTACAATAAGAATGAAGTCTTGTCTCTCCTATTCTGGACCAGTGTTGCTATTCTGGAAATCTAAAATGTAAATTGCACCACTAAGCAGCTGCTGAGGGCTAATTTCCATTTGTATTTCATTTTTTCCTTCTATAACTGTCATAGAATGAAACTGCTGAAATGCTCATAGATTAATACTACCCAAATCTATCCCGCTTGCATCACCGTCTGGAGTTTGTATCCTATAGTGTAGGAGAATTTTCTGATGAGAAGGGTTCCTGACCGGTCATTGCACGCTGTGTACATACCTTTTCCTTACATTCCTGTGGAACTTCACAGGATGTGCTGTTACTTTTGATTTGTTTTGCTCAACTTGGCATAAGCTAGAGTCTCTTGGAAGCAGGAGCCTCAGTTGAGATGGTGCCTCCATTAGACTGGCTTGTAGGCAAGTAAGTCTGTGTGAGTATTTTCTTAATTCATAATAGACATGGGAGGACTCTGCCCACTGTGAGTGCTGCCATCCGTAGGAAGGGCCTGGTGATATAAGAGAGTGGGTTGAATGAGCCACAGGGAACAAGTTGGTAAACAGCATTCCTATCTGGTTTCTGCTTCAGTTCCTATCTCCAGGTTTCTGCCCTGCTTGAGTTCCTGTGCATTGTAATCAAGACACATAATCCAAATAAACCCTTTCCTCCCCGAGTAGCTTGTGATGTCTATGGTTATAATCACAACAGAAGGGAGGCTAGGGTAGCTACCATCCATCTCACCAACTCATTTGGGATACAGTCACTTTAATTGTTAGGAAATGTATCATTATACTTTAATTCCCTTACTCAGAGATGAAGAAATGTAAATCCTGCACTGAATCTTTGCATGTGGAGAGTTGACTCTTGGAAGGCCTTAAGTGTGAAAAGAACTTAAATTCCTTTGTGCCTAAAACTGTATGGTTCCTCTAATGTGAAACTCTCTGAGGGTTTGGTGGGGGGTGCAGACCATATATAAGACACAGCAGTCTTCACGGTCATGGCTTAGTCTACAGTTTTATAGTTTCAGTACACCGAAGAATTGTGTTGTCCCGGGGGATGGATCCCTACTGGTTGACATCTCAGGAAGCTGATGGTGTAATGGAGTGGAGAAGCATGAGTTGGATAGAGGGCACAGGGAAGATGTGAGCCTTCTCCATTCGCTTGTTCTTTTTCATATCTTCACATATCTGGAGACTTCAATTCAATAACATTTTCATTCTTCAGGTTACACACAGCAATTATTACAGGGAGATTATTTGCAATGAATGGACATCCTCAAGCTCATGCAATAGGTTTCTTTTTGAGTAGAGACATAGCTAGTCAGGCTGGAAAAATAAGGGAGAGAGATGACAGACTGAAGAAATACAGAAAAACAGACAAGTGGGAAGAGGGATAAACTCTACACACGCCTCATATTCTTTAGATTCATGCCAACATTAGGAAGTAAGGCAGTGCTGAGTATTGTCTCATATCTTTACAGAAAGTCCTGACAGAAAGACACAAAGTTATTCCTATTTTCAGATGAGAAAACCCAGGCTTAGTGCGGTTGAGAAACTCTCTCAAGTTTATACCCTGTGAAAAAAATCTGGACCAGTCTGATGATTGGTATTTCCCCTTTTCATGTTGACTACCTTACCATTAAGCATAAATATCCATTCTGGTGGCAGCAAGGATTAAGTATATAAAACAAACTTTAGGACTGCCAACCAAGTAAATAATAATAATAATACATTCCCTAATTAAAATTTAATTTTAATTTGATGATTTAGTTCATGAATACTGTATTTACATCATTTCTATCCTTCTTTTCTTCACTCCAACCCCTCCTGTATCTGCCACTTTGTCAAATTCATAACTTTACAAATTATAATTGTGATTATTAACATACATAATTACATATATAATCTTCTGCTTAGCGTTGTTCCTGTGTGTGTGTTTAGGGCTGACCATTTGGGACTGGGTAACCCATTGGGGACTGGTCCCTGAAGAAGACTTAATCAATCTTTCTCCTTCCGTCTTTCTCTCTCTTGCTCCCCCTCAGCAGCCATTAATTATTTTTATCATTATAATCAAATATGGTTTCATTATGTTAATTAAAGTCTTATTGTTTTAATGTAATCAAAGGACATGGAACTAAGTGGACCCTGTGGGCTTCATGTTAGCGAAATGTCACATAAGGAAGGGCTTTCTATGGTTTCTCACTGATCCTGGACTTGGTTCTGAATCACTGCCTCATGAGGTTTAACAAATGTTTCAATTTCTGCCCTAGTTTTTACTACTCAGGTTCAATGCCATAAATTTAGTCTATCTCAAAACAGACTCTGGTTTGTCTCTCTGGCTAAGACATTTTTCACCCTGACTTGGGTCTCTGCAAACAAACACAGAGCACTCAATACAAGGAAGAATAAAGATACACAGGTAGGTGTGACCTACCTGGAGGAAGTGTCCCTGGGGGTGGGCTTTGATGTTTCCAGGCACTCTCTGCTTCACACTTGCAGTCTGAGATGTGAGCTCTCAGTTAGTTGTTGCTTCAGCCAGCATTGCCTGCTGCTTCCCTTTGTCCATCATGGGTGATTATCCCTCTAGACCCTGAGCCAAATAAAGGCTTCTCTAAGTCGCCTTGGTCATGGCATTTTATCACTATGGGAAAGAGACTAAGGCAACTCCTATAGGCAATTCCACCCAATGTGTCTTCCTTTCTCCTTGTCTTCCCCCCACCCTTTTCTTCCAGTAGTTGTTTGGCATTTATTTTAAGAAAGTCAACCAGATTTGCATAGTGGGATGGTATGGCTTGAAGTATTTTTACCTTGGAGACCTGTTGCCATCTAGGCAGTGAGCAAAATGATCAACCTTGCTGCACTTTTTATTAAATACAAAAAGTTCCTTGGGGGGGGGGCAAACACAACAAATAAACTGCAAAAGTAGGCAAGTCCATTGGAAATTTAGCTGCCATTTGCATTAATTAGTGAGGACTCTTTGACACCTCTCCCCACTTTGCCTGTAGCAATGGACATAAAACATATATTTAAATAATTCGCCACCCCTGAGCCAACCTTCTGCGGACCTAACAGATGGTGACTCCGGTGAGCACTGGTTACTTATTGAACTCAAGACTCTTTCCTTCTTCATCAGGGAATGCAGTACCAGGACCAAGGTTAGAGCTGGACCCGCTCTGGGGCTGGAGGTTAAGTAATGCAAAGCTTGCACAGAATGGCCAGAGGCCAAGGAGCATGGCTTGTGATTCCAGAACACGTCAGCAAGGTAAAATTAAACTTTTAAAGGACCATTAAGAAGGACTCAGTGTTAGATATGGCAGAAGCAGAGAAGTAGCAATGTAAGGTTTCAAGGATGCCCATTTAAAATCCCCTTTCCAAGGACTGCTTTGAGTAAGAAGCCCAGCTTGAAAAAGAAAGTGAATGGGGAGTTTTTGAACTTTTTTAAAAATTAATGTCTTTAACTTATTTTCTTGCTAAAATGATAACATTTAATAGCTACTACTTTTACCTAAATAACATTTAAAGAAAATAAGTATAAGCAAATGTCTGTGAGGATGCACATTAAAATATGAACCACGATAAGGCCCCTATGAGGTAATGTTTCTGCATTTTTTTTTATATATTTTTGTATTGCTTACTTTTTTCTCCCAGGGAGTATATCTGTAGGCAGTGAACTTATTTTTTTAAGAAAGGAATTTTAAACATTGGTATTAATCTGGAAGATGAATGTTTTCATAGTTAAATTAGGGGGCAAAACATCACTAGGGAATCAGAATGCGTGTAATAGAGAAAAAAACATAGTAATTAAAAACAGATGAACAGAAAGGCTTGGCGTTTTGCAATAGTAGCAGAATTTACAGAATTACAGCACCTCTAGAATATGGAATCTGCAATTTCCTGAATGTGTCACTTTCTGCCAACTTTTGGTTGTGGAGGTTTTCTTAAAATACCTTTGGAAAGAGCTCCCAGGAATCATCCACCCCGTTCCCTGGTGCACTGCAAAAGTTGCCACCCTGGTTTCAGGAATTTCTCAGTCATGTCTGTCTTCCAAGTTCCTGCCAAATGCTTGATGCAGAGCCAATATTCTACAATTCCAGGGAGTCCATCTCATATTGCTTCATGGAATTTTCTTAACAAACATGTAAGGAAGGTGTTATCCAGCTTGTGCAGGCATGGCGAGAGAAGTGTGGTAGGCCTCCAAGGTCACATAGCAGGGCACTGATTGAAATGGGATTTGAACTTAGATTTTATGGTAGAGAGTGTCCTGTGCTATTCTCTAAAAAGGTCAAAGGGCAAGCATGACAGTCCTGGCTCACCCTGATGCAACCTCTGAAGCCTATAGAAAGGCAGAATATGTAGGTGTTCAATACATGAATGGCTGGACTGTCTACAGCCTTGATTATGTAACTTTACGGTAATGGTACCCTATACTAAGTGGGAAAGGCATCTTTATTATACTGCTTCCTACCACTAAAAATGTTGTTTCTGTGGATTACTGCTTTTCTATTAATTACTAGAAAATTGTATTTTAAAAGTTATATTAACTAAAAATATCTCTATTAATAAGTAAAAATAAACTGGGCATGAAGAAAATTACATGTTCTAAGGACATCAGTAATACAATCGTATATGAAAAATTATCCAAAAATGGATTGCTGGGCCTTCACAGGTAGATTTCAAAATGTATGGTGGCTCTACAAATTAGAGCTAGGTTAATATAAGCTCCAGCATATTCTAATCTATGCCTTGCTGCCTAGGGATCCTCAAAGATAGGCGACCCACACCTGCCTCTGTCAACACCATCCTTCCTAACTTGTCAGCATTCTTCACACCTTCAGTTTAAGCTCAGATTACAGCAGGAGCTATGATCATTTAGATCCTTACCATAAGTGAGTATGAATGTGGAAATATGAGTGTAGACTTGGCCACTAATGTTCAATCATTGACCAAATGGTCTACTTGACAACAGCTTTGTTAGTTCCCTTTGGGAATTAAAATACAAGTTTATTTGCATATGTTCACTCTGTTTTATCCTTAAGAATAGTGCAAGCTAAACTTTGGTTTGTCCTCAGGGCAAACCACCTCATTTCTATTGCTCACAAGTGAGAAGGGCAGAGCTGATTATATAGTAGATACTCAGTAAGCACTTGTCTCCCTTACTGGTCTGCATATGCATCTTCATACTGACAAGGAAGTCATTAGATTAAAAATAAAGAACCCGAAAGAGATAAGACAGAGCTGAAAACTGAGAGCACATAAAAGGACCAAGTCAAAGTCAGCAAGGAAAGTCAAGGCTTTGTTTGAAACTTTTTTAAAAGGGAGGTTTATTATAAATATATAATTATATATCATATATCATGTATATATATATGCACACACATATAATAAATTTTACCCTTTTGGGTATGAGAAAAAGAATGAGATACTAGTAAGTCACTTTTGCTTTCCTTTAGCCACAAATTGACAATGTGCAAAAGGATCTATATTAAGCATTAGAATGGTCACCATGCACCATGCCCATTGTACCCAGTTATCAGCACTGATATTAGGCTGAAACAGGTATTTGTCTACTTCTGCTTGGAATAAGCTATAAGTGTCTTTTCAGTCTTTTCCTTTTCTCATGATGTCTAACATCTGGGCAGAATCAAGTTTCCCTAAAAAGTCTCTGGACTAAGACTGTGCTAACAGTAACAGTATGGGTATAAATTAAGTAACTTGAGCCTGCTCCTTGTTCAAGGCTCCATTCTGTAGTGAGTTGGCACTTTGATTTTAGGTGCTGATCAAGGTTCTTTTTTATCATTTAAAACCCAAGTGGACTAAATAATCTGGAACCTAATTATGAGGGAAATTACCTGCGTTCTTATGCGAGCTCACAGCCACCAAAACCACAACCATACTTTAGCTAACGGTTCCTGCCTTCTCACTTCAGAGAATTTCAGGCAGTGTTCTCCTCCCAGGAAGAGGAGTGGATTTTGAAATTTGCAGAACATCTTGCCAAAATCTGCTGGTCTTTGGAGGTGGAAGCTGCTGGCTTTTCATTTAGACAGATAGACTGATCAGGCCTGACCAAATCAGCTATGTTTGCCTCCAGGCTCTCTGTCACAGCCCTGTGTTTCTGAAGAAGTTAATATTTGACTGCTTTGTGGCAACTATAGTGTAACCAAGAAGAAGAGCTGTTACGTTAAGCATCCTTTCTACAGCGTTATACATTTCATCATTGCCTACTACTTAAAAAGCACAGAGATCTAGAGATTGGTATTTTAATCCTCATTACTCCCCCCAACTTTTGTCTTTTAAACATACTTATTTTATTACTTTCAATTTTGTGTAAGTATATGTCTTGCATGTAAGTTTGTGATCATGAATGCAGGTGCCTCAGGAGGCCAGAGGTACTGGATCTCCCTAGAGCTGGAGTCACAAGTGTTTGTAACTGTTAACAGTGACAGTGGGCACCAGGAACCAAGCCTGGCCCCTGTCCAAGAGCAGTGAATGCTCTTAACAGCTGAGCCTTCTCCCCATCCCTGAAATGTATCACTAAGTCAGTCAGAAATATTAAATGTTTGAGATTGTTAGTCTTCTTTTCCATTGTTTGTTTTTCCATTTCTATGATGTATCTTTTAAACAGAGGTAAGGTATAACTGTTGTGTGCCATTGTCTAAGACATTGGCCTCATACTTACCTTGGTGGTGACAAGATATTTGGACAAGTTACAGCTTTGCTAACACTCTCCCACACTAGCAGGTGAGATGAGCATGTTGAAAACTGTTGTAACGTCACAAGCCCCTTGGAAATTATCTTGAACACTTTGCCTTACATTTGTTGACTAGTTCGGCTGTCAGGGGTTCATTCTGCACATCTGTTCATGAGTTTTAGTAATTCCTTTCAAGTAAAAGTTTTAGATAACCTAAACTTCCTATTTAACAAAATAACAAGCATCCCAAGATCACAGTAAACGTCTCCTAAGAAGGCTGTAAATGGAATGGCAGTGGAGATGTCATTGAAAGGTACCCCTAAGAGAAAACAGAAAATGGATTTCTTTGGCAGCATCCAGATAAATCCTTTTTTAATTTTCACTTTATTTTAGTTATAGTTCACAGCTGTGGCATCATGACTGGCAAGCGAGGCAGCTCATAGAAGAGCCTGAGTTCAAAGGAACTGAAATTGAGCATGGAATGTGAAATTGAGTACTTCTGCTTCTAAGAAGATGACTGGAAGTGCTGAGATTGAAGGAAGGGAGCCCGATGCAGCCACAGAATTAGCAGTCCCCAGTGACCTTGTAAAGCATGGGCACCGACGAGGGACAGGTTTGCCTCTGACCAGCTTTTAGAAACATTTTAAAATCTCCTTTCCTACCCTTTACCACAGAAGGGTAAAGTTCACACATAAACTGCATGGTGTGTATGTATGACTTGGTGACTTTGCTGTTTTGTGAGGTTAGGTATCCCCCAGAAACTCTATCCGTCTCTCATGCAGAATCTATCGCTGAGTTCCGTTCTGAGTGCTCTTTGCGTGAATCTTTTGATAAATTTGCACAATGGGTCAGCATTCTCTTATTTTCCTTCTTTGTACTGGGGCCCTGTAGCCAGAGGGGAAAATAGCCTTCACACAGGGAACTGGCATAAGTTTAAATCAGGCAAGCCTAGTGGGATGGTAATGACATTCCCAGCATCCAAGTTTCTGCCTTCGGGATATGTGAAGCCAGAAAACAATGTCATTCATTCAACATTTATAGAGAACACATGATATACAGTGGCACCGTGCAAGTACTGGAGGGCAGGCAGAAGTGTAAAAACACAACCCGGGCTTGAGGATTGCAGCCAGGAAGGACATGCCGACTGTTACACAGACCTTACATTCCTAGAAGGAACTATTGGGTGAATAAAGTCTACCTATTTAAAAAATAAGCATGGAGAAATATACTGACAGGTCGATATATCGCTTAAGAATAGGACAGATAAGTGATTTAACCATAATTTCTAAGGTGTCAGGGCGCTCTAGTGATTAAGAAGTTCTTGGACCACCACTATTTGAAAGATGCACTACTTGTCTGCCCAGATGGTTGGCAGAATCCTAACAAAGAGAAAGCTGGCTTGTGTGTGTGTGTGTGTGTGTGTGTGTGTGTGTGTGTGTGTGTGTGTGTGAAAAGTGGATAACTTTAAGGGAAAGTGGCTTCAAAGGAGAACAAAAGGTAACATTTCTTCTGCCTTGCTCCCAACCCCTGCTGAGGCAACCTAATAGCCAGAGTACACCCTCTCTGTCCAGGCTCAACCTTAGACTGTGGCGGACTATGCAGTGCACTCCACGCTTGGGGCCCGGAGACCACCGCCTGCACCCGAGTTCCCTTACACCCCCTGGCTCCGGCCTGGCTCCTCCAAGGTCGCCATGGTAACCATGGGGCACCAGGACCAGTCTCTGAACGTCCAGCCTGGAAATCCAAACCGGCAGCAGTGGCTCGAGCAAGTATCCCCCCCCCGGGGGGGGGAATAGCGCGATCCTGTGCTGCGGAAGCGACTTGTGCAGCATCAGTGGCCCAGCGCTCCGCCGTCCCCTGGCCGGCGGGGATCACGAGCTGGAGCGCGCCAGGCTGCCTTCTTAACTGGCTTCACCACGGGGCCAGCAGCTCCTCTGGGCGAAGACAGGCGGCCCATCCTTCCTCCGCTTTACGGATTTCCGGGGGCGACGAATTTTGCCTCGGTCCCTGCGAGCATCTCTCCGCTCCGCTCCCCCCCCGCCCCCGCCCCTCGCGAGCGACTCCCCCCCACCCCTGGGCGCGCGCGCGCACACTCACTCACACTGGCAGGCGCGCGTGCGCACGCCCGCGCGCCCCGAGCCGCGGAGTCTCCAGCGCCCCTGAGCAGATCCCACTCTCCCGGGCGCTGCTACTCACACAGGCTTCCAGCCGCCACGGGGCGTCCTCTGTCTGCGGCAGCGGCGGCGGCGCGAGCGGCGGCCGCAGTCTGGCCCCGTCTGGCTGCTCTGAGCCCCGGACGGAGTCCGGCAGAAGCGCGATCCGGAGGAGACGCCGAGGCGAGGAGGAGCCGCGCCGCGCCCCGCGCTCGCTTGCCTTGAATCCCCGCACCGTGGCCCCAGGTAAGCGGCTCCGCGGCCCGCAGCATCCCCGGGGCGTCGGGACTGGCAGTCCGGGGGGTGGGGGGCCGGGTTCCCGGTCCCGCCCCCGCCGCGGCCCGGGGACAAGGCACGGAGAGGAGTGGGCGAGGGGGGAGGGGAACGGAGCTGGAGGTGAGGCTGGAAGGCAGCGGAGTGGGGGAGCCCCCTGCGCCCTTCGCCACCGCTCCCCGGGCTCCCGCACTTTTATGAGCTGGGGGTGCCCGGCGCCCCAAACAGCTGCTCTCCGCTCTTTTTGCCGCTGGCTGGCTAGTGTCCGCTCCGGCTCCGCGCCTGCCACGCACCAACCGCCTCCCTTGCACCTTGGACAGCGCACCCCGCGGTTCGCCTCCGGGGGACCGCGCCCGGGACCCCGTCCTGCCCGCGCAGCCCTCCGGTTGTCCCCTTCTTAGCACAGTGTCACCCTCCTGTCTTGCATAGCATCTCCCTGCCGTGGCTGTCTCCACTCTGGCGCGGGCCAGAAACTTTCCTCCCCGCCCGGTCTGCGCGAGGCACTATTGTTGTTATTTGTGTCGGTCCCTCTCTCTGGGAACTGGACACATGGACAGGTCTCACTCGGCGGACGATCGCCTGCCTTGCCCAGTCCAAGACCGCACTGGGCAGCTGGACTCGGACACCGGGCGGGCGCCTCGGCAGCTGGACGCTCGCGGGTTCCCAGCCTCTCTGGACACGTGCACTCCTCCCACGGACGCGGCCCCTCCCGGACCACCCCATGTCCTCCCCCTGCACAGCCATGGCCACCCCATAGGTTGGACACCCGGGATCGCAGGCTCTGATTGGCTGATGGTGTAACCCCGCCTCCTTAGAGGGGGGTGGTTCTGGAGTGTTGTGGTTGTCATCCTGCAGCGAGCACATGGGGGAAGTGGGGTCGACAGGTGGGGAAACCCAGTTCTAGGATGTAGGCATTCCCGTGTGTACAGCCCAGCCACCCTCCTTCCTGCACTCTCCACCTTTCGCCTTACTTCCCCTTCAGCAGTCTTCCACTGTTACAACCTTACACATTTTTAAATTTTGCTAAGATTGTGTTTGTTCAGTGGTAGCGATTTTTCAAAGTAGCTTTAGAAGAATGCAGGAAACAAGTGCAAAAGAGAAGAGTCACAGCAAGCTGGGCTGAAGATCTGAGTTTGGTCCTTTGGAGGAAGTTATGAAGGATGCTTAAGGGATCTGAAGAGGGTGGAGAAAAGAGAAAGGAAATTGATTGATGGGGAGACCCTGGTGCTTAAGAAACCAAAGAAGAAGGAAGTGGTGGGTCATTTGTAGGTTGGGATGTGAGGTCCGTGAACTCTACTGGGAAGTAGCTGCATTCTGCTAAAGATCACCGCTCTCTGGAAAAGTAGTATTTTTTGTCTAGTACTTAGGTAGTGATTAACACACTTTGCTTTTGTTTTGCTGTCGTTGCACTTTTGATAGGAGACTTATAATAATAGTGTCTGCCCACATAATGGATATTGATTATTCCGCTTTCTGGTAATATGCAGATTTGCAAATGGCAATGAATTTCATCCCTCTAGAGGGAAGCATTAGTTAAAGTGCTTTTGAAATATCGTGAGAGAAGACGGATGGGCATTGTGTAAAATCCAGAGACTGTCCTGACATTGTGTAGTTCCGTACCAGAAATGCGTGTAAATGACTTCGATTTCACTTCATTTCAAAGCCCAGTTGCCTCTAGCATTGTTGATCTTTAATTCCTTCAGGCTGTTTTGATGTTGTGTCTACATCTTAAGAATATTGTAATTCTTATCTTTAGTAGCCTTGTCAAAGGGAAGCAAGCAGCAACGGATGCAGGGTAATGTTGACAACTTTATATTGAGTACACTGTGTTTTATTTTATGTGTAAGCCGGTGAAATATTCAAGAGGAACATAGCATGACTATAATTCCCCGGGGACTCATATACAAACAAAGTGCAGAATCATGTGAGACTATTCCAGAGAGAACAAGTCAATTATTTTTAAGATGAATAAATTTGAAAGATTCCTATGTGTAAACAGCAACACTAGTTGAATGATCTTTGAAGGCATTGGCAGCACACATTAAGTAAAACAGCTTGTTTAATATGCGAGATGATCAAAGGAGATGGCAAAGCTTTCCCATTACTATTATATAAGTAGGAAGAAGAGCCTTGCTGTCTGGAGGGTTTCATATTCAAGGAACAGGGTTTGACACATCTGACAAATCTACAGTCATTGCTGTTGCTGGGAAAATTATTCTCTTACTGTGGTTTTATTTCTCTAGTTCATGCTCTGATTTTCCCACATGGATTTAGACGCTTGCTGTGGGCCTTCAAAATCTAGATGTGTGTAGACTAGGAAAGAATGTATATAATAGTACAACCATATGTGAAAAAATATATATTGGTATCTGCATACAAGTCATAAATCAATACACATAATTTTAGGACACATGATTGAGATATATATATATATGTCAGCCTTAGAATTTTTGCTTATCTCTCCTTGTCCGAAAGGTGGCCCTGTTTTAAACTGTAAAAGCATTATCACCAGTAGAATTGGCCAATAGATCACAGAAACAGACAATAGTATTTTGTTGCCAGGCAACCACCTACTGTGAATGAAAAACAAAGCAGGGACAGCTGCTTGCACATCCTGATACTCAGCCTGTAGCTCAGGCATCGAAGCCTTCCACATCAGACACACCTACAAGTTTCATTTCAGACAGGTGGACCTATCTCTTTCCTAAACTGTTACTAAGGTAAGTTTGAATGTTTGGTGTGGTAAGAATTATGTAGTTATTGTTGAATGACTTGAAGCAGCTAATTTCGAGTGCCCTCTTAAGCCTGGTGTAAACAGAAAACCAAATTGGGAGGGAGGTTAGGCCCTGCTCATTCTCCCACTCGGAACCGTCCCACACGTGTGCCACTGTCAGGCGCTTTGGGGATGTTATAAAAACTTGTGTCAGGTCTGTGAATAGATGGCAGCCTTTCACTGCTAAAAGGGGAGTGAAGAGCGATACTCTAGTTCAGCCATTTAATTCTAAGCATTGCTGAGGCACAAGGAGATGCGACAGCCCAGTGACAACCCACAGGAGGCACGTGCTTGTGTGTGCGTGTGTGTGTGTGTGTGTGTGTGTGTGTGTGTGTGTGTGTCTGTCCGTCTGTCCCTTTGTGTACAGGTTCATTCTCATGCACAGACCAGAAGGCAGGCATACTTGGATGTTGTCCCATCTGTCTAAGTGCACTCCACTTTGCTTTCTGAGACCGGCTCTCTTGCTGGCCTCAGGCTTGCTGATTAGGTTCGACTGGCTGACCAGAGAGCCCCAGGGATAGTGCACTCATCTCCACGTCCCTAGTGCTAGGATTACAAGGACACACTGCTATTTTTTTTTTTAATTATATGTGATCTTGGTTTTGATTTTCAACAAATTCAGGTCTTTATGCTTGTGCAGCAAGTAATTCCCTGACTGCATCGACAGCCCCAGTGTGCAAATTTTGACAGTAATGGGATTCAAGATTATGTTGGTCAGTTTGTCTTTCTCCAAGAGTGTAGATATTACAGTAGATGAGTTATAGTAGCTTCCTTTCCTACAACACACATGATCTAGTGTCTTTAGTGAGGGTGGAACTCAATGTACTGTGTTATATTCATTTTCGAGTTTTAGCAAAGCCATCCCTCCAGGGGTCCTACATATTGGTAGAAGTTTCTAAAGGCCTAGATGGTTGTAGTCCAGATTGTTCTCAAACTCAAAAACGATCATGAACATATTATTGGTGGCAAACTTAGAGCACTTATGCATGATTCTACCATTTCTTCTAATCTTAGGAAATGTATTACATGCATGATACATTTTGAGGTTCTTTTTGCTGGTAAAGACTGTATTCTCATTGCCTGTCATTGATGAGAAGAGTAAGCATTGAGCTATGATACAACACTTCAGTAGAGAACCCAAAAGTGGACCGATTGGGGGAGCAATATAGTGACAATATTAAGTACAATTGAAGAGACATTCTCACCGGACAAGATGCACTTTAGCAGATTGGTAGGGGGGATAAATAGATTTGCAGCATGTCTAATATAGTTTTAGAAGCCTGCTATTAATTTGTTCTGGCTAGAAAGGTTTTCAAACAATCATAGCTTCGCAGATTTCAAGTGAACCTCACTGGTTTACCCAAATAAAAACATCTAACATTTTCTGCTGTCTGAGTATAGTTTGTCCATGATAGGTATTTATTTTGGAACTTTGGAGATTAATGTAAATTTCAAGGTTATTTAGGGGGAA
Organism: Phodopus roborovskii; assembly: GCF_943737965.1. Taxonomy (NCBI): domain Eukaryota; kingdom Metazoa; phylum Chordata; class Mammalia; order Rodentia; family Cricetidae; genus Phodopus; species Phodopus roborovskii. The sequence goes on along the minus strand of NW_026126511.1, from coordinate 37,230,033 downwards.
AAATCTGAAGCATTTTTAAGTGCATTTGTGTAGCACAATGTTAAATGTTTGATAGTCACACATTTAATTTGCTGCGATCTTGGACTTTAGTTTCCCTTTCCTATTTTCTCATGTAAGATAATGTGTTTATAGGTACAAATTGTATACAACACTTAATGCCTTTTCCTTTCACTGTTTATATCCTTGTGATAGAATATAGTTGGAGTCAGTTTGCTCTTTTTTTTTTCTGTGTTTAAGAGATAGTTTAAATAAAAGGAGTTTAGAGTTTCAATTTCCTTATGTCATCATCTTCTCTTAGAACCTGCAAACTCTCACCCACCAAAATAGGATTATTACTGAAAACAAACAAGTAAATGCATAAGCAGCTTGCCGTTGCCACCCTGCAGGCTAGCCAGCCAAGCATCTCCTTCCAGTGTTGGAAATCAGTTTATGTCTGTGCACATCTGCATGCCTATGAAGTTGAAAGGTCTGTAGACTCTTGGAGACAGAAGTAGTTTTGACTAGAAGATCTGTGTGTGGTCATATTTAAGGTGAAGGTGAAATACTCAGATTTTTCAAAACGGAATGGCACAGAAAGGATGAATTGAATTCCTTTTGGAAAGTCTGTACAGTTACTTTGATAATATAACCAACTGTAGCACCTGGAACCTTCAGCAGAGCATGGTATGGGGAGACACTCCAGATGTGCTCTGTGGGGTTAGTCCATCTTCCTTACTTCTTTGTGTAATAATGCAAATATTTCAGTCTTCCACCAAGGAAAAGCAGAAGCTTAGAATATGGAGAAGACAGTACTGTCATTTTCTAAAAGGTTTTATAATAAAAGATCTGAAATAGCTATCCTCGCCAGTAATATTTTGGGGTATACTTTCTGCCGGTGTAAAGAATCACACAAGGATTATTGATTTTTTTTTCACAAATATAGTCATCTCTAGTATACAGCAGCTCTTTAAGAGCTACGGCAACATAACAAAGGTTATGGCTGTAAGTCCGAAGGAATACTTTATTTAGTTGGCACTGGAGAGTGAAGTTTGCAAGCTTCATGTAATTATCCAGACTGGAAAGCGGCCAAGGCTTGGTGGCTAACATCCCAAATGGTGGGGAAATAACCATGGATGAGGCTTTTAGTGACTTCAAGTGACTAAAGCCTCTGTCTTGGTCCCATTCACAAGGGGACACTGTGTACATCTGGAAAGCCTCAGAAGCCATTGGGCACATACAAGATAGAGCCCAGAGTCACCCTTGCGATCCAGATGCCCAGGTTTTAGAGCCATCGAGAAAGACCTTTATCCTGACGCATCTTGGTGACCGATGGTGGGTGAGAGCCCTAGCCTAAGTTGCAGTAGTTGCTTATGCCTTTACTTTCCCACTGCTTAGGTGTTTGTCTCGTATGTAGAGTTTTATTCCTGGCTGCATATCGGCAAGTCTTTCATAACATGTAAGATGATAAATATTTAAAGTAAGGTTGGGTATCCCTACTTGGAAAGTCTATAGTCCACAAGTGGAACTCCACATCTGACTTCATGTGGTGGAGATTAACTGTTGTCTAGATTGTAGGTGTAATAAAAATACAGAGTAAAGTCTCCTTCAGGCTACATGGATGTAAAGCATAACTGAGTTTATGTTTGGGTTTCACTCCTAAAATGTCTCATTGTATGTATGTAAATATCCACAAATAAAATTCAAAACACTCCTGGTCCCCAATTGTTTGAATTTTTAATCTATGCCTCCTTCTATAGGGATTCCTGACTGCCTTATGTGTGTACATTTGTCTGGTTTTACTGGCGAACTTGCACTTACTGTTTATTAGTTAAAGAACATTTTTTTTTCTTTCTGGTTTAGGGGCAATTGTAGTGCCTTATTTGAGACTATTTCTTCAACAAATATTTATTGAGCATTTACTGTATGAATGGCACCCCGTATATGGCCCCACAGTTTATAGACTCCCAATACTTCATCCTAGCTGCTTGGAGAGAACATTTTTACTTCCAGAAAGTACACACGTTCATTGTGGTCTTCAAAGGGGTTGACAGGGTCCATCAAAGATTTTGGCTTCCATGAGATCAGCCCGCCCATCTCAAATCTGCCTGTTCACAGGACTCAACATGACACACTTGTCACAGTACCAGTTTGCAGACCCTACCAAGACCCCCTGGGAATGCAGAGACAGGGACAAAATCAGCTTCATATTCAGTGTGTCAGACACTTCATGCTTCTCTCCTATATTGGATATCTTGGTAGTGTAATGGCCTTCAGAGTGGACCTCAGCATGGCTGAGCTGGCTCATGCTCTGGGTTGTGAAAACTGTGATAGCCATGATGGATGCTCCATCCCGTGTCCTGGAGTTCCACCATGAAACTGCTCCTCAGTAATGCAGAGAGAGGCTGTCTGGTGAGTGATCTGGGGATTAGTGGCTGGGTCACTTCTCACTATTATATTTGTTCTTCCTAGGATTCCTTCCAGCTTGCAGTTACATTCTGTCTCCAGGTTTGCCTCTGTGGAGTCCCACATAAGAAATAGCAGAACCTGCTTTATTTTCTATCTGTTTATTTGTTTTTATCATGAGGCACATTGGGGAGAGCCAGTGCTGGGTGATAGAGTGTTACTGAAGGCTGTGGGTGAGGACATTGTGCTTTAGAGTTGGAGTTTAGAAAGAACCCTCTGGCAGACATGTGGGGAATAGATCAATGGAGAGGGACTGGGGGCTGGAGACCAGCCGGGAAGTAGCCCTGCCCATGCAATGATAAGCACCTATCCACAGGTAGTAAGGATCACTCAGGCTGCAGATGGAGATGCTCAAAAGGACTGAAGTCAGCAAAACACAGATACCCATGACTTGTCACCCACTGCCATGCCAGAGAGGAGGTTCAGTCTTCCACCCTGTGCTGTCACCTGGCTCTGTCCATCAGGCTTCACAGCCCTGGAATGGCTGGGACTCTTTCTGTTTAGCTTCTAACCTCACCCAGTGTCTCTTGAGTTAAATTGTAAATTTAGACATAAATAAAAGACGACAGAAAGATAAGTTGCAGAGTATAAATAATTCATCACCAGGTCATTAAAGGAGGAACGTTATATTTTACAGGAAGGATTTGTGGAGTTGGAGGGAAGAATTGGAGAGGCCTTTGATGCGTTTTCATTTCGTGATGAATAGTGATTTTCTTTCTCCCTTGCTTGTGGCCAAGAAGTGATGTTCATCCACTGTCAGTTTCTGGGAGAGGAGCATGGCTCCCTGCCCTTATGTCTATTGTTTTCCCTGCTGCTCTGATAGCGGGTATTTTAGCTAAGTGAATTGTGTGGCAGCTGGGGCGGGGCTGGCTTTTTCCTTCTTGTTCTGTGCTAGCTCTTGACTGCAGTTTCTCTCGCCAGATTTTAGTCCATAAGCCCCCAAAGGAGATCAAGGGGTACAGAGACCAAGAGAAAGAAAGCAGAAATCCATAAAGGGAACTGTTTTGAATTAAATGCTTAATTATGAAATGAGCGAGTTAGAGCTTGTTAGATGATATGAAATAAGATAAGACAGCCTTCTAATTAGTATTGTGTGAATACTAATATTCTGGCTCTGTCTGAGGTAAGACTGAAAGCTGAACAATCAAACAAGGGAAGCCTATCGCCATCCTGTTTTTGAGAAGGTGTCATTGAGTCAATGACACAGACCAAATTATGAAAAGCTAAATAATGGGTCATCAAAGAGCATACTGGTATATGACCAATAGGGAGAACAAAGAGCTATGGCAGCAAAAATACTGTGCACACGAGCAGTGTAGAGAACAGGAGTACTATGGGAGAAAGGCAATGAAAAGCTGTCTTGCTGATGGAGGATGCTGTACATATGTGAACAGTCTTTGGACTGAATTCTACTTAACTTTTAGATAATGGTGAATTCACATGTTATTGTAAGAAACAATACAGAGATCTTATGTGTTTCTTTAGCCAGATCCTGCAAGGGCAAAAATCTTATAAAAATAGAGCATTATAGCAGTGGATTTCAACCTGTCAGTAGCGCCCCCTACTGGGGGTTGAATGACCCTTTCACAAGGGTCATTGCCTAAGACAATCAGGAATACCAGATATTTGCATTACCATTCACTAAAGCAGCAAAATTACAGTTATGAAGTAACAATGAAAATAATTTTATGGTTGTGGGTTAACACAACATGAGGAACTGTATTAAAGGTTACAGCCACTGGCATTTAGTGTAATCTTATAGCTAGGATGTTGAGGAGTGTATAATCTACTAGTTATACTGAGATTCACAAGGCTCTCTTGTTTACATGTACTTGTATGATATTCATTTATTTGTCATTGTTTGATTTGAGAAAGAGCTGGAATTTGTTACAAAGATAAGGCTGGCTGGCATCAATATTCAAGATCCTTCTTTTCGTTGCCGCTCAAGTGTTGAGATTATAGTGTGCATCACTACATGCAACTCGGCATTTAGTCCTGAAAGTCAGATCATTTTTCATTCGAGTCTGAATTAGTTCTAGCTAACTTGTAATCAAAGAAAGGATAATACAAAGTAAGTGCTCCTGGTGTCTTCCCACGCTTGGATTCTACAGAGTGGCATCAGGAACCACCTGAACATGGCAGGAAATCAGAGTTGTTTCCATTGCTTTGCTTGCTCCTGTGACCCTTGCATGGCCCTAAGAAGGCTTTTTATTTAAATTTGAAACAAGTTTGTTTTACATGTCAATCCCAGTTCCCACACTCTCCTGTTCCCCTGTTTCCCCCAGCAACCCCTATCCCATCCCCTTTCTTCTCCCTAGGGAGCAGACTCCCATGGGCAGTCTTCAAAGTCTGTCATATCATTTGGAGCAGAGCCTAGGCCCTCCCCATGTGTCTAGGCTGAGAGAGTATCCCTCTATGTGGAATGGGCTCCCAAATAAATACTGATCCATTACCAGAGTCCCCATAGACTGCCCAGTCCTCCTAACTAACATCCACATTCAGGGGGTCTGAGTCCATCCTATGCTGAGCTCCCTTGTTCCGGTCAGCAGTTTCTGTGGGTTTCTCCAGCCTGGTCTTGGCCCCATTGCTTATTATTCTTCTCTCTCTGCAACTGGATTCCAGGAGTTAGGCTCAGTGTGTAGCTGTGGGGGTCTGTTTCTGCTTCTATCAGCTACTGGATGAAGGCTCTAGGAAGGCATTTAAAGTAGTCATCAATCTCATTATCAGGGAAGGGCATTTAAAGTAGCCTTTCCACTGTTGCTTAGAGTGTCAGTTGGGGTCATACTTGTAGATCTCTGGACATTTCCCTAGTGCCAGATTTCTCTTAAGATCTATAATAGCTCCTTCTATTTTGATATCTCTTTTCTTGCTCTCCTCTTCTTTCTCTGACTCAATCTTCCTGCTCCCTCATGCCTGCCTCTCTCCTCTTCCTGCTAACTTCCTCTCCCCTCCCCCATGCTTCCAATTTGCTTGGGAGATCTTGTCCCTTTCCCTTTCTCCAGGGGACCATGTGTGTGTCTCTCTTAGGGTCTTGTTTCCTAGCTTTTCTGACAGTGTGGATTGTAGGCTGGTAATCCTTGCTCTATGTCTAAAAGCCATATATATATGAGTGAGTACATACCATGTTTGTCAGTTTTGCGACTGGGTTACCTCACTCAGGATGGTTTCTTCTAGTTCCACCCATTTGCCTGCAAATTTCAAAATTCCATTTTTTCCCCCGGCTAAGTAGTACTCCATTTTGTAAATGCACCTTGTTTTCTGATCCATTTTTCAGTTGAGAGGCATCTAGGTTGCTTCTACATTCTGGACTCTGATTCTTGTGCCTTCTTTTGAGCTCTTTTCTGTCTGTTGATTTGTCTAACTTTGATGTAATGATTTTCTTTTTTTCTTATTATATTTTTAAAAGTGAATGAATGAAAATTGAGCCACTAGGGTAAACACTAGGGTAAAGGTTAACAACTGAGCTGTCACTTATATCTCCTGGGAGAGGGAAAGTTAGCTTTCCCAACGAAGTGACATGGAGTTTTTCAACCACTTCGTGACAAATCTCATGTTCAAGAGCAGTTAACCAACAAATAATGAGCTCCACAATTTTTTTCCTTTCATAGTATTCATTTTGTTTTCTTGGAAGGTTTTGTTGTTGTATTGGATTTTTGTTTTTTGGGAAAGAATTTAAAGTCTTCGGAACAGCCACTGGTTGTGTTTTCCTGGCCTCATGGTGGGCACAGAGGGTGGGGATTTTTTGTGGGCTGGTGCACGTGGCTATGAAGAGATGGATTTTCTTGGAACCTGCCCATAGGGCTACTTGCTTGCCTCTGCTCCCTGTAACGATAAGACGTGGTGAGTGCTGGGCTGTGGGTTGTGGATTACGTGGCTCTGGGTAAGCTGACAAAGGAAAAGAAATAAGCTTATTTCAGATGAGCATAAGCTTCAAGCAAGTAATTAAGACACACTTCAGCTTCATGGGAAAATTAGGATTCTAGTTAATACAAGTGCTGGGCTGGAAAGAGACGAGTCACCTGCTCACCTGTAATCAAGGAAGAACTGTTTAGTAACAAAACATCCATTATGCACGCGCTGGTGTGACTTTCTCCTCTTTCCCTCCCTATTTTTATCACAGAACTGACTGAGTCCAGACTCCTTTTTCCTCCAGTGACATTCTATGCACCTTTCTTCAAGAGATCCATGCCTATGTGACAGAAAATACTGCTTTTTTTTTTTTTTTGGGGCCCACCATTCCCCAACCCCCACCCCAAGCCCAGTCTTTTCCACAGAGTTACGCCCTTGCTTTCCTGGTTCTACAGTTACATGCAGTGGTCTGTGGACAGAATTCTAAACTTTTCATTTTTAAATTTTTGAGCCTCAGTTTTGACATATGAACACACAGTAGATATTTGGAAGTCATAGACTATGCTGTTTCTGTTTATTGGTCAAAGTATTTACCACAGTTAGTGCTGGGTAGGCCCTAAGTGGTATCCTATTCTTAAAAGCTGCTTGTTAAAGTGTTATTTTTGACCCATGCATTTTAAATCTCACACAGCATTGTGACCTAGCTTGATATTCATTTTGTAGTAGAGCTTTAATGTTTTTGGAGAAAAGCATGCTAGATAGTCACTGTGCCAAATGAATAGGTATTTATTGTGCCAAGTTCACACTAGATGCTGAGAACACAGTAGTGAACAAAATAATCATTATTGGCTTCCTGGGAGTCCATAGCTCACTGGAAATGACATGAAATAAATAAACACAAAATAATTATATAATTGGAACTCATGATAAGCACTTGGGAAAGACCAGGGTTCTCTGCAAGAGTATTATGAGGGTGCAGCGGTCAAGGGAACCTTCCATGGGAGAGCAATTTATCAATTAATGCCTGAAGGGTGGTTAAGATTATCCAGGTGGGGAGTCCTATGTGTGGTGCCCAGAAAGAGCTTGGTGTTTGGATACTAAAAAATGGCCATGAGAATAAGGCTGGTGAGATTGATAATGCCTTCTGCTCTGTGGCGTAAACTTAAATCTTACCTTAAGTGTGCTGGGGAGCTAGTCAGAGGATTTTGTCTTTCCCTATTTTCAAATTGAAGAAAGCACGTATAACACAGCATGAATCATTTGGAAATGAACAATGCAGTTGCGTTTAGTGCACTTAAGTTTATGAAAGTACCACATACATACCTTCTAAAGTCTTTTCGTCTTTGCACATGGAAGCCCTGTACTCAAGCAGAGTCACCCAGAGGAGTTCAAGGGAAGCAAGGAGGGCCAATATTAGTATACAGGGCCTTTTTGGGGAGTTCATAGAGGGGTCAAAAGGGGAAAGGCTGGAAGAACAAGTTGGAGATACTTTGTCATGTCCAGCAGTTATGGGCTCCTGAACAAGGCACAGGGATAATGAGCATAGAGATGGGCAGAGTGATCCAGGACAGACTCATACAATCAAGTCTGATTATCTGTAAGTGATTGAACACTCTTGTAATTTTGTATGTCACTTCCCCAAAGGATGCTCTGTAACTGTACGCAGGCCTGTCTGGAATGCTACTTGAGTCCACCTCAGCTAACTTATGCAGAAGGACTGAAAGGTGGTCCCAGAAGGAGTCTTATTGCAGTGAAGATACCGGGACCAGACATTTTCTTCTTGTTCATTCTGTACTTAAGATTAAAAGCGTCCAGCTGCCCATCTTGTCAGGGTTGAACTGTTACTGGGTATAAAACAGACAAATACAAATCACACATATACTTACAATTTTGAGTGGGATGAATGCTGTTTGGGGATTCTCTGTAGCTTGACCCCTAGAGCTAAATGTGCAATATACATGTTTGGTTGGGTAGAATTTATTTATTTTTTCCCCTTGGAGCACAATGAGTCTCCCAGAATGCAACAGTGACTGACTGAATAAATACAATATAACGATTTATCATAAAAGAAATAAATTACTAGTGGAAATTAACTTGTAAAAAACGATTACCTTATCCTTGTACAATTCCTATCACTTTAAAGAAATGTTCATACTGATTAAACTGATTTTAGAAGCTGGGGTACTTGAGACTATTTTTTATTTATTTTTTTATTTTATATAACTAAGTCCATTTAAATGAAAACAAACATTTATAGACAATATTTGGGAATTTGGGTGTCGTTCTTTCCAAACTACTTTCTGCTGGTAAGGGGCGCTGTCATGGGGGATTCTAAGAAGATGCAGAAATCCTGGCTGTAGTCTGTAAGGCTGCTTTGTCCAGCTGTTTTGAATGTACTCTGTTTCAGGTGGTCTGGCTTGATCAAACCACATTAGTCTGGAAGGAATTCACAGCTTTTCATTTTTGGAGACCTTACTTACAAGCTGTGGTAACGTTCACCAATAAACAAATCACACCTTCCGTCTTGACTTCTGTTTTGCATGTCCTCAGTGGGTTTTCCCAGCCCAGAGCAAATCCACAGCACTCAGATGTCTGTAGCCCAACAGTGTTCAGAAATCTTTGAAATAATCTTTCCCCAGCAGTATATAACAAATGTACTCAGTGGTAACTTTAGAAGTGAAACTAGGAGAGGGTGTGTAGTCTTGGTTTGCTTGAAACCATTAACTGTGGCAAAGCTTAAATGACTAAAATAAAGGTTTGGATATTATGGACACGTTAGGGATTTGTCCAAGAAGAGTGTGGAAATCCAGCCTGCTCCAGGGATGAGCCAACCTTCTCTGCCTGGTATATTAGACTTGCAAGCAGCTGCCCTTTACAGCTTTGAGTCCACGGTCTTGATGCAGCGTTTTGCCTATGCTGCTGTCTTTCCCATGCGAGGATTCTTATGTTACCTTAAGCTCAGTTTCGGAGAGAAGCTTTCCCCATGTTATTTCCAGTCTCTTACATAGATGGAAAGACATTGGAAAACAGCTGGCTACACTCCTCTTTCAACATGGGTACCTTCAGCTCTGAAAGAGGTTCCATTTTTTCATCATGGAATTTTATAATGACATAATATTTTGAGTGCCTGGCTAGTTTCTTCGTTATTTTTCTTCCCCCAGAACATTGAAGTTTAGCGAGAGTTTGGAGGCAAAGCTGTCCATTTATTTTGTAATACAGGTAGAATCAGCAAATACCCAGGCTATTTTGTTTAATTTTCTCCTCGTAAAAATGCATGCCTTTATGAAATATTACAGTATAGAAGATGCAGGAAGAGTGGAGCATTCCTCAGAAACCCCATAGACCACTATTGTTAACACTTTAGAAAGGTCCTCCCTTGCATACCTCCAACTCCACTGTGTGTGGAGGTGGTGGGAGTGGGTGGGGGTGGATGGGGTTAGTCTACAACATGTTGGGTTTTTTTCTAATAAAATGTAGGCATTGTTTCAGAAGGTGTGTATAATATTTATATGAATTTATATTATATAAATACATGATTTATATTTTTAATGATTGAACACTTCTACTCGATACCTTTCGTGCTGGCTAGGCTAGCTAGTTTTATGTAAACTTGCTCAAGCTAGAATGACTGGCGGAGGGAAACTTAATTGTGAAAATACCTCCATAAGATTGGGCTGTAGGCAAGTCTGTTGGGTAATTTTCCTAATGAGTGATTTATTGGGGAGGATCAAGGCTCCATTGTGGGTGGAGCCACCCCTGGGCTGATGTTTCTTCATTCTATAAGAAAGCAGGATGAGCAAGCCAAGGGGATCAAACCAGTAAGCAGCACCCTCCATGGCCTCTGCATCAGTTTCTGCCTCCAGGTTCCTGCCCCGACTTTCTTCAGTGATGAACAGCAATGTGGAAGTGTAAGCCAAACAAACCCTTTCCTCCCCAACTTGGTTCTGGTCATGGTGTTTCACCACAGCAATACTAACCCTAACTAGGATAATGTTCATGGTAAGAAACAATTCTTGGGCCAAACTGGCATGATAATGGTAAATCTACTGAAAAATGCTACTGTCATAATTTGGATTTTGAGTGTTCTCAAAGGTCCACATGTTGAAGGCTTGGTTCCCAGACTGCAGTGCCCTTGGGACTGTGGGTCCTTTGTGAGGTAGGATTAGGAGTCCTAATGAGAAGGAGACCCTTCCTCCTCCTCTTCCTGCCTTCAGGCTTCCGTGTGCTGCCACCATGATGCCCCATTTCAGAGGCTCCCAAACCATCAGGCTAATCATCACAGACTGGAACTTTTGCTGCTATGAGGGAAAATGAACCTTTCCTCCTTGTAAGTTGATTTTTCCCAGGTGCTTGTGGTGGTGGCTGACAGCACAGCAGCCATGCCTTGGCATTGTCTCTTTGTCTCAGATTTAGGGAGTTTATGCTGATTCCATCTCTAAAGGTTCTGAAAAGCAAGAGAGATGCCTGTGAACTTGGTGGCTAATGATGTCTGTTGGAATTTTCTTCAGTGTTGCTGACAGGCATTAGTTTCCAATTTTTATTCCAGAAACCATGGCTGCTCTGAGTATACTTAATCTATTCTCTTGATATTCATGTGGTGACAACCCTTGGGTAAATCACTATTAGAGAAAATGTTGGATCCAGAGTTTGCATCTTAATATCCAAGAGCCATCTCACTTTATAGCATGATACTGTTGTTAATAATATGCTGATATCACTCAACTGCCTGTTGGAAGTTTTTTTTTTTTAATAAAATATTTATTTGGTTTTTGTTGTTGTTTCAAGATTCTGAATCTTTAAATAGAGGCTTCAGAGTTAGAGCAGAATGTCAGATGTAACAGTTTCTCTTAGCAAAACAATTTTGAAATGACATCATTTGGAATGGGGGAAAGCCTCTGTAGACAGAAGTGATGTATTCTAGCAGCTGTGATAGCTGGTGGGTCATAGCCCAGAGGTTAACTGTTTGGAAACCTCTGGGAGTCCGTCCACCTTGTCTGGTTGATGGCAGGTGCTGGCACATGCGAGCTGTTACTATCATTCTTCTTATCTCAGTGTGTGTGGGAAAGACCAATGAAGCATAATGGAAGTCCAGGGGGAGTTGATGACCATTCATGTGTTTTCTCTGTGCTCTCAACTGTAGTTTTGCTGAAAATCTTGTGGTTGAATTTATTGGAGAAACCTAACTCAGGCATCGGTGATTTGTGTAGTGGCCAGGCTTTGTGGAGGCCGCTCTTTAATGCAAGGCATAGGGACACTTAACTGAGCTGATGGACACTCAGGGACCCAGTGCAGACATGCAGTGTAGCATGGGTTCCTTGATTACTGTGGGTGAGAAGGGTGTGCAAATGCAAGTCTGCTTGAAAAGCCCAGCCTATGGTTAATACCATTTTAAAAGCTTTTGTTTATTTTTATTTTATGAAGGAACCAGAGTTACAGATGGTGGTGTGGTGCCGTGTGAGTGCTGGGAACAGAACTGGGTTCTCTATGAGACCAGCAAGTGCTCTTAATGGCTGAGCTGTCCCTCCAGACCTGGTGGTGCATGTCTTGCAGTGTTTCAGGCATGTGTGCATAAGATATCCTTCTTAATCCCCACAGCAATTGTTTATGTCAATTAAACTATAGCACAGAGAAGTTAAGTAACATGCCTGCTGTCATTGCTGGTGAGTGGAAGAAACAAGAATGTGAGTTCTAGTGTGTTGTACTCCACAATGCTCTTTTTAGTTTAAGATAGCTACTACTGGTAACTAGCTTTCTTTCATTTTAACTGGTGACAGAGAGAGGAATGTAACATCGAATAGAAAAATAAAAATGTAGCATTGGAGACATCTACCTGAGAATTGCGGTTAAACATGTTTGGTATTGCCAAGGGTTCAACTGAAGAAGGCAACATAGACAGGAAACACGGAAGTTGGATCAGTGGCGTGGAAGGGAACACGCTTGCCTGCAGAAAATAACTCGGTGGGTTGTGACTTTTCACAGGTAAGAAACACATGGAAAGAGGCCAAGGTCTACAAATAGACCAGATAAAGTGATATGACATATGTACATGTGTTTTAAACATATAAACATGCTAAAGAAATACTAATAATGGCCAAACAGGAAAGGCTTATCATGGGAACACGCTTATCTCCGTGACAGAAAATTTGATTACAGGGCAGACAGTGGTGGAGCTTGGAGGGGGTTTGAGCTTGTTTGCTGTTCTTATTTGGATCAAGTGAGTTAGGAGGATATGGATCTAGTATATCAAATAACTCAATGGCAGTGAGACAAAAGAGGAGGACAGCTTATACATAAGGAACACATTATAAGAGGCAAATATGTGAGCAGAGGAAGAGAGAGAGCTTGGGTTTGGCAGTTAGTGGGGAAGAATAATGGCTTCGTGGAGTTTCACAACATGGCCAGGCCTTCTGACATTTGGAATATGGAAGAGTTCTTTGCCAGTGTGGGCCAAGAGCCGTGCCCCAGCTCCCTTAGCCTCCCTTGCTCCTTCCATCTCTAATTGCTGGATGTCAGGTAGAGCTAGAGGGCACTGACAGATTGACTGGTCCTAGTGAGTCTTGTATTACATCTGGCAGCAAGTGCACCGCTCCCCACAGGCTCCTGCTGGCTGCTGCACACTCCCTGTGTTAGTGGAGTCAGCCAGTGGACAGCTGATTCCGAGCCATGGGGGAGTGCACAGAGCTCTGGAAAGTGCCAGCTCTATATGGCAGACCCTGCTTGCTGTTAAGTGCTTGGGGGGGGCTGAGTTCGTTATTTCCCAGGGACACTCTAAGGAGCCCATTACACAATATTTGCTGTAGTGTCTCCTTAACTCACCTTTATGAAATAGACTCCCTTGGCCAACTGCTCTGATCCTTAGAAACTGAACTTTTCCCTCCTAAGCTTCAGGCAACTGCTGTCTGGCCCTTTCAGTAGTTACTGGGGATATGTGAGCCACGGTGATGCTATTGTCTCGAAAGCCCCAAAACATTTGCAGAGTTTGGTTGAGCTTCCTGCATTCTTCCTGGCAGCACTTCGGGTCTCAAAGTTAAAAAGACAGGGGAAAAGCAGCAGGACTTGTCAGCAAGCAGTGCATCTTTGAGTGGTCCTTAGTGTCCAGTGGGTGCATCCTCATCTCAGTAGTGAGATGCTGTGACAAACTCCCAAAGCTCCAAGTTGGTGCCCACATCTCTCTAGTCTCACAATCTTAGCGTGAAATATTTAGTACCCTAGGAAAGCTAAATTAATGGTGAGTCAGAGTAATTAAGGCAAAGTAAATAATCTCCAAGGTTCTCACTCCCCCGTGAAACTAATTTCAAATCTCATCCTTCATGTGTTAAAAATAGTTCTCTGCTAATTCGAGATGCCCATGCACTGTGCTGGTGAAGTGCACTTCAGTGCTGTTGAAAGGATGCAGATTAGAGAGTTATTTTCAATTGGGCACTTTTTTTTTTTTTTTTTCCAAGAGAGGCATCCATTTTGGCATCATGAAAGCATGACTCTCCATGGGTGAGCTGAGAGTTGAATATGGCTGCAGGCAGGCAGATGACGGGCCTGTGAGCCTAGAATAACTTGTTGTGGGAGCACCCCTTTCCTTCCTTTTAGTGAGAACTTAGTTTTCAGTCTTCTCTGCATTGGTGAGGTTCGTTTAACTTTTGCATGGCCTTGATTAGCCAACAGCTGACCTTGTTGTATCTACTCATTTAGAAAATAAATCTACTTGTGGCCCTAGGAATTGCCTCACCAGTAAGTGACCCACGGCATGAGGTGCTGAGTTTGGGTCCCCAGAACCCACATAAAAGCTTGGAATCACCTGTCTGTAACCTCCTTCACCAGCCAGCCTGGCCAAATCATTGAGCTCCAGGTTCAGTGAGAGAGACCCTGCCTCGAAAATGTGGTAGACAACAACTGATGAATTCATTTGACATCTGTCTCCGGCCCCCACATGCACAAATGCTCACACCCATATGAACACACACACACACACACACACACACACACACACACACACACACACACTGTATTCTGCTCCAATGAGAAATGGAAACAGTAGAACTGGAACATAACTTTCGTTGGTACCTGGAAACACTCATTAACCACAAGCCCACAACTGCTTCCTTGTTTATGTACTTTAGAGGTCACACCACTAAAGCATCTCTGGACAAGTTAGACATATGCATTGTCTTTTGTCTCAGGGCCTGAGTGGCTGGGTGCTGGCTCTCAGGTGATGTGCTTCTTCTAGTGGGTGGAAATCCTCAGGGCTTGGTCAAATGAGAGAACTCTTTCTTTGTGAGAAGAGAGTCTCTCTTGGTTGAGAGACTCTTGGTTGAGAAAAAGAAATGCTTGATGTTGGTCTTCCATTGCCTACAACTGAACTCTGAGGTCATGGCCATTGCTATTGTGTGCCTGAAAACCCTGTGACTGCTCTCTCTCTGAAGAAGCCTGGGCTCTGTATCACAGCCCAGGTCTCCTCTTCTGGGAATGCCGCTTTGCTTTGGGAATGTTTTGAGGTGGTGACAAGAGTGGACGTTACAGGATGCCTTGCTTATTTATCATAGTTGTGTATAGCCACGGATCTATATAACCAGGCAATGGTGATTCCTGTGGATGGTGGCTTTAATGAATTTCTTAGCCTCACAGATACCTAGCTTTGGTACCAGTTAACCTTTTAGAAGTTGAACTGCTTTCTCTTACTACATTTTTTATTTCTCTTTCTAAAAAGACTAACGCTGAGTATAGGCATGTGACATGTGCAGGGGTTGATGACTTCCTTAGGGTATGGGAAGACACAAGACAGTTATGTTATGACTTTTTTACATCACTCTTGGTACCACAGCAATCACAGGCATTTGTACAGTGCCTGGAAGTGTGAAAAGTCAAATGTCACTACTTGATTGTCACGAAGGAAGTGGGCAGTAAGTAGCCCTTCTGTTTTAAGGGCAACAATGGTGAACTTTGGTCATTCATTCTTCTTTTATATGTCATACATGTTTACCGTGTGCTTCCTCGTGTTACAGGAGATTAGATTGTACAAAGGTGACCCTGTCCTCTGGGAGTAGGTAGGCAACAAGAGGAAATGGACAGCAGTGGGAAACAGCAGTCGGAAGCTGCCAGTTACAGAATGTTGGAAGGGTTCACAGAAGAGAGCTGGGGATTAATACTTAACAGGGGAGGCGGGCTGCCAATCAGAGAAGTTAAACCTGCCTCCAAAGGGGCCCTCCACGCAAAGAAAAAGTGACGCAGGGGTAGTGAGAACAGAGTAGCCAGGATGCCGAGAACATGTAGAAAGTGCAGGGAGGTCACGTGGCTGGTAAATGACTGAAGGCAAGGGTGTAGTGATTTCACTAGGCCAAAGAGAAATGATAAATGGGTGTTTATTGGGGATCACTTACACGGATAATAACAAAGAACTACGTGAGTACGTCTCTGCCCTTCCTTTTGGATCGGCTGACCCAAGAGAGAGAGACCATGCCTTCCCTCTTTCCAATTCCATCTGCCTGAAGCCATACCTGAAGGGGTGTGGCTACCATTACAAGTTCTCAGGCAAGCTACAAATGTGGAGCGCACAGCATTTTCTGTACTCCAGCTCATGATTCACTTTTTTGATGCTTGTGACGTGTAAAGATTTTGCCTGATTCACTTAGCCCATTTAGCCAGAGGTGTGAGCTTGCAGTTTGGTCACTGTAAGCCTCTGCTTGTCTCCACGGATTAGTTCAGGTGCTGCGAGGAGGGCTGAGGCCTGGGTGTGCTCAGCTGAGTGGCTTTTGCCAGGTAAAGCAAGTGCTACTGTCACCATCTGTACATTGGTGGATCTTTCCCGCGTGCCCCGCCCTGATGTTGCCGTCTCGTGGGCTTTAAGTATTTGCTGCTGGGAAATATAAACACTTCAGTAATTAATTTGGAGGTGATGGTGTTTTGAGCTAATTCTGCTGGTTAAAAATAAGGTTTGGTTCACAGAGATGAGTAAGTGCTAGAAATAAGTGAAAACAACTCGAAGGAGGAAAGTGGAGGGAGGTGCAGCATGTTAGCTGTTAGCTGAGACTGTGGCTTAAAAGGAGGCAATTTTGTTGGGGTTTGTACACAGTATGTGGTGTAAAGAACAAACCTTTCCCTTTTCTGCCACCGAGAGCCATGATGTTATCTGTGTAATTGAAAATAATCTTCTAAGGTTGCTCTTTAACTGGGTTTACACAATCCTCTTTCAAATCAGCTGCTATCTGCCCTTACATTTCACAGCAAATGCTGCTGTCTGCACAGCCCTTGCTAACAAGAAGATCAAGTGTAACTCTTTTCATGTTGGAACCAAGTAATGCCATTGTAATTATCCCTGTTGGTTGTGCTGTTGGGAGTGGGCTCCTTTCTCATCTGCATCCGTGAGGGGTGTAAGTCCCTGGTTACAGCAATGTGTGCTTTCTCAGGTATCTTAAGGATTTCTTTAACTCTCCCAAGCCCTTTAATTGTTTTATGGTTAGAGATATTTTCATAGCTGATTCAAGGTTATTGTTGGATGAGGTAGGTAGGGAGAGGTAGGTTTTAGGAATTTGTTTTTCTTCAACTATACCAGATGTACAAAAAAGCACTACCTTCTCTGTTTATGCCTTCACTGACCTCATTTCGGCAAAGTTAGAACAAACAGAATGCCTATTAAGCTGCAGTAGGCAGGTTTTGAATAAATGGTGGTGAAGGAGGTAAACACTAAGGTGTGCTACCAGGGAATGCTGTGCAAAGTGGTAGAATAGTCTTTGGAATTATTCAAGAACAAGTCATATTCTTGTGTGCTTAGGCTTCAGACTCTTCAAGACTGTGTGTCTGTGTAATACTTGTAAATCTTGTATTCACATTTTACTGTTACATTACTCCAATTGTGTTATTAATTAAAAAGAGATTTTAATTCTAGCTTAGCAACATATTCAGTGGCATTTTCTTCAAATCATAGCTGCTGATTGCTCACTTCCTCAGGGAAGATGTCAATCAACAGGCACATAAAGATAATGGCACATCAGATCCTATTTAGATTAGAGCATCAAATTGGGCTGAGACATCACAGGAAGTTCCTAGCAGGTGTTGTCTAAAGATGTTTTGGAACATGGACAAAGTTTGAGGACCTAAGGAAGGATAGCATAGGGAGGGAAGACACTGAAGGAACTTCCTGCACCTTGACTTTGGGGCTTCTTTTAAATAGAAGCCTCGTAGTTGGGATGTTTGGATTAAGAGCTGTTATACCTGTTTAAATAATGATGATGCTTTTAGAGGGTAGATTGAAGCTTTGGATGTAGCTCTTGAGGACAGAACCTTCATGGGTGATATTGGTACCTTATCAAAGAGGTCCAGGAGAGCACTCTCATCACTCCCATCCTGTGAGGACCGGATGAAAATGTGACATCTGGGAACCAGGATGTGGGCCTTCACAGACACTGACCATACTGGTAACTCATCCCTGAACATCTTAGTCTATTGAACTATATGAAATGAATTGTTCCTGTATGTAAGCTATCTAATATCCACCATTTCCTTGTTAGCAACACAAGTGGACTAAGAGAAAGCCCAAATTTTCCATTTGACACCACATGACAGTCTACACTACAGTCAAATCTAAATGTCCTTGGGTAAGAAATAATAGGTTTAAATCAAAATCAAATGGCCTGAAATGAATTTTGTGCAAATTTGAGAAAAGAGTTATACACTATATGCACATCAGTAATAAACAGCACATTTATGTACCATTAAAAACTAAATACTTAGTTATTTTAGGCTATCTATTGCCTTGATTAATGCCATTAGTAGGGATAATTGAAAATTGATTGACTCACTTAAACACCTTCCTAATCTCATTAACAAAACTATGATTATTCCATAAATACTTCATGTTGCATTTCACAAGCTACTTGTCAGTGTGTGCTTAAAACAACAACAACAATAAAGTATGTTCTGACTCTGTAGAATAACATTGTCATGATTAGTAAGTAGTAAGAGTCTGAACCTCATTCCTGATTCCCACAGGTGGCTGCCTTCAGGATTCTGCTGGGGTCTTCATTCACATCTGGGGAAGTGCATGCTGCCAGGTCACATCTGTGAGAGGCAGAGACCCAAACTGTGCATGTGCCCTTCCTTCCGTGCTGTGCTTAGACCAGCTCATTGCTTCCATGGATCACTACTTTAAAGACTTATGGGCACAGTCTTAGTTAAGTTCCCAATTTCACACCACGCTTAATGGAATAGACCAGAAAGAAACTCAAATCTGACTGTTAAAGGGCTGCTTCCTTTACCCACTGTCTTAGTTAGGGTTTCTGTTGCTGTGAAGAGACACCATGACCACAGCAACTCTTATAAAGGAAAGCATTTAACTGGGGCTGGTTTACAGTTCAGAGGTTTGGTCCATTGTCATAGTAGGAAGCATGGTGGCACACAGGTAGACACGGTGCTGGAGAGGTAGCTGAGAGTCCTACATCCAGATTGGCAGGCAGCAAGAGACACACTGGTCCTGGATTGAGTATTGAAACCTCAAACCCCACCTCCAGTGTTACACATCCTCCAATAAGGCCACACCTCCAATAGTGACACTCTATGGGCCTATGGGGGCATTTTCATTTAAACCACCACACTTTAAAAAAACAAGACTTCATGGTGCTTTGGAATCCCCCAAACTGCGTGTTCCTGTCGGATCAGCTGTTGGAGTTGACAGTATAGGGAGGAACTGAAAAGGCCTTTTTCTTAGGTCACACTTTGTCCCAAAGCTCTGAGCAGCATATCCTATAGGAGGAGGGAGGACTTGGTACTCAAATTTAAATTGCCCTAGAGCTGCTTTAATTTAGAAGTTCCTTACTGGATGGAGATGTGGCCAGCTGAATATGACATAGCTCAGCAGCTGTGTCCATCTCAAACATGCCTGTGCACATTAAACATTATCCTTCAACTAGTGCTAGGACGTGCAGCTTTATTAGGCATATGGTGTAAACAAAGCATGAAGGGAGGATGTTTACATAATAGCTTTGTTAGAGGTGTCAGCCTGATGTAGAGAGGGCAGAAATACATGTCTGGACTTTTCTTAATAAATGCTTGCATTTTCTAATTTGATTTCTCCCTGTTTTCCTGACTACTTGGAATGAATCTCTCAATTGCTTCCCTGTAGAATTTGTAGTATTGTGCCTACTGAGGATGACAAGTGATAAATGATTTGCTTAAAGTACCAAGAATATTGTGGTCATTTCAAAATGTGATATCCCAGGGATCCTGGACAGTGCAAGTATACAATTGAGGTGTGTGTGTGTGTGTGTGTGTGTGTGTGTGTGTGTGTGTGTGTGTGTGTGTGCTCATGTGTGACCGAGTGGCACATAGCGAGAGGCAGTTCTAGCAGAATTAAATCCATCTAGAAACAGTTCACTTGGTGATACCTGTTATGAGCACTTTTTCACCAGCCTGGACCCAGAGTCGCATCGGCCTCAAATAACAGAGACACTGTATTAGATATAAAGCTGTTGGCATGTTACTAGTATTTCTTATTGGCTAGCTCTGTCTTAAAAATTAACCCGTTTCTATTAATCTAAGTATTTCCATGTGGTCTTATCGGAGAGAGAGTCCGGACCTCTTCCCTGAAGTCCCTACATCTTGACTCTCCCTACTACATCTCCCAGAATCCTCCTTGTCTCCTAGTCCAGCCTATCTTGCCTTCCTATTGACCAACAGTGCTTTATTCATTAACCAATAAGAGAAACATATTTACAGAATGACATCTTCCATCAGATACCCTTGTAGGGAGGCAGCCAAAGTGAGTGTGCAAGAGTAGCCCTTGGAACAGGCAATGTCCTTTCTATGTACGTGTGCAGTATGTGTGCTGTTAGGAAATGATGTGGCTCTCACCAGAGTATAAAAAGTATTGAATCACTAAGTTGACTTCAAGCCATTTTGAGATGCTCCAGGGGGTGAAAAGTCTTTCTGGTGATGTAGTCATATGGAAGACTTCCTTCATAAAGTTTTAAATAATTTCTTTACATTTATTTTTGTATAGAATAAAGATAGCTTCCTTCAGAATAAAAACATCCTTAAAATTTTTTAGTGAGCTTGTTTCTGAGGTATCTGCTTTTCTTGCCTCAATTTTTTTTTTATCTGTGAAGACAATTTGATATCTCATATGTATCTGATCTGCAAGTATTTATTTTTGGGAAGAGAAACTAGGCTGGAGGGTAGGAGACCCTCGGGCCCTTCCCGTGTCTTGCAGCATACGGATGCTCGGTGTCTTGGTGTTGATAATTGTATTGGCCTTTCCTTTATCTCAGGGAGTCGGGGAAAGTAAGTGACACAATAGGACAAATACCTGAGGTTTTCTACCCTAAAAATACACATTATCATAATCTTAATTGCCATATGGCCCACTGCCAGACAGGTGGCTCTTGTTTTCTCTACTTTGTGATATTTGTAATCCTATAAAAAGCCCAGCATACCATTTCCACTGAGGATATTGCCCACAAATACTACATATTTGAACTTTGTTTGAGAGGGTCTCTTAACGCTAAGCTTGTATATTGTGATGCCTGTTAGTTCCCTTTGAAACAGTCATTTTTGTCCCAGCTTTTGGACCACAAGGTAGAGAACATAGCTAAAGTGATCAGTCCTGGCTAGGGAATGATAGCAGAACCAGGCAGTGTAGACAGGTGTCTGTAGGGACAGTGGCCCTAAGGGCAACAGAGCCTCACTGAGCTGGGGGTGTTTCATGTTGGGGCAGACATGCTGGTGTGTGCCCTGGGCAACACAAGTCAGGGTGGAGGATGTGACAGATGGCATTAGGGAGCATCAGACATCAGAGAGAGAGAGAGAGAGAGAGAGAGAGAGAGAGAGAGAGAGAGAGAGAGAGTTCTGCTCCTCTGCATCCATCAGGTAGTTCAAAGCCTCCTCAGCATGCACGCATAGTGTTAACATTCATAGCTATTATCTGGGATCCTGGAACAGTGTAAACTATAATCATTTGTCTGTATACGAGACAGTGTATACTAGGTTACATTTCACAAGGACTTGATTGTTAGAAGTATAAAATAAAATTTCAATCAAAGGTAATGCATTCCAGCTTTGTAGAAGATGCACTTAGCCAGGTCAGGCTACTTGCTCATGGCAGCAGGTTAATGAAGGGGTTGTCTTCAGCTTCTAAGATGGCCAATAAAGTAGAAAGAAAAAGAAAAACTGTGCATGCTCTTGATATGTCTTTACTGGGAAGCGTCTAGGGCAGATTTTGAGTAGAGGTCTTCTTGTTACAAGAGTCCACCACAGCATCCGTGTAACAAAACCCGCTCATTGTACACTTGGTGACAGTTAAGCAATCATTTCTTTATCTTTAGGCTTGTGAATGTCAAGGTTATCTCCCTCTGGCTTTCAGTGATAGCTGCAACACCTCATATAGTGCTTAGCACATAGAAGATGCTTAGTAACTTTCTGTTGTGTGATTGGTGAACGGATGGATAGGTGCATCTAAACATGGAGCAGATGCATCTTCTTTACCTCGGAGGGATAAAAACAGCATCTAGACAACATCCAAGAGAGGAAGAGCTTCAGGCTTGCTTGTGTCTACACATTGAGATGCCATTCATTGTCTTTCCAGTAACAAGCAGTCATACCAATGGAAATAACTCCCGTTTCTAATAATCTTTCCATATGACTATGCTGTGCCTTGCGGTGTTAGCCTTTGATACAAAGTTTAACAGTTCTGTGCTGTTCTACAAGACAGTAGCTTCTCCATCACTGTAAACTTAAGGCAAACGACAATTGTGAAGCCCACATTGTCTCATTAGCATGAGGGGTTGAAAAGTCTAGTGGGGTTAAGTTGTGTGACTCCAGCATCCTGTGGTTTAAACCTGCATTTAACAGTCTGTCTTTGACATATTAGATAAAGCCTAGTCAGCCCCAAGTGCCAGTGTCCTTTCATTCCTGATGTGGAACTTCTTTGTTGTCTTCTGTAGCTTTTGGGAAGGTAGAGTTGGTTTTCTCAATGGTCTGGTCTTGAAGCAAACAGGCCCTATTTCCTTCATTCTCAGTTTGTTTTCTGGTTAGCGTTCTGATGGTACAAGCTCTTTGTTCCTGGCTTCACTGCTGTTCGGACTCAAAGAGCTGACCTGTTCTTAAATAGATTTTAAATTTTTAATGAGACCATACCAATTTGTTTTCTGTTATGACTGCTACTCATATTGCTTGCACTAATAGCTATGTGTTCTTTAAAAGTGCAACAAACATTTCATTAATAATCTTAGTCCTATTAAAAGTACTATTTGTTTTATTCCCATTTTATAGATGATAAGACCAGGGCTTATGGAGGGTCAGTAAGCTCCTCAAAGCCATCCAAGTAGTTAGTGTCAAATTAAATTTACTTTGTGATCAATTTAAAAATGTAGAAATCAAGCCAGGTGATGATAGCTCATACCTTTACTCTAAGCACTCAGGAGGCAGAGACCAGTCTGGTCTACAAGTCAGTTCTAGAACAGCCAGGGCTACACAGAGAAATCCATCTCAAAAAACAAAAACAAAAAAACGAACAAACACAGAGATCTCCTGTACCCTTTCCTTACTTTCTCCCAAGATACAGTATGAAATCACAGTCAGGTACTGACACAGCTATAGTCAAGTCTATTTTCTGTCACCAGAAGGGTCTCTCATGTTGCCTTCTATTTTCACACTCACCGATCTATCTCCTTGCCCTTCCTGAATCATGTGACCCTTATAGCCCTGTTTCCATCATTTTACAGAATGCCACATAAATATGGTAAATATGGCTGTAACTTTTGGGGATTGGCCTTTAAAAAAATAACTCTTGATCACTCCTGAAAATTACTGTGTGCTTCCATTATTTATTCATTTTGTTGTTGAGTAGTCCACGACGAAGGTGATTGATCTTTGCCTTCTCCATCCTCCATTTCTTCCTCCTCCTCCTTTTTATTTGCAGGGTGGGGGCTAGAACCCAGGACCTTGTTCATGCTAGGCAAGTGTTCTGCACTGAGCTGTTCCTCCAGCTTAGTAGTAGCTACGAAATGTGACATCACCAAATAGTGGGGATAATGTAGAGAGAGGAGGTGGTTGAAGAGTTAAGTGAGCTCCCTCCTTAGGGGCAACAGGGACAGCAATACACTCAGGTTTTCAGTCAGTCAGCATGGGCTGCTGTGTAGACCTACCTGTGCATCTGGAACCAAAGAATAGCCACCCCAGATGCAAGGAGATAGACAGAGAAAATACTTAGAGTCTAAATCCTATTTCTGAAATGTCAGGTCTAGATTCCTGTTCAGGAAGTATGGTCACAATATAGAAGGAGGAAAATAAGCAGAACCCAACTTAAAACAAAACACAAAGCATGTGGTTCCCCCTTGAGTGCCTCAGTTGTGGTGAGGGATTACACTACTTCATATTTCAGAAACCATTAGAGGAGGGGGCATACACAATAAATCTTTAAAGTTTCCCCAAGTCACTTGGCTGATGGGCTTAAAGGCTCACTCAAACTGTCAGACGTAGAAATTCGGGCTATGTCTCTGAGCCTCTCTCACCATCAAATGTGTTTCTACAGCATACCTTTTCCTGAGAGTGGTTGTGATCAACTTTCTTTGTCCCCCAAGGCATTGAGATGTTAATCTTAATTCTTCTTTCCTGTGTCCTCTGGCTGGGTTGCAGGATACAATATCAATATATAAAAATCAATTGTGTTACTATATACTAGCAGTGAACAATCAGACACTGAAATAAAAATGCTGTTTTTACAATAGCATCAAGTATATGAACTACTTAGCAATAAATCTAATAAAAGATTGCAAGCTGGATTTTGTATGTTAGCAAGAGAATTTGGCTAAGCTTCCTAAAGCTCTGCCTTCAGTCCCTGGCAATGCCCAAAGAAAGATTGCAGAACCTCAATGGCAAAACCATAAAAATACTTCATTTTTGGATAAGTAAAAAAAAAAAAAAAAAACCTAAATAAATGGGGAACTACAATATGCGCATAGTAGGAAGACACAGTATTGTTATGATGCCTGTTTTCCCCCAAATGGATATACAGAGTCAGGATATCCCAGGAGGTTCTGATACTGAAAAGGTGACTCGGAAAGCCCATTTAGAAATGGAGAGAACACAGAATAGCCAAAACAGTTTTAGAGTGGATAGATAAGGCTGAAGGAGGATTAAGTCTGATTTGAAGGCTTCTAAAACAATAGTAATCAAAAGGACTTGGTACTGGTCTCCTAACAGACACATAGGCCAGTGGAACAGGAGAATCAGTAATAGACCCACAACTTTATAAACAAACTTCAGATGAAGATGCAAAAACATTTTGGCAAAAAGTTTATTTAACGAATAAATGAAGACAGAACTATTTCTTATGTAGCATTTAAAAACTGAGCACTTGAAACTACAACTCATAGAAGACAGAACATGCTTTGCTGGGTGGGTTGGACAAAGATTTCTTTGGCATGATCTAGTGTACAGTCCATTAAAAAAAAAGTCAGTATACCAAACATCACCAAAAAAGCATTCAGTTAAGAATGAAAAATAAGCCACAGATTAGGGGGCAAAGTTAAGCTCTTATGTCTGATTTGCAATTCCGAATACACAAATTACTCTAAAATTTTATGAAGAAAACAATCCACTAAAACAGGAAAATGATTTGAATAGATACATCACTAAGGAAGAAATATGGGTGTCAAATATGCACATGAAAAGATGCTGACTGGATTAGTATTAGTGAAATACAAATTAAAAGCTCCAATGAAATCATACAATAGTTTTATTAGAGAGGCTATGATTAAGACAAGCCTTACTAAATGTTAAAGAAATCTATAGAAGAAATGGGACTTTATCTATTATGTACTGTTAATAGGAATATAAAATATCATGTCTGCTTTGGAAAACAGTTTAGCAGTATGCCACAAAAGGAAATATGTACCTGTCATATGATCTACATCCTCCCATTCCTAAGTATGTACCCCAGAGGAAAGGAAACCTGCTGCATGAAAACTTACATGTGAATCTTCATAGCAGTGCCCTTGATAATAGCTGCAAGCCTTAGTCAACCCCATCACCAGTGGAAAAGATAAATTCACAGCTGAAAGTCCAGCAATAAAATGTAATGAACTATTGATTTCATGCAACAATGTAAATTCATCTTAAGATGATTATGCGAAAGCATGACTTCATACTCTCAGAAATGATGATGTCCTATAATATTAGGAAGGAAGTCAGTGGCTTGAGTGGGAATGGGGATGGGCAAAGAGAGGGGTGGGTATTAAGTAGAGCTGGCAACTTTGAGAAGTGGCTGTGTCCATTATCCTGACTGTTGTGATGGTATCACAGGTAAATACACATGAGAATATTGAGGAAAACCCACACTTTAAAGTGTGTGTTTTATTGCATTTGAATTAGTTTCCAAAGAGCTGTTGAAATTGTTACTGTTGAATGCTATGACAGCCAGAAGATCATAGGTGCTCCCGGACTTTGCACAGGTGCTCCAGCCCACAAGGGCTATGAGTCCACTTTTTCCAGTGGAAATGGCAGTAGCTCAGCTGAGAAAGTTGAATGAGCATTGTTAAAGCTTCTACAAAGATAAACCACTCTAGGTAGAGCAGCAGGGAGTAAAGATTGAGGCAAATGATGGAGCATGGCAAAAATGTGAGTATTCCCAGGGAAGGCAGTGTTCTGGCAATCGTGGAGGTGGGTGGAGAAGGAGCTAGAGAAGGAGAGGGAGGCCAGACTACACGGTTCATCTTGTCATCCTGTAGTGTGAGGATATTAGCTCACAGGCACTGGAGAGCTGCTAAAGGTGTTTAATCAGAAGAGTGCCAGGCCATGTTTCTGTTCAGGGAAGATTATTCTCACACCAGAATAAATGTTCATGAAGATTAAACAACAACAACAACAAACAAACAGGATTTTATTTCAGAATTGTTTCCAGTCATAAAGATTTTATTGGAATACTTCTTGTGTAATTATTTTGTTTGAATAGACTTTGGAGAAAATCACATGTCAAATCATGTACCAAATGCCAGACACATAGTTGCATGCATGTGGAGCTACATCCTTGATTGCCTTGGCTTTCTCTTACCTCAGTAACATAGAAGGCACTTTTGTCAGTATTATTCCAGGAGCCTTTTGACAAAAGTTTCCAGATAAGAGATTTTTGCCTAGATCTCAATTGCAAAGATGCCCTGCACAGAATTCCACCAGAGTGGAGTTATGAATCAAGGTTGGCAGCCTGGAAGTTTGGAAAATTTCTCAATGTGTTTGGATTCCAACACTGCAAGCTTTAAATGCAGGCTCCTCTCTCCCTAGAGTGCTGTGCAAAGTGCCCTGTAATAGATGTTGGATGCCATCATCGCAAGGACAGCACTTCATCCTCAGCTTGGATGATACAGTTTGGGCACCATTAAGGGATGCTGGAATTACAGTGCAGGCAGGACCACTGAAGAATGGAGAACCCTGATGGTCACATCTGCCTGTCTCCACCCTGCATACTTTACTAATCTTTGGGCACTATGTCTGCACTGTGCCGAATTTTGTTTTTCTTTCAAGATATAAAGCTTCCTGTTTTTCTGCCTCTTGGGAATGGGCTTTTAGTCATGTGTTGGTAAAGTGTCTGCAGGGGATACCTCTCTGCATCTGGGAGACACATACATATTTCCTAAAGTTTATAATTTTTTTAATTACTGCAGTTTAAAAAAGCAGCTTCAGCATTTGGATGTTGGTGAATTCTGGACATAATGATGAACATTCATTTTACAGTGTAATGGAATTGAGATATATGTCGTATGATTTGAATATTGGTTATATTATGCTCTGAGAGAGTTGAAATCACATACAGCAAGGAGGCTTGAATTAGAAAAACTGAAGCAACAGAACAATAGAAGGAATACACAAAACAGTGAAATATCATTGAGCATGTCTTCATGTCATAATTTTGTCTTGATGATGAAGTATACTCAAATACCTATAATCGTGGGGAAACAAAGTGTTTCTTATCATTATTTTCACTATAAAATGACACCACCATTCTCAGAGATCAGTGGTAAGTGAAGGGTTAAATTAAGCCACTCCTACTAATTGTAGGTTGAGGAGCAGGGCTTGTTCCCTTCTGCAAACCAGGTGAGGAAGCTCTGCTCCTGTTGTGTTGACATGGGCCTTGTTGTCATATAGTCTAACATCTCCATGGTTACTTTCTCCAAGGTGAGTTCCAGCAAGGGCCTCAGAAGGCACCTGTATACACTTGTTTAAGGAGCAAAGTTGTGTTTATCCCTAGAGTACATCAAAGAACTTTTCCAGACTCTTGGTTCTTTCTAGCACAGGAATCTTGTGGTTATAAGGTCCCGAGATGGTAACTCAGTGGAAACAAATGAGGCTGGGTTGGTTTCTTTCTTGTCCTCATCAGCATCAAATGTCTTCATGGAAATGGTAAACTGGACTGATGCCACTTCATGTGTACTAAATATTCCATAACATTCTGACTCAAGAAGGGTGAAGAAGTTCTTTGTAAGTTGATGGGATACTATTACAGTGACTACACTTGCAGTAATACCTAGTCATTGCAAAGTGTGCATACCAGGCACTTTTGCATGTGCTTTACCTGTGGTTACCAATATGAACCTTGTAACACCCCTGGGAGGTAGAGTCTCTTGTTTTCCTGATGATACGCATGTTAGTTACAACCTTTGATAAATTAAGTGACAGAGCTCGGAAGTAGAAGAGTAAAATTCAAACCCAGGTAGTCTGTTGTTAAGACTCAGTGTCTTGAAGCAATCTGCTGATTGCCTCTTGGTAGTAGACTCTTTTAAAGAAATAGTATTGAAGACAATATATTTAAATGACATTAACAACTAGGGCAGTGGTATTGCTATGAGAATTGAGTGTTCACAATATGAAATATTACACTGAGTACTTGCAGGTACTATGTAGTGCTCTTTGTGTAGTGTTTAATCCTCTTAATGTTTTGAGGAGGGAGCTGCTTGGGTTTTTTTTTACCCCCAACATATCACAAACCCAGACATGTGTGGGCAGTGGGGGGATCTTAGTTGAGGAAATGCCTCCATAAAACTGACCTGTAGACAAGGCTGTGCAGTCTTGTTTTGAGTGGTGATTGATGTGGAAGAGCCCAGCTCATGATGGGGTGCTGCTACCCCGGGCAGGTGGTCCTGGGTTGTATGAGAAAGCAGGCTGAGCAAGCCATGTAGAGCAAGTCAGTAAACCCTGTTTCCTTGTGGCCTCTTCTTCAGTTCCTGCTTGCAGGTCCCTCCCTTGAGTTTCTGCCCTAATATCGGTGATGGATT
Organism: Phodopus roborovskii; assembly: GCF_943737965.1. Classification (NCBI taxonomy): domain Eukaryota; kingdom Metazoa; phylum Chordata; class Mammalia; order Rodentia; family Cricetidae; genus Phodopus; species Phodopus roborovskii. The sequence continues at coordinate 37,201,495 of NW_026126511.1, read as the reverse complement.
GTGGTCTGAGGGTTCTAAGGTAAAACAAACCCTATCCTCCCCGGGTGGCTTTTGGTCATGGTGTTTGATCACAATAGTATTTCACTGCACAAAATATGGTCCATCATAGTGAGAAGTCAGTGAGATAATGAAGAAACAATGCTAACTGGTTTGCTTTTTCATGGCTCGCTCAGCCTACTCTTTTATAAAACTCAGGACTACCACCTGGTCCTGAGGGCTGGGCCCAACCACATCTAACATTAATTAAGAAAATTCACTACAGAATTGCTGGCAGGCAATCTGATGGAGATAATTTCTGAGTTAAGGTTCCTTTCCCCGGATAACTTCAGCTTGTGTAAAATTCAAAACAAAACAAAGCAAAACACAAACAAACAAACAACAACAACAACAAAAAAAAACCCAACTAACTAGGAGAATGGGGTAAATTATCATTCAAATTGTATAGAGGAGAAAACAAGGTTTATAGTGGTGAGTTGGTAAATTTGATTTAGTGCTCATAAGCCAAGTCCTTGACAAAAAGTGTTTGTTTTCAACCCTATAGTAAAAAGTAATAAAAATAATTCAAGTTAGCCTATTATACATAAATCATGCAGTTAGATTTGAACTTTATAAATATGCAAGTAACATATACTAGAGTTCTATACATATAAATCCTGTATATATCAGCTGTTGTGAATTCACAAATAGTATTAATTTTCACATTTGAAAGTGTCATAAAGGATGGACTTTGTGGCTATATAATGCTTTCGATGCTTGGGCCAGATTGCCGGGAGCAGAGTTCTTAGCCTCTTGTGCCATGGACTTCTTCAGCTGACTGCTGGAATCTGTGGCCTTTTCCTCAGAGTGAAGTGTATAAATGTATTAAATACCAAGCCTGATAGGGATACAGTTATAATGAAATAGTTGTCAATGTATTAAAAACATAATTGGGTTATAGCAAATTACATATTTTTTGTTAACATATGTTAGATCTTATAGTGGCTATAATGGCCACTATGATGGTGATGAACATAGAAAATTCTTTGACACACTCAATGCAATGAGATGAAAACACTCATGGCTTCTGTTGGTGACAAATATACACGTGCTGTTAATACTTACATGAATGCTCTTGTTGACCCGAAATAATAATTGATTCTAATGTGAGTTTAAATACTTCCCTGAATTCTATCCATAGAGCTCCTCAAGCTTCAAGGACAGTTTAACAACCTCTGGAAGGTGCTGCTGAATCTCATGCCCTGCAAGGGTCACATGTACAGTTCCTGGTGCTCTCCATGTGTGGATGTTCAGATGCTTTGTGCCAACGTTCTGAAAGGATCTGGAGTTGTCTTACTGCCCCATGCTAAAAGGTTCTCCCTGGACTGAAGGTGTAGAAATATTTTCTTCTATGCATGGCTTGATAGTTACTTGCCTGCTTATGAACTACAGTGATGCAGTTCTCCTCATCCTTGAGCTTATGTTTCTGAGAGAAGGCAACAACAGGTACAGAAACATGCTCTTAAGGATGAGGATGGTACACAGGTGACAGGGAGACTTGGTGAGGGGGAGCAGAAATGACAATGGCAGTTCAGCAGAGATGTTGGTGATAAAAAGAAATTATATATTAGAGGGGAATAGACTCGTGGAGAATGCCATTTACCCCCTTCCCCCTTGTACATTCATAGTATCATATGCTACCATGGCATGCTGGTTTATCTATTCAGAAGCATAATGGAGTATCTACTTCGTGTCAGAAATTAAGCTATCATTGACATGGCATTGCAATTTCAGAATTCTTTGAATTGTACCTGCTTTTTCAGAGGACAGGCCTAGGGTGTGTTGTGGTGATGAAGTGGTTGCCAGGGGAGAGGCTATCATTTGCATTATCGCACTGGGTACCATTTACTTTTGCCTCCCTTTCCAGCCTTCTGTCCTGGAGGGGCAGATCCAGTAACTGAACAGTTTAGCTGCTCCAGTTTCAGGCAGCTAACTTGGAGCTAACTTGGGACACTGACTTGAACTAACATGATATATAAAAATGGTAATTTTTCAACAGAAACTTGATAAATTTGTTATGGGAGGATTAACTGCATTCTGAAGTTTGGGTTGCTGTCTGGAAGCAAGAAAATGGATTTCTGGTTAATGGATTTGGAGGCAGATTTCTATGTGCTTGACTGGCTTTTGAAGAATTGGCCATGAACTAGGAGTTCTCTCAAAAATCTGTGTGCCCTTCTGTTTTTATTCTGTGTTGTTTTATTTAATGCTGTTCAGTAATTTGTAGGCTCAATTTATTTTATTTTGCCATCTACCTTCTTTTTCAGAAATCCTTTGTCACATTGTCTCACACCTATATGGTCTTTTTTTTATGTCATGAAGTATTTTCTCTTGTGTTTATGGTCAGGCAATGTTCTTATTCCTACTTCCCGTTAGTGTGATTGACTAACTACTACCTTGCTTAGAGCCCCCACTTTTGACATTACAAATATTGTTATAAGTATTCACATATCTTGTGATCTGAGTAATTATTTTAAAAGTGTGTGTGTGTGTGTGTGTGTGTGTGTGTGTGTGTGTGTGTGTTGATTGTAAAGTTAAATGGAATTTCAAAAGAAAACAGATATGCTCATAATTCTGTCATTTATGCCTGATGGCTTTGATTTGTATATAATTTCTATCAAAACTGACCCTTCTGTGGTCCTAGTTTTATATCTTCATCATTTTGTATCTTGCTGTCCACATTTACTATTACCTTGTAAGTACTTTCCCATGTTGATGCATTTTCTAGTGGAGACAGACTGATCTTTGACTCTGAGCAACTGTCAATCATTTTTCTGTTGCCTCTCTCCCAGTGCCTCCCCATTTCAGGTGCTGCTTTACCTCTCCTCTTAATACAGCCTCTCTTGAGCTGCTTCACTCCCTTTGCTCTTGGAAAACCTGACCAGACTCTGCAGGCACCCTGACAGCCCCTCTGCCAGGGGCTCAAGTCCCTGTCATTGTACTGTTCATAAGCAAATGATGATTATTTGTGAATGAATGTGTGGGGAGTTCTTGCACTAGGAACTTTCTTCAGACACTGTCTTCTTGAGAAACCATGGTAATCCATACTGCTCAGACATGTCGTTGCTGTAATTTATATTCACAGCCATTTACACAGCATATTATTTAGGCATTTCAGCACCAAGGAGAGTGACTGTTTGCTTAAGCTGGGGTTCAAGGTCAGTGGAGGATTTACTGTTTAGGCCTCTGTGGTGCTGTTGGCAAGATGTAATTTTTCCATAATAGATGAAAAGCCAAACCCTGAATAAACACACTTTAATAATGGTGAGAGCATTCGCAGGGCTGTACACTGAGGAAATATTAAAGTTCGCACTCCTGTAGCTTAGACCTAATTGAAGCAAATAGTGCTCATATTTACATTTGGGTTGCTTGTTTTAATATCAGTTGTTGGAATGCTTCGTCACATGTCACCCATCTCTCTACACACAACTGCTTAGCAGTCCATTCCAGTGTCCTGCCTGCTCTGTGTCTTTCTTCTAGGGCCTCTGTGTGCTTTGGAAATCCTCAGTGTGGTATCCTAGGCTCCTTTCCTCCATACATCCCAGTGCTGGAAGACACAGCTTCCTCATTAGTGATTGGTTCACTGGGGGAAAATTACTTCAGGGACTTATTAGGGTGAGCTAAACTCTCTTTGTCTGTTTCTATAACAGGCTTGTAGAACCATGACAACGGTGCCCAGAACCTGTTTTCCCAGAAGCCCTGAAGTCTGAGGCTTTTACTGGAAAGGAACATTAGCTCATGCTCCTCCTCATGCCCCAAAGACTGAGATTTTCACTGAGATGGAAACACTCTCTGGGATGGAAAGCAGTGGAGAGTGCTTTGTTCAGAATAAAGAAAAAAAAAAAAAAAAAAAAAAAAAAAAAAAAAAGAAGAAAGAAAGAAAATAAACAATACCTGCCCCCCACTCCCCAAAAAGGAAACCTTGTTCAGACAAAGGAGCCATGGATCCAGACTCATCTCCTCCCTGCCTGTCTAGCCCCTTTCTAGCTCCACCCCCCACCCCCAGCCAGGGAGGGGATTAAAGCTCTTCAGGGGACACTGGAGCTGCTGGGGCTTCTCCCAGTGTCACTGGATGAGCTCCTTGAGTTGTGCCTTGACCATCTTCTCAAGGGCTTTAATAGAACTTGAGGATTTGTGCTTGAGAGCCCCCTGGCTGGACCTATTAGAAAACGTAGCACAAAGCAGGCTTAGAGAGCTTCTGAGTTGATAGAAAACATGGGTCTCCTGTTTCCATGGAAAATGTTCCAGTGCGTATGGCCACAGGGTGCCTGCATCCCATCTGCCCTTTGATTTCTTTTCCACTCACCTGTGATGAAACTTACTGTTGTACAGCACCGTGTTTGCTGTTAGTCCTTTTGTTTCTAAGGAATAGTCATAGCTTTTCAGGTACACCCCTCGGGTAAGATTATCAAAGTAGCCTCCTGATTACTTTTTCTGCTCGCCCTAATTTCTCCCCAGCTGTCTATCATACAAAAGCCAAAGAGATCATATTATAGTTTTCCCCAGACCGAAACTGCAGTTTGTGAACCTCAAAACCCCAGACATCACTTAAATTTTTTTCTGACCCACTGTATCAGGTACTTTTCTGTTGCCATGACAAAACGCCATGACCAAAGCATTTATAGAAGGAAGAGTTTATTTGGGGTTATATAGTTCTAGAGAGGTGGTAAGTGTTTACCATGGCAGCAAGCGGCAGGTGTGGTGGCAAGAAAGGAACTTGGGAACTCTCACATTTTCAGATGCAAGCATGATGCAGAAAGCAAATTAGAGTAGGTGAAGGCGTTTTACTCCCCAATCTTTCTTCCAGCAAGTCCACACCACTGAAACTTTCCTAAATAGCACCACCAACTGGGAAGCAAGTGTTCAAATGCCTGAGATGTTGGGGGACATTCCCATTCAAACCACTGAATGTATCCATGCCCAGTGACTCAGCAGAACCTATCAGTTCAACTTGAGAAAGGTCTAGATTTTATCACTTCTTACATCCCCCTATGCTGAAGGAGCCACCACAGTTATTATTATACTTCTTAGGGAGTGATGGTTAATTGGCTGTGCAAACTTGAGTAGACTATGGGTGTCCAATTAACTGCCAATATATTTACCAGTAAGAATTCTACCTGATTTATAGTCTCCTACTCTGGACTATTGAGACTTCATATACTGTTCCTTTTGTTCTCAGGTCTTGGGTTTTAACTGGGTCTGTATCATAGGCTGTTTTGGTGAGCAACCTAACTAAAATGTTACTGCATTATCCTTCTGTGAACAAAAGAATATTGGTTCATTGTTGATCTTTAACATATCCCCAGTACACTGAGGAATTCTGGCACAGAACAATCACACAGAGAATATTTGTTGAATGAATGGATCATGTTAGATGGCAGGGAACAGCTGGTGTCAATGAATCTACTATGAAAGAATTGGTAGATGATATAGATGTTTTAAAAATGTGTCTTTGTAGATTAATGGGCATGACCCTTGAACGGGCAGCCCTGTTCAACTATGCAGATGAAAAGTGGGGATCGTGGGTGCTAGCTGAAAAGTAGGTTCAGATAGAAGTGGGGTAGACCATGTAAGCAGAGGCAGGTAGGGTTTAAGACAGCAGTACTTTGCAGTTATAATCAAAGCAAGTGCTACGATGAGCTGCTTATTAGCGAAATTACTGTGAATATGTTAGTTTCAAGACTTTCGAGACAAAATATCATTCACATATGCTTGCTGTAATGAGCTACCACAAGAAGGAATTGTACACACAGAACCCAGGGAGACTTCACTACCATCTTGCTCTCTTCAACCTTAGCTTCCTTTGTACCCCCCACCCCCAAACACATCTAATATACAACTGATTGTAAAACACTTCTGTCTGGAAAGTAGTAAATAAAAATGTTGTTCCTATAAAATATATATGAGATGTGAGGCATATAATAGAGATGATGTAAGTCTTACCTATCAACCTTTATAATTGGTTAAGAACCAGCTCCATTGTTAGTCTATACAGTATGAGAAAAACAGCAGCTTACCTTAGAATAGACACTTTTAGAATATGATTTTTTTCATATAATGTTAAAGAGATTTTCTATAAATTATTATATGGACTATATAATTGGCTGCATAACTGCCTGTTATTATGTTGGAAAAAACTGATTAAAGGCTTTTACATGTAAAATACTAAGGCTGATTTAGAAAATTGCTCTCTTCTAGATGATATCATATACTGTGTACTCTTGGGGCCTGAGTAAAAGGGCTTTTCACAAGAAATAGTGTGACATTTTTAATGCTTTATGATTGTATTTGGAAAATGGCATCTTTAAAATAGCATTTTTCCTAGCCATTTCACTTAAAGTACACAGAATTTGTAAAGAAACTAATTATGATGATAAATTTAGGTCTAAATTAAAGTTGAAATTTTTCAGAAAGAACAGAACAGTGGTTTAAATGTATAGGCCCCATTTTCTTCCTGAACTGATTTAAGTGAAGCTGAGTCCATGGTCTGTGTGGGATGTGGGAAAGAATGAGAATCAGCCCCCCACATCTACCTGTGTTTGCTGTGTAAGGGTCCATTGTGTATTCACTGACATTGGAAAATTAGATATATGGGAATTTAAAATAATAAAAGTCAAATAGATTTAGGGTATTGGCTTTTGTGGTGACATGTATAATTACTCAGATGGTTCCTTCTAGATGGTCTAGCCTAGTATCCTTCCTTGTTGAATGTGTTATTATATATAAAGGTATATGTTCTAGGTAAAGTATTTAACTTGTGCCAGTGGGTGGTGTCCTTAGCCAGAGATGAGTCCTGAAGAAGTCATCCCATTTATTTGGATTAATTTTGCAAAGGGGCTCTATCACTGGTCTCAAGTCCTTGCTTTTAATGTCTGAGATGTGTGAGCTTCCATTAACATTCAGAACAATGGGGAAAGACCAAATGTCAAGTTGGTGCCTGATGCTGAGGTGTCTTGACTTCATTACACACATCATTGCGTTGATATTGAAAAGCAGAAGATGCAATAGAAAATGCATTTGTTGGTCAGTAGGTTTTGTGTGTGTGTGTGTGTGTGTGTGTGTGTGTGTGTGTGTGTGTGTTTATGCATGTAAGACTGCCTTGTACTAGAAGTCTGAAGAGTGAATTAGGCCTGGGTTTGGGACTATACCTTCTGGTTCATCCAAGTTCAAGTTGGCTGCAAGTGGTATTTCAGGATTGAGGCGGAAGAGGACGTTAACAATCATTTTTGTGTCTTTTCATCTTCAACCTGGTGTCCTTGTGCCTCCATGTTTTTTATAAAGACTGAATGTTACAATGTTCACTTACACTGAAGTTGGAGAGGCAGAGTAGGAGTGTGTGTGTGACTATGATCAAGATTCATTGTATACATGTATAAAATTCTCAGAGAATAAATACAAATATTTAAGCGGTATTAATTTAAGCTGGATAAAGTTTTTTCACATACTGAGTGGCACTTGAGTTTGTCCACAACTGTTTGAATAGGAACTTAATTCATGACGATTTTTTTCCCCAGAAATCTTGCTCTTCTTGTGTGGTTCTTTAGCCACACAGAGAAGGGACACTTCTTATTCCTGGGATCAAGTTTGGACATGTCTATCATAGTATTTCTGGACATTAAAAATTTTTTTTCATCCAGTGAATTGATTGTTAGGCTCAAATCATTCTAACATTAGAAAAATAATTTTTAGTACCAGCACACTAGACACACAACCTGTTGCATAGACTTTTTTAGAGGGACTATAGAAGGGTACTGTGCTTCAATGTACTGACAATTTTTGATAATTTCCTTTGCCATAATGTGGGAATATAATATATATATTAAAGCTCTTCGTGTTTTGTAGCCATAGCCTACATTAATAATTAAAAGATCAATAAATGCACTAAAGAAAAACTTTCTTCCCAAGTATAAATGTGTACAATTGAATCAATAAGGTACATTAAAGGATGTTCCCTGCAACCAAGCTTACTGAAAGGACACGGAGTGGATTTTTAAAAAGTCAATAAAAGGAGGAAAATGGAAGGAGGAGTTGGTCCTGAAAATGGGTTTTGATGATCATTCTCTACTGCTCAATTCCATTTAATAATGCTACACTTTTATAGGAAGTGGGGGAGTGTAGATCCTTCCCAACACTGTGCTTGTGGTCAGAGCTAAATGGATGACTGAAGGCTGATATTTTAAGCCTCAACCTTCAGTGATCTCTTCTGGTATGATTCATTCTCTCTCTCTCTCTCTCTCTCTCTCTCTCTCTCTCTCTCTCTCTCTCTCTCACACACACACACACACACACACACACACACATCTGTTAGTGTGTATGTTTATATGTGTATTACGAGCACTTTTTCCACCACCCTGGTCCTAGAGCTGTGTTGGCTCCAAATAACACACAGAGACACTGTATTAGCTATAAAGCTGTTGGCCTGTTACTAGTGTTTCTTATTGGCTAGTTTTGTATTAAATATTAACCCATTTCTATTAATTTAAGTGTTTCCATGTGGTCTTATCTTACTAGAGAGAGGGTCTGGCCGACCTCTGCTCTCTCAAGTCTCTGCATCTTGAATCTCCTACTACATCTCCCAGAATCCTCCTTGTCTCATAGTCCTGGCTATCTTGCTTTCCTATTTGCCAACAGTGCTTAATTCATTAACCAATAAGAGAAACATATTTACAGAATGACATCTCCTATCATCTCTTCTTTTCTGACTAAAATAAAAAGAGTTTTAACCTTAACATAGTAAAATATAAACAAAACAGTTATCAAATAAGAACTATAGTTAACAATATTTAGTTCATTAACATGATTAAGAATTAAAGAAAATATTATCTATCTTTGTTAGTCTAAAGTCTTCTATGTAACTTATCTTTTATCCTAACTAAGGAAAACTATAACCCTAACTATCTGTCTTCAGCTCCATCAAAGACCACAGAAGGATAATATGTAAGCTCTAGAAATGACAGAGACATCTTGCTACGTGGTCAGGCATCCAAATTCTTCTGCAATATTTTCTCTTCAGCCTATAGGCCATAGTGTGTCTGGCAGACTCCTCAGCAAAGCAGGAAACTTTAAACTTTAAACTGTCCATCTGTATTGGCAGTTTGCCACTCACTTTTCTTGGTGTCCTGCAGACTGTCTGGCAGACTCTTCCATGAAGCAGGAACCCTGTATCAATGTCCATCTTGTATCAGCAGTCACTTTCCTTGGGTCCTGCATGCCCAGTTTATACAGCATAAAGTCAAATAGTCCAGACAAAAGCAGTTTCTTGCCAAATGGCTAGTCATGCCATATTGGGAGTAAACTCCATAACAAGTTTCTTTGATGTCCATCTTCCTTTCTGAAGCAGGTGGTGTTGTCTGGAGCAGTTGTGCCTCACTGCTAACAAAAACCCTAAACTATTTTAAATGGACATACTCTCTAGGTTTTTGAAATGTTTGAAGAATGTCTATCCAATTGAAATATATTTCTATGTACTAGAAAACCTAACCAACCTAACTATAAGCTTTGACTATCATAGGTAACTATCTACATTACATTTTTAAAGGAGCTATATAATCAGAATACCTAAACAAGAACAGAAATTTACATATTACAAAATTGACCTTTAATGAAGATCCATTCCAAAATATTCACTTCTATACCATAATCCCCTTTTTACCTTTAAAATGAGATTGGTTGTGGTCATTAACCATTTATAACCATTATAACCCCATATAAAGGAAAGCAAACATTTATAAACAATATTTGGGAATTTGGGCAACATTCTTTCCAAACTGCTTCCTGGCGGTAGGGGGCGCTGTCATGGGGATCCTAAGAAGATGCAGAAATCCTGGCTGTAGTGGTCTGCAAGTCTGCCTTGTCCCAGCTGTTTTGCATGTTGGATCAACTGGGACACTGTTTCAGGGGGTCTTGTTTGATCAAATCATGTTAGTCTGGAAGGAATCCATTCTCGTTTGAAAAGTTTGGAACAGATGCATGGGATATATTCACAAGTATGGGGGATGCTGTAGAAGACAGAACTGGAGAATTTTCTATTAGTTATATTTTTAAAGGTCTCTGGAGCTTAGTTTTACAGATGAGAAAATTATGCTGAAGATACATCTGTGAGACACCACTGCCAACCACGGCCTGGGCAGGCTTTCCACCAAACTACAATCCACATATTGTTCAACCTTTATGGGGTGGGGGGATGATGGCACTTGGTTACAACAAGCTTCAAACAGCCCAGCTAAAACCAGATCTGATTCAGAGGAAAGGAAGAAAAAGGGGAAGGGAGGAAGGAAGAAGGGAAAGAAGAAATTGATCATTTAAATGTAAAATCGAGAACATATTCCTACACTATAAGTCAAAATACTCGACATGGACCAGGAAGATGGTTCGGTAGGAGCCCTTGTGACTAAGCCTGGACTAGGTTCAATCATTGAGGCTCAGATTGTAGAAGGAGATAACTGACAAAACTGACTCTTAAAAGTCTTATCTTGACCTCTATATGCCCATTTTTCCACTTGCTGCTGATTTCATTGAAGTACAGACTTACCGTTGATATGCTCATATCTGCAGAGTTAAAAGTAAGTTCCTGTGGGTTCTCCGGGTCTTAGTGTCCTGAAGCACATAAAAAAACAAGGCTGGAGGTTGACCATTGACACTTTTGGATTCACTCCTCATGGTTCCCTTAGGAGGGAAAGCAGGATGACTCCTAAGTCCCAGTGATACTTCAGGTTTGAAAGAGTTGAATTGCATTAGAAGTTTTTTGTTTCTTATCTGATGGTGGATAAAAATGTCTAATATGGAAGGTTTTAGCCACTGGGATAGTCCACCCATTGGGAGTAATTTCCATGTTGTTCTATTTGAATGTAAAACAAAACAAAATAAAACAGAAGACCCAATATTGGAAGAGTCATCTTTTGAACTGATTTTCTAAAGGCTCCTATTAAATGGGGTGGCTTAAAAGAACAAGGAAGGACAGGTGTTGGTGGCTCACACCTTTAATCCCAGCACTCAGGTGGAAGAGGCAGGTGGATCTCTGTGGGTTCAAGGATAGCATTGTGTACAGAGTGAGTTCCAGGACAACCAGGGCTTTTACACAGAGAAACCCTATTTTAAAGGAAAAACAAAACAAAAACAAAAACAAAAAACCAAAAAACAAACAAACAAAAATCAAAAAACCCACCCCCCAAAAAAAACAAAGGAACAAGCCAAAGAAATGCCTGGCGTTTTGCAGACTAGGGATCTGAAATTGTGTGTTTGCAGGCTGTGTTCCCCTTGGTGCTTGTAGGAAAGAATCCTTGCTCCCTTTATCTTCCTTTGGTTTGCTCAGCACCATTAGCCAACCTTGGCTGTGTTCCAGCACTTAAGTCCCTGCCTCTGCCACTTCAAGACACTCTGTCTACCTTTCTTTTCTCATAATGACATCAGTCATATTACATTAGGATTTGTTCAATGACCTCATCTTAAAAGACTGCTTCCAGATAGAGCCAGATCCAAAGGTACTGGTTGTCAGGATGTCCACATATTTTTTTTGGGGGGGGGGGAATTCAACTGATAATAATTTCTGACTTTTTTTTCCCCATGTTGAAGATGTAGCAAGTCTTAGGGAAAGGGGGTCAGCTGGAGGCTCGGCTATCCCAGCAGTATATTTTGGAAAACAATTTGTCTGTACAAGATAAAAGGAGAAAGCTTTTTAAGAGAGTGCTTTTGGTGCACTGAAAAACTGGGTCTCCATTTTTCTTTGGAGCATCCAGACAAAGTCCAGGCTAAACCGCCACATCGGGTAGGGCTTACTCTAATGCCTTTTGATGCTTCTGACATGTTTGTAAAGCCCAAGATTCATTTGTGTGGAGAGGTTATTATCTTTTAGCTCTTTGTGTAGAAAATAACCCAGCTGATGGTGTCTTCCAATAGCACAGCCTCTGTGCCTTCCACAAAGTGGTTGCTATTAGGTCTCTGAGCTACTTTTGCCGCAGAAGGCATTTTATGTACCATTTGTTGTGTGCTTTTTGTTTTGTTATTTTCCCATATGGTTGGTACACAATTATTTGAAGGGTATGAAGTCTTTATATTTTTGTTCAGCAACCCTATGATACTCAGACTTTGGTAGGGGTGGGTATGTGAAGATATGAACATGTATCTTTTAGTCATGAATTGAAGATACCTGGCCTGGAACTAGCTGAGCAGCCCCCCCCCCCCATCCTGTGACTGGGCAATTAGGTGGACTTTGTGTCAGTGGTGTGAGCTGTGGCAGTCTACAGCTTGGGTGCTTTCTTTGCCACATTTGTAGCAGTCTGATGGACAGGTGGGGGAACCTGTTTAGTCTTGCTTTCCTGGGGTAGAGCCAGGGCAGAGGATTTTCAGTGGTTGCTAAGAGCCTCTCAGAAACTTTATCCTCAGGACCACTGCCGGGCATGCTTCACTTTCTGAACTTTTCAGGGCTATCTTACCAATTCTTGGGATGCTTATTTGAGAACATCTTGCAGCAAGATTTAATGGGGAAGACATTTCAGTATCCTTTCAATTTAATAGTAAGCATATTGCCTTCTTCTTAAGGATAGCTTGTGTCACTGGCACTTCAGTGTTGGAAATGAATTCAGTTTTACATTAAAAAAAAAAACATCGTAGGTGGCTGGTTGGGTAGTATGTTTTTCAATACATATATTTTAACGACTTGGTATAAAAATGAAGCTAATTGCATGAGAACGCAATTATAGAGTCTTAAATTGTTTATATGTCGATTTCAAATAGTAGTCTTTGGTAATCAGAATTTGAGGTTATATACTTATGAATAAACCGAGTGTGAGGTAACCATAGATTCAGTGTCATTGTGTCCCTAGTCACAGCAGAGTGTAGGAAGACAGTATCAGTCTTTGAGTGGTAGGACAGGCGTGCATCCCAGAGTTCATTTTGCCGATCTTGTGACTTCAGGCACTTCTGTCCTTTGTCCATGAGGCTGCATGAGACAACCTGAAAATGTGCCTTTTGGAGTCAGCCCAGTAGATACAAATGCAAGGGGCATCAAGTGGGCCTGGCAGTGTTACAAGCTTTTTAAAATTATCTTCACATTACAAATGACTCCTGCAATGTTTGAAGTGAATTCTGATGCGTTAATATTGATTTTAATTTTCTCTCCCCTTCCCTTCTCTGCACTGGATGAAATGTTAATTAACTCTCACCTGTGAAACCTGTGTGACTCATGTTGCTTGTTTAATTTTGATTACAAACCCATGGGGCAAGCCTCTTTCCTTTCCTCTGCAGTACCAAGGACCCCAAAGGCAGGATGCCGATGCGCCTGTGTATTGCAACAGTCTCGATACTCGGCCAGGATGCTGTGCTGATGGTGTTTACTTGGGAAAGAATGGTTCAGGTTGTTTGCTTTGTTTTTTAAACTGGAAAATATTTTCTTTTGCTTTAGGCTCCTTATGCAGTGACTTCATAAGGAACACTAAGCTAGATACCAAACTGACGTGGAATTTGAATGAATTTTGAATTATGTTGGTTATTCTGATCCAAAAGCAGTTCCACCTTCCACTTAAAGGTTGTTTTAATCATTTACCAATCTCCTTTCACTCCAGGATAGCTAAGTGTGCCCCCCATCATTCACAAAGACAGGGACAAAACTAGGACTGATATCAAACCTAAAAAGGTTTGGCTAAAGAAAGGAGTCATGATTAAGGGAACACTGGTGGCTACAGTATTCTGCCTAGAAATAATTCAGCAGAAACTTTTTTAAAAAAAATTAAAAACTCATTTATTATAGAAAGCGCAATACATGGGACATGACCTAAAAGTAAGGCATGTATTAAAATAATTCAGTCCAAAAAACACTGTATTTGAAATACCTCAGCAGAGAAAACCTCTTTATTTAAGATAGACTTGGAAAGGCCAGCCAAATTAATGAAGTTGAAATTAGAGTAATTTGAAGTGTGTAGCAATTTGATGTGATTATCCAGGGCCATTACCTAGAACTTGGCTGAGTCCCATGGCATGGAGAAAAACCCACAGAGAATGGGCTCCAATGACTCCTATTCATCCCGGAAGCATATTGTGTGTCTATCACATATGTGATACTGCACTGTGCTTAGAACTGGGCAGATAAAGGTGAGTCAAGCCCTTGAGGACAAGATGCATCAGAAAGAAGGATTAGGAAGCTACATTGAAGAACAGTAGAATGTCCAAGTGGCAGGGGAGTACTGCCTGAGGAGTGGTGACTAGATGTGTCCAGGAGATAAGGAAAGCTTCTAAAGCAGGCATTGTTAAGTTGAATTCCACAGGATGATGGGAGAATAAGGGTAAAATCACTCAGTGACCAGAGAGACTCAAGAATATGCTAGAAGGCTAAGAGACCTCCCATGCTCATGGATTGGAAGAATTAGTCATTGAAAATGAACCATCTGCCAAAAGCAATCTATAGATTTGATGCAATCCCAATACAAATTCCAAGGTCATTCTTCAAGGATATAGAAAAAGCAGTCAAAAATATATGTGGTTTGACTCTTACGTCTTTCTGTTTCTAAAGTTAGATTCTCAATTTGAGAGGATACACTTGTCATTGTCATTCAGTTTAATTTGCCTTAACATTAATGTTGGAAACTTGATTCTACTCTGAATGAAATACTGGCTTTGTAGAAGCAATGGGAAGACACACGCAAGAAAACACACAGCACTGATTATGACTTTCTTGTTTATTTTTGGTATGGGGAATCAGGACCTCATGCCTACTAAGCATTTGCTCTGCCTATAAGTTACAAACCACAGCACCAAGACTCTTTGATTATGGGTATTTTTAATGATAATTTATTTCTAAGATACACTTATCACACAGAATGCTACAGAAATGTCACAAATAGTTGAAAAGTATGAGGGTTTGGTTGGTTACCATTAAAGTACTTGAACATCTTTATTTTTGCATATCATATGGAGTTAAGTATTTCAAGTGCTAACTGTGTTTACATTAGGCATGCTTCTTCATAAATAATGCAACGGAACTGTTAGTCTAGACCTACTTAAATTATCCAGAAACACCAAATTTTCAGAGTAGGAATGACTAGGTTCTCTATAATTTAATCAGAAGATTGGTATTTTAATCTGTATTAAATAATGCTTTCTCAAATTCCAAGGTTATCTTAGTATATATAATTGTGTACAGAATATATCTGAGTCAATATGATTTGGTTTATATGAATATAGAATATGAAAGAGTGGATTTCTTGTTCTTAGTTTAATCACTTCTTGCTGAAAAACCTTAGACAGAGCGGAGGACATCTTTGGGGCTTAGGTCTCCCATGTAAATCAATAAAAAAAAAAACAACTGTGTTAGAAGTAGTTTTCCCACCAGCCTGGTTCCTCTGCCTTGCCAGACCCAATAAAACACTGAGACGCTGATATAATGCTGTTAGCCTGTTACTAGTTTCTTATCCATTAGCTCTGTCTTAAATATTAACCCATTTCTATCAATCTAAGTGTTTCTATGTGGTCTCATCTTACCAGAGAGAGTGGCTGGCGTTCTACTCTCTCTGTCCTCCATCTTGAATCTCCTCCCTACTACCTCCTCGCTTCTCTTTGTCTCCTAGTCCCGCCTATCTTGCTTTCCTATTGGCCAACAGTGCTTTATTCATTAATCAATACTAGAAACATGTTTACAGAATGACATCTCCCATCATAACTGAGTCAGATTTTGTGATTTTTATTCTTTTAAATTGGGGTATGACACTCATACATCTCTTGTTTTGTTTTTGGCACTTTTTAAAATAAATTTATTTATTACATTCCAATCTCAGTTCCCCCTCCCTCCTCTCCACTCACTCCCCCTCCCCCCTCCCATCTGCTCCTGAGAAAGGGTAAGGCCTCCCCTAGGAAGTCTACTAAATCTGTCCCATCATCTAGTTGAAGCAGGATCAAGGAGCCTCCCCACCCCCACACTCCTGTGTCTAGGCTGAGCAAAGTATCTCTCCATATAGGATGGGCTCCACTAAGTCAGGTTGTGCATTAGAGTTAGATATTGGAGCCACTGCCAGTGGCCTCATATATTGTCCCTGCTGGACCATTGTCCCCTATATTAAGGGAGTCTAGTTTGGTCTTATGCAGGTTCCCCATTTTTCAGACCATATTCATTCAGTGATCTCTCACTATCTCATGTCAGCTGATTCTGTGGGTTTCCCCATAATGGTCTTGACTCTTTTGTTCATATTATTGATCCTCCCTCACTTTGATTATACTCCAGGAGCTTGAATCATTGTTTAGTTGTAGATTTATGCATCTGCTTCCATCTGTTTCTGGAAGAAAGTTCTAGCTTCTCTGGGGCTGTCAATTATAGGCTGGATATCTTTTGCTTTATGTCTGTTATCCACTTATGAATGAGTACATAGTATATATTATATTTGTCTTTCTGGGTCTGTGTTACCACACTTAGGATTTTTCTTTTCTAGTTCTGTCTGTTTGCCTGAAAATGTTTGGATGTCACTGTTTCTAATTGCTGAGTAGTACTCTATTGTGTAAATATATCACATTTTCATTGTCCATTCTTCAGTTGAGGGGCATCTAGGTTGTTTCCAAGTTCTGGCTATTATGAATACTGTTGCTATGAACATAGTTGGGCAAATGTCCCTGTGGTGTGAGTGTACCTCCTTTGGGTATAACTGAGAAGCTTCTATAAAGCAAAGGGCACGGTCAACAAGACAAAATGGCTCCCTACAGAATGGGAAAAGATCATCACCAACCCCACATCTGAAAGAGGGCTGATCTCCAAAATATGCAAAGAACTCAAGAAACTAGACATTAAACTGCCAAATTATCCAATTAAAAAAATGGGGTACAGACCTAAACAGAGACTTCTCAACAAAACAATCTCAAATGGCAGACAGGCACTTAAGGAATTGCTCAATGACCTTAATTAGCAGGAAAATGCAAATCAAAACAATCAGAATGGCTAAGATCAAAAAACATCAATGACAGCTAACTCTGGAGAGGATGTGGAGAAAGGGGTACACTCCTCCATTGCTGGTGGGATTGCAAACTTGTACAGCCACTATAAATCGGTATGGAAATTCCTCAGAAAAATAGGGATCAGCCTACCTCAAGGCCCTGCCCACATTTGGGCATATACACTCATACATCTTAATGGAAGCTCACTGTGGTAATTTAGTACACATTGATGAAGTGTAAGGTCAAGGCAAGGTAAACAATCTTCCAGTCCCTTTAGCATCGATTACTTTCATGTCTTTTGATTTTCACCTTATGGTCAGTTCAAAATGAGCAACTACCTCACCTTAGGTTAAAAATGTTATCAAAAGACAAAATAACAAATGCCAGTGAAGATGCATAGACATTCTATGCCAAGGACATGAGAAAAATTGGTCTGGCATTCCTTGAAAACAATGTGGAGATGCCTCAAACATCTGAAAAGCAGGGTACCACATGACCAGGAAGTTTCACTACTGAGTATATATTTAAGGAAGCAAAGCCATTATACCAAAGAGAAACTATTACTTGCGTGCTTATTTCACTATTCTTAGAATTGAGAAAGTAGGGAAACAGGTTAGATGTCCATCCATGGATGCATGGATAGAGAAAAGAGCTATATATATACAGAATATTATTCAAACAAAAAAGAATAAAAGCCCATCATTTGCAGCAATGTGGATGGAAGGGGAGGTTAGTTATTTTCAGCCTGATAAATCATAGAAAGATATATAGTGTGTGTTCTAGAATTCATTTGTGGAGACTAAAAAGTTTGTCTCAAAAGAACAGAGTGGAATAGTGATCTTCAGATTCTGGCGGAGGCTGGTGGGACAGGAAGGGTTATATAAGGGACATCGAAACACAGACCTCGAGGATCTCATTCTGGTCCAGTAGCACAGGAGGGAAATTATGGATTAAGATAATCTTTCATGTGCTTTAATTGATCACACGAATGACCCTGAGAGGGAACAATCAGGAGTTTGCTGGCTAAAGAAAGGGCAGAATCTTAGCTTTCCCTTCACTCTCCTCCCTAGCCCCCTCCTCCCTCCCTCTTTCCCTTTCAGATTCTCGTGTGTGTGTGTGTGTGTGTGTGTGTGTGTGTGTGTGTGTGTGTGAGCACGCTCGTGAACTGCCAACTATATATGTGCATGTATGTGAATGTGTGTGCCTTCATGGTGGCCAGAGGTCAACTGCAGGTGTCCGTCCTCAGGATCTGTCTACCTTGTATGTATGTATGTATGTATGTATGTATGTATGTATGTATATGTGTATGTATGTATATATTTGAATCTGGACTCTGGGGTTTGGTTATCAGGATAGACTGGCTGGTGGGTCAATAAACCAAGAGATCCTCCTCTCTCTGCCTTCCTGCAACTCCAGGAATGAGATGGCTGTTGGTGTCATATCACACTGTCTCAGGCACCTGAATAGGTAGGTGTCTGTGTGTCAAATGCAAATCTGGTGCTCTCAGAGGCCAGAAGAGGACATTGTATCCCCAGAACTGGAGGTACAAGTTTCAGCTGCCATGTCGGTGCTGGGAATCAAACCTTGGTCTTCTGGAATAGCATCAGTGTTCTTAAGCTGTCTAGCTATCTCTCCAGCCCCTCACAGAATTTCTTAATGATAAAACATATCTTCTCTTTACCATTTGAAGCAACTACTGCTTCTTTGCCTTTGGGCTAATATCAAGTATAAAATGATTTTTGCACAAATATGCATGATTGAATTGTAAGTGTAGTTCATTTTTTTCCCTAGCTTGTTTTATAGAACAAGTGTTAGTGACATATTGCCCTTGAGGAATTAACAGTCAGATAGGTCTTGAGAAGTCCTACTTCCCATTCTATTTTCTTACTTTTCAAATGCACGAAGAAGCTCCAAAAACTTCTGTTGTAAACAAATGTGTGTTTTTAATAGTTCACAAATGAATTCATTAGATTATTTTTTTTCCAGAACCTATTACTGTCCAGAAGAGTTCAGTCAAGTTTACATGTCAGTAAACACTGATCCCATAGTCTGAGCTGTTCAGATGATCTCTGAGAGGTTTAAATGCCAGGAACAGTTCTAAGCAGTGCCTGAGGTCTGGAAAACATACTGAAAGTAAACACAGAGATAAAACATGTTCATATCCCTGCAAAGTCTTTTACCTGGTATATGTTGTTGATGTTGCCTTTAAGTAAGAAAATTCATCCACAGCTATGAGTCTGGGGCCAGCAGATGTCTGGGGCTGGTGAAAGGGCTTTCTGTTAAACTTGACAACCTGAAATCAATGCCCAGGACCCACAGGGTTGGAGGAGAGAAGCATCTCTCACATGTGTGCTGCAGTACACACACACACACACACACACACACACACACACACACACACACACACACACACTCAATAAACGTAATAAATATAAATAAAAACCCTGTAGGTCAGGTTTTTACCAGTTTTATTTTATTTTGTTTTACTTTGAGACGAAGCCCAGAGAAACAAATGTTGAGACTTGTGGATGCCAGCCCGGTCCCATTCATAAGCCCCTGTTTCATCACATCTCCTGCCCTTTCTTTCCCTTTCTCTAGGGACCAAGAAGGTAAAGAAAGAGCAAAGAAAAGCGACAGGGGAAGAAACTATGTTTATTAAACCCCAGAGGGAGTTAATTCCGGTTGCCAGCATCTGGCACCACAGTCTTTGGTGTGCTAGGAAACAGTTTATTTTCTGTAATAGGCATTGCTGCCTAAAGAGCTCTGGTTTTGAATTTGAGCTGATTTCCTGTTAGGAACTGGTTATTTTGTATATCCATTTGACCTTTAAAAAACTCAACAGGCAAACATATAATATTAATGCTTATAACTTCAGCTAGGGTTAATTCATGTTTAAAACTTTCAAAAGTTGATAATATTAGTCTTAGTTAGAGTACCTATAACTGCAACAAAATACCATGATCAAAAAGCAAGTTGGGGAGGAAAGGGATTATTCATCTTACACTTCCATATCACTGTTCATCACCAAAGGAAGTCAGGACAGGAACTCAAGCAGGACAGGGCTCCAGAGGCAGGAGCTGATGCTGAGGCCATGGAGGGGAGCTGCTTACCAGCTTGTTCATCAGGGTTTGCTCAGCCTGCTTTTTTATAGCATCCAAGACCATCAGCCCAGAGTGGCCCCATGCGCCAAGGGCTGCTGGGCCCTCCCCAGTTTATCATTAATTGAGGAAATTCCTACAGCTGGATCTCATTGAGACATTTCCTTAACTAAGGCTTCTTCTTCTCTGATGACTCTAGCTTGTGTCAAAAACTCTAGCTTGTGACACAAAACCAGCCAGTACAATATTTTATGCTGTTCCTTTCTAATATTTAATTAAGGATGATGACATTAAGGAGAGAGGCTATATAGTATTTTTCTGTTATGTGGCCATCATTCAATTGAGACATTTCTTTCTCCAAACTTCTGCAGGTCTTTCTTCTGTGTCCTCTGCTTCTTTAGACGCACGTGACCATCAGGGCAACCTTCTGCTGTGCCCTCTACTAGTGTTGACTCTGTGGCTCTCAAGGAGGCCCACATCTAAACAAACTGTCAACTTGGCTGTGTTGTCTGCCAGCCAATAGAAAGCATGCATTGTATCTATTTTTTTTAGGGCTCCTAGGTCTGCTATGTGGGGAAGTCCAATTTGGGATAACCTTTACAAAGGCAGGTTCAAGTAAAAAGTGGGTGAGAATTGCCTTTTATTGCTGGATTCAGAGGAGGTGTTGTTTTTCAGTTCCCATCTGGTTTAGCAGGTGTGATGAGGAATTAGTTCTTGAATGGTCACAAACAGTATGCAATTTGAGTCTGTTAGTATGATTTGCAGGCATCTGCCATTGCTCCGCAGGCCAAAGTGGTGGGAAGTCCTCCAGGAAGGACCTTGAAGGCATATAGCATGCTGATGCATGTGGCAAGGAGATAGTTTAGAAGGGCAGGGAGTTAGCTAGTGTAAGACTTTGGATTACGGACAAAAGTCAACCTCTTCTACCTAAAGAAAGACATTTCCTGTTGTTGAGATGATTGGGTGGCCAAGGTGCTAGCCACTCAACTTGATCAACCCCGCATGGTAGAAGGAATGAACCAACTTCTGTAAGTTGCTCTTGACTGCTGCATGTACACTGTAGCATTTGCACTCACACACACAGGCACACCGGCGCATGCATATGCATACATGTAAAAGCTATGGGTTTAAGGAATACATGTATTCAATTCTGACCCCAGGAGTATCTACTTTTCCTACTGAGGCCAGTGACCCTTGCTTCTGCACATAAGCTATTGGGTGAGTTTAGCATTTTGTTAAAGCTCATGCATGTGATAGAAATGACACTGAATGGTTAAAACTTAAAGGTTTCAAAGCAGGGTTTAAAATCTTAATGTTTTTTCTTTCTTTGTTGTGCATGTGTTTCTTGTTTGTTTTTTTTTTTTTTCCTCTCTCAACTTCAGGCCACACTTTGTCCCTTTTTGTGTCCATATATGGTTTACTTGGAAAAAAGGTTATCATGTACTCCCATAATAATCGTTCTGGGCACCTGGGAAAGTTAGAGCATGGGACTTGTCTTAGTGTGGTTGATAACTGGTGATGAGCACCAAGGAGCTGTAGAAGGACAGCAGAGAGAGGCAGCCACAATCTTTATGGAAAGCTCCTGTGAAAGGTAAGTTTGTCGCAGGAAACAGAAGACATGGCTGTGTTTATATGGTTCTTTCCGCCTAGTTCCTGCCCTTGTCTGAGAGAGGAGCATGGCTGACAATTGGTGAGCTCTTTTGAGCCTTGCGGTTGGGCCACCTCCTGGCAGGAGAATAGCACTATTACCCATGAGCTCTGGAATCTGTGCTGCTGAGATGGGTGGTGGTTAGGAGAAATGAAGAATTAGCTGTAGGCTAGCCCATCAAGTCATACATTTTAGGCAACCGAGGTCCTTTAAAATGTCCATGTCAGGCTGTTACTGATTGGCTTGAAGGTCCTCGTATCAGTGGGAATGGATACCTTATTTCATTTCCTTGAAAAAGCAGGTTTGAGAGATAAAATATTATGGCCAGGGAGATGACTCAGTAAAGTGCTTGCTGTGTAAACATGAGGACCTGTGCGTGTAAACATGAGGACCTGTGCTGAAATCCCTAACAGCTATGTAGAAAAATAGTTGTTGGCTGCGTGAGTCTGTTACTCCTGCACTAGGGAGATAGAGACAGATGAATCTCCGAAGTTCACCAGTAAGCCTGCCCAGCTGAATTGGCAAGGGCAAGTTCAAGTTCAGGGAGAGACCCTTCATCAAAAAAATAAGGTAGAGAATAGTAGAGGAAGTCTACCAACATTTGTTTCAATGGTTCTTCCCACCAGCCTGGTCTCACAGCTGTGTCAGCCTCAAATGAACACACAGACACTTTATTAATTATGAAACTATTGGCTGATGACTAGGACTTTTTAATGGCTAGCTTTGTCTTAATTATTAACTCATTTCTAGTAATCTAAGTTTTTCTGCGTGGTATATCCTACCTGACATCACCTGACCCGAATCCTGTCTTCTCGGTCTCACATAGTGACTCCACCTCTGCCTACACCTCCCAGAATTCTCCTTGTCTATCTTCCTGCCTGGCCAATCAGTGCTTTATTCATTAACAAATAAGAAAAGCATATATACAGAAGGAACATCCCCATCAAACATTGAAACATTCACATGAAACATTACACCCCATTACCGCCACTGCCGCCGCCCTGTACTGAGGCGTTGGTTCATTTGGTAAAGTGCTCGCTGTATAATCCTGAGCACTTGAGGTTGATCACAACACCCACATGATGGAATGTACTTGCAGTCTCAGGACTGGAAAGCTGGAGACAAGTGGTTCACTGTGTTTATTGGCCAGCTAGCCCATCCTGATAAGTCCTGGGTTCCAGAGAGAGACCTGATCTCACAATCATGGTGGACAGCTGAGGAGTGATACCCAAGGATAACTTCTGAACTCCATACACATGTGCATGTATGCACTCTTATGTGCACAAACATACCTCAATATACAATATGTAAATAAGATAACATGCTTCTCTGCTGCCTTCTAAATGCAAGTTGTGAGACTAGAGGCCTATTAAATTCAAGTCGTGAGGCTTAGTGGTTAAGAGAGCTTGATGCTCTTCCAAGGGGCCTGTCTTGTGGCATCCATGTCTGGTAGTTAGCTGATAACTACATGTAAGTTCAGCTCTAAGGGACTGATGTTCTCTTCTGGACTCCATGGCCATCAGAATTTACATGTGTACATAACCCATACACAAACTCGTACATATACGTATATTAAAAATAATAAAGGGCTGGAGAAATGGCTCATTGGTTTGGAGCCAGAGACCTATTGCTCTTGTCTGGCCTCTGAGGGCAACCTCACACACATGCCATACACAGACAACCCACACATACTCATAAATAAAAATTAAAAAATATTATTTAAAAGGGGGGGCAGGGAGATGCTTCACTGGTTCTGAGTACTGTATTTTCTTGTAGGAGGTCTTGGCTCAGTTTCCAGCATCCACATGAGAATCCTGTAATTCTATTTACAGAGGATCTGACTCCTTCTTCTGACCTTTGTGCCACAAGGCATTATGTGGTACATGTCCATGTGGTCAGGCACTCACACATACACATAAAATTAAAATATATACGAAGAAAATCTTAATAAATACCAGTCATAAAATCAATAATTCATTCTTTCACTCAAAAGTGAAAATAGTTTAGATGTGCTATGTAATTATGAACGGAGGAGAGCAGTACATCCCTATGATGATATTTCTATTTTCTATAAGCAAGATCGTTTATCTCAGCTTTGTCAAGCCAAATATACCTGACTCCTCCCCTTTTCCAATCTATCCACACTCCCATGATGAGAACAATAGAGCCACTTCTACCCATTTTTCTGCAGATGTCATGATTTCATTCTCTTCACATACCAGTTAAACATGTAACACCATCTATACTTTCTTTATATATTCATCAGTTAATAGAAATCTAGTTTGGTTCCATTTCTTAGCTTTGTGAGGAGGTTAGCAATAAACATGCATTCGTAGGAGTAGCTCTGGGGTGTTGCCTTGAAATTCTTCCAGTGTGAAACAAGAGGTGGATGCTGGGTCATAGTGCAGTCTGGTTTGAGGTTGGTGAGGAGCCTTCATATTGTTCTCTATGTTGGCTGCATCTGTTTACATTACCATCACAGTGTAAGAGGGTGCTCCTACCTTCCACCACCACCACCACCACCACCACCACCACTACCACCACCACCACCACCACCACCACCACCACCAGTCACCTAGATGCTGGCAGTTCTGACAGGGGTGATACAGAGTCTCAAATCAGTTGTAATCTGCACTTTCCTGATGACTAAGAATGCTGAACCCTTTCTCAAACACTTTACAGGCAATTTATCTTTTGTACTTTAAAAAAGATTCACATTCATTATTTTTTAATAGTGTTTGTGTGTGTGTGTGTGTGTGCATGTGTGTGTGTGCATGTGTGTGTGTGCATGTGTGTGTGTGCATGTGGGTATGTGATTGGAGTCATCTGCAGAGACTGGAAGGCATCAGATCCCCAAGAGCTGGAGTTAAAAGTAAATTAAAAGTAACAGTAAAGAGTGAGCTGCCTGACCTGGGTCCTGGGGACTGAACTCTGGTCCCCTGCAGGAGCAGAGCCTCCTCTTCCCTTCCTCTGAGAGCTCTCAGTTCAGTTCATTAGTCCATGGACTGATGGGATGGTCTGGTTTTTTTGTACTTAATGTTCAGAATTTTAAAAATAGATTCTAGGTGTTTGTGTCCCGTTGGATATATAGTTGGTAAAGATTCCTCCCACATCCCTGGTGCTGTCTCTTCACTTCGCCTTTTAACTCAATGCCATCCAGTCTGTCAATTCTTAGAATTATTTGCTATGCTGTTTGAGTCTTTTGCAGAAGAATTGTTGCTTCTGCCCATATCTTCAATTGATTTGCTTTGAGGTATTAGCACAAGCAATGTCTTTGAATGGAACTGGAAGCCAGTATATCAAGTTAAGTAACCTAGAGTCAGGAAAAAA
Source organism: Phodopus roborovskii (assembly GCF_943737965.1). Classification (NCBI taxonomy): domain Eukaryota; kingdom Metazoa; phylum Chordata; class Mammalia; order Rodentia; family Cricetidae; genus Phodopus; species Phodopus roborovskii. Next base: position 37,176,478 of record NW_026126511.1, on the reverse strand, counting down.
TAGCACATTTTCTCCTTACTTTTGCAATATAGGTGTGTGTGTGTGTGTGTGTGTGTGTGTGTGTGTGTGTGTGTGTGTATGATATGAAAGTTGAAAGGGGTACTTTAAGGGGGGAAGAAGAGGTCTTAAGAAAGGTGGAGGAGGATAAGGAGGGTCATAATACACATATGACATGAGAAGAATAAGGAGTGATTTCATTTTGGAAAAGGGAGAAGTTCCAGCAAGACCGGGAACAGGAAGGCCAGGCAGAGTAGTTGGGATGAATAAGAACAGAGTAGAGCGAGATGTGTGAAAATGTCCCAGCGAAACATATTAATTTGTTGGCTATCTTTAAAAATGTAAGGAAACAGTAGTGTTGGTTTTCTACAGGTATGAATATTTACTGCTACATTTACAGCAAGCTGAAGCATTTATGCTCACTAGACAATGTAGAAATATTTCTTGCCTGGGTTTAAAGAAAAGCTAAATGTGTGAATGTGCGTAGTGGGGGGCGAGCGCTCTTGAAAGCAAACTTAAGTGTGAGCTGGGGAAGGACAGAAAAACAGAAGGAATCAAGGAACAGTGAATTCGTTAAACATGAATTAGAAAAATTCCAGATTCTTTAGGCTCATTTTTAGCTTGCAGTTGAATTTCCTCCAAAATCCATTGCTAGAATCTATTACAAAGGCATTCTTTACTACTTTTCATACAATCTATATTTTGTAATTTGTGTCTCTTGAGTTCCCACTCTTGTTTGTCAGAGCAGTGCAGAAACAGATAAAGAAGTCTTTGTACAAATTGCACACGCATAGATTATTTCATCGCTGTGGTATGATCATGCTGCCAAGGAGTGAGGGATGCTAGAGGTTCGGGAACTCCCTCCCTTTCTGTCAGTGCTGGAAGCTCTGGCGAAACAGATGCCAAAGAGGAGGCAAGCGGGCAGCAGACCAGGCCTGCTGGAACAAGCACCCTGGGCCATGGGCACGGACAGGGGCCATTGCTGTTTGTCAGCAGCATGCACTTCCTTTCATGCGTGAAAGCCTTTTGCACACATTTGATTTATTTAATTGAAAGGAACTGATGGAGAAGCAAAGTAGCCACTTCCATCTGAGCGGTAACAAAGAAACATGAAAAATGGATCCCTGGAATATTTTCCTGGTGTTCACAACATTATTTAAAAGATCTAATGCGATGCCGTGTATGATTTATGTGGTGTGGGTGTTTTCTGACTGTGCTTGAAGCAGATAGGTATTACAATGTAATATATTATGTTGCTTCAAGTATCCAAACCGCTCTGGTGATGGGGAGAGATAAGGAGTTGTACTGTTGATCAGATAGCCCAGAATAACTGTCTTCAGTAGTAAAGCTTTTATTGGGACGTTTTTATACTAATGAAATATTCAGGATTCTCGTTTTCTTCCTACTTGTAGCTTCAGGGTTTTTGTCCAGTTCTTTCTCTTACTCTCTGTCTGTCTCTGTCTCTGTCTCCTCCTCCCTCTCTTGCATCTATCTGTCTGTCTCTCGTGTGTTTGTGTGTGTGTGTTTGTGTGTGTGTGTGTGTGTGTGTGTGTGTGGGCGGGGGTTAAGACATCTGTATAGGTGCTTTAATACCATCACCAGTGTGACGGAGAGGAACATTTATGGCATTATTTCCCTGCTAATTTTAAGGATCTTTGGTGGCTCTCACTTCTTTGCCCCATCTTCCCATTATTTGAAAAAGTGTGTTTCTAACCCCCTTGTAGTAATAGCGTACGTTGTTGAGTATGAGAAGATTAAGAGTTCAAATTTGTGTAGGAACAAAAGTTGTCTGTCTGCCTTCCCATTCTTAATTTTCAGTTGGAATTTGTGCTGATGTCATCTCAGAACAAGCCTAACAGGTAGTGTATACCCCGTGCTTCCGCAGCCCCGGGCTGGAGACCTTGAAGTGAGCATCACAACTTAGCTTCCCCAGACCTTGGTTTGGTTTGTGTTCTTGGCTTCACTGCTAGAGAAGTGAACAGTGGTCTACCAAGAGGTACTCACACACCTGCTACATTCAATTGCCCAGATGTTTAAGTGTAAAAAGCTGCACAACATGTCTTCCTATGGGATAGAGATGCTGCAGGAGAGGCCTGTCTTCCCCATGGCTGCCAAGGTAGAGGCAGGTTCCAGGTTCAGTGATCCTTGCTGGAGAACCAGCTCAGGAGCCTGGATTCATTTTTCTTATGGAGATTGGAGTGGGGGTTGGGGGGAGCTGGCAGCCCAGTATTCTAGCTCATGCTCTGGTAGGTGGGTGGATCCAAACACCTTTGTTTCCTTGCCTTTTTAAAAGGTTCCCTTTCATAGTGATGTCATCCTCCTGGCCAGACACAGTGTGTCTTTTAGGTTTCCTCATGGTCCAGATGGATGCTGTCGTGTTTGTGTGAAAAGGAGGATGCTATTTGGGGAGTGTTTCACATTCAGACTGGGATTTGTAATCATTCTCATTTCTTTTAGCATTTGGGTAAATGTGCCCAATTTCTCTGAATCTTGGAATTTGAACTGAATTCAGTGGAAGGGCAATGCTTTTGTGTCCATAGACAAAGGGATATTCTTCAGTACCCTCAATAGCTAGAATAATGAGAGGTATTCTCTACCCCATGGATTTGTTGTTGTGATTTAAAAAGATAGTATGTGAAGTGCCTCTCAGGGTGTCTAGACCTTAAGATGCACCAAGAAATAACATCTACCATCAGTGTTTCTATTGCTGCTTCATGTCTAGTCCTTATCTAATGTTAATGTTCTTTCAAACTATGTTTTTCATTATATTTTCATTATCTCCTAGGACAGCCAATTTATTATATCCTAGACAGGTCCATGTTTGCTTCTTTGGAAATTCTTATTCATGTTGGTTTTCCTTCCTTACCATTGCATTATTCCACCAGTCCCTAAGTTTTTTAAAAATTTGAGACAGAGTCTTGCTAGGTAGCCTTGGTTGGCCTGGAAATAATAATGGCTTTCCCTGCCTCCACAGTGCTGGGATTAAATGCATTACTGCTGTGATCTCAGAATACCACTGAGTCCACTGCATTCTCTGTGTGTGCATGTGTTCATGTATACATGTTTGTGTGTGTGCATGTGTGTGCATGTGTGGACAGAGGACATGAGTTTCCCTCATTTAGTTTTCATTGTGTCTGTTGAGACAGGAACTCTCATTTGGCCCAGAGCTCACTGATTTGGCTAGACTGACTAGCCAATGACTCCCAGAGCACCTCCTGTCTCAGCCTCCCCAGCACTGGAATTACATATATGTGTTGCCACTATGCCTAGCCTTTAACATACCTTCTGAGTCCTCATGCTTGCACAGCAAGTACTTTCCTGTCTGAACTATCTCCCCAGCTTGCCCTACACTCATCCTTAAACTTGTTTCTGCCCTTTGTCCGACATCCAGCCACTAGTCCTTGTCGTCTGTGTTCCTCCTAGGTTTTCTTGGCTTCCTCAGATCTTGTGAGGTCATCCACCATCCTGCTAATCCTCTGTAGACACCTGATAGCTTTTGAAACACAAACACTTATGTACAGCAAGCATATTTCCAAATAGCTTTCTACTTCTATCTTCTTTTGAAATACTCTATTATCCCTGTTTCCCAAAAATGAAAATTGAGACTCACTAGGGCTCATTCCCGTCAGTTTGATTACATAGCTGACAAACCTAGTTGACCCAGTTTGACCCCAGTGCCCTCTGATGGGTCCTTGTCTATACCCCTTTCAGAATGCAGCTCTGTAGCCATGGTACGTCCACAACAGAGCAGAAAGGGGAACACTAGTTTTCTTGGCTTCTAAGATCTTTTGGTATTTATTGAATCTTCCTCATATCTAATAAATGCTTAATGAAAATTGAAGGAGCACAGAATGGTATCGTGTGCTACAATTATTTAGATCTGTTCTTGAAGCAGAGGCCCCGTGTTCTGAACACGCCTTTCATGGTGGCAGACTCACTACCTCATTAGGTGGATCCAGTGCAGGGTGAAAGTATGGAGCCCTTCGTTCAAAATGCAGGAAACTGCCAGTATTTCTGCAGACGCTTCATTCATGGTAGTTTTTAAAAATTGATTGTTCAGTACAATTCAATGACAAGAATATTTTAAATATTAAGTAGTGGCTTCAACATTAACCTATCTTTGTATTATGCGATGCTTGTGTTTTAAATGTACATATGGGGGGCTCTAAACTTGTATATGGAACCCCTGAAGTTACGTAGTGAAACTGCTACCCCAAATAACCAGTTGTTTTTATTTCGCTTCACGGGATGTCCATATTCTACCTGCTACTTTCCACGTAGATAAAAAAGGAAAGTGAATTGAGTCGTCCCACCTCTCTTTCTGCTTCCTGCTGTCTGGGGTAGGTAGGTAGCTGCTATTTAGAATGTAGTTGTCTTTTTTTTTCTGTGTGAAGATCAAGTGGGAAGGCGTCCTTTCGGAGCTGTCAGTGTGCTTACTCACTGCTGACTCAGAAATGCACTTGGCTTTGAGTCTCACTCATCTCCCACATGTTTTGGAATTCTATTTTCATGGGACACTGAGAAAGCCACATGCAAATGAGGTGGAAAGGAACAGTGAACACGTGAACTCCTCTGATGGCCACACGTTCCTGTGTCCTGACAGACCTCATGCACAATCAAAAGGATGATAGCAGAACATAACCAAAAGTAGACCCTTGGAGGGCAGGGCTCTGTGTGGCTGCATAAGTCACATCTGTTGGGCAGCTCTGCCTAGTGGAAAACCAGCAAAGGCTGTTGAGCATCTCTAACTCAGAAATTAGACATTTGGAATGTCTTGAAATAGAAAACGTTCTCATCAGTGCTAACACGAGACCACAAGTGGAAAAATTCTACCTCACTTCATGGGACAGGCTATAGGCAAAATACATGCACACTAAAAATATTATACAACATTTCAGGTATGCATATGTGATACATAAATGAATTTCATGTTTAGACTTGGTTTTATCCCAAGATGTCTCATTATGTGAATGCAAATGTTACAACATCAGAAAGAATGCAGAATCTAAAATGTTCCTCTGAAGAATTTTAGTAGTGATACCCAAGCTGTCCCAGGCAGATGGAGCTGAGCCATTGCAAAAGGCTTAAACATCAGGGAGAATTTGGAGGTGAGGGAAAACATGCCCTATACTCCTGAGGGATGGCAGGACAGATCCTGGTAGGTTGAGAGAGCAGCTGCTGTCCAGAGTGACCTGAGCAAAGAGAATATGGTGTGGATATAGACAATTTACTGTGTGCAGCATGAGAATATTGAATAAGATCGTTGCTTCCTCATTCTCATTTATATTGCATAGGGTCTATAAATCTGCAAACACAATCCTGAGAGAAACATCAGATTTATATATGTGATCTTTCAATAATAGCCTAAGTAATTTATATTAACTTTAGACAATTTCCCCCCAAAATGAAACACTATTAATTCTCTGTCTTGCTTTTAGAATGATTACAGTTAGAGAGATAAATCTTGATTTCTGTTTTCAAGTGTGTCGCCTCGAGGAGGAGATTAGACATACATGCCACATATTCTTTTCTTTATACATGAACTTGGGAATGTTTCCTTCAGGTCTCAGAGCAGGATGAGAGTCCTGACATGCTCTCTGTCAGCCGGAGAGAGGAGGCCACAGTTAGCTTATTCGACTGGATAGACTTCAAGTTGGGAAGGAGTATAGTTCATTGGGTGGCAAACTCCACGACTAAAGGAAGTAAGTATTTTGGTATTTGGTATTTTGGCTGGTCCTGCTTGCTTTGTTTCCATGGCAGGTGAACATTCTTTTTTTTTTTTTTTTTTAACAAGTACATTAGACCCTGGTGGTTTCTTCTTTGCATTTCTATGTCAATTTGGGGCCTTACTCACTAGGCTTGACTGTGTGAGTGCCTTATGACTTGGTACACTTATGATATCCCCTCTTTTTACCTGGGAGCTCTGTTTCTCTCAGCCCATTAGCCTTGATCTCTAGGACAGGAAGAAGCCGGACACCACATTAGCCACTCAGCTCTGAGGTAGACAGAGGGACAAATAGAGAGCAAGACAAAGTCTCAGAAAATGAAGCTTGCAAGAGTGGGTGCTTGTGGTGTGTGTGTGGTGTGTCTTAGGAACCTTTGTGGAAACCTTTATCTGGTGTTGATCTCATCCCAAGGGCAAAGCTCAACATCTAAACATCACCCTAGAGGCCCTGCCTCCCAAGCAAGTTTGTGGACCTGGATATATACATACATACATACATACATACATACATACATATCATGAATTTGGTAGAAACAAATTCAGACCATAACTTTTGACCCGGAGAGCCAATCTGCCCCAGTCTCTTAACTTCTTCTAGCGTCAAATTTCCCTGCAGCGCGATGCTGTAAGCCCAAACAAGTTATATGCTTCTGAAACACAGTGGAAGAAGCCTTATCTCAGATGTTGCCCTCTGACAAAGGCATAGAAAAGAATAGGGAAGAGTGCAGGCCCTACGTAAGTCTTAAACCTTGACATTCATCTTGGAGTTTTTTTCCCTGCCTTCCAGATACACTAGGGTGAGGATTGGCACCCTGAGTCCCAGGTAGCTGTTAAGTGCAACCCAACCTTTAGTTTTCACGCTGAAATTCTTTGTCGTCAGGTTTCAAAGGTGCCATTGCACACTGGAGGCTCCATTTTAGAGGTTTGGGGGTAGCTCTTGCATGATACATGCTGACAAATTAGCACTTCAAGGATTCTGCCAAGGCCTACTAGTTAATATCCTTTGGAACAGCTGCCGAGATTCCACATGGCCCACTGGAGCCACAGTTGGCACATACATGGAGTACAATGCCAGAATGTGGCAGCCTTGGGCAAAGAACCCTAAAACCCCATACATTCTCAGCACCCACTCTTTGAGTCTGCCCTGCTCTCAAAGCCATAGCTTCCCAGACTTAGGATAGGCATGGCGCCCCCTCATAGTGAACACCAAAATGTCTGCCAGTGCTTCTTCTTTTGTCCTAATGAATTGGATATGGTTTCATCTATCTGTGTTAACCTGTTTACCTAATGGTTGCTTGGATACACACATGGATTTTCTTCCCTAACATTGGGCCTTTTTGCTTACGTGGCCTGGCTTAGAATCTCCAAACTTTTATCTTCTCCTTCCATTTTTGTTAAGACCATCTGTAAGTTATTTCTATCTTCTAAAATGTCACTATAAGTAATTAAGATATATAACACAGCACCTACCTTGATCACTCAGATTTCTTCTGCCAGCTCCCCTAGTTGACAGCTTTAAATTCTTTCTTCCCAGAAGTTTTAGGTCAGAGACATAACTCTGATGGGAGATGCCATTATGTATATATGTTTCTCATACTGGTTAATAATAAAGCACTGTTGGCCAATAGGAAAGGAAGAGAGGAGGGACTAGGAGACAATGAGGGAAGAGGAAGTAGTAAGAAGGAGCCAAGATGGAGAGTCGAGAGAAAGCAGTATGCCGGCCGGCTCCCTGGTAAGAGAAATACATAGATCAGCAGAAATGGGTTAATAATTAAGGCAATGCTAGCTGATAAGAAACAAGTAACCAGGCCAACAGAATTATATCTAGTACAGAGTCTCAGTGTGTTATTTGGGGCTGGCGTGGTGGTGGGACAAGACCAGAGGCGGCGGGCGGAAAAACCGTACTCGTTACATAACTCAGCCAAGTCTTTTACTGCTCTGTAGCAAAGATGGCTCCTTCTCCAGTTCCTAATACTTAGCCTTCATTCCTTCTGAGCTCTCATAGGAGTGATCCGTTCATCTTTCTGTCTGATTCACACCATCACTGGAGAAGCACCAGGATGTTCAAGGGATTCCCCTGGAAATCCTTGTCTTCTGACCCATCCCACCAGCTCTACCAGACGCCTGACTCACAGAAATCCTGGGTTTTCTCCATATTCACTTCAAAACTATCCCGGCCTCTGCCTGGGGTCAGTTTCCAAAGCTGCTTCCACACTTCCACATGTTTGGTCTTAATCCATCTGTGATGGCAAAATATCTAGCTCTGAGTAATCTATAAAGAGGAAACACTTTTCACAAGTATAGAGGCTGGGAGGTCCATGATCATGGCTTCGTCACTGGTAAAGACTCACATGGCAGTTGGTGGAAGGGTGTGCATGAGAGAGTGCAATTGCAAGCCCTTTTAATAGTGTCATTGACATGGTAGGTAAATTCTTCCTCCATGGCCTCACTCCCCACCATGGTCATATTAGATATTATAAATCCAACACATGAAATTTACATTTCTTTGTTAGTATAGCTTTTTGCGAAATTTTGAATAGAATCCTATAAAATGTCCTTTAACTTTGCTCTTTTTAAAGTTTGTTTTGATAAGTAGATTATACAAATTTTTGTATAACAAGAAGTTAGAGTCATGTCTGTTTTTATGATAATCATTTTGAGAATTTCATCGGGAAAGCTGCCACTTTAATACTATTAATATTTCTGTTTCATCAACAGGTATATGGGTGATCACTTGCATTTTTATTTTTCTGTAGCATTTTTACAGTTTTAAAAAGACTGTCTTTCAAGTTTGTTATACTTTCTCCTATTTAACATCTGAAAATGCTATTATAAGTAGTATTATTTCAGATATATTTTATTAATTGGGGGTATGTAGACATAGAAGTGACTTTTCTGTACAGATGCTTGCTGACTATGAGAGTCATGTCTTCATAAACATTTTAAGTAGAAAATATTTGAAAACGCACTTATAATCCTCTTCCTCTTCAGGACAGCATAGCTTGACAACTTTAACGTATTATTAGTATTCCATTCTATTTTTAACTTTGGCATATGATTCCTTTTTGAATGTACAGGTGATTTAGAAAAATGTTGCTCAGTTTTCCAATATTTGGCATATTGGATTACATTTTTAAACTGTTATTAATTTATTTAAACGATTTATGAACAGATAATATTTTTATGTGTTTTGAATTTGTGTTTATGTGATTTGAATTTCTTACTGACTTTTTATGTTCAAATATGACCTTTCTATTAAAATTTTCCTCTTAAAATAATACTTTTATTTTAAAAATCTCTTTTTGTGGTGGGACTGGAGAGGCTTAAGTGCTTAGGCATATTTGCTGTTCTTTTAGAAGACCCAAGTTTGGTTCCCAGAACACATGTCAGATCGCTTACAATGCCTGAAAGTTCTGTTTTAGGAGATCATATGCCATCTTTTGATCTCCACATGTACTCACAGTTATTACTTACTTACTTACACACACACACACACACACACACACACACACACACACACACACACGGAATGGGAGCATTTCTAAATTTATTCATTTATAATTGCACATATGTATATAATATTCTTTGATCAAATCCCTCCACTTCCATTATCCTCTTATCTCCCAACAATTGCCTCTTTTTCATGCCCCAACTACTTTCGTGTCTCTTTCCTTTGTATGTGTGAGAGAGAGCCATTGAATTTGAGTTGCCTGTTCGAGCAACGGTCAGGACCTATTTTTCTAGAATGGGAGAAAAGCTACCAAGCACTATCTTCAAGTGTGTTTGACAAGTATGTTTCTTATGCCAATTTTGCTTTTCTGAGTTTATGTTCTACACATTTAAATTAAGCTTAGCAGATAATGTTATGGGGGGGGAGTCAGGTTTGCCTTTGAGGTTCTTAGTCTTATTGATAAGAGAATTAAAAATGGACCCAGAAGGAAGCCTGATGACTATTTTATTAGAGTTCGAAAGAAAAGCAACAGATCAGGTGAGGTTTAAATTTGTGCGGCTTGGAGGAAGAGGGACATGGAGAAGAGGAAGAGGAGCTATGCATTTTGTTAGTTAGGGTTCAAGAAAACAGGTATAGTCTTCAGTGGAGGTTGGCAAGCTTCTGTAGAAAGGGGTGTGTTTCTGGTTGGGTGTGTCTCTAGAGAAACAGTGAGAAGGGTCTTAAGTGTCAAGGACCAATATCTAAAATAGAAACAAAGAAGGAAAGAAAAAGTTGTGCTTTTTGAGGTATAACCCAGGGAGGCAAAGGCGTCTTAGATCTTTGTTGCCCACTGGAACTCTGTGAACAACTGCATGAAGGGGGCACTTTTTGCAAAGTCTAAGTAAAATCTTATGATGATTATTCTTCCTATCTCCTTAGCCTTGCTTCAGGCAAATCAGCTTTCCTTCCTGTGGAGTGATCTCAAAGAGGGATGATTTGCAAGCCCAGTTGGATTCACTCTTGAGAGAAAGAGGAGACAATGGTGTTTAATGCTAGCTATACTTTTGGGATGGATCAGAGTGCCATGTTTCTACACAGAGCCAAAATAACACAGATAGCATTCCTTTGACCAGGAGGAAGCAGATTTCTCTTAATGGGGATCAACAAAGTTCAGCTAGCTCCACTTTTTCTTATGTTAGGAACTTGAAATCCTAAGGAGGGACAGTTGTGATGGTTTCCTTCCTGGTGTTATTAAGGAAATGGAAGGTGACCATTAGGGGAATGTCCACCCTCTGTGACCTCCAAGGCTACTAACCCCTGTCAAGCTACTTAAGATTACTCTTGTCCAGCCCTCAATTTGATGATTTGCTGGCATCTCCTTCTCCTGGGTGAGTTTTCTTCTTTTTTGTTCTAGAGCATTCAGGTGCTGTTAAGTCTCTAGTGTGACTATTCTCCAGGTTTTTTTTTTTTTTTTTTTTTTTTTTTGTTTTTTTAAATGTGGGCACTTAGTGCTGTGAACTTTCTTCTTAGTACTGCTTTCAAAGTGTCCCACAAGTTTGGGTATGTTGTGCCTTCATTTTCATTGAATTCTAGGAAGTCTTTAATTTCTTTCTTCAATTCTTCTTTTGACCCAGGAGTGATGCAGTTGAGCACTGTTCAATTACCATGAGTTTGTAGACTTTCTGCAGTTTCTGTTGTTGAAATCTAACTTTAAACCATGACAATATTATACCATACAGGGGGTTATTACAATTTGTGTGTGTGTGTGTGTATGTCTGTTGATATTTGCATTGTTGCTGAGTATCCTTAAATGCCCTTCCCCTATAATGAGATTGATGTCATCCTGGGGCCTTCATCCAGAAGCAGAGATTCACAGTTAAGCACTGAACCGAACTCCTGGAATCCAGTTGCAGAGAGGGAGGAGTGATGAGCAAAGGGGTCAAGACCATGTTGGGGAAAACCACAGAAACAGCTGACCTGAGCAAGTGGAAGCTGATGGACTCCAAACCAACAGCTGGGGAACCTGCATAAGACCAAACCAGGTCCCCTGATGTCAGTGGGGGGGGGCTTGGCAGTCTGTGGGGCCTCTGGCAGTGGCACCAGTATTTATCCCTAGTGCACAAATGGCCTTTGGGAGTCCATTCCCTATGAAGGGATACTCTCTCATACTAGATACACGAGGGGAGGGCCTAGGTTCTGCCCCAAATGCTATGGCAGACTTTGATGATCCCCCACGGGAGGCCTCACCCTCCCTGAGGGGTGGAATGGGGAGATGGTGGAGGGAACTGGAATTGCTATGTAAAGATTTTAAAATTTAAATAAAAATTATGTTTTTAAAAATTAAAAAGATAAATATTGTTATGATTATCTGTGTCCATATTGTTTTGTCACTTCTCAAGAAAAGAATGTTTAAAATCTTACTATTGTCAGTTTTTAATGTAAATTAAAACTCTTGGGAAAACATATTTTGAATTGGTATGCTGTGTTAAGGAAATGGTCTTTTAACTTCAATAATGACTATCATTGTAAAGTAACAGTCATTTCTTTCTAGAATTGCTCATTTCTTGAAGTCATCCTTTTTAAAGTATTTACGTAGCCACATTAGTTTTCATTTTTGCAAGTTAATTAATGTTTGTTTTCACCTTTAAATTTTGGGGTTAGAATATAAAGTAATGGGTTTCACCATGACATCTTCATTCTTGTGTCATGAATTACCCTCACTCCCCTCCCCTGCTCCCCTTTCCGGTGGTCTTCAGCCTCCAACTGTTTACCTTTCTGCCCCTTCTTCTGTCTTCCCATTGTATATTTTCCGTTACTTTGTTTCCTACCTCTCCAAGATTTCTTCTTATGTTCTTTTTATCTCCTTTCTAGTTCCATGTTTAACACACATACACACACACACACACATACACACACTCACTCATACATACATAAACACACACATAAATACACGTAGACGTAGAAACACATAAATACATATATAAACACACATACAAATATATATAAGTACACATAAATACACACAAACACATAAACACGTAGACATATGCACACATAATTTTAAATGTAGCTGCTGTATATAAGGGAAAACGGTACTATTGGTTGTCTTTCTCAGTAATTCTTACTTTGTGTAACAGTTGATTTTCAGTTGCATTCATTTCATGTACATGTCTTCACTTAATTTTCTTTATGGCTTCAGAAAGTTTCATTGTGTCTTTGTGCCATGTTTTTTTTTTTTACCCATTCATCCTTTGGTGGATATATAGATTGGCTTTATTTTCTGGCCTTTATATGTGTGAATGAATATGTATATTATATATTATGTAATATATATCTATATATCTATATATCTTTCTGTCTTGAGCCACCTAAAGTTCATTTTTCAGACTACATAGTTGGTTACTTTATTATATAGTATAACAATCTCCATTTTATAGTTGTGGTGGTTCCTAGGTATAGTTAATGTAACTATTGAAGTTTTTCTTTTTTCTTTAAGTGTGTAGCTCTTTGATTTGGTGTCTGTTTGTCCCTTCTGCTCTCATTTAGACAATGTTATCTTAGGACTACTTTCTATTTACTGCTGGTTTTTTGTTTTTTGTTTTCCTTGTTTCTATTTTCTAATTTACTTTGAATTCACAAGACTTACTTTTTCTTATAAAGCATTTGTTCACGCCATTTAATACTCTATATGATCCTCCCTCGTTTAAGATCTCTTATCTTTTAACATGTCTCCATTAATAACTTCATTCAGTTATTATCTGCAATCATCCTTATCAAGAGAAAGCACCTAGTCTTTAATGTCTCAATCATCCATACCATGTGGGCATTTTATAATTTTCATTCTTTGTTCAAGAGACATTTTTTAGAAGTTTGAGTATTGGCTAGGGAGCTTATTTTAGTTTACTGTTTTGTTAAATATTGGATAATGTTTGTTTTAAAAATATACTCCACTAAACTCAGGCTGACTGTTAAAAAAAGTACGAACATAGTAAAGAAATCACTCTAAAGGAAGTCTGAGTGGAAAGTAGTGGATAGTGTTTGGTTGTTTGGTTGTTGTTGCTGTTGTTTTACAGTGTTTTTTCTAATTAATATTAGGTGAAAATAAATCTAAGTAATAATTTAGAATTTAAAACATGTTCTTTTAACTCAGTATATCATCTTTTTGTTATGTATTTCTTCATAATATTGTCCATCTTCTCAGTAAAAATCTATCTGGAAAGATTACTTAGATTTTTCTATAAACCCAGGAATAGGTCCATTATGGAACTTATGGCAATGGAGAGGAAGACAGATAATGTAATATTCTCCCAAAGTCCTAAAACAATGGCCAAGCATAGTTCTGGAGTTGCTTTAGTTTATGGCCTCTCAGAAATAATGTTCACTCAAGGTATTGGCCATACTCCTGCTTGCTTAGCATTGAATAGGTCAGGCAATGACAAAGTACAGGACAAATGAGAACATGCTGGATGATTGGATGGCGTGATTATTTTATTTGTGCTTTTGTATGGGAGGGATCCTGTACACCATGCCCAAGGAAAGAAGGTATGTGGAAAGAACAATACATCCTTCTCTTTACCTTATCACTCATCCCTCCTTGGGGTCTTTGGTTATCTCTTGTTATAACAAATTACCTTGGCCTGGGTAATCTATGGTAACAGAAATTTGTTGCTCCAGTTATGAGGTTAGACCCTCTGTCATTGACAGCAGCACATTTGATATCTGTTGAGGGAGTGCTCCTCATAGATGGTACCTTCTCTTTGTTCTCATATGTAGAAGAGGGGAAGGAGCTTTACTAATCTGTACTTATTACTATTTCAGCATATGAAGTTGGCAGGAGTGGGGGCACATACAATCCAAAGCATCATGTGAGATCACATTCTAGACCTCCAAGTCTCCAAGTAGTTTCCTGCCTATGCCAGTTGGTAGTGTTGAACCTAAGGGAGATCATTAACCAACGATTTTAGCAGCACATAACAAGCTCTCCTCTCAGGAGCTGTGATGATAAAGCACTCATGCTCCATTCCCTGGTGCTTGGCTCTATTTATCCTCTTAATTGGTTTTGAATTTACAAAGGGTATTATTATCAATCCTTTAAGACTTTTATATATATCTGTATTATGGTGGTCAATATGATAGCAATATTTTGATATCAATATCAGTAGTAAGAAGAAAAATGAATGAGGGGTGACTGTATCTATATCTACCTACCCACCTCTCATCTATATGTCTGTCTGTCTATCTGTCTGTGTATCCATCTATACAAACACACTTGGTATGGGATGATCTTGGAGACTAGATAGTTACAGTTATGATCCTCCCAAATTTTAGCTAAAGACATATCAGGTACAAGTCTAGATTCTTCAGGAAAGGGCAGTTATTGGAGTAATCTCTATACTATATCATGAGTGTACTGTATTGATTGCACCTGTTACTAGCCCTGACTCAATCCCTGAATTCCATTTTACTTTACACACCCACGCCCATACACTCACCACAACTTAGATCTAAAGAGAGATAGACTGAGTGAAAAGATCGAGTCTCGGTAAGTTTCATAATGAATGAATGATTCTACTTATTTTTGAAATAATAGTATTACAAAGCTCTAGAACAGATGAATGGTGATCAATGATGGATGGGGTAAATAATGTATGGGGATTCTTTGGTGAGGACTGAAGAATCCAGTGGGTTATAGTGGTGGTATGTGAGTTCATTCACTGGGTAAAACGGCTTGTGTCTGTGTATACATACACTGTGCCAACACTGGTAAAATTTGAATAAGATCTAAAACCTGTATATGAATATTATACTGATATATTTTCCAGGACTTGGGAACTATGTGAGATGCTATCATGGAGGGGAACTGGAAAAGAGTACACAGATGTCTATACTATTGTTGCAGTTTCTCTCGAATTGATAATCATCTGAAATAAAGTATTTAAAAACATATACAGTCACTGTCACTTGATCTCAAGTATGAGTGAATAATCCAGGGGATGAGCTGAAACTCGGAAGGCTTCATGTGAAAGAAACTTTCTAGGAATAAATTCTGTCTGTGTTTAAGTCATGATACAAATCATCTTGTAAGCCGTCTAGATTGTCCATTCAATATTAAGTCTCCATAGTTCCTCTGGTCTTTTCTAGAAGATTGTTCCTGCAATTCAAAACCTGTTAGTTCTTCTGTTGTTAATTAGATGGGCTTGTGAAATGCCTTGCTGTCTTCCTTAAAACCTGACACTTAAGAAATTAAACTTCATTTGTGAATGTATAAATGTATTCTCATTTAGTAATGGCTCTAATAAAAACCCAGATCCTTTCTATAAACAAATTGGGGAAAGGGAGTTCAGACTTGCAAACGATTGATGCCATTGGTGCTCTTTCTGCAGGCATGCACCTGTCTGTGTTCATTCCTTAGGAACACTGTAGACTTCAGAGCCTAAATAGTCAAGATCTGAACTGCTTTCTTCACTCCTGAAATCTCTATATGCAAACCCAGTAGCATTTGAAAGCTAATCTCCCTGTGTGCGGAGTAATTACCGCAAAGTAAATAATCTCCAGTGTTCGGGTTCCCTTTGGAAATGGTTTAATATCTTATCTCTGAAAACTAGTTTTCAGTGCATTCAAAAGGCCTGAGAAATTTCCTTAGTATTCAGAAAGGAATAATTTCAAGAATCCTCTGGAGCCCTTCTCCAGCCATTGCTGTTGTGTGGGGACATTTTCCCCATCCTGTGTAAAACCTGCTCTCTGCTCCCTTTACCCAGCCTGTGCAGTGTAGGAGTGTGGGGGGATGCCCCTGTATGGTCCTATGTATGGTCCACACTTCAGTTCAGAATATGTGAACTCAATTAGAGATTGCCGAGGGCACAGAAAGGGATCTTTGTGGCTTGTGGATCATTTTATAGGGGAATAGTTTTTTCTCTCTCAACTCATTCCTATAATGAAACTCCAATATTCCGGTAAGGGCCACCTAGCTTCCCACAACTTATTATGTAGAAGCCTGTGTGATTCTGTAGATGACAACTTCCTGGGATTCGTGTGTATGTCAGAGGGGTTATGGTACACGCTGTACACTGCATAAGTAGGCCGGAGGGCAGCCATTGGGTGTCACTCTTTGCGGGACATTTACCTTTTTTTTTTTTTTTTTTTTTTTTTTTTGGTCTGTCTGTCTGTCTGTTTTAAACCAAGGCCTCTCACTGTGACATGGAGTTTACCAACTAGCCTCAAGAGATTGGTGAGTGAGCCCTAGAGATCTGCTTATATCCATCTTCCAGGTGCTGGGTCTATAAGCATGCGAAACTTAGTTTTTACATGGATTCTGGGGATTGAACTCAGGTTTTTGTGCATGCATGACAAGTATTTTACTCACCGAGCCATCTCCTAAGCCTCCTTACTGGGAGTAAAAATAAAAAACAAAAAACATCTATTTATTTGTTGTAGGTGTATACATGTTTGCCATGGTGCTCATGTTGAGGTCAGAGGACAACTTGTGGGAGTTGGGTCTCTCCTTTTATCATACCAGTATTTTGGATCAAACTTGGGGAGTCAGGTTTTGTGATAAGTGCTTTTACTGGCTGAACTATCTTACTGGGCCCCCTGCTGGGATTTTCCAGCCTTCCAAAGATTTGTGGTGTTTGTCCCAGTGTCCCTACAGGCTTCAGGAGGAGCTATTTGGGGCTGCTGCTCACATCCCATGGCAGCCAGCACCCTGGCTGTGTTCTTTGCTCCTTCTTCTGAAATGATGGATGCCAGGTCTCAAAGGACCAAAGCAATTCTTGCTGTTTCATCTGTGAGTTTGTTCTCATGGGCTCTGCACAAGTGTGTGGCCGGAAGCTGTGCACTTCACCTAAGGTTGCAACTATGGGAAGAGCCTCTCAGCATCCGTGACTCATCTTCTCCCACAGCAGGACTGTTAGGAGACATGGTGTTCTGAACAAATATATCTCTGATGAAGTGTGTACAGACTAGACATGTATGCTCACAGTTTTCAACCCATTCCAGATTCATGAAAAGTGTAGTGTTGGTGGAAGCATTCTATCTTTCATCATGGTGTTAAGATGGTTTTTGCTCTTACTTCCCCCTCAATAAAATATGAGACAAAAAATTATTCATGTTTGCGGTGTTTTATTTCTATTAAAGTTTAGAATTTTGGTGTTTTACACATGCCTTCTAAGAGTCCTGCATGATTTGTACACATCTGTAGTTGCAGAATCCTTTAAGTGGAGGCAAGATAATTGTAAATGTTTGCAATACAGTGAGTTCAAGGGCAGTCAGGGCTACAAGCACCCTGGCTATTTCAGACCCCGTCCAAAAGATTACTTTAAATAATTTAAATTTGAGCTCACATTGTTTAATCATCGAGTTTCACGGTTTTAATTTGTTGTTTTTTTTTTTTTTTTTTACACATTTTTCTGATTACTCTAAGAATTGTAGTCTTTGGAAATCTGTTTCCAGTTTCATATAATTGGTGTTTTCTTTGTTACTAATACAACTTTTTAGATCTAGGTTAACTTACTTTCTGTTTGTATTTATGAAGAATGTGTCATTTGTAAGGCTACAAAAACTAAGAGAACTGCAGACTAACAGGCAAAACTTTCTATGTGACATCATCAGATACAGTTAAGTGAAAATGGCAGTGAACCGGCGATGGGTAAGGGATTGTCTTCTGGATTCTCTCATTTTTTCCCATCCTCTTCTTCTTTTGTGCTCCAGGTACTCTTCCCAACTCAGTGATATTTGGATAGATTTCCTCTTTCTTGTTTCTTTTACCCTCTTCTTCTTTACCCTACCAGATGTGGGTGTTCTTTGGGCATCCATCTTTGCCCTCCTCCACCCCACAGGCTCAATTCCTTTCATCCTGAGCCTTTCCCGAGAAGACAAGAAGACCTATGTGTGCTCTGTGTACTACAGAATTTGAGAGGCCACAATAGTCATGCCTCCCTAGGCCAGGTGCAGGAGGATTGGGTTCTGATTGTTCCTTGGAGCCCATCAATCTCTTAATCTTGTGATTTAGATCCTTCGTGCAACCTCATTCCTTTCCACCAACTTGGCCCCCCATTCAGCTGGGTGGATGCTGCTCAGCTTCTGAGGTAGTAGCAGGTATCCTGCTCTGAGATGGTCAATGTTTCTCATTGGAAATTCTTTCTGCCATATGTCACAGGCAAAATTAAAGCTCTTACTTATCAGTACCAGGTAGGCTGGTTAAATCTAAGTTTATGATGTCCCATAGAACATTGTAGCTGGACAATCACCTGCCAATCTCAAGGCTTGCCCCAGTGTTGGATCAGTTTTCCTACGTCCTGATGGTCTCTAACTTGGTTTGCTTTTCAGCCTCAGTGGCCAGAGTGTCCTGCTGGCATCGGTCTTATAACAGGCTGGTTTTCTCCTCCCCCTTCACTGCTCTGAAGGTGTCAGCAATAGCCGTCATTGGGAAATATGTCTCTTTAGCTCCATTTTTTTCTTGTTGGCTCCAATTGCAAGTCTTCTGCCCTGATATCTTAAACTTATTATATGTCTAAAGTAGACCACTCTCTCTTATGAACTTGTGGTATAGACTTTACCTTAATGTTGTTAATGGCATAACCATCTTTCTCATCTTCTACACCTAAAACCTAGAATCACAGTTCATTCTGTCAACTTCCTCACTTTTCATATTCAGCCATGGGCAAAGGGTTAATTCATCACAGACTCTTCGATAGCTTTTAAAAAGTCTTCATTCTTCTTTATTAGTTTCTTTTTATTTAAATGGTTCCCAAGGTGGGATGTAATTCCTCCTTAATTTTCCCTCTACAACTTTGTTATTCCTTAAGGGCCAATAAAACTGTTTTCTGCTCCCTCAAATAATTTCCCTATAATGTGTCTGGCCAGAAATATGCTTTTTGAAAGACCAAAGACAACTCCACAATGTATTCCAGAATTATTTTTATGTCTGTTAAATTGTCCTTGTTATAGTAAAAGAACGTGGGATGCAGATATTAGGGCCCCAATCCACCCCTTTGTGTGTCCTTTATTGGCACAGGGAACCACACTCAGATGGTCCCGAATCATTTCTCGAATGCCAGGCATTACCGCTACCTGGATGTGGATAGCCCTGGTCTAAGCATTACAATAATTCTGTGCTTCTTCAACTCACCTAAACGCAGTGCCAAAATTTCCCATTCTTTATAGCATATTTTTATAAGTGTTTACTTTTCCCTCAACCAAACTTCTCAACCAGGATGCAGAGAGGGGAGAAATGGAGCGAGGTCAAATTGCAAAGAAAATGGTGCCACCACTTTAGAAAACAGTTTGACATTTACTGAGCAGTTGCTCCTCCAGGTGTGCTCCAAAGAGAGCTGAAAATACCTGTCCACATAAATAACTCACACAGATGGCATCGCTATTGCGTTCACTGTTCCATAACAGAAAAATAGTGGGAACACCCCAATATTCATTACCTGATGAAGCAATGATCAAGCTGTGATGTATCCATCCAATGGAATTTATGTGAACATTTAAAGTGCTTAGGTATCACATTATGAACAAATTCTATCGACAGTGGGCTACAGCAAAAGGAGCCAGCAACAAATGACACTGTGTTATATGATTTCATTTATGGGGAATGTCTAGAATATAGAAGTCCGTGAAAAGTCGTTTGGTTCTTGTGAGTTGTAGAGCTGGCATAGGCAATAAATGCTAATGAAATTTCCTTTTAAGATGATGAAACTTTTATGGAATTAGATGGTGTTTTAGTTAGCTTTCGGTTGCTCTGAAAAAGTTCATGGCCAAAATCAATTTGAGGAGGAAAGGATTTTTTTTTTCCATCTGACAGTTCCATATCACAGTCCATCAGTGAGAAAAGTCAGGGCAGGAACTCAAACAGGTTAGAAACTTGGAGGCAGGAGCTGACCCACAGGCTGTGGAGGAGTGCTTCTTACTCCTGGCTCCCCATAGCATACCCAGCCTGCTTTCTTATAGTACCCAGCCACCCACAATGGCCCACAATGAACTGGGCCTTTCCATATTACTAACAAAATGCAATACAGGTTTGCATACAGCCTGATCTTATGAAGACATTTTCTCAACTCAGAGTCCCTGTTCCCAAATGACTTGAGCTTTTGTCAAGTTGATGTAAAACTAGCCAGCACAGATATTATGATAATGTCACAGTTGCTTGAAAGCTATCAAAAACTAAAAAGCATTGACTTCTTTCTTGAACCCGTAAGATAACTAAGAGCAGAATGAAATCATGGTACCTCTGTCTTCATTTTGTCTGTGTCCTCTAGTTTTGGTCATGCCTATGCCAACTAAGAAATGTGTGTGTCCCTATCCACTATGGTTTGGATATAAACTGTTGTAGAGAGTTCTGCTCATGGGTTTGAATACGTATTCTCCAGCTGGTGGAGCTTTTTAAGAATGTTCTGGAACCTTGGGGGTGATATTTTGGAGACAGGCCTTGGGGTTGTAACTTGGCCCTACTTCATTTCGTTTATGTGCGTCCTGGTCCATGGAGATATGAACAAGCAAGTTTACATTCCTGCAGCCATCATTATGGACCAAACCAAAATAAACCTTCCCATGGTTGTGTTGCTTCTTGTTCAGGATCTGGTCACTTCAATAAAAAAGGAACTAAAACCTGAACCAATTTCCTTTTTGCCCCTCCTCTCCCCTCCCCTTCCCTTCCCTCTCCAACCTTACTCTCCTCTCCCCTTCCCTGTCCTTCCCTTCTCTCTTTCCCTCCCCTCTCCTTCCCTTTCTCTGCCCCCTCCCCTCTCCTCTCCTCTCCTCTGCCCTCCATGCCTCTCTCTTACTCATTCTCATCAGTTCTGAGAGCACATAGCTACATTTTTATTCTAACCATGCCCAATCTTCTTGGATTTTATGAACAGAAAAAACTGAGAGGATAGACCACCCATCACCTATAGGTGAAGAGTCTATCCTGGAGCAGAAATAATCATTTTGCAGGAAACAGATGGATCCTTTAAGCAAAGGCAAAGACTCCTGAGAACACCCCTGAAGACCTGTGGCTGAGACAGAGTTTCCATAGCTCATACTTTAACCAGGATTCTTAATTATGCATACCTCTATCCCTGTCCCAGTATCTCCTTTCCAAGCTTATGTCCCTGATGGTGGACTTCAGGTCACTGGCCCTTCTTCCTCCCAATGCAATGATGTAATTCATCCCCATTTTTCACTACTGCTTGTGTTTATAATTTTCACATTGGAAAAGGTGGCTGAGCCTAGCTTCTTCAGGTAGCTGGAATGGGTGCTGTTGCCTCCAAATTACAGCTCTTTGCAAACTTTGTGAATATAGGAAACAAATAAACAAACACAACCTCTGAACTGTACACTTGGAAGGGTGAATATTCATTGTACATGAATTATATCCAAATCCTTTACTAATAAGCCAAGTGATTAAAAAGGTTAGAGCTTTGGGAACTAACCAGAAGATGTTTAGATATATTTGCCTGTTTTCCTCATCTGTTATCTTTAGTTCTTTAGGCCATACAGAGTTCTTGATTATTTTAATCTTGGATTTAATGTTCCTGATGTATTTATATGTTGCATATAAATGTCATGTCAGATATATAGACTTGAGGGAATCAGACCTGGGTCATGATGACTAATGGGTTTAAAGGAACCAGAGATTTATTTGTTAGTGGATTTACTAGCTACACTTAAGGCTGCTCTTTTTCCTAGTTAGCCTTGTCTTTATTAGTCCTAAGGATAAGCCTCTCACGTACCATGGGGGACCTCCACATGCTCAAAATGTGATTCCTAGCCATCGGGGATGTATTAGTTACGTTTATATTGCTGTGTTAAAAGACCATGGCCAAGGCAACTATAGAAAGAAGGGGCTTTTAGGCTTATGTTTTCACAAGAATACAAGTCCATGATGGCAGACTAAAGGCATGGCAACTGAATCAGGAAGCTGAGGGTTCACGTCTTCGAATAGTACAGGTGGGACAGAGAACTCAAACTGGTTGGAGTCTTTGAACTCTAATGAAACATCTCTTTCAGCAAAGCTACACCTCCTAAACCTACTCAACACCACCAACTGTGAAGCAAGTATTCAAATGCCCAAGACAGTGGGGAACATTGCATTCACACCACTCCTAGGGGGAACTGTGAACTGAAGATTCAAGGAAAATGAAAGCCGTTCTTATACTAGGAATTCCACAAGGCTGATTGATGTACTAGAACTCATGAAAATTGGAATGTTGTAGGTCAGAGCCAAATTATCCTGGGCTGTCTTTATCCCTTTTAACACCCTTGTATTTAACATCTCTGTGGCCCAATATCTTACTTGTAACTATTAGACAAATCCTTCTGAAATGTACTAACTGAACACTAGCTTCCACCAGCCCAAAGGCTAAGAATATCATCAGCATCTATACCTTGCTGTAATCCACCTGCACAATGTGCAGCCAATGTATTTGAAAAGGACCTTGATTTATACCTTTCCTTTGTTCTTTAACCATAAAGTGTCATGAAACTTGCCATGTTGGAACATGGTATTTGATGTAACTAATCTTTGTTCCTGGGTCATACTCACATTTGGCTATGAAATAAGCTATCTCTTATTCCCTTTAGGGTGACAGTTGTTTTTGTTTTTGTTGTTGTTGTTGTTGTTGACAAGTGCTTTGGGATAGTATGAGTTTGAAGTCTGAACTTGTTCAAGATAAAGCCCCATTATTTTCTTCTGGTGCCTTGTAGATTTGCTCTCATTAGTATTTTCATTTCACTCTCTCTGCTACATGTGTTTTCTGTTCTCTACAAACAGAAGGCTTGCTGGTCATGCCTGTGCTTAAGGGCAGATTTCATTTCTTACCTACCACATGTTAAAAAGTCAAAATTCAACAGAGTAAAGAAGAGGATTTTAATGAGCCTGATTTAAGGGATAGAATATTTAATATTGGTGATTGTTTCAAAGAGGAGGGAGAAATCCTGGATTTCTTCAAACAAGAGATTTGTGAAGGAAGCTTCATCTACAAAGGCTGACTTGCTGGTTAGAACTAAAATGACTTTGGAGAAGTTGGAACACTGCAAGTCCAGAGACTAATTAGTAGTTATCCTGGACTATCTTTAACCCCCTTATATGACCATTTATTGTTCCCTTTCTGTATGTAGCCTAACACCCTTGCTTGTAGCTGGTAGGTATTTGACATATGTGAATATACACTTTCATAGCTTTCATCATCCCCAAGGCTAGAAATGTCTTGAACTGTCACCTGAGACATAGAGCAAAGATTTACCCTCTTTGCTATGACCCATCTTCCTATATACCAACCAATGTATTGGAGAAGTTTGTTGATTTATGGCATTTTGCCTTTTCTCTTATTATAAAAACTTCAAGAAATTGTTCATTGTCACAGTATGGAACTTAGGTTAGTCTAAATATGTGTTCCTTGGCATGGTCACTTATACTTGATTCTAGAATGAACTTCTTTGAGTTGATTGTTGTTTTTAACTAAGTCTCTATCATTTGATTTACCAACAAAGACTCAGGCACCAGATACCAGGGTGAAAACCTGTTATCTCAGAAAAGCAGAGGAAGCATCCAACTGACCTTCCTTCTTCCACTGATGTCCCAGAAAGAGAATCTTCTTTGCCATCTCAAACCAAAAGGACCCCCAAACTCAAATGTCCCTCCCTACTACTTCCTGTGCGTTTCTCTCCGACCTCCTGACTTTCCCTCACTCTATGATTACTTCCTGTCAACTGGGTGCTTGCCCCTTCTCTTGACCTATGGAATGTTGTTCTTATTTTATCCTGTTTACAGTAAGTAGAGAGCTCTTGGATTAAAGCTGTGTGCTAGGGCTGAGCCTGGGCCATGCCACAGCTAGAAACAGGTTTATGATCAAATATCCTGAAACAGTTGACACACACACACACACACACACACACACACACACACACACACACACGTTATTGAGGAAGCATACAAATGGGTCATGCCTTGGATCTTGGAATAAGAGCAGGCAGAGTAGACTCTTACAGTGCCTCTGTTTCAACTCCCTCTTTTCTAAAATTAACTATAAATTAAAAATCATTCCCATTCCAGTGTCTGCTTTTATAAAGACAATGGCCATCTGGAAATATCACTAGAGGGAATTTGTTATCCCCATTTTGTCTCATTGACCCTCTAGTGGTCAGCTTTAAAGGAAAATCAAAAGATCAAGTAAGAGTTCATCAGAGGACAGGGGATAGAAACCAGTTAGACAGTTTAGACCAGGAGCCCAGAGAGCAGTCGTTTTCAGGCCTTCTTTGCACCGCCTCCCCCCCAAGAGTTCTGGTTCCCACTTCCTTGTTATACATCACAAATGAACACTCTTTCTTAGAATCTGCATATGAGAGTGCCCAGACACTAATCCCTTTTGATGAATGGCTTTGGAAAGGGATATTGGAATGCCCTGGTGGAGATGGGGCATATCAATTCCCCTGTTTCAGCCCAACTCTTTCCCAGCCTTAGGGTGCTCATTTTCAAGTGCAGGCCATTAAAAAAAAAAATCCTTAAAGATCACTGATGACAGGCCCCTCCCTAATGGAATCTATTTCTGCCCCTGGGTGTAGACATGACATTCCAGTCTGCTCCAAAGGTTAGAGCATTGCATACTGTTGTCTTCTCACTTAACGTTTAATCCATCTGGGCCTGTCAATCACCTGGGCAAGAGCTCAACCCTCAGGAAAGCTGCCATGCTAAGAAGATGGGAGGAATAATTATTCTCTTAATGAGGCAATGTACTTCTCCTCCCTAGGAAGGTCGCCCTTGCGCATCTCTTGGAGGCCTTCCATACCTTTCTGAATGCTACACCTGAAAACTGTAACTTTTTCTTTTTTCCTTTCTATTGCTTTTCTGTTTTTCTTTCCCCTTCTTCCACCCCCCCCCCCAACCAAGATAGTGTAACTGTCCTGGCTGTCATAGAACTTGCTTTGTAGAACAGGCTGGCCTAGAAGTCACAGAGATCTGCCTGCCTCTGCCTCCCAAGTGCTGGGGTCAAAGGTATGCACCACCACCACCTGGTTTTCTGTTGTTTTTCTAAACATGCTTTCCCTAACACATTGAGCTTTCTTAAGATCCTCCAGCTTACAGGTGCCTACAAAGTGCAGGGCTTCCTCTCCAGGAGCTTGCAGTTTCCTGCTCTGTTGTTTTTCTCTTAAATGCTAATAGAAATGCCTGTGGAGTTCCTTCTGAGTCCATTTTCAAACTGCTTTGTTACAAAGAGTAAGGACATAGAGGGAACCGCACCTTGCTTGTGCCCATCATGGGGCTCCCCAAGGTTTCTGCTAACAGAAAGACTGCCTTGTGGGAACCACAGTGACCGAGGGACCTGGCCAGTGATTGTTTCCCTGGTGCCACTGCAGGTGGGCCATGCAGGCTCAGCCTGCAAGGAACTGTGAAGGAAATAGAATGAGGGATTAATCTTGAATATAAGAAGTGGCCAAATTTCCTAAATTTGGGGTTATTAAAATGGCGTGTGTGTGTGTGTGTGTGTGTGTGTGTGTGTGTGTGTGTTTTGTTTGTTCTCTTTTTTCAGCATAGACTTTGTCTATAACAAATTAGTCTTCTTTTGCTTCCCTGCCTCCCTCTCTTTCCCCCCACCCCCCTAAGCCTAATTTCCAAGATTTCACCATATGGAAACTGTGACTTTTAAAAAGAACTTGCTCTATTGAGCAAGCTTGGTACATTTTTCAAATGTTTCTTGACATTAACAGCTCTATTTCTCAATTAGCAAAGGGAATAAAGTTGATTATGCGTATCCATGGGGTGACAATTTCCATCTGATTAGCAGCTCTAAGGTAAACATTAAAAGGTCGCTATAAATAACTTTTACTTCTTTTGTTCTCAGAAAGACCAGTCACCCAGTCCCAGATTTCCTGGACTCTTCCTGGCTAGAGAAACCCTACTTGTAAAATGGTAGACCTTTGTTTCTATTATACAACCAACTCTGTGAATTTGGCGTTTAGTGAGCCTATGGATTGGCTGTTTGTTTTTTCCTGTTCTTCTGATGCTGACCCTCCTTTGTGAGAACTATTAGTGAACCACAGACATAAAACGTCAAGAAACACGGACAGGGTTGCAGCGCATCTTGATGCCACCTTCATGGATTATTCTTTAAGCCTAAAAGGCTTGTCTTTTAGTGGTTTGGAGCCATCTTACCTTCTGTGTTATGAAACTGACCAGCCATAGAATACAAAGCAATTCCTTTCATGCTCTGTGGAATCAGAATAGAGGGGTGCACCTTTTGTGGGGAGCAAACAAAGTCCCGGAGGTGAGGGCAGTTCTGAGCAAATGTGTGCTCTTGACACGGTGTGGCCATATCAACAACCCCATGGCTTCAAGCTCAAAGCCATTTTCCAGGGACCAGATGTGTTGACAGTGAGTGCAGAAAATGTCCACCATAGCTTCCTCCTTGCCTCAAGATTGTTTACTTACAAAGTCAGCTCCTACTGAGATCAGCTGACTCTGTTTCTTGGATGCAGTTGTGGTCTGTAAATCTCTCCTTTATCCATCTACAATAAACTTGATTTCCTTTTTCAACTGTATGTATTAATTCACCTCTCTGTTCAACTCTTTGTAGTAAACACACTGTGCTTTCTGAAGGCTGAGTTTTCTCTAGGAGTCCAGACTACCCAGTCCCGTTTTCTGCCTATGTGTGCATCTGTCTGTCATGTCTTCATTTCCCTCCTTGTCCCAGTCAAGTGCATCCCTGGAGCCATTCAAAAATGCAGTGAACTGTATCTGAATGATTCAGATAAGGAAATTGATAATATTAGTTCAGAGAGGAATGTAGGTAGTCCTGTGGATGGGCCTGGAGAGTCCTACTTTGCAGCTGCTATAATTAAGTTAAAATGGTAACCCTTTGAGACATGTGGTCCCTTTAAATCTATGCATATGCAGGGAGGTTTTTTGTCTTATGTGTGTTTTTAATTTAAATATTGGCAACTGTTAATAATGCTTTTTGTTATAAATGTTAGAATTCTAGGTGTAGAGAGAGAAGGCAGAAAGAGGCCAGAGTCTCACCTTCAGTGTTAAATATTCTCCTAGGAGTTTTTTTCTTAGTTTTCTTTTTCTTCTGAGCATATAAGCCTACTTATTTTAAAATACTATTATATCATTTTAACCCAAATTTTGAAAAAATGTGTAATGTGCATCATTTACTCTGATTCATGGGTATATGATATTATTATTAAATAACATGACTAAGTCTACTGTTCAAAGGGCTATTATAATTTATTAGGTCCCTGTTTCATAAATTATGATGAAATTTCTAAGTGCTTTTAGACTGTTTTTTGAGAAATTTTATCAGTTCACTTTCATATCAGTGGAGTTTAATAGTTCTCACTTTGCCTGGCCTTTATTAACTCTCAGTACAGGTCAATCCTTATTTATCTAAACAATTACCATTTAAAATTTAACTTTATTTTACTTTGAAGTTACATACTTCAAGGCCATTCAGAGGCATTTGTGTGCTTTTCTTGTCATTTGGTTTGCCTTTTCTAGCATCAGGTTTTGGATTTTTGCTTGTTTTGCTTTATAAGAGCTCTCTACATATTAAAGAGATTAGCCTTCTGCCAATTAACTCAAAATAAATTAGGTACTAGGCAATGTGCCAAATGTGCATTGCCCTCCCCATTAGATTATTGTCTTTTCACTTGAACTTAGGACATTCCCTTCATTGAAGAGATAATTAATTAATCTATCAATTTGTAGTATTGGACTAAAAAATTGTTCCTGAGAAAAATCTTCTTGCTCCAAGATTATAGAAATTGTCCTTTAATTTCCTTTCAGTTCTGTGATTATTAAACTATTTGGAATTAATTTGGGAGGGACATAGTTGGTAAGGATCATAAATTATTTCTTAATATATGTCCAGTTTTTCCACTCTTATCTTACACAAAGTTCCCTTGGGTCCTTAGATCTAATTCCACTTCCTTTATTTCACCCCATAGCTCTTTATCACCATTTGCTTATTCAGAGATTAAAAAGATAGATTATCAAACATAAATATTAGCATTGGCTCCTGTAGTTACTTAAAGTGTGGAGAGTCTGAGAGTGAGGCTTGCTTCTACAAGTGAATATGAATGAATGTGGAGGATGTGGCAGGTAGGCGTGCCTAAGAGAGGTTGGGGATGATGAAGTGGAGAGAATTGAGTGTGAGGCATAACAAACAGTTGTGCCAAGTTTGCTGCTCTTCTCTGGTGTTTGGAGTGTCTCTCCTGTCTTATAATTAATGTAGATGTAATGTGAGATAATATTACATTTCAAGCAGATGTGAGGTACAATCTATTGTGTTGTAGATAGGATTTTTGTTTTGTTGTTGTTGAAGATGGACTGGAAGAATTTTAGAGGAATCACCAGCTAGGGAAGGATTCTAATAATTAGGTTTCTGTAGTAACATGATAGGGACCTAAACTAAGATGGGGGTAACAAAGAGAAGGGGTAGAGGTAGATGAGAGATGTGTTGGTGATGAGTTATAAAGGATGATGAACAGTGCAGTTGGGAGAGTAAAAATGTTAATGTCCTCAGTTCCCTAGATTAGGAGATAGAAATGTCTTGTGAAGAGCAAGTTATGGTCAGCCTGACTCCTGAAAGTTCAGGGAATGACAGCTATGAAAGATGTGACTAAACAAATTTGATAGGTTTCCAGCCCAGGTGCCACCTCAAGGCATTGGATTTAATGTTCAGATAGTGAATATTGCACTAACTTGTTCATTTGACTGACTGCCCAGGCAGAGTACACATCATCTTGCCCAACTTTTATCCTTCCCTGTTTTTTTTTTTCTTCTTCTTCTTTTTTTTTTTTTACACTAGCTGACAGATTCCAGACTGTTCTTCAAAGTGTTTAATATAGGTAGGGGAAAGTTATGGTTTTCCTATTCCATACATTATCTGTATCATCAACAGGATTCTAGATATACTTTGAAGATGAGATTTGAAGCTTGCAGACTTCAAATAATGAAAACCCTGTAAAAGTGATAATATGAAAAAGTTCTTGGAAGGAGCTGATGGAAATTCTTATTTCAAAAGCCAGAGCACAGACTGGTGGTGGTGGGGTAGTGGCTCACACCTTTAATCCCAGCACTTGGGAGGCAGAGGCAGGTGGATCTCTGTGAGTTCAAGGCCAGCCTGTTCTACAAAGTTACACAGAGAAACCGTCTTGAAAAACAAAATAAACAAACCAAAAAAAAAAAAAAAAAAAAAAAAAGGAAAGAAAAAAGTCAGGGCACAAATGTAAACAAATTTAACTTTCCAAGGGTTTTCTTTGATTACATGGAATCCAGACTTAATTTTGCTGAGAAGCTATTTCCACTTGTTAAATTCATACCTGATCTGCGTTATGACATGAAAAGGAGTAACAAACAGAGTATGTGCGAGTTCTGCTACTGAATGGCCAATTAAATGTGTTTAGTGAAGAAATATGGGCATCATCATCACTGCCTTCAATTTATATTCATTGAATATCATGGTGGTTGAAGTCAGGCTTATAAATACTTGGTTAGACTGAGTATGCTAATAGTTTAAGCTTGTCAACTTTATTATCTTTAGGACCTGTGTACCTTCTGGACTAATGATCTTTTAAAAATCTGTTTCTCTCTTTCTTTTTTCCTCTATCTGATTTGTAAGCAAGACTGACTATTATTCTGCCAAAATGAATATTCTTAATGCAGACCCCTCAGAATCGTCTCTGTACCTCAAAAAGCTTGTGCTCTCGAGAGAAAGTGGCAGGTAGAGTAATGTATGCTACTCTGCTATTTGATGATGTGATGTGCCAACCATCATGGATCCTTATCTTTCTAGCTGAGGCCTCCTGGTTATAAGAACCAAAGAGAGAGCATGGATCTTCTTACTGACTATCCTGAACTATAGACTCATGTGTTTTGTAAAAATGGAGCAGTGTTTGAAATGTCATAGGGCTAGCTTCTTTTCTTTATTCTTCTGGCTGTGAGTAGATTTAGTTTGAAAGGTGGAGACCAAGGCTGAGAATCAAAGAGAGCATGGACGGCCATGGAAGAATGGAATCAAACCAGAATTGCACTTCGGTAAAGAATTCTGAGAGTCCTAAGTGCAAGTGTAAACAGAGACAGGCATAGCTTCATTCACCATCATCTCAGTATGTTTATTTCTGTAAGGTCATATAGAATTTTGATGCAGTATGTACATTTTATCTGTGTAGGTTGATTTATGGACATCAAACCAAATTGGAAAAAAAAACATGAATACAATGGTACATAGCCCTGAAGCAGTCCATTTGCGTGAGAATGAAAAGCTGCTTTTTGGAGCAGCTGATTTTGCCATTTTCTTTTAAATGAAATTTGGCTCATTTTTCATCTAAATATTGGAAGTACCCAGCCTATGTCAGCTTGTCAGACATGGACTTAGTGCTTAATGATTAAATTTGTATTCATTCCTGTATCTGTCCAGCAAGCATCTCCAGCAATCTCCTAGTCTTATGTTCATTGTTATTCTGATTCTCTGAATCCTCTTTTAAATTTCAGTGTTGCTCTCATCTTTTAAGCTCTGAATTGGTTCTCATCAACTGGGCCTTGAGTTCCTCATTGTTCTCTGAATTTTTCTTTTTATTCATTATCATAGTTACTTTTCTATTGCTATGATGAAAACACTATGACCTAGACAACTTAGGGAAGGAAGTGCTTGATTTGGGCTTACAGTTTCAGAGGGTTAGTGTTCATGATGGCAGAGCAAGTGCATGGCGGCAGGAGCAGCTGAGAGCCCACATCTTAATCAGCAATTAGGAGGCAGAGAGACACTGGGGATGGTATGGGCTTTTGAAACCTCAAAGCCCAACTCCAGTGACACATCTTTTCCAACAAGGCCACCGCTCCTAATCCTACTCAAACAGTTTCACTAACTGGGGACCTGTTTTCAAACATAGGAGCCTACCAGAACCATTCTTGTGGAAACTACCACATTCATCTTCATGCCTTCTGGGTTTTTGTGTGTATTTTTGACTCAGGTACTAAACACTAGCAGCTGTCCACCCAGATCCTCTCTTTGTCCCAGAAGCACAGTTAATGTGGCTGTTTCCTAGCTTCCCCAGCAATGGGGTGTGGGCGTGTGTTTAAAAGCTCTTCGTAAAATTCTTCTACAAATGCTTTTGGCTTGCCTTTTCTCCTTTTTGTTGAGCAGAATGGGTGCTAGTATTCATAAGTCCCTGAAATCATTGTCTTCTTTTTCTCTTTTCCAGTTCTTTGAATCATTTAGACTACTAAAGCCAATAAATCTTGGTGATTTGTAAATATAATGGAGCCTGCTCTGCTGGCTAGTTTCTTGTCAAATTGATACAAGGTATTGTCAGTTGAAAAAGGAAACCTCAATTGAGAAAATGCCTGTATCATATTGCCCTGTAGAAAAGACTTTGGGTTGGGACGGGGGTAGTGTTCTTGATTAATGATTGATTTGGGGGCTCTGTTCGTTAGGGTTTCTATTGGTGTGAAGAGACACCATGATTATAGCAACTCTTATAAAGAAAACATTTAATGAAGGCGGCTAGCTTACAGTTTCAGATGTTCAGTCTGTTATCATCATAGTGGGGAGCATGGTAGCCTGTAGGCAAACATGAGCTGCAGAAGTAGCTGAGAGTCCTACATCTTGCAAACAAGAGGACTGAGATACTGGGCAGTATCCTGATCATAGGAAGCCTCAAAGCCTGTATTCATAGTGACACACTTCCTCCAACAAGGTCATACCCACTCCAACAAAGGCACAGCTCCTGATAATGCTACCTCCCTATGAGATTATGGGGGTTAATTAAAACTAACACATTCCACTCCCTGGCCCCCATATGTATATAAGGCATCTAGCCTTGCCAGTGTGTTTGTGTTAGTGGCCACACCCCTTTGGGCTTGGCTTCAGTTGTGGATGGAAGGAGAAAGAGGAAAAGTGAGGCTTGGTGTCTCTCTCTTGCTTCAAGGGTCTGATGGGAAGGGCAGAGAAAACGCTGTGATGGTTCTTTATTGTTCTGTGTAAGTTGCTCCCCAATAAATACCCATTTTTCATTTATCTTGGATCTAGTGAAATCATTACACCCACACTTTCACCCATAAACTTGTAACAATATCATAATGCAAAATGCATTTCCTCCAACTTCAAATGTCCCCATAGTCCATCACAGTCTCAGCAATGTTTTAAAGTCCAGAGTTCAGAGTCCCTTCTGATATTCATGTAATCTGTTAACTATAATCAATTGTAAAGATCAAAAAGCCGATCACGTACTTCAGACGTATAATGACACAGGATACACATTACCATTCCAAAACAGAGGGTAAAGAGCATAGTGGGGAAATACTGGACGAAAGCAAACTCCAAACTCTAGAGCTCTATGTCTGATGTCAAAATGTTCTTCAAATCTCCAACTCTGCTCAGCTTCCATAACTGAAACACACTTTTCTCTCTTGGCCTGGTAGCTCTTCTCAGCAGGTAACCCACCACTCTGGCATCTCTAATATCTTGGGTTCTCCGAGTTAATCCAGGGTTCAGTTTCACAGCTTCATGCACTGGCCTCTCTGCTAAGCCTCCATTCAGGGACACATGCCTGGCCTTAGTGGTTTTCCTTAATCTCGGGGGCAAATTCTATTAACACCTTTCTTCTGTCCTTAATTCTATAGCCAGAACCACATGGCTGAAGCTGCCAAGTTTTGCTGGGATTTAGCCCCACCTTGTTCAATTATGTCTTCACCAACTTTTGTCCTTCACTGCCTAAGCTTAACTGCCCTGAAACTTGGTCTGTAGACCAGGCTAGCATCAAACTCAGAGATCCACCTCCTCTGCCTCCCGAGTGCTGGGAATAAAGGTGTGTGTCTACCTCCACACACAGCTCTTAAGTTTTTCTTTAGCTCTTTTCCACAGGTTGGAAACTTACCTGGGTGGGATCTGAGGCCACCACTCCCTTTATTCTGTTTAATAATCTGTTTATCTCCTTGACCATAGAATTTAGTTCCATTTCACTTTCTGGTACTCCTTTTCTCCTCAAATATTTTTACTTGTTCAGCTTGCTCCTTTTCATTATAAATCTTTATCAGAGTTAACACTAATAACCACATAACAGAGTCTATACTAGGCTGTTTTGAGATTTTCTCTGACAGTGGAATTAATCCAGAACTCTTCACTGTAGCCTCAGGCAGATTCTTCTGACAAGGGCAAAACCAGCTACTTTTCTTCACCAAAATATCATAAGACCAGTCTTTAGTCCATGTACTAACATTCTTCACCTCCGAAACCTCTTGATCCCCACAGTTCATCAAATCAATCCAGTTTCTCTTTCTTCCATTCTCCCACTTGTATGGCCCATTTAGCACTTCATAAAGCATCCACTGTGCTCTTAACCCAAACTCCCAAGGTCCATATTAATCTCCAAATAAAAGCATGGTCAGGCCTATCACAACAATGCCCCACTCCTGGTACCAACTTCTGTCTTAGTTAGGGTTTCTATTGCTCTGAAGGACACCATGACCACAGTAACTGATAAGGGAAATTTTAATTGGGTGGCTCACTTAACAGTTTCAGAGGCTCAATCCATTATTATGGTGAGGAACATGGATGCCTGCAGGCAGGCGTATGAAGAAGTAGTTGAGAATTCCTGCATCATACAGGCAACAGAAAGTTGGTTGACACACTGAGATATATCATATGCACAGGAAACCTCAAAGCCCACTCTCACAGTAACACACTTCCTTCAACAAAGGACATGCCCACTCCAACAAAGATGTACCTCCTGATGCTGCCACTCCATATGAGATTATGAGGGGCCCATTACATTCAAACTATCACAAGGACTCAGCCCACTGTAGGTAGTGCCACCCCTAGACAGATGGTTCTAGTCAGTAAAAGAAAGCTGAGCAAGCCTTATAGAGCAAGTCAGTAAGCATCATCCTCCATGGGCTTTGCTTCTGTTCCTGCCTCCGGATCCCTGCCTTCAGTTTCTGCTCTGACTTCCCTTCCTGATGGGCTATTATCATGATGGACTTGCCATTCAAATAAATCCTTTCCTCCCTAAGTTTATATTTGATTATGGCATTTTATCATCACAGAAGACAAACTGGGACAATGGCCAATCTTGATTCCCTAGAGCTTAGATTGAAATATCTGTTCATGAGATAAGTCTTGAGTGATACTCTTCAAGTGTCTGAAACTCGAGTGTATCTGAACTGACACAGCCTCCTGCCTGCACTGTCCATTTTCCTGTAAATCAAGCTGGGGCCATCCTGGTGTCTAGGAACCATACAAGCATACAAAGTTGTGCTTTGTTTTTCTGGATGCCACATCCTTCATGGAGCACAGAATTTGGCATGTATCAGCCTTGGAGCAAGTTCAACTGCTTGGGCTATTTCTTCCTCCTCCTCCTCCGCCTCCTCCTCCTCCTCCTCCTCCTCCTCCTCCTCCTCCTCTTCTTCTTCTTCTTCTGCTTCTGCTTCTGCTTCTCCTCCTTCTCCCCCTTCCCTTCTTTCCCCTCTTCCTCCTCCTTTACCTCATTCTCCTCTTCTACTACTTCTCTTCCTCCTTCTGTTACAATAAGTTTTTTTAATTTATTTTCTCATTAACATTAGAAGAGCTGGGTAATAGTTTAAGAATTCATACGCTGATAAAATTTAAAGACTTCTTACCTGCTTCTACTTAGGAAATGTTTAGGAAATGTTTTCCAAACCTTTATCTAGTCAGTTGCCAACCTCTGTCACTGATGTCTTATCACTATTCTCTTAACTCCATGACTCCTTTGCATTTCCAGTGTTACCTTTAGCACCCCATTTTGAGTGTGGAAATAGTACCTAATGGCCCCAAGTGTACCCATCCCCAGAGTCTTGCAATCTGGTCTCAATTTAGTGGCCCAAACAATCCTGCTCAAAGGAAAATGTTGAGAGTGTGCTTGTTAGCATAATGATACAACCCCCAAGCCCACATATCTTTATGTGCAAACCTAGTGTCTCTCTGAGAACTCATTAATGCTATCACCATCTTGATTAAAGCCCTATAGTGCTTTCCTTTGCCTTTAGAAATCTTAGAAGACTGAGTTCACTCTTACTCTTTGTAACTATTTACCATTATGTTTATAATATACTGTTTTCTCTGCATCTTCTCTGTCACATTCTTAGCCCGTTAGGCCCCACACACCATTTCAGGTCAGAACGTAGCAGGGAGTTTGTCTGGGAAGTCCTTCCCTTCCTCTGTTCAAATTATCTCCTTCCTATATTACTACAGCTACTGTTCTTTATTTGTCTCCGCCATCCCACCGACCATAACTTTCATGAGAACCAGGACCATGTCTGCACAGCATGTTGTGGGGTCTCCAGCATCCATCCATCATACTTGAAACATGGTTAGCAGGTCATGGGCAGCACTGTGGAGGGCATAGTCAGTCATATTTCCTGTCCTCATCCTCCAAATCTTGTTAAAGTAATGATTTCTATTATTTAAATTATTTAAATCTAAGGAAGACAAGTCATAAGTTGGGCTGGCTTAATGGGTACAAGAAATGTATAAAACAGAAGCAAAGTAAACTAATATATATGGTTGTATATAGGTATATATAAAATCATTTATGAAACTCATTCTTTAAATGCACAGACATTCCGAATACCTAATCTTCCAAACAAATGGCAACCTTCCCCTAGTATAGAAGTGTCAGTCATCTCTATAGTCGTAAAGAATAGAGGAAAAGACTTTTATTTTTGCCATAAAGAGAACCTAGGGGCGAACTGTCATTTACTCACTCTTCTTTCTGTCTTTCCTGTGTTTGTTTAACAAACATTTGTTAGGTGTGATCCAGATGCTTGGAATTGAAATGGGAAAGGGGAAAGGAGCTATTATATTAGTTGAAAAGCAGACACCTAAAATCTAATTATAGGACAATATAGTAAGCACTGCAATTAGCAATTTGTACAAAGTAGTCTGGGAGCACACAGGAGGAGGCAGATTCTGCCCTCAACTGCTTCTGGCAAGATGAAAATGGAAATGTATGTGCATGTTTTTGTGGCAAGCAAAAGATATGGGTAAAATTTACCTCTGTTCTGCTTCAATTTTAGCTAAATAATTTCTCATAGTTGGTATGTTGTTTTTCCATATAAATTCGCTTGACAGATGGAATAACTCATTGCGTTTGGACCAGAAGCAGCAGAATTTCTTAGACATTCTGGGATGAGTCATAAGAGAGAAGATAGACATTGTTCCCATGATGTCACTCCTCCCCGAACTTCCCAGGAGACACAGAGGAGAACTCAGTTCCTGGACATGGACCCTTTACATAGCTAAACAGGAATGAATCCCACTTGAATAAACATGGTTACCACTTGAGCAGGGTACAGGTCCATAAGGGACTTGGTTAGTCAGAGGAGTCACATGGTTGAGAACCAACCCCATTCATCTTGGGCAAACTTTTATGTGGGTCAACATTAGAACTTCCTTTTGCCTCATTAAGGAAAATAACATAAATGAAATGACAGTGAGTCTAGAAAGTTATGTCACTTCTTTTTAGTTCCAGCTTTTTTTTTTCTGTTTAGCTGTGTGTGTGTGTGTGTGTGTGTGTGTGTGTGTGTGTGTGTGTGTGTGTGTGTGTCTGTGTGCACAGATGGGTGAATGGGTATGCACTTGGAGATATGCAGATAGAGTCCAGAGAGTCTCTCCCTGAACCCTGAGCTTGCAGACTCATCTAGTTTAGGGAGCCAGCTTGCACCAGACGCCTCCTGTTTCTGTTTCTTGAACACTGGAATTATAGGTGAGCCACTACACTCATCTGGCTTTTAAATGGATCCTGAGAATATGGACTCAGACTTCCACAATGCTTTATCCTTTGAGCATCCCCCCCCTTCTTCTTGGGTCTTTCATCTCTTCCCTCCTCCCTTTAAAATTCTCAGTAATATGCTAATACTGGTTGAAAATTTCTTTGGACACTGATGAGCACTAGTAATTGGTAGCATATGTTTATATCCCATCTGCCATTTACCTGGAGAAATTGGAAGGAGCTACTTTAAATTCACTAAGCCTTGATGTCCTCATCTTAAAACACGATTCCTAATCAACTATTGCCTTACTTACTTTTCTGGTCCATGTGATACAAGCAGCTCAGCGGAGCTGTTTCCTGGGGCCCACACTTCTATAGAGAAGGTCTATGGTAGTAAGGGAGTGGTGCTTCTGTCCACATGCAGAAGCTGGAGTGCATTTTACTCCCATCTTGGATTCAGAAGCTGAGAGCTCTAGCTTGTAATGGCAGGTGGGAGTAACTCTCAAACGTACATCTGTAGCATCCTAACTGTGCCAGCCAGGCACCTTGTTGCAAAGGTCCTAGCTCTCCAAAAAGCTGGGGCCCAGGCTCTCAAAACATGAGCCTGTAGGGGATATTTCTTATCAAACCATTCATCTCCAAAGGCTATTTTGAGGATTACACTAAGTAGTGGAAATAAAGTTTCAAAGTGTTTCAAGAGTGTCTAGGTGATCTTTTGTTTCAAAGTCTTAACAGCTAAGCTTTTTTTTTTTTTTTTTTTTTTTTTTTTTTTTATATTTCTTCCCCAATTAGAAGATAATTTTTCCATTGTCATTTCAACCCCACAAGACAAAACTCTATGGAAAGAGTATGATAAATCCCACAGGGTGACTTCACTGTTCTTAGATGCTTGGTCAGTTTATTTCTTAGTTTATATTGGCTGAGAATTCATCTTTAACTGAAGAGTTCTGTTGTTGTTACGAGTGTGTGTGTGTTTGTTCAAGACAGGTTTTGCTCTGTAGCCAGCCTGTCTTGAAATTTATTTCTTAGCCCAGATTAACCTGGAATTTGTATAATCCTCGGATTACAGGGGTGAGTCACTATATTCATTTTATAATTTTCTATTTCAAAGAATTTATACTGTTTAGTGTATGTGTGCATGTATGTGGGTGTGTGGGTGTGCGCACACCCACACACTTTCTGGATTTTCTAAAAGATTGGAACAACTTATCCTGGCTCTTGAGCAGGGCCGGTCTCATAAGTGATTGGCTGGGCCAAGATCTCCCCCTCTTCAGTGTCCTGGAGGCAACCACAGCTGAGCTCACAGTGGAGCTCACAATCTTAAAGTCAGATGGAAACAA
This sequence comes from Phodopus roborovskii, assembly GCF_943737965.1. NCBI lineage: Eukaryota > Metazoa > Chordata > Mammalia > Rodentia > Cricetidae > Phodopus > Phodopus roborovskii. Next base: position 37,138,275 of record NW_026126511.1, on the reverse strand, counting down.
AATTACACATGTCCACAATACATTAATATCTACCCCTCCACCAGCACCTTAGTGAATATAGATCTGTCATCACCTAATGCCTTTCTTCCAGAACATCTTTTGATTTAAGGACTTCCATAGTTCAGAGTCCCAGCTGCCAAGTGGAGTGACTCATTTCTCCATTAGGTAAGCCATTAGCGGGTTACTGCTTGGGACTTAGAATATCTTGCTCTAGGGGTAACAGCAAGGTGACTCTCAGCTGTGCCCTGACACTGGCTGACCTGGGTTCCCCAGAGGACCCACACTCAGCTCTCAGCTCTGAGTTCTGCACAGATATCTCATTAGCATCACAAAGCCACCCCTCTTCTCTACCTTCCTGGCAGTCACCTGCCCAAGGGAAAAGGGAACTATGGAAGAGGAGGCGATTTGCAATTACCAGGAAGTCAAAATTCTTGGAAAAAAATGCAGATTGACAAGATCTGGCTGGATGTATCGAACTATGTGGAGACTCAGTGTGGGAAATAACTGAGGTAACTTGAAATTTGAGGCAGACTCCTTGGCATCAAGTCCTGTTTAAAGCAAACACTGGAGAAAATGACCTTGGGGATCTTGGGAAATTGGAGAAGAACAACATGATTTACACAATGAGGCCGGAAAGGATGTGCTTAAGGAGCACTCATTTCTAAACTGCCGTTCCTTTGAAAATGATTCCAAAGCTCAAACATGTATATACCTGTTATTTAACTATGATCATGAAGTTTTTGTTGTCCTGAGTACAATATATGCATTGTAATTAGGCAGAAACTATTGTCTCCCCAACCCATAGAAAGACTTAGTCAATGTCTGTGATTGAGCGGAGCTGCAATGCATGGAGGAGCATTGACTCATGTAGCTCTTAATCCTTCCTCTCTGAGGAGGTCCTATCATTTGATGTGCTAGATGGAAACATGGGAATTCGGTTGCTTCTGAAAATTACCTGTTCTCTGTGGGGTGGCAGTCCTCAGAGGAGGCCCAGGCCTCAACCACAGATATAATTATTATCTCCCAATGATTGCTAGCACTAGAGTGGATTAGCAGTGCTATGGGGATGGAGGATGCTGCTTTAAAAGCCATTTTGTTTGCCATTTACGACTGCTCAGAAGGTCATCAGGATGTGCTACATATCCAATGTATGTGTTCAAGCCTTCCTGGGAGTGCGGTTTTACACTAGTCTAAAATAGCACTCACTCTTCTTTCCCTTTGATTCAGGTGGAACTGCTCAAGTCCTTTCCATCTGGTGACAGTGCTTCCTTGCTGTTAGGTCTCAAAGAAACCTTGGGCAAATGGCTGAGGCACCCATCTCACGTATCAAAGCCCACGCTGGCCAGTCTCTTCCAGCATCACCAATACCTGTTACCTGTCCTGGCCCCTCTCAGTACTTCTCACCCTGTCCTCTGCCCCCAGCCTCTCAGGCCCTGAGCTTCACTGTCCCTCCTCCAACTTCTCCAATTCCTTTATAACCTCAGCCATGCTCATCAGCTCCTTTCAGATGCCTTTGGCTGTTTTCTCCCTCATATCTACAAGAAACCTTCTCCTCCACCATACCTGGGAGTGTTCGTGTCCTCGTTGTTCATTCACTTAGTAAGAGAGATGCTGTCATGGACCACACACTAAGAACTTTACATTTCCTCAGTGCCCTTATCAGTCATTAAAGCATCGTTTCTCAGAGAACCTAAAGGGGAAAAAGACAGCTGTGTCAATAACTAAAATTTAGGATACCTTTTACAAAGACAGACAGGTTCAGATGACAGAAATACCATTCCCGGTGAGAACTTTATGGGGTAGGTGACATTTAAAGTGTCCACCTCCACACACCATAATCCAAGTTCTTGTGGGTGAGGTTGTTTCCTGCCTAGATGTGCTTCTTCATCGTAGGTTTGAGGGAAGTTTCTGGAGAGGCAGCAGAAGAGTTTTGTCATCGGGGTTCTGTGACACAATTGGGTGATTGGCACACAGTGGGAATCTAACACACACACACACACACACACACACACACACACACACACACACACACACACTCTGATTTGGCTTTGGGCCAGAAGCAGGGCATTTATCATTCTTTCTAATGGGAAGTGAAAAGTAAGATGGTACAGTCAAAATGTTCAACTGTGTAGAAAACAGAAGGTCGTCTTTGTCTAGTAGCCCTGTTAAGACTCTTTAATGGGACATCTCCCCTTTTATCTCCTTTGGCTTTCTAGACCCAAACTTCTTGGGTGCCGTACAAAAGAGGAAGTGAAAGTGAGTGAGATTTGCAGCATGGGTTTGGTGGAGCCCCTCCAGTCATCTTTGGAGAAGGTACCATTTGCTGCTTCCTTCTGGGATGGAGAGATCGCAAGAAGCCAGCTGCAGTGGGTCTATTACAAAATCTCAGTGGCTTTGGCCAGGTTCTCTTGTTATCTTTGACGTTGTCTGTTTTGCATCCAATTATGAAAGGCTAAACAGAACTCAGAAATAGTGTAGTGAGCTCTGGGGAGATCTAGCAGTCAGGGGACAAATACCAAGGCCTTCCCTCCTAAACCCAGGCCTACTTCTGTCACCAGAGAAGCACAGTAGGGCAGTCCCTTCTGGATTCCCTCTTTTCTTAACCACCCCAGAGTCTCTAGCTATGGGTTATCCCAAGCCTATTGTAAAGCCTGTGGTTCCCAAAAGTCATTTGGGTTCTTAGCACCACATCCCCAAAGACTTGCTAGACAGCTAACAGTGAGAACTGCAGAGTCTGCATGGCATCCAGTCACCAGAGAAAGCTCTTCACCAGTGTCTGCCATTGCACTGACCTTGTTTGTTTGTTACTTCTTTCTTTCTTTCTTTCTTTCTTTCTTTCTTTCTTCTTCTTTCTTTCTTCCTTTCTTCCTTCCTTTCTAACAATTCTAAACATGAAGGCTGAGGTACTTATTAAATTTGATGTCCCACATTCTCCCTCTGAAATTAAGTTTATTTTACTAGCTAATAATTCTATTCTATTAAAAACCCAGGGTTTATTTTATAAGCATGGCAACTAGCCATCACAGCAAAAGTTCTCCATGGGTCCAAAGCAGAGGGTGTAAAATGCCATTTCAAGTGCCAAGCTTTTTTCTGATGTTTCTTGGTTTCTTTCACAGAGTTTTGGAAGTGGTTTAAACCTAATTGGTTCCCCCAGGATCTCAACTCCTGTTGCATTTGTGAAACATCTTTTATTTATTTATTTATTTATTTACTTATTATTTTTTCTAGAGGTAACTGGAGAGAATAGGGTTCTGCTTCTGGCTGGTTTGCAGGATAGGATGATGCATGAAGCAATTATTGTTATTATTATTATTATTTATTATGATCATTAATCCTTTCTTAGGAACTTCAAGTGTTGGCTCAAGTCTTTTCAAACTTTGAATCTTTGCTGTTTTCTTTTCTTTTTTTTTGGAAAGTCTTCCTTTAATGTTGAATTTCACATAAGAACAACATTTATGTCCTAGCTAGTTTTCAATTGGGCATAGCCTAGAACTTCTGAGAAGGCAGTTTCAACTAAGTCACTGCCCCGATCAGATATTGGCCTGTAGGCTTGTCTGTGTGTTTTTATCTTGATCATCAGTTGGTATCGGAGGAAAGAGCCCATGATGGGCAGCACTGTTCCATAGGCAGATGATTCAGGGCTGCATAAGAAAGGCAGCTAAGCATTAACCTGGGGACTCTAGCAAGTTGTGTTCCTCCATGATTTCTACTTCAAGATTCTGCCGTGGCTTCCCTCAGCAATAAACTAGAAACATAAGCCTGTCCTTCCCTTCCCTAAGTTGCTTCTGGTAGTGGTGTTTGTCCCATGAAACTAGAATACTCTATAGTTGCAACTACCCCAGGTAGCAGGCCCGTGTCAGCCATGAAAGAAATATAATGATAGACAGACACCTAACAATAAAGGATAGAGCTGTCTAGATAACTCACACCAAGAGTGGCTCCAATAGCCAGCTTCATGTATGTCCTGACTATGCAAAGCAAACACCGTGGAACTAAGGTATTTTTAGTGGCCCAGATTCAAATGCTCCTGCTGTGTAAACTGCTATGGGAATGTGATCAGAACCCCTCCCTTCATTATAGTCAGTTTGTACATTTTAAGCCCCACATGGAGAAGCAAATATACCATCTTGGTTCCAGGGAATGGGAGGAGGGAGGGTGGGAGGAAGCAAAGCTTTTCTGCTAACTTTTTGCTTCTAAATGTTTGTTTTAGAGTCTTATCTTTCAGGCCCTGTAGTCTAACAAAAGCAAAGCAGATTTCCAGGGCTGTTTTTCATATGTACTAAGAGGCTCTGCCTTTGGAGTTTTACTCCACCCTTGCAGCATACAGGGCTTAGCATAAGGAAACATGGCTTCATAGGCATTGGTTTCCACAGAGCATGTTGCGGAGGAATCTCCAGGAACCAAATTTGATGGCTGGCTGCCTAACATGATGGCTGCTGTTGGCTCTTGGGGTAGATACATCATTGGCAGCACTGGGAAGTTCATTCCTTCTATGGGGGGAAAAAATCAGTGTTTTGAAGTCTAGGTTGAGAGCTCTAACTTCATATATTAAATACTTCCTGTCATAAGCATAGGCTGGAAGAGCGGCAGTGAGTTCTAAACCTCCCTCTTTGATTAAGGGTCTCTTGATTGTGTGTGTGTGTGTGTGTGTGTGTGTGTGTGTGTGTGTGTGTGTGTGTGTGTGTGTGTGTATTCGCTCACACACATTATAGTCCAAGTAGATGATCTGTTTAATTGCAACTTGGTGTTCTGTTATTGGCTGGACAGGACTTGTCCAAGCATAGAAAAACTTAATTTCAGGCTTAGCCAGCAATGAAGTTAATAATAAAGCATATTTATTGAATTTAAAACAGCAAGGTTCTTGCTAATTCATTTAAAAACATTTCCCAACATTTTCTTCCCAAGAGAAAAATTTATGTTTCTGCCAAATGGGATGAGGTCCAGGCAGACTGCTGCGCTCCCCTTGTTGTCCTGAGGGAGACAGTACAGGGTGGACGAGTCCAGCTTGAGTTTTGCCTGTGCCGTTACACAGCTGCAGCCAGGACAAGTCTTCTTCCCACTGGTTCCTAATTCTTCTCGAGGGTAAAGTAAGAGGTTTAGATCAGGTGAATGCTAAGGCCCTCCTCCACCAGACACTCTGTCAAACTGAACATGCAAACAGTAGGAAGAAAAACACAAAGGAAGCATGGGAACCCCAGGCTTGAGGAAGGGCATTTTCTGGGAGATGGATGCTTGCTCCTCTCCCTGTAGGTCAGCCCCTGCCTTCCTCAGGCACTGAGGAGCTTGCATGTCCCCCTTCATGCCTCCATTCTCTTCTCTGGAATGCTTCTTTACAATTCTCTCCCACTTCCCCCTCCCACCACCCCTCCCTGTCTCCGAGGAATAGGCATAGTTGAGATTTTCCAGGCTGCTGGAGGAATTACTGATGAAACCTGGAATATAATTTTCTGGGTTCTTTTATCCTATTTTCCAGGATTTGTTTTTGTTATGGTTTCAGTTTTACTATGAAAATGATTTATTTTAGTTTCTGGGGTTGTATGTTTGTAACGATGATAATCATGATGGTGACACTCAGCCCAGGTAATTCTTCCTAATATGCTCAGCTGTTTTTAATACTATGAGTAATAACTTAGTTAAGCCACATGACAATACTGTAAGACATTTACTGTAGACACAATCACTATTCCTATGAGGACACGGATTCTGGAAGGGTAACTGACTTGCCCAGGTTTTACACATACAGGAGGGCTAAGATTTGGTCCGGGGCGACCATTTGCTAATGTCAGCCACTCTTAGGCACTTGGTTTATTGCATTTCCTCTAAGGCAGATATGATGTATTTTCTTCATTTTCTTACACGCCTTCGCACCGGTACAGTGCCGAAGGAAAGCATACTTTGTCTAGAATCGAATTAAAGAAATACACTGTATTTGGATGCCATAGCTGAACATGGCTTCCAGACAAGAAACAGTCCTCATAACACCCTCAAGTGTGTGTGTTGAGCAGTGATGCAGGTATTATCTGAGTGTCCACTTCATGTGCGAACTTTTTGAGTTAATTTAATCGGAGGCTTCCATTTTAATGAAGTGAGGTTGGAGTTGAAGGAAGCCACATTGAATTTTAGTGCAAAGACTGACACCAGTGTTTTATTCAAATGGAAGTATTGATAAGCTAATATACGAACCAGGTGGAGGTTGAAGGAATAGCTAGACACAGAAGGTCAGCGAGAACTGTATTTAGTTATTAGAAAAAAGAAGCCTGTAAGGTTCTGTTTGCCTGAGAACTGCTGACTTATTTTGGGATACAGTAGCTTTTCAATTATTAAGAACATATGACACAGGAAAGAAAGATCAATATGTTGATACTCCTAGCTCAATATTTCCACCTTATTGGTGGTGAGAGAAAGAAATAAGAGAGCTAATTTCTTTTAGCTTTGCAGCCATGGTTCAGAGTTAATAACGTCTTATAGGATAGATACCCCATTAAACACATAAGATATATTGTTTATTCATTATGTTCTCCTACACCACACCTATCTGGTAGTCATATTTTCAGCAGTTCCTCCATCTAGAACACACACACACACTCACTCGCCGCCGCCGTGCTCATGTGCATATTTACTGTTGGAAAGACTTTTTAGTGATAACTGAGTCCAGTTGTTGTACTTAGCAGCAGAAGAAATACAGCCTAACCAAGGATTAGGTAGAACTCTATAAATAGGAAACAGCAATTCCACAATTTATAGTCTGTTTACTCTGTCCGTTCACTATGTGAATATTTTGAGATCCTTTCGGGAGAGAGCAGTCTGGCTGAGAGCATCACTGGCTGAGAGGTACTCCTTGGCACTCTAATGAAATACATGTGTGCCATGAGGCCACAGCTTCAAGCTCCTGGGGACTGTTCTTAGGTAATCCTTTGAATATGTCAATGGTGTGAACTTGTTCCTTCCTGGGTCTTCTGCTTTCTAGGGGAAAAAGCTGCTGCCCATGGAGAGAAACAGGATGGAAGAACATTGCACAGAAATCTGGGAGCATTCAGTGTAGCAAATCTGGTGATTTAAAAAAAAAATGCAAGGAATGCCTACTTTTTTTCCAGCACCAGATCTAAGTTCACACTAATAGCCATAAATCAGAGAAGAATTTTCTTTCTGCCCACCATGTTAACATAGTGGCCAGGAAAAAAAAAACAAGAACATTTCTGAATGCTTTCCTATATAAATAGTATTGGTACCTAAAAGAATGAGCTTCAGTTCTCTGGGGTGTTTACTTCATAGTCATTGTCATTCCCTGGACATCTGCTGTTGGTGACAGCTGATCTTTAGACCATGAACAGACAAGTTTGTTGTTAATGCAGGAAACTGTCAGTACAAAGAGACTTGATGTCCCTTATTAATCTTAAAACAGCCTTTTGTATGTGGAAATACCATTATTAAGGTGGTTGTTGTGTAAGGAAGAGGTCATGGGAAATGTAAGAAAATGAGGGGAGATAAATAGCCCACATGAAATTAGTTATGTAGACAGTGTGCCATCTGCAGCTTCATTTTTATCTGGTCTGGTGTTTAATATTATCCTCATTGCTTACGGGGAGACTTAGAATCAGGAGGTGAGGTCATTTAACCCTGATGACATAGCTGGCGAGCAGCTGGGCCCAGGTCTGTATCTGAGATTTTTCAGGCCAGGATTGATCTGTTGTATGGACTTAATGCCAGTGGCCTTTACTCCTCCAGTTGACACAGAGTAGGTGCTCATTAGTTTTCTCACTATTGTGACAAAAGCCCAACAAAGGCAGCATAGGAGGAAGAGTATGTTTTGGGCAGGTAGTTTGAGGGTCCATTACTCATCTTGCCAGAAATCCTGTTTTATTGCCCTGTCAATTCTGAATTAGAGAAGTCCAGGTGAGTGAAAGTACTAGGACGAATTCTCCTTAAATTATGATGGGGTCATGCCCCACAATGCCTATAGTGAATTGAAAAATAATATCTGAAGTCAAAAAGGATTTTATTTACCTACCCACCGAACATCATAGCTTAGTGATGGTGTCCCTCAGTGGATGGGGTCTTCACCTTGGTGGTCTCCTCATTAGCTGGGCACCATGATGTTCTGTTGATGTCTGGCATTACAAGAGAACACTTTGCTACCTTTAGAGGACATCGAAACTGAATACTCAGATGCCACAGCGTGTATAATTTGGCAACAATCATATATTGAATCCCCATAAGTCAAGGGTCATCTATCTATAAAGTACAAACAGGACAGATGATGAACATTTGTGCTCCATAAAGCACAGACCACCCCTTCAAAAGATCTTGGGGCTGAATGCAGTTTCTTTCACAAGGCACCCTGTACAATTTGTACATTGTAAATCTCCTTGGGCCTATATTTATCTAATAGTATTCATGTCTGATTGTGAGAATGAAAAGACAAAAGCGGTAAACAGTGCTTTTGACAGGAGAGTGCAATTTTACAGGTGCCTCCTAGTGCTTTCAAAGTACCAAGTGTCACCCAAAGCTAAGGGGACATTTAGTGGGCTCGACCTGTGAAGACAGAAATAGGGTGCTGAGGGCTGTGGTTTTCATTGTAGAGTGAAGAGGAGTCAACATTTCTAGTTGTGACTACACAGCTCTCTCCATTGCCAGGGGTAGGTGCCATTTCACTTTGAATCCTTTTGTTCCCAACCTTCGAAGTCAGTTTGAGATGTGGTGTTCTTGAAGGGACTCTGGCAGGCATGGCTTATGTGGCAGGCATGGCTTATGTGGCAGGCATGGCTTATGTGGCAGGCATGGCTTATGTGGCAGGCATGGCTTATGTGGCAGGCATGGCTCTGACAGTTCCTACCCTTCTCCCCATTCCTGTGGCTTTAGATTCCTAAAGCTAGACTCCAAAGTCTATTACCTTATCTGGCAACTTCCTCATTCTGAGGCTGATTACCAAATACCAAATTCCAGCTATCAAAGTATGGAAGTCCACCAATCAAAAGCCCCCTTTGGCTCACCTAATTAACATGCCCAATTAAAATTGAACACCTCATCCTAACACAGGGTTTTCTCTCTTTTACCATTTTCTTATGTATCCTGTCTGTCTCCCCCTATGGAGAAAGTCCTTTGTCCTCTGGGACAAATGCCCCATTCCCCTCTAGTTCCCTTCCCCTCATCCCTGTCCTCTGTCTCCTGTCTATGTCTCTTATTCCCTGCCCTCTGTCCCTCTAGGGAAAATAAGTCTCCTTTGTCCCGAGAACTTGGACTGGAGGGTCCTGGGCAGATAATTTTCCTTCCAGTGCTGGCTTCCATTTTGGATCCTGCTTGCTCTGCTTCCCTTTCTTCCCACAATTCCAGGCCTCCCAGCCACAGCCCCTGACACTGCCTTGGTAATACCTCCTAAGGATCGGGGTCTTTAGGACGGCCAGATATAGTGTAGCTCGGTTACTTCCCATCAGCTGCCGTTCTTGCACTGTCTTTGGAAGGCCATCAACCCACTCTGCCAAAAGAGGAAAGAACATTTTAATAGCAGGAGAAGGTAGAGTTGGAAACAGTACGTGCCCAGGCAGCGGAACAGTTTCTACAGGGCAGAATACACAGGGAAATATGACCTGGATAGAGGATCTCGGCTTGACATCCTAAGCAGTATCGGAGTGATCACCTGACTGTTCCTGTCATGTCAGGGCAAATACCAGTTCTCATGAAAACTTTTGATTAAGACAATCAGTGGAGGAGGAGGTTGACTCTATGAAGATACAGGAGTGCCATGTGTTTAGTTAGCCCTGAGGCAGGATTTTTTTGAATCCAGACTAGAGGTCAGGGTACAGCTGGCCAGGCTTCTCAAACACCTCTCCCCTCGGCTCTCTTCTTGTAAGTTCAGTTCTGTGGGAATCAGTAAGTGCTGTCCCTCTGTGGGGCAGTGGTTATAACGAGTAGCCTTGGAAAATACTGGTGAAAAGCTGTAGAGAGGAAATGTGTAGATCAACAGGAAACAAACAACCCCCACACGGAGGGACAAAATGCACGACTCACGGGACAACGTTGACACCCCTCACTGTTTCCTTTTCAATGTCATAAGGTGGGCACACTCAGAGCTTCCAAGGCATACCTGGTGGGTGAGTGGTGGAAGCCTTTGTTTAAAACTTGCCTACATCATATGCAGGCTCCCCATGTCTACCTCAATGTTTGCTCTCTTTAGACTGGATCTGAGTTCTTTCAAGTTAATCTGTCTCCTCTAACTACTCTTTTAAATGCTAGAGACCAGACCTGTGAACTTGTTGGCTCTAGTATTGTTCCTTTCCTAAAATTTGTTCAGTGTTCTGTTTGTTTTCGTTTTTGAGACAGGGTGTCTATGCATACCCCTGTTGTCCTGGAACTCACTGAGTAGAACAAGCTGTATTAGACTTCTCAGATCTTCTTCCCTCTGTCTCCCAAGTGCTGGGATTACAGATGTGCACCACCACGTCCAACTTGTGCGTCTGCGTCTGCATCTGCTTGCAGGTGCTCATGTGTGGACAGTGGGGGATAATCTCAGTTGTCCTTCAAGCATCTGCCTTTTCATTTGAGACAGAATCTCTCAGTGGCCTGGAACTCACCAAGTAGACTAGACCAGTTGGCCACGGAGCCCCCGCATCCCATTGTGCTCTGCCAAATTCTGGGATTACAAGTGTACACCACCATGCCAGACGTTTTCCCTCAGGCTCTGGGGCTTTCACTCAGGAAAGTGAGTATTTTACAGATGCCACCATCTTCACAACCCTTGTTTTATTTCTTGTTGGGAGACAGTGTCTTGCCTTGCAGCCCTGACTGGACTAGATATTTTAATGTGACCAAGCCTGCCTGGAATTTGGACTGATCCCCGTCCTCTGCCTCCACAGTGCTTATGTGAAGGGAGTAAGCTCATAGTGCAGGCTTGTTCAGTTCCTTTAGTGTTCTCTGAGAAGGTAATTGTAAGGGTTCCAGGTGAGGTTGCGTATACAGGTCCCACGAGGTCACTGAGTCCTGGTGTGTCCTTCTCCATGTGGATTTTCCATCCATGCATCCCCCTGGAGAACATTGCCTGAACATGCACAATAGAGGCCTGTTGTTGATAATTTAAACATCTATTTAAAAATCTGTGTCTCACTGCACCTTAATATTTGATTTTCTCTCTCTGTGAGCTGGCTTTGGTGTTAATTATTTTTTTCATTTTCTCAGCCACATTTTATGGATTATTTAACTAGTATAGATGACAGGATGAGACTAAGGAGAGGGACAGAGAAGGGTGGCAGCATTGACCCTCCTCAGCCTTTACCTCATGCTAGCATGTCTTCACACCAAGACTGGAGCTTCCAGGGCACCCTGGGAGAAAGGCAGAGATGCATGGTACCCAGCGTGGTTTGGGATGAGGAAGCCTGGGTGACTGACTGTGAGCTCTTAGTAAGATTTCTCATTTATCCTCAGCATCTTTGAAGTTCCTGGAGATCACAGCAGTCCCTTCTCTCTACTCCTTGGAAAACTGGTGAAATTATTCAAAGTTTACTTTGAATTACAAAATCACTATATTGAAGTTATATGCATTTATATATGATCACACACATACATGCATATGTAGTCACATACATATATGTTTGTTATGTACACACATCTGGGAAGATGGAACTTCAGTCCAGAAAATGCCTTCATCACACTGGTCTGTAGGTGAGCCTGTGGGATGTTTCCTTGATTAATGATCAGCGTGGGAGGGCCCACCCCACCCCACTGTGGGGCAGTGCCACCCCTGAGCAGGTAGGTGGTCCTGTGTTACAGAAGAAAGCGGGCTAAGCAGAAGATGGAGAGAGCAAGGCAGCAAAGCAACATTCCTTCAGTTCTCTGCTTCAGTTGCAGCCTCTAGGCTCCAGCTCTTTTCCTGAGCAGGCTGTTTCCCACGGTGGACTGTGGGGAGGACATGTAAGCCAGGCTGACCCTTTCCTCCCCGAGTTGTTTCAGGCCTGACCTTTAGCGCAGCAACAGAAAGACTAGAACCAGAGATCAAGCAAACAAAACAAGTTGAGTTCTCAGAGCCAGTTCTTCTCCACAATCAGCATTCATACTCACAGGACACATCGACACGCCATTGCCACCTGTCAATGGCTTATGTATGAGCCCCTTCTTCATGTTGCATATTTAGGAAATTTGGACATGACAGTGTCACATATTTACCATTGTGGCCTCAAACACAGTAGTTTCTGCCCTCAAGTCATCTGTTTTCTGCCCATTCATCTGTCCTTCTCCACAACCCCTGGCAACCATTACTGTCACATAGGTTATGTGATCTTTCGTCATTGGCGTCTTTTTCTTATGAACATGAATTCAAAGTCCCTCCCTGTCTTTAAATGAGCTTAAAAATTCTGCTGTGGTTCCCCCAAACCGCAGCTTGATTTTAAATTTACATTGGGTTCATCAAACGTCTCTGATCATTCCTTTGTTATATTTTCTTCATATATTCTTCGCCCTCTGATCTTTTAATTCTTTTCTTTGTCTGTCCTTCTCACTAGCACGCTGGCGTAGTGGGAATGGAGTTCCAGTCTGTCTGGGGTCCAGATATTCTCCCAATGCCTGGACCAATGCTTCTGCATAGTAGGTGCTCAGCAAATGTTGTAAGAGTTGCAGGGAGTAGGACCTAAACATTATTTCCCTTTGGCTCTAGTCTTCTCTTCTCATTGGTTTTAAAGGTGACAGACTCTATCATTCACTTTGCTCCAGATTCCCAAATTTTGTGCAGAGGATGAGAAACAGAAATTCATGTTAAGCCACCGAGTCTGGGAATTCTTTCTTGTTCACCTTTGGCTTCTGACGCTCTGTGGGTTGTCTTCTGATTTAATGGGCCCCAGGTGAAAGGCAGTTTGAAGCTTCTGTGGGAACTAGTCACATGGCAAGAGACAAGGCAGGCGGTAGGACATGATTAAGGGAGAATAGAAGAAAAGTATGTTCTAATATTTGAGCTACACACTGTATTCAAAGCTGTGTATAACATAAAACATGAATTAGGGGACAAATCAGATATAGATTGAGTGAGCACACACAGCACACAGCACTACAGGAATGGAGGCATTTCTTTAGATGTTTGACTCATTTACCAAACTGTAGTGTGATCAAAATATAGGCTAGTTCTGGGGAGAAATAATACAGTCACTGTTTGTGGCTCAGTGGTGCCCTTGGGGGCACGGGGAGACCTGCAATTTCATTATTGGCTTTGTAAGTAGCTTTCTTTAAGGCTAAGAGACTTTCTGGGAAGGCCAGAGCAAGTGAAGCTGAGTTAATGTTCTCATTAAAATGTTAAAGAGGCTTTATTCATGAACGACTGAGGCTGGGCTTGCTGCATCCTTGTAATAAGACTGGAATTGTAGAGTGGCGGTCTTCATATAATTAGGGAACCATATCACTGGAAAACTCAAAGTGAAATTTAAGGAGAATCAGTTAAAACATTCTAGCTTTACTCTAAATCCACGGTATTATAAAACCTTGCTTGTTGCATGGTAACAAATGTGGGTCTCATGCTTTGCACCTACAATAGTAAATGTAGTTTCTGGGAAATGGTCTTACGTACCAGAGGAGGAGAACAGTCTAGCTCAGGTTCATGGCTGATTTTCCCCAATCAAAAGACACTCATAAAAAGAAGACAAACAAAAATTTTATATGATAGTGGTGCCTTTGTAAATAATGACCTCAAAACTGTTGTTAAGCTGGTGGGTTTTGTTGTTACCTAAGAAGTGGGTAGCTGTGGACAGACAGGTTTGGGCAAAGGAGTATGATCTACTGGTAGCAAATGGAAGGAGGTCTACCAAGGCCTTCGAGTCTTCTGGGTACCCCATATCCTTGGCTCCTTTGATTGTATGTAGAGGGTTTACCTCTCTTGTGAGAGTCTTGCGATCTGCTTCAAGAAGTCAGAAAAGTCTTTCCCAAGTTCTTTCAGGCAAGAAGGGCAGAGGAGATGATGGAGACCTTCCTGCCATTGCTGTTTATCAAATGCAGTGTCACCACATTTGGGGGAATAGCCCTGAGCACTATTAGTTGTCAGTAAAACTGGTGACTTTTAAATATTTAATCCTACCCAGATCAGAGTGATGTTGAAATATGTATGTCCTAGAATCTGTCAAAGCATTTTCTTTGGGAAAAATAAACTCCTTGTTCAAGTGAGTTCATGGCATTTGTAGGCAGTTTCCAGTGTGAGAGCCAGAGATATTGCGTATTATAACAGATGGTTGAAAGATGGTTGATTATGTAGGTTTCTGAATTGCTTTGATACAGGGGTGATGCTTTCAGCCCAATGATGATATATGGATGCTAGTGTTAAGAAGAACCTCTAGTAATTTCTGTGGACCACTGATGCTACATAGTGAAACACATTCTTTTAATTACAAAGCAATTTAGAGTAGCATGTAACAAACTTCCAGGCTCATTCTTTCACTCTTAGTTGATTGACAAGTAGCATCTTGGAGTCACGGGGAAACTGCCCACCTGCCCCCTGCATTCAGAGAGTGGTTTCCCACAGTTCTGTCTGGCATGGCTCAACAATCTATATGTCCTTCTCACTTTAGCTAACGTTGGAATCCAGTAGTTGATGTGGTCTGTGGAGCAAGTGCATTCTGGGGAATGTCTTAGTTGACTGGAATTTGCCTGTATGTGGTGTTCAGGCCCTTAATCCCATCTTTGAAAAGATGTAATTGTGCAATAAGACCTTGAATGACAGGAGACCTGAACAGTCTAACTTGGGAACAAACAGAAGCTTTTGCTAATGTACCACAGGACACTTTATTATTTAATAACATTTGTCTGCTTTTTAGATTTATTTTTCATTTTCAGATTTGAATGTTAGTGACACTGTTTGCTCAGTGTCCCTGCCCAAAGTAATACTTCCCATTCTAGAGCAATTATATCCTAAATCCTATGTTGTGTTTATAATTAGGGAACAGTGCGAAAAACCTAAGGGAATTTTTCCAAGACCATCAGTGTGAATTAGTATTTTCCTCAACTAGGCTATCTTAAAATGTATACTGACCAGTGTGTTGATTGCTTGGCTACTTAACTCATTTCTCCATCATATATTTAAGGTATATAGACTGTGCTGGGTCCTTTGCCCAGCCATTGGGACACAAAAGGTCAGCAAACTGGATTTTGTCTGAGTTTTATTGATAGTTCAATAAAGATTGAACTACTTAAGAAAAACCAAAATTGCTTTTCAGCAATTTAAAGACTATATGTGAGATTGGCATATCACAGCCTATGCCACAGAGTTTTCTTCCTAAGTACAATTGATATGAGAAGTGTTACCAGGCATTCCTGTATTATATACAATCTTCATATGTTTATTAAGCTGTACCTTGTTAGGCTTCCTGATGGGACAGCAAAGGTGGCTTCTTGGGTGCTGTATTGTGTTTTTGTCAAGAATCACTTTGTAAGCTCCTGCTGATGCTATTGAGCTGCCTTGTATGGGGTGGGGCCTGCTTCCCTCATCCCAGGAGAGTGTGGGGGTCTGCACAAAGAAGAATGAGACTAAAGCCAGGATTGCTTTTGTTGGTGCACCTGGGCAAATCTAGGGAGCAAGTGAAATCTTTTGCTTAGTATAAGTCACCTCCTTATGGCTTTTAAATCACAATAGCTAACTATCCCAGGTTTGTCCTACATTTTTAAATGCCATGAAAATGCTGGGCTGTTGCATTTTTCAAAGTCTCCCTGTCCAGACTGTTGACCGGGCACAGGGTAGGAGGATGTGAAAGAAGTCCAAGTATTGTGTTGACATAATGGAGGAGTCCAGCATTTCCCCCATCATTGTTAAGCTGTGTGTTTGGCTGGGCTGACTGCATGCTAACAGCAGGGACTCACTTCTGTGAGAGGCAAGAGAGCATAGAAGAGAATAAAAACGGGGGCATGGTAGGCAGAAAAGAGACAGTGGAAAGGAGGCGCAGAGCATATCTGATGTTCCTTCTGTCTCCCCCTTCCCTGTTCACAGAAAACAAAGGGTAACAAAGCAGCTCAGGGCGGGCAGAGGGACCAAGGTGGGAATGAGGGCAGCTGGAGGTGGTAAGGGAATCAGAGAAGCCACCAGAATAAGTGAGGAGGAAGGGGAGCCAATAACTATTTAAATGCAGGAAAGAGATGGACACAGAGAGGGGGAAGCACAGGCTTTGGTCATACTGAGAGCCCTCAATTGCTCCCAGTGGCGCATCTACCAAATAGCCAGTGTCCCTTGTGGAGGACATTTTCCTGACTCTTGTATTAACTTTAATGCGATTCCCTTTATGGTTCCTGTATAACTGGTGAGGTTTCATTGACACTCTGTGTGATCAAATGGCAAGCATGGAGATACAGTTCTGTTATCCCTTGCTGGGTGCTGCAGACTTCTGAGTCGGTGCTTTCTGCATTTGATGTTTGCCATTCCCCCTTGTCTACAGGCAGGAGAGTTAAAAGGGGGAAAAAACCACCTCTGGGCTACCATGGATATGGCTCATGCATACAGATATTCAGAGAAGCTGGAAGAAAAACAGAAAATCACAATCCAGTATTTTCTTGAAGTAAGGTAGTTGATGCTTTTCATTTCTGGTTTGGTTACATGCCCTGAAACTGCCATATACTGCACCTTCTGGAAGATCTAATTTTTGCCTTCCAGACAGCCCGGGCTGAGCTCAAGGCACTTTCCAAGTAGGCATGCATACCCAAGTGCCTACCTTCCCTATTAGAGCAATCATGCCTTTTTGTTTGTTTGTTTTTTGAGACATGGTTTCTCTCTGTCGTAGCTCTGGTTGCCCTAGGACTCTCTCTGTAGACCAGGCTGGTCTCAAACTCACAGAGATCTGTCTGCCTCTGCCTCCTGAGTGTTGGGATTAAAAGTATTTGCCACCACTGCCTGGCCACAAGCATGTTATTTTATATTTCGTGTTTTCCCTCTTTGGATGACATTGGTTATAATTGAAGAGCTGTTTTGATGTTGCTTCACAGTCTATGTGTCCTGGAAAAGGAAGGGGGGGTTAGTCAGCAGCAAAGGGTTTTAGAGGGGTTAGGAAGCCTTTGGTCCTCAGATTCACACACCTCTAATGAAATTGTGGGCTTCAAATCTGTGGCGCTCCATACTATGGTCCTAGAAGCCACAGGCATGATGCTTGGGGTACTTTAAAACGGGCTTCTCAGGCTTCCATGTGCATGGGAACCAGCTGAAGGCTTTGTGAAACTGTTGATTCCTATGCTGTGCTGTGTGCCTCCCAGTGGTCCCTCAGTCCAGGCTGATGTTACTGACTACAGACCATGCTCGGAAAAAGAGGGCTCTGAAGTCCTTCCTAGGAAATTGAGTTTTCGTCTATGAAAATATCTTGGTATATTTTACCGTCTGCAGGACAATAGATTTTCTTGGAAAGAAACATAAACAGCTAACACATTTCCTGGTGGAAATTTATAGGAAAAATAACACATCTGCCTCCCCCGCTTTAGGCACTAGTGAGGCTCTGACAGTAACGGCAGACTCGGTGTAGTGAACTTTAACAACGAGGGCTACTTAGAGCAGAAATATTCTGTGGAAGATTGACAGCTCAAAGGCTGTGTTTGTGGGGAGCAGTTATTGATTGTGCCCAGGTTAGCATGGTGCAGAGCTCTTCTCCAAGGGTATTTGGATGGAATGGGCTGGGCACACAACGGACAACATTGAACTCAAGCTCCTCCAAGTGAAACTGTGCATCTGCTCACACATGTTCAGTCCACTCGGAAATTGATGGTTGGAGTTTCTTCTAACAAAATGGCCTTTGTTTTACAGGTCCTTGGCAACCACATGGTCATGTATTGATTATACGTGGAGGAGAGAGAGCTTACCCTGCGAAGGTAAGGGAGTGGTGTGGGGGCACAAATGACGAGCAGGACTAATGTCTCGTCCTGCTGTGTGGGAGTGGACTTTACTTCGTTGTATAGTTTGACATCATTCTCTTGGCTGTGTGTTGCACAGTGGTGCCTCTGTTTCAGGAGGTCTGTGCTGTGAAGCCTCAGTGAACCAACTTGCTCATGGGGAGCATCTGCTGGAAACCAACAGTGATGAAACCCAGTCATGGGAGGTCATGTATCCATTTCTACAGAGTAAAGTAGAATTATGGCTGTTCCTCCTGTTTATTAGAAATCTCTCTCTCAACATTAATGGGAATGTGTAAACACTGAAGACTTAATTAACTCTTCTCTTTTTCTTCTCATCTGAAGTTGTTCTAACCCTCTCCTTCTTTTGTTAAAATCACAACTCGCAACCTTGATTTGCCCAAACAGGTCACTAAGATCAGTTTTCCATTAACTTCTGCTACTTTCTGTTCTTTCTAACCATCTTTACAGAGGATTAAAGGTTTCTAAAGCAAGTTACATTCACATGTGTAGGAAGCTAGGACCTCTGCCTCTTGTAGAGGGACGTAGTTCAACTGTAGTACTGTCCGAGGTGTACATCTCTCAGCATCCCCTAGCAAATCTGATACCCTGCTTGCTGCTTAATATTCACTGAATGAGAAAAGACCACATTGACTGTGGCCAAACTGAATTAGGAAAAACTGTGCACTTACCAGAGGTATGCAGGCATCACTCTTAGCTACAGTGAATGCCTCTGTTCGGTATAGTCCCAGTTAAACGACACAGTAAATATATAAGGTGCCTCTTTTTACAAGTTATATAGAAAGTGGATTTAAAAATACACATAGAGCTCCTGGTGTGAATGGTCCTTGTTTCTCTGCTGGCATCCAGACTGAACCATCAATTTGCATATTGCCTCCATCAGTACCTCAGGATATCTTTGCAGCCAGTTCAGTGCCATTTAAATGATAGCTGGCCTATTCTTCCTTCCCAGCTGCATCACTTTGCACTTATTAAGTTTAATGTTCTGTTTCCTAGCCCTAATTCATAAATGCTGTCCTGAAATGGATCTGCCCTCACAGTGTCTTCTCCTGTTTCTCTACTTTTCCCGCTCAAATTATTAGACGTTACCTTCTTAGCAGCTGTGTATGGGTATTGCTAAGACATTAAGACACTGGTCCTCAAGTAGAACTCAGTGGCTCTGTTTATTCTTAGAGATGCTTACTTGTGAAATTTATACTTCCTCTTAACCCAGTGCTTTCTGTCCACATCTGCTGTGTAGAAAAAAATTAGCTGAAAGAACTAAGAAGCCTCCCACCTAAAAGCGCAGATGGCTGGAGGCAGAGTCTTCTGCCTGAAATGAGTGGACAGGTTAGGAGAGCCATGAGTTCTCTTATGCCCAAGATGAGTGCTGTATGGAGCTGTGTTAAGGTGGGAGGCAAAGGTATAGATATGGAGGATAAGAGCCACATGCAGATATTTCCTGCCCACAGGAGTTTCTGTGTTCCTCAGGATGAGGCTGGGTCTGCCCCATGGTCAAGTGGGTAACTTTGATATGTCTTCCATGTAGGTAGCACTAGGCTTTGTCTGATTCCTGTGATTATTTTAACCATATCTCCCCCCTTCTCTTCCACCCCCTCCTCCTCCTTCTCTTGACTCTCTCTTTTCTGGATTTTTTCTCACTTTTCATTTCGCTTGCCGATTAGTTCATTCATTCATTTATGCATTGCCTTTCTGTCATGTACCAAAAATTGCTCTGGGAGAAAATGTTAAACATGTTATCATCCAGACAATGATGGACAGTCATGCAGAAGCCACGGGTGTAATTCAGCCATATACTTCACATGTCTTCCAAACACGAAGCAGGACAGTAAAATTGGCTTGAGGGAGCTAGGGAATGCTTTTATGGAGAAGATCATAAAGGAGTGGGGATTGGGAGGATAGAAAAGATGCTGCCATGTGGATGAGTGTCATGGAATAGAAAACATTCCGGAGGAGAGGATGACCTGCAGGGAGCCGGGTGTGCTGTGTACTGCATGTTGATAGGATACCCCTGGAGCGTACAGTGGGAAGAGGGGGTGAGAATGGATGCGGCTTTTTATAGGGAGGTGGAAATCAGATCTCGCTGGTCCTTTTACACACAGCCGAGCCTGCCTTCCTGTCTCATGATGCACACAGCACTTGCAATCCTTGCTGATGCGGCGCTGGGACCAAGCTGGTGGGAAAACATGCTAGTAACTGGTTTCTCTGTATTGCTTTGGAGCCTGTCCTGGAACTCGCTCTGTATATCAGGCTGGCCTCAAACTCACCGAGATCTGCCTGCCTCTGCCTCCTTAGTGCTGGGATTAAAGGCATGCACCACCAACACCCAGCAGGTCCCAAGCTCTTTTTACAGATGCTCAGAAAGATACTCACTCATGGAAGGGAAGAGCTCTATAACTTTCACGTAGCCTGTCTGTGTCAAAAGAGCAGCTTCTTACATGGGACAGATGCTATGCTAATGCTTGTCCAGAGCCCAGGGTGGAGCAGAGTTCCTATAACTGGGGAGGTTCTCACTGTGAGTGATGAGTTGTCATGGGAACATGCAGTGGATAATGTGCTATCCGGATGTAAGTCTCACATGAAAGAACAACTGTCAGTGGAGGTGGTGGGGGGGGGTTGCGTGGGGAAAATAGGCAGACACAGTGCAGAAAAGACTTGAGTTTAAGTGGAAATCAGATGAACCACCCTAAGGTTTTGACATGGGAGGAGGACACTTAGCCATTAAGCCACATGTAATTGTCTCTGATACTGAGTAACAAATGGCCCACCAGGTAAAAGCACCTATATTGTATTAAAATTATTATGTGAAATGACCTCTGGAAAAACTTGATTCAATTTAAGTCTTCTCAGTTACAGATCTGGAGACAATCACAAATTCAAAAATGTATTTATGGAACTGTGTTGCTACTGAGCTCAAAAGGCCATAATCTCATTACTTGAGATTTTGAAGAGGGTAAACATGAGTAACTGCAAAGAGATATTGATTAAAGAAGTAATATGAACAGGGATAGTGGAATTAAAGTAATTGAGACAATATTGGGCCCATTGGACCTTGTTCCCTTAGTGCTTTTCTTCTGCTTTTGCATTGAGTTGGCTCTAAAGTCGATTGGACTGTATGCATCAAAGAAAGACATGATGGAAGAATGAACATTGCTGGCTATAAAAATCAATCTGTTTCTCTTAAGGAAGAGCATCAATCAGTTGGTGAAATCAATTAGTTGGTTGCTTTTTTTTTTTTTGCATGAGTTTATAACATCATGAAACAAATGATGAGACAATACTGTAAGCCTTAAACATAGTAGATCTCAATAGACATTTCCTGACTTGATGGAAGGCTAGCAGGGATTTAGTTGGAAAATGAATTGGTGCAAGTCTCTTTGTTAGCACGAGTTCCCCATGTTCCGTTGACTTGACAGCCCGTATCTGCAGTACTGTAAAGGCAGATGACTCAATTTCATTGATTCTTGTTCTGAGATGAGTTCTCTCACATTTCTCCTGTCAGGAGGCCAGGCCAGCTTCAGTGACCTTGTATCTCTGGCCATTCAGTGTCTTTTTGGAAACCCTGACTGTCATACTATGTTGCACCGAAAGATTTTCCATTTTGAAATATCACGTTATTTAGGGAACATCAGTGCTTCGCTTCTCCTTGTCTCCCAGGCTCCAGGCTTGTGTTCTGACTGCATTCACTGTGACAGGTCATTAAGATTTCTGCCACTACTTACTTGCATTTAACTTCCATAAGTCCCTACCTTCATAGAGTTAACAGATTTGCCATTTCTCTGCATCACTGCCTTTTGGATTTATCTGTTGTTCTACTTAAAGTCTTTCTACATACATATATGCATGGATGCATACTTACATACATATAATTAAAGCCAGTTTTCCTTCAGGCAATAGTAGGTTTTTGTTTTTTTGTTTGATCAACACTGTTAGAAAGGAAGTCATTTTAGTGGGATGAGTAGTGCCGGGGTCTGGAGAGTTGCAGGTGCACAATACAGAAGTCCTTTTTTTTTTCTTCAATAGTTTCAATAACCATGTTATTTTCAATCTCCATAAGTGCATACACTTTGAAATCTCAACATCTCAACATCACTCAAGTATGAAATTTTCTATCTCCTTTCATATGATTGTAGGAAACTAAAGTATTTACAGCATATCCCAACATCTTGATGGTCCACCCTGGTGATAAATGGGGTGTCTTAAGATACTCAAAGCAGAAGGGTTTTGTACAGACAGGGTTTTCTTTTTTAAGCGAAGAGTCCCAGTGTATATAATCCTCAGTCAATTAATCATTCTCTATTCTACATTGTGCAGCCTCTGCAGAGATATGTCTGGAAGCCCAAGTTTTCAAAACTGAGTTGAAACCCTTCTTTCTTCCTTTGCATTGCCATCCCATAGTCTTGTCTGATGGGATTGTCCCTGAATGTCCTCTTTTAGGCCACTTACTAGTGCAAAGAACTCTTTCCCTTTGAGATATATTCTTATTTCCCACAATGCCCAGTACATTGTTGGGGCAATGAAATGTACTATTGCCTAAGAACATGCAGTTACCGAATTGCGTTTCACCCAAGTGCCCAAATCTATTATTGCTAAACATTGGATCTTTTCTTAATGTTGAAAACAAATTGAGTAATCTCAATGTCAAAGGATTCTCAGTGCCAAGGGCTAAACACTGACCAATAGATTTAAGGTTAACAATAAATGGATAAATGGATGAGACCCAGGATTGCGGCAAATACAACAACAATAAATCTGTAGATAACAAGCTCCATCTTTTATTAAGAGCCATATGAGAAGTTGAAATTAAAGAGATCTGAGGCTTGCATTTTATGACTCCGCTTAATGTGCTATCACTGGAGTGTCCTGTGAGGGAGTCAGTGGGAACACTGCGTGGGCAAGTGCACCCTGTTTCCTGTGCCCTCTTTTGGGCTCTTTTCCTCCTGTTGGTTTGTTTTTTCCTATTCTGATATGTTAATTTTTTTCCCCTAATTTTATTTTACCCTTGATTCCTTACAAGCTTTTTTGCTTTCTAATGATAGGAAGGAGATGGGTTCAGATGGGACGGGAGGTGGGGAGTAACCTGGAAGGTGAAACCACAATCAAGATATATTATGTGGGAAAAATATTTTCAATAAACAGAGATATTAAAAATGACCCCCCCAAAAGATGAATACATATGTTATCCCTGTCCCTTATAAAACACTGAAATGACTTTTGAGGGGTTTTCTTAAAGGTACACAGCCATGAAAACAGATGAGTGATCAGCTGCCACACTGTGGAAGTTGGAATGGAGATAGATAGGATGATGACTTAGGGCTGAGAAAGTGGACTTTTAATCTGGCAGAGGAGAACAGACCAAAGTGTCCCAGTTTCACAGTGGAAACCTCTGCCAAAACTCAGACCTGAGATTCAAGAATCTTCCAGAGCCACAGACTTCCAGTTCAGTTTAGTGTTCTCCACACTTATATATCAGCAAATGACCAGGGGTCATTGGAATGTAAGGACAACTTCTGTCCTAAGAGGTAAAAACTAAAGCATGCCTCAAAACAAGCAACCTTAAAGAAAACAGGAAATAGTCATAAAAAAAGACAAAAACCAAAAACCCTTTAGAGAGATAAACAAGATTTCATAGCTATTGACTACACAGCATTTATAAAGTTAAAAACATAATGCTAGGAGAATTTCTCAGGAAGTGATTAAATATAGAAGACAATCCAATAAATAAATAAATAGACCATAGGATCTGCTCATGAGGTCCAGTATCCAAAAATAGCAACATTGGCAGGAGAGAATTTGGGGCAAAGCACTGAAAACTACTAAGTAAAAATCAACACTTCCTACAACCTAAAGCTAACCATAGTAATTTTGGGGTCAAAAGAGAAAATCACAAAATTGTGAAACTGTAGAAATCTAGATTGTGTCCTAATAATAGCAGAATCTGCTAATAAGTAAGACCCGGCATCTCAAAAATGACATGAGATGAAAGCTAGATGAAACAAAACACCCAAGATGAAGACAGAGGGCAACTAAAGACACAGCCCAGCAATGGGTGTTGTGTCATCTGATCTAATTTGTAATCTCTAGGGAGATAAAGCACTTCGTGTTCAGACACTGAGAAAGGAGGTCTAAAGAGCTGGTGAGGATTTGTGGGAAACACAGTAAACTCATGGGAAATTACTCAGATAGCACAATAATTAGCTCTGTGGAAGACCTGGTGTAAGTCAGGAAAGAATATGCAGTTGTGGGAATCTGTGTGGCTTCGTGAGAGTGGGCTTTCTAGAGTCCTGTGACTTAAGTGTGGGGATATAATGAAGTATGGTGCAATCCATAAGACTCCCAAATTCACATTCATATTTACAATGTCTTTTTTCACTGACACCTTAGTTTTGTATTTGTGTACATATATGCACACGTGTGCATGCGTGGCATGCACTTTTCACAGCATGCATGTGGAAGTCAGAAGACAGCTTGGCGGAGTCTGTGATGAGTCTTTTTCTGTCCCACCAGCCAGCTCCCAAATAGTGGCATGGAGACGTCTTAGTAATGTGAAAGCTTGGCCTATAGCTTAGGCTGGTTCCTAACTAGCTCTTATAACTTTAATGAACCCATTTATACTGATCTACGGTCTCTTCCATGGTGTTGCCTCTATCCTGCGTCTCCTGTTTCCTCTCCCAGTGTCTCTTGTGTGCCTGAGTACATTGATGAATATACATTTTCAAAGATTGTTTTACCGCAAACTGCAGAACACAATTTCTTGACCAAGACTTTAGTGATTCTCCCTCGGATATTTATTTATTAGTCACTGTTGTGATTTGGCTTGTAAATGTTCCCTGAGAGTCCAAATGTTGAAGGTTACATCTTAAGCCTCTGGCTTTTTGGGGGTGTATATGACAGAGCCTTTAAGACATGGGGGGGTAATTGGGAGCTTAACTTTAAAGAATATTGGGACCCTGGACATTAATCTTCTCTTTCTGCCTTCTGGCCACTATGAGGTGAATGACCCCTCTCTGCTATCTATTCCTACCATGGGGTACCATGATGCAACAGGCCCAAGGCACCACAGCCAACTGTTCATTGACTGAAACCTCTAGAATGATCAAGTACATTCTTTTTAAGTCAGTTATGATGGATATTTTGTTACAGTATCATAAACCCTACAGACACAATGGTAGTGAAACACTATACAAGCAGTAAAAAAAAAAATAAATGTATCTTGCTGTTCTGTTCCAAATCTTTCATCAGTTAAAATCATAATTAAAAATGTGATAGATTTGCCTTTTTCTTTGCTAGCCAAATGCGATACTCTGATTTGATGAAGTCTAAAGCCAGTTGAATTTCCCTAGGAAGCAATTATGAATTAAAGGAATAAATTGTGCTCAGTGGAAGAAAGTATTTGACAAAGAAGAAAGGATTATGACAAATAAGATAACAGTAAATCTAGAGATAGCAAACTCAATCTTTTAATAAAAACCAGATGAGAAGTTGAAATTAAGGAGAACTGTGACTTCTTTAACGTGTTCCTGCTGTCTCTGTATTATCCTCTGAGGAAAGGTAGTGGGACACAGGCAGTCACATTAGCTGTGAAAGAAGAAAGGCCATTGCGCCTGCACATGGGGACGGTGTGTGGAAGTGTCTTCCAGCATTGCCCATTCGGTGCCCTTCGCATTCAGCACAGAGATGGGAAACAATGGGGCTTTAATTTGGTGCTCAGCTAATGGCGGCTGATTGGTTCTCATTTTTCAGGCTTCTAATGTGTCCTTAGAATCCTCACAGGGGTGTTGTGCTTTTAGCCTGAGGTCTCTGTGCTTCATTTTTCCCTTTGTTCTTCAAACGCATGCCTTACCTCAACGTGATTCATCTTCTGAGAGGCTCAGAACAACCCATGGCATGCGCTGAATAATTTGGAGGAATCTCTGACATGTCTTGATGATGTTAAACCACTCAGAATCCTGGGGAATAGCCCCAGCTTGCATTAGCAGAAGATTAAATCAGGTGAACTTTAAAGTCTTAATTTAAAAAAAAATTTACATTTTTTTACCAGTGATGATTGAACAACATTGATATTCTTCCTGCCCATATTACTGATTACAATTACAAATGCTTGCCAAAAGTTCTAGAATGGCTGCTTGCTGCTCCGTATGGAGTATGGCATTATTTTACCTATTTAATGGCTATTAAATATTAAAAACATTTAACCGAAAATATCGCCATAACTATAGTAATGTGTGCATACATCATAATGAGAAGTATATTCTGATATGTGTGCCTCACACTGGCTTACATGGGGTTCTGTTCTAAGAGAATGTGCCAAGAAGTTTAAAACTTGGAGAGGTTTCTTATTTGAGGCGTCATTATGAGAAAAGGTAAGAAGAGAGGTGCTTCCAGATGGGGTCAGGATAGTGATTTTTCAGCCAGCTACTATCATTTTGCTTCACAATTTGCTGGACGTGAGCCCCAAATGATCCAAACTGAGAAAGATGGAAAACCACAATACAATACTTATTTGAAGGTGGGATCCAGGACAGTCATCAACCCTTGGACTTTTCCTATGACAGATAAAGGGGTGTCATCTGTAGTCTCATGGATTTGTTCTGGATGAAGACTCGAAGGAGAACATGAACGTCTAGCTACAGCACAGGGGCTGGGGTGTCCCCATTATGTAGCAAATAGAATGGGTACAACAGGCAGGGGGAGGGCAGGTCGGGGTGGGCATTTTGGAAAGGGGAGGGTAGACTTGCATATTGGGTGAAAATTTATTGTAGAGAGAAACATTTGAAGCATTTGAGGGCTCCTGGCGTGATTACGGAGAAGATGCGCTGTAGGGAGGGAGAAGGAGACAGGTTTCACTTGGTGCCAGGGGTGATGCAACCGCTGGTAAAGACAAGCTAGGAAGAAGTTAAGGTTGCATTGCTGTCTTCGTGAATACTCTTTCTACACATCAAACATTAATTAATTCAATTTAAAAGTAGAAAGACAATTAAAGATACCCAAAGGATCAGCCAACAAATATGCAAACATCTTCTGGAATAGACCACTTCTCTTTCCAGTTGTGACAACAAAACAGTGTGCAAAAGACAAGAATTGACTAAATCAGCCCCCTTCATCTTTGCCTGCTCCCAGAAGATCATCCTGAGCTCAACAAATACAGTAGTGTGATAAGGTCGGGACTCAGAGAAGGAAGAAGGGTCTAGGAAGCACCTGTGTACACAGGTGCTCAAATGCAGGTGTGTAGATAGGCATTCCCTGATGGCCTGCAGGAGAGAGGCAGAGCTGCCCAGTGTTGTGAGCTGCTTTATGGAGAGTCCGAGAATAAAAGACATAGCACTGCACCATGAGTTTGCCTGCCTAAGCTAGAAATGGACATGTGCTTCATTAGAGTAGGGAGTCCGATTTGTAATTTTCAGGGTCTAAGTGGAGGGGCGGTGTTATTTGTTAAGTATAACATCCATAGAAAATCCACAGTGTAAACACAAAAGGAAAAGCCCCACATTGGCACGTATGAGCATGTGTTTAACCACCAGAAACATTTGTATAGCCTGTCTTTTACAAATGAAATTCTCATTCTAGAATATCTAGTTCTTTTTTAAAATTACTTTTTAAAAAAACTATTTGTAGGTTTGTGTATGCATGTGCGTGTATGTGTGTGTGTGGTTCTGAATATGTGTATGTGCACATGGAAGCCAGAGGTTTAGATCCCTTGGAGCTAGAATAACATAAGGTGTGAGATGTGTGAGTGTTGGGAACCAAACTCTACTCCTCTGGAAGAGCGAAAACGCACTTACCTGTTGAACCGTTTTCTAGCCTGCAGCATTTTTTTTTAAAGGATTAAAAAAAAATTATGTCTCCATGTGTACATCTGCCTGCAAAGGCCGGAAGAGGGTGTCAGGTCCCTGAAGCTAGAGTTACGGGTCTTGGTTTGCCTCCCAGTGTGGGTGATGGGAACTGTACTCAGGATCCTCGGGAAGAGCAACAAGCATTCTCAACCACTGATTGTAGAATTGATTGAATTTCCTTAAATGAGCATCAGACAGTAGACTTTCAATCCAAAGTGAAATAATTCCTTAAACCAAGAAAGTGTTAGTTTTTGCATTGCAATTAAAATCACTCAGCCCTGATCCCCATATCAGAGTAGGTTATAATCCTGATATTAAAAACATTCCAAACAAAAGGCCCCAGAGAGGGCTCCACCAATAAGTGATTTTCAGTGATGGAGCTCAATTCACAGAACCAGTATAAAAAACAAATACAAAACAGGTAGGGTGTGTGCTTGGAATCCCAGCTCAGGGGAGGTAGAGACAGACAGATCCTGGCTGGTCAGCTAGTCTTATTGGTAATCCCCAAGTCTCAGAAAGAGGTCTTATTTCAAAAAACAAGGTGAATGGCTCTCAAGGTCAGGTTTCTCATAGCTTATATATACACCAAAGAACAACAACAAAAACTGGGAGGAGCTTTGTATTTTATATTAGTCACGATTCCCTGTTGAAAATGAATCAATTAACTGTCCTCCTGTCCATCTATCTCCTCTACCAGCTGCCTAGTATGTGTATATAAAATATGGGTATGTATGTCTATACATATACATGAATTTGTGGGATCTATTAAGTCCCACCTTCACAGCCTAGACCATAGTCAGGGAAGTCTGGCAGAAGTTGGTGTTGCATGGAGTCTGAAGATGCAGGGAGTCTGAAGATGCAGGCAGGTTGGGGGCTAGTCCTGGCTTTCCATGTTCCAGTCTTGGGACACAGCTTTTTCATTTCTGGGAGACCCAGGTTTTGCTTTTAGTACTTTCCATTGCTTTGACAAGACTCACTCACATAGCCAGAGGTGATTCCTTTAACTGATTCCAGATGTTAATAGCTTCAACAAAACGCTTAGGGGCCAGAGAGATGGCTCAGTGGTTAAGAGCACTGGCTGCTTTTGCAGAGGACCAGCATTCTGTTCGCAGTACCCACATGGAGGCTAACAACCATCTATAACTCCAGTTCCAGGGTATCAGACACTTTTCTAGCTCCTGTCTCCATTATATGCACAGAAATACATGCAGGCAAAATACCCATACACAGTACAAACAAACACAGCAACATCTAGCATGTTGTCAGCACCCCAAACTCATATAGCCTAGCTAATGCACAACATTAATCACCACACAGCTCTTAACTCTCTTTTCACTTAAAGAGCTAGTTGCATTTTGCCTGGTTCTTCGGTATAGTCATATTAGAGCTCTGATTCTTTCTTTCTTTACAGTAGTGGCGGTTTTATTGGTTTTAATTTTTCTATTGAATCATAACTAAAATAATAGTTTTGAAAATCTGGACAATGTTATCATCTTTTCTCTATCCATGTAATGGCAGTGGCTTCATCTACCTATTATGAATTGATATGAGCATGGATTATGTGAAAATTGGGGTTTTATATGTTTTGTGACAGGGTCTTATGTTGCCCAGAATGCCTTTGAATTCACTTCATAGCAAAGAATGACCTTGAACTTTTGATCCTCCTGGGATACAGTGTACACAGTGCTAGGGACTGAACTCTGGGATTTGTGTGTGGTAGGCAGGCACTATGCCAACTGAGTTATAATACATTCCAAGCCTGGACAATGCGAATTTTGACAGGACTAGGTTATTGACTTCTGGAGTTCTGCAGTGAGACTATTCAACTGACTTTGTGACAGTCACATGGGATACGGGAGTTAATATTTCCTGGGAAGAATTTTAATGTTAGAATTTACTGTCTTTTGCACATATAAATTTGAAGCCTTAATGTTATGCTCTTCTGGTTATTTGCATTTAATATGCATGCAAATTCACAATGTATACTATGGGCTGAGAACATAATTTATAAATCGGTACTTTCCCTGGTTGTTAGCAATTTTGGCCGCTTTAAAAATTAATGCTTTGAAGAAATATATGTTTGCAAATTTATTTGTAGTATCTTTAGTTTCCTAAGGATATATATATATATATATATATATATATATATATATATATATATTATATTTTGTTCTTTACAAGCGAGGCAGTCCTCTGCTGTAATGTCCCCTGTGTTTAAAAAAGTTATGCACAAAGGGAAATGTTAAAATGCTTTTATTTATCTTTCCTGTAAATGGGTTTGGATTAGATGTTACAGAGGTTTGCTTCCACTAGCAACACTGAAAAATATGTGTTTCTGAAGCATGATTGCAATGTACAGCATCCTGCTACAATCGGGAGTGAGTCACTTCAGTGCTGAACACATTTTGAGTTAGAGAGGACACATTATACTTGTATGTGGGAGAAGATCTGTTCACAACATCATGCAGAGCAAGAGCAATCCAGAGAGGGCTCTGGGGCTTCTCATCCTGCCTTTTAGCCTTGTTGTCTTGGCAACTAAAACACAGCCATCCGTCCTTTCCCCAGGCAGGGAGCTCCAGTCATCCTTGATTCTTCAGTGACCTTTTCTCCTCCCCCTTCCAATCTGTTTTGAGGATCTGCCAAGCATCTTCAAGGAAGCTTAGATTTTCTCTTCCCTGAGCATCTTCAACCAGTCACCAGGTTCTTTTCTTTTCCTGCTGGACCATTAGAACTTCATCACTGGATCCTGGCTGCTTAGCTGCTTGCTCCTGCCTTCAGTTCCCAGTAAGGCCTCCCAAACCTCCCTGTCCAGGAGAGAAGTCAGCTCATTTCATATTGGACCCTGGGGACACATTGTCTGCAAGGTACAGCCACACACCATCGCCTGCAACAGTCTGCAGTGGCATCCTGTGAAGGATTAAGTAAACATTCTCTCTGACACAACACCTTTTGCTTCTTAGTCACCTTCTGTTTCTGTATCTGCCCCCAGGACTTCCCTGCTTTCCCTGTTTCTAACTTACCTCATCCTTCTCTCAAAATCACTGCTCTGTAAGTGCTAAGGAACAAAGGCTCTTAGCTGATAAGTTCGGTTGGTGGCAGCGTCGCCAGCAGTATATGATCCTCAACTTTGTGTGGATCTAGTACCAGTTGGTGCATGGAATGAACTTAAGTTCAGCTACCCTGTGGGCGGTGACTCTAAATGCAGATCATGGCCCCTGTAATGGTGCAGCCTGGCAAAGGGCAGGAGCCCTGACTTCTTGGTTGTCTTCATCACATGAGTGAGTGCCGAGGAGAGATGATGAGCCATGAGAGCAAGATGTCTTGACTTTTTCATGCATTTGTGGGCCAGGATCATGGTCAAGACTCTCCAGCTAGGTTTTCTGTAGGCCTTGACCCAGAGGATGTAGGACAATGGAGGGACATCAGAGTCTAGGATCCCGATGATACAGGAACACAAACTGTGAATGATACAGAATCTCCTGCTTTTGAAAACAAGGGCGGAATGTGATGAGTCTGATGCTAGACACTTAGTGAAACTAACTCCAATTTGTGTT
The DNA here is from genome assembly GCF_943737965.1 of Phodopus roborovskii. Lineage (NCBI taxonomy): Eukaryota > Metazoa > Chordata > Mammalia > Rodentia > Cricetidae > Phodopus > Phodopus roborovskii. The sequence goes on along the minus strand of NW_026126511.1, from coordinate 37,107,047 downwards.
AATTGGCATTTAGACAAGATATCTTGCTATGCTTTTGCTTCTTGCCCCCTTCCCTTGGCATTTGTTCCCCTCTTCCTGCCTCTCCACTTCTTTGTTTCCCTTTCCCCCTTCACCTCACCCCTTCTCCTTTAAAACATAAGCCACAGTAGTGGCTAATGAACGTAAAACTATTGTGACTGGCTCGGATATGCATTCTTCCTGCCTGATAGTGTGGTAGACTCCTCCAACCTTGGAGAACGCCTCCCCAAATTGTCATTGAAAATTTAGGGGATGTGAAAGTCACACCCTGAGTCCAAGAAACTTGAGCCTGCTTTATGTTTGGACATGTTCTGGTCACTCCTGTGGCTTAGTATTACCAGTGATGTTTGATCGAGGGAGCCGTGTTGGGGTCCCTGAGATAATGCCATGAGTAGCAGGTCTGACTGAGTAAGGGGGTCTTGATGTTGAGGGATCAGTGGGCCCTAATCAGCACCTCTCAAATCCCCACACCCTAAACAACAATAGATACCTCTGCACAACACAGGAAATAGGGTGGGCACACTGTGGCCCTAGGAAATGTCCAGTATGCTTCTTTAAGGCTTAAGGTATAGGAGACCTATTTATTTATTCATTTATTTATAGGTAAGATTCACTGTGTAGGTCTGGCTGTCCTGGGACTTACTCTGTAGACCAGGCTAGTCTCCAACTCGGAGATCTTCCTACTTCTGCCTCCTAAGTATTGGGATTAAAGGTGTGTGCCATTACACCCAGCTCTATGGATAGGAAATTATATATATATATGGATATATATATATATATATATGGATAGGAATAATATATATATATATTAAAATAGTTGGTCTTAAAACAAATATGCCACAGAGAAATGTGTCTTTTTAAAAGCTAGAAACATTATTATCTGGCCCCTGACAAATAGTGAAGGCTGATTCCTGTAAAGAACTGATCGGCAATAAGCAAAAGCTGTTTTGGTAGCTCTGTTTTGTAAAAGCAAGGGCCAAGGTTAGAACTGGGTTCCATGCTGGCTGTGCCTCGAGGTTGGTGTCCTGGAGGACATTATTGCCAGAAGAGGAGTGGTACCAATGTGACCCGTACATGGCAGATTGGTCTAGGTCTGCGAAGTCGAGGCATTCATGGGAGCCCTGGGGCCAAGGCCTGCTGCCACTTTGTGGATGGTGTTCAGAGAGTTCCCACCTCCCGGAGTCACAGCAGTTCCATAAGCAGGGGGGATGGTTTTCAGTTCACACCGTGTTTTGTAGTTTACAAACTGTTTCTCATTTTGTAATTGTGATAACCTTCTGAGGCAGGAAGAATGAGTGTTACTGTTGACCTCAATTTATATAGAGAAAAAGGGATTGATCTCTAGTCAGGCAAGTGTCTTCCTCAAGGTCATGTAGTTATTACATGGTAGAGCTGGAAATCAAATCCAGATAGCCTAGCTCTAAGACCTCAGAAGCCATGAATTCTTGCTGCCCAAAGTGTCAGCCCCACATGCCCCACATGGAAGCCTTCCTGCTCAGTGTTGATTCAGTATGCCATGAAGTTCATTGTGTTAACACAGGAGAGGCCAGGAATGAGTGGGGGTGGGGTGGGGGCAGGGCTGCCATGATTTGGTTTATCTCAGCAAAGACACCTCATGCAGGAAGATGGATGTGGAAGGAACTGTCACCAGATATGAGGCAGTTTTCAGCATGCCGGGTTGTCCTCTCAGGTTTAGGAATACTGGGGTCCAGGAGCAAATCCTAGAATTTTCTTGCTTAAGGAATCTGTGAAAGGGCAAACACATGAGAACTTGCACGAGCCGATACAGAATCTTCACTAAACTGAAGCCGTTTTCACTCTTTTACCACCCATGCTGGACCAAAGGGCTGCTCAATAAATAAGCTGAGTGGCTCGCTTTCTGTATTTGTGAGCCACTTATCAAAGACTATATCCCATGTGATACCACAAGAGATAGGCTTATATCCCCTTACTCACCACCTTCAAACTTGGATCTAATTGTCAGGAGTAGTTGCACTATGGAGCCCGCTGGGGTCCACAGAGTTAGTGGTGTGATAAGAAGCAGCAGATACTACAGCCCGTGCCACTGCAGCACCCAGAGATTCATCATGGGAAAGGCAGGCAGCCCTTGCAAGGGCTCTGACTCCATCCACATTCAGCTAAGGAGATCAACACCCCTGCTGAGAACGATGGCCAGGGGCCATGGGATGGTGCTCTCTGTACACTTTTCATAAAATATGTTAAAAAATAAAGCCTTAAAAGTCATGTCGGCAAAGAGGGAGGACAGAAAAATGAGAGTAGCAATTCACAGTGTACCTACCCTTGCAGCCAGATGTGGTATCAATTTTTAAGCATGGTGTGTCTTGTCTCCTGCTGATTTCCAGTGGGGCCAGGCCATCTGTGGGGTAGTGTCTTACAAGCTGTCCTGGAGCTTCGCCTATCTGGCTCCTTATACCTTTCAGATATTAGCTGAAGTATCACTTCTTGGAGAGTCTTACACCCACCCAGTCTGAGAATACTGAACTTCTGAGCTCTGGCCTTGGCGTTTTCTATCTCGTGGTCCTGTCTTATTTTCTTCATGGCTTTGGTTACTGTTGGCAATTATATATAGGCAGTTTGTTCAGTGTTTATCTCTTCCCTCTGGACTGGGAGCTCCATGGGAGTGAAAACCATCTGCATCTCTGATTTACTGTAGAGTTGAGGAGCATGCAAATAGTGTCTGGCTTTTGAGAGGAACTCAGTAAACTCACCAAGTGAGTAAATGAGTGTGCGAATGAATCAATGGATGGATGGATGAACAAATTTATGTTTTCCTGTTACTTAGTGGCTTAATGCAGGACCTAGCATTGGGGTCTTTTTCTAGTAGGAGAAACAAAAGAGATTGTCAGTTATTCTCATTGCTATGGCAAAATGCCTCATGAGGAACAACTTAAAGGTGGAAGGATTTATTTTGGCTTATGGTTTAAGGGATACATAGCAGGGAAGACATGGCAGTGTCAGCAGTTCTGGGCTGTGGCAGTGGACATGCAAGGCAGCTGGTTTACATTTTGAGGGATCAAGAAACAGAGGTCTGCTGAACCAAGGCTGACCTAGAAGACTGACTCCATCTAAGTGACCCTTCTAAAATTTTGACAACTTTCCCAAGTCATGCCACCAGCTAAGGACCAAGTATAAGACAAAGGAGTCTATAGGGGGCTCTTTCATATTCAAACCATAACAGAGGCCATGCTTGTTTTCTCTTGTTGTAGTGACAATCAGGATAGCCGCACAGGCTTGAGCAACACAACACGGGTCTAAATAGAAGTATCTGTAACGCTTCATTTCTTAGTGGAGAATCTGAGGAAAAGAATCTATTCTTCAAATGGTAGAGGCTACCACATTCTTTAGTTTGTAGTACCCACACATCTTCAAAGCTAGCAGTAGTGGGTCAAGTCTTTCTCATGTGTCTCTGGGCACCCAAAAAGTTCTCTCTTTTAAGCACTAGGGTGATTAGATTGAGTTTACTTGGATAATCTTGAGTAATCCTAAAGGACTCTAATCTTTTCACATCTACAAAGTCCTTTTTGCCATGTAAGGTATCATGTGTAGATTCCAGGGTCAAGATTTTGGACATTTTGTATGGATGTGTGTGGCATCATTCATCTTCCACATGAATGTATGAAAACAACAAACAGTGCAAGGGTGCTCAAGGCAAAGTCTCATCTTTCTCTTTTTTCTTAGTTTACATGGATCCCAGTTCCCTCTCCCTCCCTCCCTCCCTTCTTCTCTCCCTGCCTCCCTTTCTCCCATCCTCCCCCCAACCCCCCCCACTCCATAGGGAGGGTGATCATTTCTCTTATAGGGTGTTTACTGCAAGAGTCTTCTTAAGCTATTATTTACCCAGTGAGAACTAATTATCACATTCCTCTTGACACCTTTGTCCCTAATGGCAGAATTGGCCTAGGTTGGAGACCAGATTGCTAAACAAAATGAGACCAGTGGCCAATGTGTCAAAGAAGACTCAGGGGCAGCTGTAAATAAAATGGTTATGGGAGATAATATGTTATGTTTAGGCCTATTTGGAGAAGTTAGTTTAAGACTGTATTTATAATCACCTTGTAATTAGAAATACTATTTTATCTTCATTGTATAGATGATGAAACTAAGACACAGATGCATTACCTGGGTAGCAACTGAGCAAAGATTAAAAACTCCAAGCCTCTTGGCTCTCAATCCTGTTCCCTAACACAGTGCTTCCCTATCTCCCATGGGGAAATAAGTGAGTAACCAAAGGGGCCTACAAGAGGGTCAGCATTCTTGTTGAAGAACAGAGCCTCAATTTTTATGCATATGTATGCATTGTTAGGGCTCCATGGTTTCTACCTTGGGGATCCTCAGAACTCAGAACAGACTCCCGCTATGATCAGAGAGAACTACCTATCCCCAAGCCTGGAGATATAAAACAATTTTTTTTTTTTTTTTTTACCTGGGAACCACCCAGCCCAGGGACATTCCCTCTGAGGGCCTAGCATAAGTAATGTTCTGAATTGTATACCCTAATAAGGTTTTATTGGACTTCTGTGTCCTGTAAATAGAGAGAAGTCCTGACCTTAGTTAGTCCTGACCTTAGCCTGAGTTAGCTACGTCAATGCATCAAGCTTATGTGAAGAGAGAATCTAAACAGTGCTGTCTAAATCTCCAATGTGAGACAGGATCAAGTGAACACTGAGAACTGCACCGTCGGCTCTAAGTATCCACTTTGTAAATGGGGTGAGGAGAGAACAAATGTCATAACCTCAGAGCCCTGGTGCTGCCCGGCCTTGGTCACCCTGAGCAGAACTGGACAGCATGGTTGAGACAGGATATCATCTCAGCCCAGCTTCGAAGGGGGTCTGACTGATTGCAGGAATGGTTACAGGTCAGCCCATGAAAGGCTGTCATCTGTCAGGGTGTAGGAAGGATAGCTTGTCTTTGGTATATGTACCAGGACTTTAGTAATCCAACTGTGGTTATTTTAGTAGCAGAGTGCGGCCAATCAATTCCATTTCTATTTTTCTTCTTGGGTTTCTTCCCATCATTTTAAAAGTTACTTGATAGTTTCATATATTTGTGTAATGAATTTTACTCATCCCACCATTTCCCCCCTTTTCCCACTGGTATTCTCAGTGAACCCCCCTGTGGTTTAATGTTTCTGCTTCTGTTTTTTCCTGTGTGTGACCTATTGAGTTTAATTAGTCTCTTGTATGGGTGTGAATGGGAAGTTATTAGGTACAGTATGTGCCTTCACCATTGAAGAAAGTGACACGCTTCACCCAATAAGCATTGCTAATGTTTCCTCCAGGTGAGATGGCCCTTCATAGATCCCCTCCCTCATCCACGATACAGTATTGATGGGCCGTATCTTGTGCAGTAACCACAGTTCTGATGGGTTCATGAGTATGATGGCTATGCCATGTTCAGAAGACATCCATCCATTGTTGCACATCCCCACACCTCTGCCATTTCACCTTCTTTCTACCCCCTCAGCTGAGATATTCCATGAACCTTGAGGGGGTGCTGTCTTTGTTGGGTCCCAGCATTCTACCATCTTATTCTTGGCATGTTGTTCAGCTATGGGTCTGCAGTATTTCCAATGAGATGGAGGTTGGTTGGCCCTATAGCAGTTGTGCCACTGTTACACTAGAAGCCACATCTTGCCTGATCAGTCATTCATTGTGACTCACAAGGTTCAGAGATGAGTAAGACTGTTGCTGACTTACTTGTTTTTCCCAGTAGCATGCATAGCACCTTCTGGGATCATGAGGACTCGCCACAATGGAGAATGCTTCTAGCTCAGCTACAGCTTGATTCTCCAGGACGTGTCACTAAACTGCTTGGTATTTTCATCAATAGAGTTTTAGCATCAAATTCTAGTAGCAAGACATTATTGAATGATGATGCTGTTCTTTAACAGGTTTGTGTCTAATTGCTTAGGCATAAATCAAAGGTATAAAGTTAAAAATTTTTTTAGTGAATTTAATGAGCACCTATAAATATTTATTTGAGTAGTAAGTTATAGGTTTGTCTATCAGAGACATTTACCCTGCCTATGATGGTTTGAATGAAAGTGGTCCCCACAGGCCCATAGGGAGTGGCACTATTAGGAGGTGTGGCCTTGTTGGAGTAGGTGTGGCTTTGTTGGGGAAAGTATGTTACTGGGTGGTGTGTGCTTTGAGATTTCAAAAGCTCAAGCCAAGCCGGTGGCTCACTCTCTGATCTTTCTGCCTGCCAATCCAGATGTAGAATTCTCAGCTCCTTCTCCAACACAATGTCTGCTTGTGCACTGCCATGCTTCCCACCATGATGATAATGGACTAAAACTTTGAACCTGTAAGACAGTCCCAATTAAATGTATATGTGTGTGTGTGTGTATGTATATATATATATATATGAATAGCCATGGCCATGACATCGCTTCACAGCAATAGGACCCTAACCTAATGAAGATACTGTCTGTATGTCAACGAGTATAACATCACATGTGCTGACATAAGTCATAGAACTAGAGCAGATGCAAAGGATGCCACTGTCCCTGAGACAATAGACAGCATGAGCTTCTGTGCTCTCATTGGCTCCCTTGTTTACCAGCTTGGGTGGGGCAGGGCACAGGGATCCAGACCTGGTGGTTCTGTGTCACAGCTGAAGGCAGTCATTAGGAAATCACTAGTCATATAAAAGGGTGCGGGCAAACATGGCAGCATTTACCCCAGAGGGAGGCATCTGGCCAAGAAACAGAATTATTTCCATGCCTGGAGGGAGTTAGGGGCTCCACCCTTACAGGCTCTTTGATATATAGACATTCTTGAAAAGGTCTTCTGGTACAAATAATGTTCCAGAATGAGAATTGCTTCCCAATAGAAACTAATACATAAATAGCTATATTACTAATAATTATCCTCAAACTATTTTTCTTAAATATAGAGTTGTTCCAGTGTGTTGATAAATTCTGAACACCAAGAAGAAAAAAATTCTTCACTCTATCTAGAATTGAACTTAATAATTTGGGATTAGGATTCAGTCAAACTTTTTGTTAAAAGACTCAGTTTCCATAGCATTCAGAACTTCCAAATAATTGGTAATTAAATGTCATTTTAATGAAAAGTTATTTACATGGAATGTATGAAGGGCATGTAATTGTCTCTCATCAAATGAGAGCAAATGAAAGCATGAATTCTGTGCTCCAACAATGGATTATACTGATTGGTGCTTATGTAAAAGTGTTTTGTTTAGAAAAACATAACCTTTCCTTTGATTCCCTCAATAATGTTCTAAGCAAATCCTTAATAGGAAAATTATTATTTAGTGTGCAAATTCCTTTGTATTTGATTCTTCAGTTAAGTCCTAAAATGAATGCCTTTTTAAATAGTCACTATTAAAGGTAAAAGACTATTACTACCTACTCAGTGAGTCAGTGATAAATTGGCCCCAGGTGAAATGGATAATTCATAGACAGTTAGGTGCAATTTATTTTTTAGGATGAAACTCAGTGCTTGACTCATACAGAAGTTCAAGGACATGTATTCTATCAGGGATGGTATGGTACCATGAACATGGCTTTACACGAATCTGGGTCTGTAATGAACAACAAGTCTCACAATTCTTACTGAAACAATTTAGCCAAAATATGTGAGTCTCAGCTTTCTCATCTATAAATTGTAGATAATGATTACTACATCATGGAGTAGTTGTGCATGCTGCATGAAATAAGTTACTTGAGGCTGATGTATTCCTTTAATAATGTAAAAAGAATATTGAATTCAGTTCAGGACCATTATAAGATTTTTTTTGATTACTTTCAGCTTGGGTGAAGCTTTAAATTCTTAGTTAAATTCCTTTTCTAAAGCACTCATTTATTGTCTATTATTTTTCTAGTTATCTAGGTGCACTGGGGAATTAAAATCATCATTTAAAAATCATCCCATGGATATCGCATGCTCATAAATTGTTAGATGCTAAGGGGAAAGTCAAGAATCTGCTCCAACTTATTATTGTAGGCGTGCACAGAGCTACCTTGGGAAAAGCAAGGGCTGGTTTGAATTCCCAGAATAAAACACTTTGCAGAATTTAAAATATGTCACTTACTATAAAATTAATTCAATTATTTATCAACTACAGACATACTAATCAGAGCTGATAGTGTGAAAGACCACGGGGAAGAATGACTGGTTACCTTTCTTTACAAGTGCCTATGCTAAGAAATAATGACAGCTCGTGTGTGTGTGTGTGTGTGTGTGTGTGTGTGTGTGTGTGTGTGTGTGTGTGTATGTGTCCCTTGGTTTTATGGGAAATTGGGATCTGAATATTTAAAAACTAATTACAATTAATTAAGATGACTAAAAGAGCTGTGACAGGTTGGGATTCTATTTTTATCAGTTTCATCAACCTCTGCAGTGAAGAGGAGAGAGGTTTGTAGATCTAACATGTGGATGGGAAGAGCAAGCACTGAAAGAGGAAGGCCAGTCAGGCTTCTACAAGAGTAAGAGGTTGTGCGATCTCTAAATCAAGCGACTTTGGTATTCTTGAGTATCAAGGCAGACATCTCTGAAGAGGTGAAGAGAAAGGGAGATGAAAGTCAATGTGTTCAGCAGATGGATTAATAGAAGACAAATATAAGACACCCACGTTCCCCTGTGTAATCACCATTTGCTGCTTCATATCAGCATGCTAGTACTTACCATATGTACATATGTGTATATCTATTCATACATTTATTTATTCCAAAGGCAATTTTATCTATTTATTTTTCTTATTTTACATATTGATCCCAGTCCCCTCTCCCTTTCTTCCTCCCTCCCATGCTCCCTGACCACCCTCCCATCCCATTCCACCACCCCCACACACACCACAGGAAAGGTGAAGCCTTCCAGGAGGGATCAACAAAATCTGTCAAGTCATTTGGAGTAGGGACTAGGCCCTCCCTCCTCCCTCTAGGCTAAGGGAGTATCCCTCCATGGGGAATGTGCTCTCAAAGTCCTTTTGTGTACCAGGGATACATCCTGGTTCCCCTGTCAGAGGTCCTTTGGACTGCACAGGCCTTCCAACTGAGACCCATATTCAGGGAGTCTGAGTCAGTCCAATGCAGATTTCCTAGCTCTCAGTCTGGAGGTCCATGAGCTCCCCCTTGTTCAGGTCAGCTGTCTGCGGTTTTCTGTAGCCTGGTCTTGTCCCCAATTTCTTATCACTCCTCCCTCTCTGCATCTGGATTCCAGTTCAGCTCAGTGTTTAGCTGTGGGTGTCTGCCCATCAGCTATTAGATGAGGGCTCCACGATGGTGGATAAGTTAGTCATCTATCTCATTTTCAGGGAAGGGCATTTAAAGTAACCTTTCCACTGTTGCTCAAATTGTTAGTTGGGGTCAGTCTTGTAGATCTCTGAACATTTCTCTAGAGTAACTTTTCTCTGCAAACCTATAATGGCTCTCTCTTTTGTGGCATCTCTCTCTCTCTCTCCATATGTTTGTTTATATAGCAATACAATTGATTTGTGTTTGTATATACTGTGTATATATGTATATGTTTGGTATGTCTTCAAGCTATATATAAAATGCTAAATATTTTACTTCGTAGATATTGAGCTAAATATTTCATGTGTGCCAAAACATTAAAAATAATTAGGTATTCCAAAGGAAGAGAACAATTTGGAAGCTGTGTCAAAGTTATTTCAAGCTTCTTGTTCATAATGGTGACTGGATCGTGCTTGGCTTTGTTTCTGTTTTGGTCCAGTCACATTGATTAGGCATCTACCTTGCATGGGTAGGATGCCATGCTGGAACTGTAGTATCTAAGCTGATCATGGTCATCAGAAGCCTCCTCTGTTCACTCACTCCAGAGAGAAAGCAGTGGAGACACAGAGCCTGCCTGCCTATCCCAGTGCATGGCAACCCATGAGAGAGGAGGGTCAGAGTCAAACTCCTGCTCACAAGAACCTTGTCCTGCAGTGGGGAAGCTGCCACGGTGTTGAGGGGAGATAGTTTCAAACACCACACATTTCTAATTATTTTTTTTAACCATGGAAGACTGTGAAATGGATTCTTCCCCTTTTTTTTGTTTTTATTGTAGTTTTCTTCTTAGAGTCTCCATGGTTACATACACATACCTTTTAGAAAGACACAGTTATCATATAAACAAGAATATGGGGCAGATGGTCTTTCTTAGATAAGAAAATGGATATTCCCAATAAATAGAGTTGTGGAGCTCATAGGAATTAATGTTTACAAAGCTTCCGGGTCAGCACTTTTTAGATTCTATCTTGGATGAGTAGTTAATTAAGTAAAGGAATCCAATCCCACCTGAATTTTGGGGAAATGAGGTCTGTGCGTTCTTCTCCTAGAATAGGGAGACAAATTGGTCTCGGATATGTTGTAAACCATCTCTGGGGTTACTTCTGCTTCTGTTTGAAAAATCTTTTGCGTCTCAGTGACCTTAGTGTCAGTAATGCCCATTGATTCAATTTAATTGCCTTTCTAAAAATCCCCTCCAATAATTACTTCAGCTTACAAGTAATTAAAGCATATTGTGTTGGAAGTGTTTTTGTTTAAATTCTCCCTGTTTCTTACCTTATTGATGTACTTATTTATCAACAAATGACTGACTCAGTGAGGCAAGTATTTCTCTCAACTTGGGCAACTGATTCAGTCTGGGGATATTCAGGCCAGGCAATCTAGGAGGAAAGACAGTGCTGGACTCCATTGCTTGTAGGTAGGTGTGTGTGTGTGTGTGTGTGTGTGTGTGTGTGTGTGTGTGTGTGTGTGTGTGTGTGTTTGCAGAAGCCTGTGTACAGGAGATTGGGAGTATTTTTTAAAGAACCATTTGTATGATCTTTTGAAATTAGAGGTCCAATTATATTGTAATTAATATATATGTATGTATAAACTTCTTGGGAAGTTGTTAAGGAAGTCTCTAAATTTTTTATTTAGATATATTTAGTTTATTTTATGAGTATGAGTGTTTGCCTGTATGTGAACCACTTGCATACCTGGTGCACCCTTAGGTCAGAGGAGAGCATAGAACCCCTAGGACTGGAGTGATACATGGTTGTGAGCTGCCATGTGGGTTCTGGGAATTGAAGCTGGATATTCCACAAGAGCAACAGGTGCTCTGTAACAGCTGAACCAACACTCCATCCCTAAGCACATGCTCTTTTGTAAAATTAGGATACTGTGTAATGACCTTATTGTGGTTCAGCTAATGAAATGCCCCTCACAACACACCTGGCTCATGGTAAACATTCAGTTCATGTTGCTGCTGCCACTGATTAGCATGGTCTTTGTAAATTTGGAGTGTATTTTAGGACTTTGTCAAACTGGAAAGTTTCTTTCTATTTGAATACTTTCTTTTTCATTCTACCTGCTGCTCTCTGTCCCCTCCATATTTCTAACTGCAGTTAACCTTATTGAAACCCCAGTCAATACCCAGACTCACAGGCTTTGAGGGCAGGACCAAGTCTCACTCCTCATGTTGGCATAGTGTTCTAGCAAGGGAAGGCACTTAAAACGTTGGGACAGAATCCTGCAGCATGGAGTTGTGATGCCTAGGTTTATTCGTTATTCTTTTTTGCTATAAGATTTCTGAGGTCACTTTCTTGGACGCAGTAGTTTTGAGGCTCCTAGAGTCAATGTATAGACAGAGATGAACTGGTGTCATCTGGTCCAACAGATTTTTTGTTTTAAAAAAATCTCTCTAAATCTATGTTCCTTAAATATTTAATGAACGGTATTTAACAGAGATATAATGATAAAATGATTTTTAGTTAATTAAAATATATACTAATGGCCTAGTAACTTTTTTGCTATCTCTGACCAAGGCAGGATCAATGGCATTGTTGATTTTGCCTTGGGTTGTTTGTGTGTCTGTGTATGTTTTCTAAATCAGTGCTTAAGGGTCTTATTAAAGGCTATAAATCTTTAATGACAATGTATCTCACTCATTCCCTTCAGCTGGGCTCATTGGTCTCAAGGTTTTAGCAACTGTTCTCCTCACTGCAGCCAGAGGGTACTTGGTACCAGCAGGCTTCATTGAATAGGAGGGTGGGATGCTGGCTTTTTTCCAGTAGAGAGTACTGCATTTGCATTTTGTGGGTTATATAAAGCATCATATGATTAAAATTGTGTGGATTTACACTTGATACTTTACATTCCAGAAACTGGCTCTCTAGGAATTGGCTCAGTGCTCTGAGCCAGTTGGTGAAGGACTTTTAGGTATCAAGCATCTAGAAGAATCTGTTAAGTAATATGTAGGTCTGCAAAAAAATGTGTGTTTTCTGGTGACTAATTCGCCATGGCTCTGGCTGCAGTCACTGTGTTAGGAAGAACAAAAGAACATAGTTATATCTAATGCAGATACTGTTGCTAGAGGGTTGTCCTCTCTAAAACATATATATGTGTATATTATATCTCAAACCAACACACCAGAATTGCATGGGAGTAGATAGGATAGTGACTGTAATTTACGTTTTCCTTAGATAACAGTTATAACAAAATATAAACTTTTAATAGGGTGTAAGTTTGATTGCATGGATTAACACCAGATCCTCTTTTTTAGAGGGTCTATAGTCTGTCTACCTTTAAAGTGATAAATTTATGCAGATATTTTATGATGAATTTTACAATTTTGTCAGAATATATTTCTGGATAGTCACATTAAATGTAAATACAAATGGGACTTTTACTTAAAACTTCATTGGAAGAGTCTAAATAAATCTTGTGAAGATATGTAGTGTGTTTGTTTAGCTTCCTTGTTGTGGTTTTGAGACAGTTAATCTATAGTTCATGTTGGCCTCAGACTCTCAGTTTCAATGTCTCTGCCTTCATGTGCCACCATACCGAAGCTATGAGGGTCTTTTAAACAAGAAGCTGTGCTGGGCTATGCTCAGGTTGTCATAGTTACAGTGAAGATTGCTGGGGAGAGATGACCATCAGTGACAAAGCTATAGTGGTGATCCCAGCTCAGATTGTCCAATCAGTGTGCTTGACTTTGATTTTAGCGGACAGATATAAATCTAATCAAATGTTAGATATCATCGAAAGACCAATGCAAATTTATTACAAAACTTTGGATTCTTAAGTTTTGAGCAATAGCCATAAACAAAATTGCAGATTTTTGGAAAGTCTAACATATGCTCCCAATCCTTCCATGATTTAATTACACAATACCACCATCAGTGATTTTTTTTTTAAAACCTGCTATTTAGATGTATTTCACTGAAAAAACATCCTTTATTAAACTGGAGTCATCATAGTCTAAATATAGAGTCACCTCTACACCCATCCCTCCCACTCCAGAACAAGTTATATATAGTATGCAAACAGATTGTGCAACAACCTTGGAGAATAAAGTACAGAACCATAAATAAATAAAGACTTGGTGTTGCTGGGAGATATATGGACTAAAAAGACAACACCAACTGCAACCATTTGTTTCTGTTTTCACTTACTCTGCACTGCACAGACACCAACATTTTGGTTTAGCTGGCAAGGAAGTTTATTAAATTAGAAACCAGTTCCTTAAATTATAGTCTTTGCTAAAGCTTGATGCATTTAAAGAAACTCTTTGAATTAAGGGGTCAAATATTATAGTCTTCTTAAAAAAGACTCTAGACACCAGTGATGATAGTGTGAGTTAATTCCATTCCCTGGAGTGAGGTCTCACTGTGTGGACACAATGTACCACTTTGGCTGAGATGCTTTTTTCAATAAATATGGAAATTATGGCTTCCAGTGCAGTGGCCTGGTAGGAAGTCTCATGGGAAATAGCTTGAAACTATGTGATAGATCTGAAATTAATTCTTACCCCTTTCCTGAAGTAGTCAACCCATATGTACAAGATGTATCATTATTTTCTGGCTATCTAGAAGGAGGATGAAGTGCAGTCCTATTTTGTAAAGTGAGTCTACAGCAATAAATTCTGGTCCACATGCCTTCCTCCAGGGCAAGTGGAACAAAGCAGTTTCTGGCATCACGAGGCAGCCCAAATTTAAGTGGTTCTATGTGCCACTTGCTGTTGACTCTTTCCTGATGTTGCCTTGGTCCATTCTGATGACTCAGCAGAAAATACTGGGAGTCTCCAAGGTAGTTTTTCTAAGTTTGGGTTTCAAAGCAAACTTGCATTCTCAGCCTTGCAAAATCTGTGAGAACAAAGTTGAGTGTGATGTGCCTGACATTTTCAGATTATTTGTGAAGGAAACATTGGAGAGCTCTTATTTCAAAGATTTGGAGGATGACTGTGGCTAAGAGTAGGGAAAAAGGGAAATGAGAAAGCAATTTGAAGGCAGGGGCTGTAGTCCAGTGGCACAGCACTCTCCAGGATGCATTGGGGGTGAGTTGGTTTGATAGCACATGAGGAGGGTAAAGGTGTGGCTCAGAAGGAGCGATCTGAAAATCTCTTAAGATAACACAGAGACAATCAATACGAATTTACTAAAGAGCCAGTATTAACGCTCCTGGCAGCTTCCCACCAAGGTCAGAAACACCCAGCCAGTCCATGCTCTGATCTCACCCACTGCTCTGTCAGTATCTGGGCCACTCCTCTGGGTCCTGGAAGCAAAGGCACCTGCATGTAACTGACTTTGATATCCCCTTCCCTAAGAACCATTGTATCTGGCTGTCCAATGCTCTTTCGTCATTGTCTATGGAGATTGCCTCTTGCCTTTAATCCTTGATCCACAAGTCTGACAAAACAGGCAAGACTTACTGTTTCATTCATTTCTAATCACAGGTGAAATAACTCCACTTAGCGTTCATAGAATTAATAGATGAATGAAAACATGTGCTTTGGTGGACCTTCGTGAGCTTTTGGGAAATTGACTGTGGGTAAACTTTGATGGGCCTGTGCATCACGATTGCTTGAATTCTGTGGAGGGTGGGGAGCCCTGGACCACATTCACCAGGCTTTCCTAAGCAGCACCATTACAAGGGTAACATTTACCAGCATGCAGTCATGTCCTTGTGGCAGCGGGCTCTCTCCCACTTGTTTCAATGTATGAGATGCCATTTATTTTCAGCTGCCCTCAATAGGGTCACAATTCCCATCTTACAGATAAGAACCCCAAATATAAAAAGTTGTAACTTGGGCAAATTTTCAAATTGGGAGGTGGCAAAATTCCTGGTCCAAGCCGTCACTCACTGTCCCGTCCTCTGCTGGGCATCACCTGGCTGCTCGCTTGCATTTTTCCTCCCTTTTGCTATCTGTTTCCCAAGCAGCAGCAGCAGCTTCCCTAATGAGTGAAGGCTCTGTCTGTGCATTTCTCCAGCGATGGTCCTTCCCCTCCCCTCAGCTCCCTCCTGACTTGTCAACCTGACAGTCTGCCCCCAAGGCTCTGTTTGCTTTTGTTCTGTCTGTTTTTTTTTTTTTTTTTTTTTTTTTTTTTTTTTTTTACAAAGGACTTCTGCAAAGCAAGCTGGAAAATCTGAACATCTCTTGTGGATGTTTGGATATTTGCCAAATCTAGAGTACCAAAATACAGGGTATTTTTTATTGAAATAGTCTTTCTCAGGGATGAGTCTCTCCAGGTTTGTTATCCAATACCAAGTGGTCATCCCAGAAATCATATAATCACATATGTATGTATGTATATATGCAGAAGCCATGAATTTGAGAGATCAAGGCAGTGATGTGAATGGGAATTATTAGGGGAAGGAAACAAAAGGGGGCAATGCTATAATTACATTTTAATTCCAGAAATAGAGAGAATGTAGGTTAAGCATCTTCAGTTGAAAAATTCAGGCTAATTTATGCTGACATTATGTCACAGTAGAGAATTTCAGACTTAATCTTATGTGATGGGTTCTAGTCAAGGGCAGGTGGACTAAAAGCATTATTAAAAATTGCATTTTAGTTTCCTTCCTATTCTCCTCCCCTCTCCCCCATACTCCTCCACCCTGTGGATCTCATCTAGAGTTTCTTCCCAGAGTGATCCATGTGTCCCTCTTAGGGTCCTGCTTGTTACCTCGTTTCTCTGGAGCTATGGACTTTAGTCTGGTTACCCTTTGCTTTACATCTAATATCCACTTATAAGTGAATACATACCATACATACCATGCTTGTCTTTCTGAGTTTGTGTTAGCTCAACTCAGAATGGTTTTTTCTAATTCCATCCTTTTGCCTGAAAATTTCATGAGGTCATCTTTTTTTTTTTTTTTTTTTTTTTTTTTTTACCATTGAGTGGTATTCATTGTGTAAATGTACCACATTTTCTTTATCCATGATTTGGTTCAGGGGTATCTGGGTTGTATCCAGTTTCTGGCTATTAAGGATAATGATGCTATGAACATTGTTGAGCAAATGTCTTTGTGGTATGATTGAGCATCCTTTGGGTATATGACTAAGAGTGGTATTGCTGGGTCTTGAGGTAGATTGATTCCCAATTTTCTTAGAAACTGCCATACTGAAAACCAAAATGGCTGAACAAGTTTACATTTGTACCAGCAGTGGAGGCGTGTTCCCCTGACTCCACACCCTCTCCAACATAAGCTGTCCTCAGTCTTTTTTATCTTAGCCATTCTGACAGGTGTAAGGTAGTATCTCAGAGTCACTTTGATTTGCATTTCTCTGATGATTAAGGGGGTGGGGAGGGATACATTGGAAGAGCAGTGAAAAAGATATCTTAATAGAGAGAGCCACTATGGGCTTGGGGAGAAATATGGTGCTAGGATAACTCCCAAGAATCCACAAGAAGCACCCCAACTAAGACTCTTAGCAGTTTTAGGGAGGATGCCTGAACTAGCCTACCCCTATAATCAGATTGAAGAATACCCCAACTATCATCATGGAACCTTTGTCCAATAATTGATGGAAAAAGATGCACTGAGATCCACAACCAAGAACCAGGCCCAACTCCTGGAATCCAGGTGAAGAGAGGGAGGAGGGAACATAGGAGCAAGGGAGGTTAAGATCATGATGGAGAAATCTGCAGACAGCTGAACTAAGCTCGTGGAAACTCATGAACTCTAGACCTACAGCTGTGGAGACTCCAGGAGAATGACCGGGGCCCTCCATATGTTGGAGACTGCTGTGAAGGTTGGACTATCAGAAGGGCCCCTGGCAATAGGACCACAATAAAGACCCAGGTACATGAGCTAGCTTGTTGGAGCTCATTCCCTATGGTGAGATGCCAGGCTCAGTCTTAATGCATGGCAGAGGGACCTGGCCCTGCCCCAACCTGTTGTACCAGACTATGCTGACTCCTCATGGGAGCTTTACCCTTGAGAAGGAGTGGACTGGGGGTGAGCTGGTGGGGCAGTGAGGGAGGAGGGGAGGGGTTGTGGGAGGAGTTGGGGGGATTGGAGGAGGGTGGGGTGGAGAACTGTGATTGGAATGTAAGATGAAATAAATAAATAAAAAGTGGGGAAAAGGGGAATGATGACAAAAAGAGTTGCATTTAGGCTTTGTACACAAGGTGAGTGTGTGATATAAGTGAATTTCATGTTCTCAGGGTCCCCCTCTTCGTATGTGCGTATGCGCGCACGCACACGTGTATATCTTTATATATCGGTCTATGTTGTTACACACACACACACACACACACACACACACCTCCAAATCTGAAAAAAAAAAAAAAACAAATGTGAAGGAACTCTGGTCCCAGGCACTTGGTGTAAGGGATAGTCAACCAGTGTCTGAAATTTAAATGCCATAACCAAAACTCAGTTTTCAGGAATTTTCAGAGGAGCCATAGAGCGTTGCAATGGGACAAGTGAGGCTCTAAGTGAAGATGCCGAAAGTCAATCTGCTGTTCTGGGTCTGTGCCTCCCCACAAGTGCAGTCTTGTGATAGGGTCTTACCGCCCCGCCCCCGCCCCCATGGCCAAATGGCTTCCAAGACTTTACTAGCTGGCTTCTTCAGGTTTCGCTGGCTCCTGGAACTCTTTGCTTTCTGTTCCTTGGATTGAGGTCAGCGTGGGAATTTTGTTGATCACTGTGTAGATGCACCCAAGTCTCTGAACACATACACAGTCCAGCATCAAGGCAAAGGCAGCCTGCCTCCCCGCCCCCCACATTTCAGTTGCGTCTTGCTGCAAACAGATGCCAACATTCACCAGAATCCTGATATACAACCAAGTTTACTCACACTGAAAATTCTAAACACCATTACTTGCTTCTCATATGTGGACATTGCTGAAAATATTTGAGCTGAATACATAGTCCCATATTTAAAATAAAGAGTGGAAAATACCATTCTGTCACTATACCTTTTTCAAAAGAGCAGAACATCATTTGTTCTTTTGGTTTCCCCGGTTTCTTTGCAGGGGCATCAGTGGAAGCTGAGTTTGTTGATACAATTGCGGCCTTGTTTCCTATAATGGGCACTTGTTTAAACAAAGAAATGCTTATCAGGGGAAATGATAACTGTGATAAATTGCCTGGCTTTCGTATTTGCTTGCTGTTTCTGGTGCTGCTAAATCAGTCTGAACAAAACAGAACTGCGTGTCCTTTCCAGTGGTGCCTCCTGTCCCCACTGATTGTTTGTAGATTTCCCCTCTCGTCCCTTTACTTGGACCCCATTCTATTGTGCAACATCCCAGGTATTAATCACCCATTTATTCCTTAGTATTTACATGTATTTCTACCCAGATTCTACTCCACATCTTTAATCCCTTCCTCCATTCCTCTTTCTGCCTTTGCTTCTGACCTTTTAAATAGCTGCCATAGAAATATGTCTTCTGCACACATGCCCCACACGGTAGAGCATCTATACCCTTGAGAGCCACCATACTTGATTAGCAAGCAACAGGTGTACCCCTATGGTGCAGAAAGGTGCTGTAGAGTTATGCATGCACATGCGCGTGTGTGCGCGTATACACACACACACACACACACAGCCCTTTTGTGTTTATGACCCCTTATCATTGTTTTAACATCTTGGACTTCACTTCTAATAACCAAAGGAACATGTTTGGATTGTCTTCGGACTGTCAGGCCCTGCCTCAGCCTTTCCCATTTTCCCACTTAGATGCCAGTGCTGATACAGGAAAAGACAAAGCTTTACACATGAAGAATAAGATTGAAAGGCTTTTGTGGTATTTCTGGAGAAATTTACTTGATGACAAGGCTGATTGAGCTGAACTGACAATGACTGTCACCAGCTAACACCGAGTTTCAAGAACTCTGGGCTAGCCAGTGCTTCTCAAATGTTTCAATGTGTAGGCTGTCTTCTGTCCAGGACCTTTCTTTTTACTGTAGATTGCGAGTCCCAGACATTGATGGCCTTGTTTGGTGGGCGGTGGCCGAAGGAAGAACAAACCCCATGTGGTTAAGCACCTCTTCTTTCCGCACACCGTCAGGTTCCATCCAGACCCGGGGAGAATCTTCTAGCCCTGCATTCTTGCTTTTCTGGTGTTTTTGGTGAAGGGTTGGGATGGACAAATAGGCAGTGACAGGGGGTGGGAAGGAATTCCTCACTTCAGTAATTTAATTTAGTCTAAGTTAGAGGTTCTCAACTTTCCCGATGCCACAGCCATTTAATACAGTTCCTTGTGTCATGGTGACCCTCAAGTGTAACATTATTTTGCTGCTGCTGTTCTAAATCTCAGGGTAAATAGTTTTGGAGGTAGAGGTTTCCCAAAGTTGTTGTGACCGACAGTTTGAGAACCACTGGTCTAAGATGAGTAAAAGCTAATCACAGGTAAGTGAGCAGAAGGACACACATGCCACTTCTTAGGCATCCACACATTCTCTGCTAGGTAGAGCATAAAACACAGACTTCCAAATGGTACTGTGGGAGAAGATAGTATTAAAAGTGTTACTTTAACATATTTAACATAAAATATAGACTTGGAGTAGATAATAACGAATCATCACATACAAACACTGTGCTGGTTTTATTTTGAGGACAGTACTTGGTTACAGTATGGATGCAGCCCTATTTCCCTGAATAATTTGTATAAGGATGCTTTTTTGTCTTTCTACAGTTGTGTTCTCATTTTGGTCCTCAGTACCCTGGTAGTTAATAAACAAGAGGAAGCCTACATAAGGTGCCAGGGAGGCAGGTATGGCGTTGTTCAAGCTGGGAAGGGTTTCCTGGATCCCAGGAAGGAAGTACTCGGAGCGAGATAGTTGGTTGCCAAGGGTATACAAGTTTGCCCCTGTGGGCAGATTTCGCCACAGTTGTGTTTCTCACTCTGAAAGTTAGGTTTGTGCTGCCAGGAGCTGTCGTCTAGTCATCTGGATTCTAACAGTATACCCCAAGAGAAAATACCTCAAACATATGTATAAGAGGATATGCATATGGTGTTAATGAAACTGGCAAAAAAATGTAGAAACTTAAATATCCTCACATAAAGGAATGTTTAAATAAATTACAGCACCTTTCTAAGGTACAGTATTATTACAGTCATCAAAGACATGCTTTTTTAAAGCCATTTAATCAAATGGGAATACACATTATCTTAAGTGAATGAAGCCGATTTCACAATGATATTTATGATCTGAACCCATTTTGTAAAAAGAAAAAAAAATTGCCAAGGAAGAGATTGGATCAGAGACATCCCTACTACTCAACAGTGTTGATAGTTGGATGAAATGGGAAGTAACATTTTTGTGTGTTTGTTTCTTTTTCTACAAATATTGTTGAGTGAGCAAATACTAGAAGATTTTGCATACATACCCACATGGCTGTTTAGCACTCCAATGAAAGCTCATAAGGAAGTAATCCTTTGCCTCCATGCACACACGTTTTCCTGTAAAGGTGGATCTTCAGGATTTTGATAAGCAGAAACAAAATCTTCTGGGGCAGCTGAATGACTGCTTTAACTAGGAGAGTGTGCTTTCTTTTTATTTCTTCTTAACACATTAGGATTCCTACTTTTGCTAGTGTTGCTTCTGTCTGGTTCTCTGAATGCTTTGTTTATACCAGTGCTGAGAGCTTAGGATACCATAACAGTGAAGGGTGAGGGCAAGGCAAAGTCCGCCAGACTCTGCATCCTGTTGAATGTCCACGGTCTCATACTCACTTCCTGATGCCCATGGTAGGCTTCCACTTGAGCCAATATTAGCAATGTGCCTTCCGCCCTTCGATTCAAACAGTCTTCCAAATGCAGAACACACAAAAAGAATCAGATCCTGAAAGGAAAAGGGAGTAATCCCCATAAAATGTCACAAGTAGAAAGAATTTTATGACTCGAATAGAGCACAGTGTAGATTTAATTAAGAGAAGATACCAGGAGTCAGAGTAAAACGAGTGCCTTAGAGTAAACCGTTGGCAGCGTGGATTTCTGTGAGTGATAGTGGCTTTCAAAAGCTCACTGACAGCGTTCAAATTAAATAAATGGGGGCAATAATCAAAGAAGGAAGCATCTAGACACTCACTTATACACTCAATTACTCTATGCTTCAATTTCCTGTAAGACTTCCTTGAATTGGCTGTGAAGAAGCTGATGTGGAACCTGGCAAATCTGGCCTAAAGGGAAAAATAAATGGCATTGAGCAACTTTTTAGAATGAAAACTATTAGCATGAAGTGATGTCCAATCTACAGCAATGCAATTGATTCAGTGGAAATGTAAAGGCAAATTAGTACATCTATGAAAATCAATTAGTTGACAACTATTGAATTTAAAAACACATATTTCCAGGTTAACATTGTTGGGCCCGGCTAGCTTTTCTCATTCAGTGCAAATAAAAACTCTTGCCATTATAGATGGAGCAAATGAACATTTGTGTGTTGGAGAAGAGGAATAAGGATGCTTAAGGGCACTTGGAGGGATTACCAGATAGCAAGCTCCCCGTGATCTCTTACTGCCTCCAGCATTTCGTGCTGAAGAACTCTGCTTCATCTAGGGTCAGGAGGTCTTCATCTGAGAAAGTGACTTAACCTGCACTGAACAAACCCAGAGAAACCTATACCAAGAAATTACAATTAAGCAGACCAAAGCAATATTCGAGAAGAGTATTTGACTAGAATAAGGGGAAAGCAGCACCTTCCCTATGGAATAAACAGGAAGCTAGTATACTGTTCACCAGAAATGGTGGAAACACAAGGGAGGTGGCACCATGTGTCAAATGCTGAGAAAAAGTATAAAGGCAGAATCATTTTTTAATGTGAAGCAAATACAATAACCATCAGGAAAGAAGAGGAAGTAACAGCAGACCTGGCCTAAAGACACAGCTGGAGAGAGTCCTCTCTGAACAAGGTGGAAACAATAAAAGAAAGGATGCTGGGAAGCCTGGAAGGAGGGAAGAACAGTCACCAAAAACAAGGGCTAAATGCTGTAGGCACCCCTTTACTTCCACGTCTTACAATTTATGTTCGGTGGTTGAAATGATGATGACAGTACTACATCCTATCAGTTGTTGAGTTTATTTTAAATGGGAAAAATACTAAGATGAAAACTTTTTTCCTACTTTACCAGAGTTAATAAAATGCCACTAATAAGGCTATAAAAGTTATGTTCACATACACATAGTACCCAGAGCGGGCAATAAAAATTGTGCAAAGAAAAAAAATTAAGATAACTGGGAATTCAACATTTCTAACACGCTTGAAAAAACACATATACAAAGAAAAGAGAATTTAAAAGAAAGAAAGAATAAGATGGTAGACTATAACCGAACACATTAGTAAGCAAAATAAATTCAGGCAGTCTAAGACATCAAGTGTCAGGGTAGATTTTAAAATCTACAAATGCATGTATTGCAGGAATTGTACCCCAGGGGCTAGAGAGATGGCTAAGCAATTGAGAGCACTGGCCAGTCTTACAGAGAACTTGCCTTCAACTTCCAGCACCCGTATGGCAGCTCACAATGGTTTAACTCCAGTTCCAGGGACTGATGCCTTTTATTGACTTCCATGGAAATGAAGCATACATGTGGTGAACATACACATATGTGCAGGAAAACTGTCATATACATAAAAAAATGACTAAATTTGTTTAAAGAAATGTAGTACTTCAGATATATGTATTGCAGTATCATATCTTACAGACAGGACACTATGGTTTGGAGCTGGCTTGGTGTTTAAGTATCTCTTTTAGTAGCATGAAAAGTGCCTTCCTGTATCAAAGATGCATAGCAAATAGAGGTGAAGGCTCTAGGTAGGCACTAGCTCAACTTCTCCATGTTCAGTGAGCTATGTAGGTGTTGTCTTCAGCATCAGGACCTTGGTCATGTCAGGTTTTGGAAAGTAACCTATAGCTTGTCAACAGCCTGGATTGTTTAGAACTCAGGAGTAACCCATTCCTGGTCCTGGAAGCTTCATTTGGTAACAGAAGATGTCTTGTTGGGTTCTGTCTCCTCCATTATTTGGAGATTTCACTCAGTACATATATGTAACTTTAAAACTTTCCTTCACTGAGAGCGTTTGGATCATTGATTCCATCTCACTTTTTGTGTGCGCGCACACACGTGCATGGACTACAATGTGGATGTGGAGGTCAGAGGATCACATGCAGCTCTTTCCTTCCACCATGTAAGTCCTGGGAATCAAACTCATATTGTCAGATGCTCTCAACTGCTAAACCTTTTTAATTTTAGTTATTTGAGTATGTGCTTCTCAGAATCCATCTTTTTCCTCTACGATTGCCTGTTTCATTGGCAGGTCATAATAGCCTCTTCACCTTTTAATTTCTGGAGAATCTCTTAAAATACATTTCTTTCTGATGTTGCATCTTCTTTCTTCCTTAGTTCAGGTAAAGGTTTGTCAGTTTTGTTGAACTTCTCAAAAAGTACTTTTACTTTATGTTTTTAAAATATTATTATTGAGAGATAATTTTTATACCACAAAATTAAGTTTACAAGCATGTATGTGCAAAGTTGTGGAACAATTGTAATAATTTTAAAACATTCTCAGTAGTAGGGTGTTCCTGACTTAGAAGCTTCATCCATACTGGCAGCTTTCATGGTGCTTGAAGGCACTACCAAGGAGAAAAGTAATTATCAGTCTTACCTAGCTGCAAGTCCTGCAAACTATAGTAACAACTGGCCTAGCACAACCCACCCATTGGTGCCATAGTGGTATGAACTTTAGGAGGGTAACCATTTACTCTGTGATGAATTTGAGTCCCAAGATGAAACCCATACCTGGCACCATTGTTGAGCAAAGAATCTATGACTAGGCAGGTCATAGGCCCCAGGGGAGAAACTAGTACTATTCTGCTCCATGAACATCACATTAGACGGACTCCTAATGACTTATTATTCCCATGGACTAATGCCTCTCTCAGTGCTCATTAGAGAAGCTTCTGTTTGCAGTGGATGGTGTCTAACAGAGACCCACAGTTCTCTGGCCAAGGTGCAGAGAGTAAGAGATCGGAATACTCAGCTCTAAGTGGACATCTCTGTCAAACCCCTCCTCCCAAGGCTCAGGGGTCATTGTGGAAGAGGGCACAGAAAGATTGTTAAGAGCTCAAAGCAATGGATAAATGCAAGGAAACTATTTATTCTCCAGACACAGCAGGACAGATGCAAATATGAACTCACAGTGATTGTTACAACATACAAGCCCTTTGTAAGCTCAAGGCAGACCTAATCTGCCTTGTATGGAGAAGTGAAGCGGGCATGAAGTCTCAGTCCTGGCGATTGATAGCTGCTGGGAGAGGGAGCTTCGGTTTTCTTTAAGAATGTTGGCCTGGTAATTGAACCACACTCTAGAGAAGGTCACACATCCAAGAAACTTGGACAACACAGATTGGACTTGATAGATGAAAACAAACAAAACCAAAAAGACAAAATCAGTCTCTGGTGAAGGGGCACTGGGTCTGGGAGTAGTACTAGTATGGAGGGAGTGAATTCGATCAAAGCACAATATACGAAATTCTCAAAGAAGAAATACAAACTCTAAAACTACTCATTTTATTTTTATTTATGAGTATGTGTGACGGCGTGTGCATGCAAATGAATATGGATACCCAAGGAAGCCATATGAGGACATCAGATCTAGAATAGCAGTATTTACAGGTGGTTGCCAGCTACCTGTCATAGGTTTTAGAAACCCAAACCTGGTACTCTGCAAGAGCAGCAAGCACTCTTAACCATTTCTTCAGAAACAAAATCACCTTTCAATTGCTGGGCATAACGTCACTATAAGTGATATGAGTGTTCCTTACATCCCATTTATGAACCTAGTTCTATGGTCTGGTAGACAGCACAATTAGTCAATGTAGCTAATTTATATTGTGAATTGTGGCATTAAAATCTCAGTGAGAAAAACATGGCGAATTTCTGAGAATTATTTGACAGACCAAAGTTTTTATGCTACTTGCTCCAAGGAAATGCATTAATTTAAAAGTTTAAATCACAAACAATTCTTAGATAACTTTCTAAGAGTCATAAAATCTTATCTCCCTTTTTAAAAAGAAAGTTCCCAAAATTCTATTTCTAAACATTTTTGAAAAGACAAACAACACAACCTTCTCTTTGTATCTAATAGCAGCTATTAAGCTACCAATTACCTTTTTTTTTTTTCTGTTCCCTTAAATCTGTGTATCTGTCTGTCAATGAATGACAATCCAATCCTATTCCTAATTTCTCAATTTTCTCCAGTGTGGTCTTATTACTTGAACCCAGGACCTAATATATGGTAGAAAAGCAAAGCATTCTGCCACTGAGGTTCACTGCAGCTCTCAGTCATGTGCGGAAGCTTTGCTAAGGCACTCTGAGCCTAGTGAGCCATTGCATTTACTCCGAGCCCAGGGAGCCATTGCATTCAAGTGCAGTCCCTGTGAGGTAAACCTGTGATTTCTGTGCTAAAATCCCTTCTTGTCAGGTAGTCTGGTCTCTGTGAGACCGGCTAAGCACTAGCTAAGCACATCTTATTCAAAGCAACTGTCTGGCCTTCCTGACGATGTCTAGAGGCCAGCTTCTAGAGCAGTTGAAATAGCTTTCATCCGACTTCCTTTCCAGTGTTCACCCCTCATTAACTCTGCCCATGAAACACATTTCTAAGAACTCTTAAATATTGTAGCACTGCCAGTCATATGTAAAGGTGACCATGACTGCTTAGATGCAAAAGACAGAATTAGCAAAAATGAAAAGAAAAAACAAAAAAACAAAAACAAAAACAAACAAACAAACAAAAAAAAAAAACCAAAAACAAAAAACAAAGAAACCAGCACCATGCTGCCAGACATTTGGAAAGCAGGAAGAGGATCTTTATTTATGAGATCAGTGCATTAGCAGGTTGGAAGGCAAAGTGATATTGCTGGAACTCATGAAAAAGAGTGAAGTACCTGCCATGGGCAAGCTGGGGTCTCCAGGCAAGGCTTCCAGCTGTGGGAAGGCATATATGTTTCCTGAACTGTACATGTTGTTGGTAGTTAAGTCCAGCCTGTGTTTGCCAGGCTTTGCCCCAGAAGCATTGCTAGAGTACATGAGAACAGTGATTGAAGATTTCACTTGCTCTGTTGAAATCAGTTGAATTACACAGTGTAACAAGTTTTTTTCCCAAGTGGCTAAAAATCACTGACATAAGATATTTAAAATGTAAGAAATGTGTGTTCCTAATAAGGTTGGGAGTCAGCTGTACTTCAGGGAGTAGTGTCAGTTGTCTTCATCATCTAAGTAGCCCATGGAGAGTGCATGGGTTGTGACTTGATTTCTCTTTATAAAGTAAATCTGAAATGACTGTTGCATTCAGACATCCAGAAGAGACCAAACCAGATGTGTGACAGAGTCATGTTTGCAAGATTCTTTCTTCAAATCCTTCCCTGTATATCTGGCATTTAACATTTAAATATTTACACTGAAGGATTATTCTAACTATTGCAGTTCTTGATGCCTGACAGATGGATTTGCACACACACACACACACACACACACACACACACACACACACGTAGAGCCATAGTAGGTGTCCTGGGCATCCTTAGACTGTGTATTTCTGGTCACCATGGGGAAACAAGGTAACTTCTAATTCAGTTTCCCATATGTATCACTCAGATAATTACAAAACAACATTTAGTAAAGTTCCCCAAGGAAGAGATAACTATGTTGTCACCTTGTTGAACCATTTCTCTTGAGTATTTTATACTGGTTTAGAGTCACTGGAGGTGTGATACTCTCTTTTGAGTATTTTGCACAGCACCACAGCAAATGTCACCACTGTCCCACTTTAATAATTTTCAACTTGACAGCTCACTCTCAGCTGAAATCTTTATGCTGACTAGTGTTTTATAGAGGTTTGTTCTTTGGCGATGAATGATTTATTTTTAATATCTACATTGGAAAATTGTTACTTTGTTTTCTAAGAATTTGCCTGTTCTGGTGAATACTAAATGAAAAAAATGAATTGAATGATAAGACTATGGACTTATGGGGAGTATTTCAATTTGAAAGGCAAAGAGAAAGGGAAATTTGACATCTGTTTTATATCTTTGCAGCTTCATCTATGTGAGGTATCTGTGCCCTCCTATGAGTAGCTAAAGCTGTCCCACAATGCAAAGCTTTAAAAAATGTGAAATGAAGAAGGTTGAAGCAAGTAAGAGCATGATGATTAATTAGTGTGTGAATTAACTCTGTGTTCTTAAGGGAAAATAAAATCTCCCTAACTCCACTTAGTGTAGAATGTATTACAGTGTCAGTTTGAAATAGTACCAAACCTTTTGTCTTCCTGGGCATGTTGTGGTTCAAGCTCCCTGAGGCAAGTTTCCATTTGTCTGTGGGGTGTGTGTATGAGAGGACTAAGTGTGCTCGATGGAGATGGGAACAGAGAGGATGGCGAGAAGACAAACATAAACATAGCAGTTGAATATAAAGCAGAAGGTAAGTGACCATGTGTATGCGGTCAGCAGGTTCCCTGTTTGGAAAAGCTATAGCTCATTCATGACATGTAGAATGCAGAAAAAAACTACATACATGCCAGAAGCACTTTGACTTTTTAATAACATGTTGAAGGTGATGTCTGGACCTTATCCGCATGGTCAGAGCAGATGGTTGAGACCGTGTGCTGGGAACAGGCACTTTGCATTTCCCCCGCATTTGGAAATCTGCCATGTTAATTTGAAATGGATGAAAATGTTAGCAGGATTTTTCACAAACTTATGAGAGGCTAAAACAATGTAAAACTGTGGAGGATTGGAATTTATTTTCTCATACAACAGCTCTACAAATAATATTTGAAATTCAGACGAATTGACTTAAGTCCTTCCTGAATGCATAGGCGATGTGCATAATGGAACATCTAAGAGAATAGGAAACTAACGCTTTTCCTACTTCGGTAATGGCCAATTTTGGTATTTATTTGTGTTGCTGCCTCTTACATTAATTCTGATGCCATAACAAAATAGTTATCACTTTTCAATGCAATTATAATTGTGTTCAAGTGTTAATGATTAAACTAATATGGTGAGGCCTGTATTAGAAATAAGAGTGAATATTTTTTTCAATTGTAAGTGTGAGGTTGTTTGGAGAAAGTAATCAGATGCTGTACACATGCTGTACTCCCTAACCGCTTTGCCTTTTCTATTTGAGTCTTAGTCTGTGAGCTGTTGACATTAGCAGTTTCAGGATGGTGCCACCTCTGGAAGGCCCAAGTGGCATATTTATGCCACTGTAAGGCAGACTCAGCATTGTTCAAATTGTAAACAATCTATAAAAATATAAATACAAAGTAAGGATTTTATTAAATTTGGACCAGTGGGTAGTGTTTGTGAAAACAATACAAAACACACTAAAGGGACTCCCCTCATTCTCATGTGTGTGCCTGTGGTGTGAATGTTTGTGTATATGGTTTGCTTGTGCATGTGCACACACACATGTGTGCGCACGTGTGCGTGCGTGCGTGCGTGCGTGCGTGTGTGTGTGTGTGTGTGTGTGTGTGTGTGTGTGTGTGTGTGTGTAGAGTGGATCCCACAGGTCCATGGTAGGAATAATCCTTCATTCTTCTACTTGGTTTATTGAGGTAGATTCCTTCAATCAAACCCAGAGCTGACTGGGGTTAGTCTACCTTGCCATCTTGCCCTGGGGCTCCCCAGGCTCTGCCTTTAGAGGATAGAATTACTCCCTGCATTCACATGAGTTCTGGGAATCCAAAATGCAGTCCACAGTCCTCATGCTTGTACAGTTAGGACTTTAATCACCGAGTCATCTCCCCCACCAATAAAGGACCTTTAAGGTATCATCCTACACAGTTACAAATGTGTTACTCAGGCATAGACAAGTCTAATGAATATCTCTGGCAGAAGTGAAAGGAAAGAAAAAGGCCTTTTCATCCACAGAGAGTAACAAATAGAAAGTAACCAGTTGTGATTTGTGGGTCTGCTGGCCATGAAGATGAGCAGTATCTATATGTATTATCCTGATCATAAAAAGATGTAGAGGTTGTGGAAAGTGTCAGATGAAAGAATGGCCTGTTGCTTGCAGGGACTGGATCTCCTGCATTGATTGAGTACCTGGCCTGTGGCAGGCTGTCTATGGGGCATTTTATAGAAGTTGTGATATGAGAAGAACAAAGAAAGATAGATAGCAGGATGACGGGCAGAGAGGAGATTAGAAGGTGAATGCAGGTGGTGTTGAAATATGTGTGATGAATGAGGAGTGGGTGGCTCACGTTGGTGTTACAAGGCCATCTACAGGATTGGCTGTTACTGGGGTCATCAAGAGAGGATGGCTTTTGCAGCTGCTGTCTGTTACTCAGTGGCGGCTTGGGCCTGTTTTGTGCTTGTGCACAGAAAATTAGTTCCCAGGCATTTGTTTAAGTTCATGTGTGGGATGAGGGAGGACAACAAGGAGGGTGGCGGACACAATGAGTGTTTTGTGTTTGATCATCACTCTGTGCATCCACGCATCCTCCTACCTGTCCAGTTCAAAACCAGCAAGTGGTCCTCAGTCAGCTCTTCCTGTGAGCAGAGCCCCAGCTCCTGTGATGCGCTCACTTCTAACTACAGCTGCTTTCAGTGCTGTGGCCCCCGTGTAGCATGTTGATAGTGATGCCTCCAAGTCACCAAAAATGTATAGTGGCCATGGCCCCCCTAGTGAAGGCATACACTGGCAAAATACGCTCTAGAAAGACGATCTTTCAGCCATTGCATTGGTGGTGTTCTAGGAAAATAAGTCATCATCTTTTTTTTTATTTTTTTTTTGACACGTAGAGCAAACAATGCTTTATAAACACACACATGCACACCCTAACCCTAACCCTGAAATATATGTGATGTGGCGTATAACAGGAATGATTTAAGTATGGGGTGGTCATATTATATAATATCCAGAATCCTTCTTATAAGAAAACTCCAACAGAAAGTCACATGGCTGTGCCCATTCTGTTAACCATCCACCACCCTCAAAATCATCCATTAAATTAGGAAATCAGATGCTGGGGCTGATGTAGCTTAGTCATAGAGTAGTTTACCTAGTGCACACGGCCCTGGGATATACCCCCAGTAACCACACACACACACACACACACACACACACACAATTTAGTTATTGAAATGTCTTCAGTAATGAAGAGGAAATGTTTAGAAAAAGGTTTCCTGCTCCTGGCTCTCCTAGGTGGTCTCAATATCTGCCTGATTTTGCTTACCTGAAGCTTTGCTAGAACCTCCTCACATCTACCAGCACTTACCCTGGATGGGACTGAACATTTCTCCAGTAGGAACAGTGTCATCTGCTGAAGGAACTGTGGGATGTTGAGTATGGAGACAACAATGTTAGAGGCTACAGTCCCTTCCTGATGAGTGGCAACTGTGTGAGCTCCGGTTTCCATAGTGGTAGCAAGAGTATGATAATGTATGCTCTGCAGAATTAGCAGCCCGGGCATAGGAAACACTGTCTGGTGTTCTGCAAACATTCTGAGCATTGTAGTTACAGGGGTTTAGGGATCTCTGTGATGGTTGAAAATAATAAGGAACGTTTTGCCCGTAAAGGTGTTTTGGTACCTTGACAACTCCAGGATAGAAAAGAGCAGCTCTGTGAAGGAGCCTCTGTGCGCCGAGTGCAGACTGGATCCTTTTGGCCCACTTAGTTCAGTGCTTTAATGCTATCATCTTTCTCAAAACCCCTCCCACCTTCCCCATGGAATCCTCTCCTCCTCCACAGTGTTCCCCAAGCCCGATAACACCCCCATGCTTCCACCTAAGACTGACTAAAGTCCCAGTAAGACTTGTAAGTGGGCCAGCTCTGTCCTCTCTGATGGAGGACTCTTGCTCAGCAGAGTTGGCCGCATTGCACCTGAAAGGACAACCCAGGGCAAGTTCTTGCCAGCTGTCACCTTCACAATCTCTTAAACTGCCCTTGAGCTGTGGAAAAAGAAACAGAACCTTGTCATGCATTTCCCTCATTTTTTACAAATATTTCCCATAAATTTACGTAGGCTTTGTCATAGTCCCTTCAATCTAATATTTGCTCTGGAAAGTTATAGTAAGAGTGACAGTCCAGGTTTGTTGTGACTTTTCCCTGTCTACTCTTTGAGGAATTACAGAAGGTGAGGCACCCTGGTAATTCTTGATCTGTGCATGAATCATGAAGGTAGAGTAGGCCCAAAGAAGGAAATGGCCATGCTTAACAAGAGAACATATTTGACTCATTCCTAAAAGCAAAGGTTTGGCATTCTGATAGTCTTTCAACTTGGTTGAATATAGGAAAAAGGAAAAAAAATAATTTAGCCAATGCATATCTTACCACTACTGTTCGCCAAGCATCGTAGGCTTCTTGGTGAAAGCATTGGATTGGACTTGGGCCTCCAGAAAGCACATTCTTCTTGTCAGACAGGAGCCAGGAGGGTCATGGTCCAAGCAGGCACTCTTAGAGAAAATCACTCTATTAGTAATTTGCCTCTAGATCAAATGAGCTTAGCCACCTTCAGGAAATGACTGTGACATTGGTGAATGAGAACTGAGAAGCAGTGGGTCCAGCCAACTTGTGGAGCTGGAAAGAGATGAGGAAGGCAGCCTTAAATAGAGTAAAAAAGCACAACCACACTGGTGGATGTGTGTAAACATGAGGTGGAGGGTAATGGAGCAGGAAAGAAGATGGAATGCAGGGAGTAGAACAGAGTCAGGAATACAGTGACCAGGCTGGTAACCTCGGGAGAGATTCTAGAAGAAGCGGGGGAGCGAAGAACCCAGAAGGGAAATGTCCAGGGAAGCAAGTTCAGTGCATCGGGAGCAGTAAGTGTGATATTTCAGAGACGCATCCTGGGGACGGCTTTCAGAGCTTGTTTGTTGGATGAAATGGGAGACGTAGTAGAAGCGTGACATGGTCTGAGCAGATGTTCTAATAAATTCCTAACTCTTGAGAACAGGAGTTAAACGGTGGCAGGGCCATAAGCTAGGAGGTGAGTTAGAACTGACAGTAATACAGGCAGTAAATCTGGGTGTGGTAAACCCATGTCCAGGATTTGGACCAGGGTGGGGAGGTGCATTCAGAACCTAGGTTTGTGCTGTGTGAGAGCGAACGTTCTGTAAAGGTATGTTATCGGAAGTGGCAAGTCTAGGAGGACACTGACCCTTTGGTGTAGACTTAGACAGACCTCAGGCTTGTCCTGTGTCTGGAGGCCTTGTTCCCACTTCCATCTTTTACTGATTGCTTGCCTTTTTTGTTCTTGCAATGGTCAGTAAGCTTCGTGATGGCGGGACCATGCTCACATCCTTACCTGTTGCTGGTGCTTGTCACAGTGCCTGCTGCACAGCTGGTTCTCGGGCCTTGTTTATCGAGTCTGCTTGTTATTCTCTTCATCATTCATGACCTTCATAATGCTGTAAGGTCTAAGTGGTAGCCCAAACTTTACATCTTGGTAGGAAGAAAGGCACGTCTGAATTTTGTTATAGCCAACTTTCAGAGGCCATCACTGCACAGAACCTCGAATCACAGCCACCCATATCGCCTGTTCTTTAGAACACTGTGAAAGGTTTTGGCTTGGTTTTCATTTTCAGGACTGGGTTTCTCTATGTAGCCCTGGCCACCCTGGAACTTGCTCTGTAAACCAGGCTGGTCTTGAACTCACAGAGAGATCCACCAGCCTCTGTATCTGCAGTGCTGGGATTAAAAACATGGTGGCTGCTAAATGTTTTGAACTTCCCAACATGGTGCTGCTTTGCAGCAAATTTAACAGATTATTCTTGCTAATTTCATTAAGACTTTGTCATTAAGAGTCAACTCTCGAGTGACTCCAAAGTAGAGCCAGAACTTCCATGCCTAAGAGCCAGTGAGTCCAAACTACTTCAGCTACATCACTGCAAATGGAAAGGCTTTGTCCCCATGGAGCTTCCTTCCTGCTGATGCTGTTTACTCTTAAAACCATGAAACCGGAAGCCAGCTGTAACTGTGGTGGAAAAGCAAGTAAGCATTGACTGAGTTGTGTGGCAGACAGATGTGTAATGAAGACCCCGCCCCAAACAGATCCTTTGCTCCTCTGCCCAAGTCTGCATATCTGTGTTAACAACGTGATCTGAATGGTGGTCATGCCACAGGTGGGTGTGTCGTGGCGTCTGTTCTTTCACCATTGGCAATTTAAAAGTCTTTTTTGAAGACCAGAAACGGAGTTTAGTGGGGAACAAATGAGAATTTGGTAGAGCACTTCAACAGCCCCGAAGGCTGTGGTTAGGAGCTGAGAGTGGAAACCCAGGCGCCTTTCTAGGCGAATGTAAAAATCCCACACACTCTGCAGAGGACCAGTTGTGATGGGGGCTGTGGAATTTACATGTGTCTACAGAGGTTCTTCACCTTCTCATGTCACTGCATGGCTCCCCATCTGGGCCAGTGACTGGCGTGGAAAAGAACAGGTGCCACTTTGTCAGTGGTTTCCAAAGTTGATTGCTTGAGAATATGTTTTCCCCTAATCATAGTAATTATGATTTGTACATGTATCAGTACTTGAGAAGCTGATCTTGAAGCAAGCACCCTGTTTGTTCATCTGGGACCCGAGGCCTGCAGTGTTCCTTGCCGTGCTTCTGAGAGAGGAGACCAGGCCACTATATGTTCACCTCCAGTAAGTGTTTGTGTGGCCGAGTGTGCTAACAAGTGTTTGTGTGGCCGGGTGTGCTACAGAGTCAAGTGTGAATGTGACTGAGTGCGCTACAGAGTCAAGTGTTAGTGTGTCTGAGTGTGCTGTAGAATCAAGTCTTAGTGTAGCTGAGTGTGCTACAGAGTCAAGTGTTAGTGTGTCTGAGTGTACTGTAGAGTCTGGGTGTGAGTGTGGCTGAGTGTGCTGTAGAGTCGGGGTGTGAGTGTGGCTGAGTTTGCCATGCAGTAAGGTACAGATTTAGTGACTGCTAAGGCTGCTGTATGCCTTCACCTCTAAACTGGAGACCATGTTTTCTTCTTGGGGTTCTCATGGAAATTATGGAGTTAACGACTAAAGGGCAACCTAAGGGCCGAATATCCTAAGCACTCTGTCTGTAAGCTGACAGTTAGATGTTGCATGTCCCATGTCAGCTCCCATGCTCTCTGCACACAACCTAATATACTAATTAACCTTTTGAGTTGAAGTGCCAAAAAAAAAATAAGTTTAGAAATTGCTGCTATATTACTTATCATTTTCAGTGGGTATTGGGGTTTGGTTTTACAGATGTAGCTCTCCCTACATGAAGATGCTATCCTGGACATTCCTTGTGATTACAGACTAATCTTCCACAGTGTCCTACCAGGCAGCCACAGTCCATTTAACAGAGTGCATGAGAAGATGCGCCTGTCTATGGTTTGTGGATTCATGCCAATTGTTGTTTTCATGTCTGGCATTTACACTCACTGACAATGTAAACCCTTTGTGTAAAGAATCGTCCACATCCCTGATCATTGAATTCCAGGCTTCAGAAGGAGCAGAGATATTTGAATGGGCATATCTGTGCATCTTGGAAGAATTTCTTCTGCCTTCTTTTCTTGCATTCCACATCCTTCCCCCAACCCAAGTGCAACTAGGGCTTGTACTGCTAGGGTTTGAGAGAGGACTACATCCGCCTACCCACACTCCACTGCCACTCTGCTGGCTGGCCCTTGAGCATGTTTCAGCCCTTTAACTTGGAAAGTCTTCTGCCTTAGACAGGTCACAGATTTGACAGCAGCATAGTCATAATAGCATCCTCAGTGTAAGATGGTTTTAAGAGAGGAAAGCCTGGTGGATTGTTTCAAGAGGCTTGCATTCCTGCAACAGAAGGAAGGGTAGTAGTTGGTAAACCTCAGCTGGTTCTGCAGGTGTGAATGCTCTTGTTTTCTGCCCCATCCTTCCTTTCTGACCCCTGGGGATGCAGGAAACCCCTGTGTAGCTCCTCCCAAATCCCCCTCATAGGTGAGCTGGGGAAGGCTTGTTAGCTTCATTTCATTTTAGATGTTTCTCTGCAGACAAGGTAACCAGGACTCTGGGAACATTGCAGCTGCCTCACAGACCTTGAAGGGCCCATGATACCTTTCTGACACTCTCTTGGCTGACTCTCATCTCCTGAATATTTTATTTCTGATCCCACCACCAGTAGGTAAAGGAATGTGATGGTTTCTTCACTTTGGTCCTTTTCCCTAGAACTCTGTCAGCCTGAGGATATATTTTGGATAAAGGAGTATAGTTACTTTGTTGACAGTGATAAAAAAAAAAAAGTCTAAAAATGTACAGGTAGGAAAACAGATAAGAAAGACATCCCTGGCAGCGGTTTCCAGCAGACTTCAGGCCACTTGTCTCTATGGCAGTAATTATTAGCTAAAGTTGTAATCCAATTATATGAACAGTTTTTGGAATTGCTCACATTTCTCCTGTCGATATATTAGCAAAACATTGCAGCTGAATAAGTCCTATAATAGTTACCGATGTTTTGTGAGGATGTCAAGTGTGTAAAAATACTCAGCAAAACAATTTCTGAAAGCATATTTTTTTTGGTATGGAGATCTGACAAAAGAATAATTATAAAGCAACTTCTATTTGAGTGAGATCTGTAGTGAGTGTGCTATAGGACTGTTGACTTTATCAGATTCAGATTCGGCAGTAGGAGAGTATGTGATAAATAGTACTGTTCTGAGGGCTCTGCCTCTGCACAAGAGAGATGCAGCCTGGCAAATGTCAACGCATTGCCTGAAATTGGCTTATGGGTCCTGGAGGCTATGTTTAGGAAAATCTTAAACCACTCATTCATCTGTCCCCTCCCTCTATTCCTAATGGATTTCATTATGGTTACATTTTCAGCATAGAAAAATCTTACATAGTGATGTAAAACATACTGAAAATCCAATCAAAGTAGGTTTGACAAATTAACTTTAATCATGTAAGAATAGATATTAGCATTTTCTAATTGATGAGCAGATCAAGCTGTTATTATTTTCTTCCATAGTTTTGTTTCTTCTGTATTTTATACTAAAAATATGATAATGGCATTTTAAATCATCTATGAATCAAACCACTGGAATGTCCCCATGAGTCATTCAATCACATATTTTCACTTGTCGCAGATGCCTAAGATTTTAAATGACTCTAATATAGACTAAGAGGAACTGGTTGCCTCAGTAAACATATCTGTTAGTTGTCATACATTAATCCAGTTTCTGGTTCCAGAAGTCATATTTAAGCTGTTTCCATACCCTATATTCATTGTTGGATTCCTTTCCCACCTCATATGTAGTGGTCTGTTCAAGTGGGTCATTTCTGAGCTAAGATGAGTAATGAGGAACTTGCTGATCACACACCATAAAAATACA
Source organism: Phodopus roborovskii (assembly GCF_943737965.1). Lineage (NCBI taxonomy): Eukaryota > Metazoa > Chordata > Mammalia > Rodentia > Cricetidae > Phodopus > Phodopus roborovskii. The sequence continues at coordinate 37,070,495 of NW_026126511.1, read as the reverse complement.
TACAGAGCTTTTTCATCCCTGTCTCTGCAGACTTACACCCTTTTTCCTACTGCAGCCTGCTTGCAGGAGACCCTCCTCCCACCCTACCTCCAAACCCTGGTGACTCTACCTTTTGGTGTTGAGCTGCATTCCCCTTAGCTCTTTGCTGCAGATCCTCTCAGTCTTCTCTTCCTGCTCATCTTCATTCCTTTGTGTCAGCCACTAGTCAACAGAAACCCTTACTGTGAGAGACTTTACACTGGAAACTAGACTGCAATGCAGGTAGGTAGTTTTTTTTTTAATATCCATTCTATACTCCGGAATTATTATTAGTCTTGTAACAGATTTGCTGTAGGAACCCATTTCCTGACCATGGTTCTACTCCTTGATGACCCTATCTCTTGTTGGAGACTCCAGTCCACCCAGCTATTTCCTTCTGCCTCAGCCTTTTCTCTTAGCCTAGCTCCATTCCTTTCTGTCCTCCACTGACCCATAGAAGCCCTCTCTACGAGGGACCCTACAGTTACCACACTTGCCTAGGATACAGAGTAAGTAACAAGAACCAGAGAACAGACATCTGCCCAACAAAGAGAAGACCAGATGTGGACCTTAAAGAGGACATGGACAAGTGTGTTAATGAAGACCATAAAAACACAAACAGTTGAGTGGAATAATGGAAACATTTCAAGGCATGAAAGTAGAAATATAATCATCATAAAAGAAAACTAAAATAAAACTAGAAATGGAAAATTTAGGGAGTAAAATTAACACTTCAGAGGAAATTCCCACCAACATGTTACAAGACATGGAAGAGAGAATTTCCATGTAGAAGAAGGGGATAAGTCAGGCAAAAACATTAAATCTAAAAAAAAAAAAAAAATCAGGTATAAAAATCTAGGAAATATGGAATTATGGAAAGAGGAAAGATATAATCTATGAATAATAGGGATAGAGGAAGCAGAAGAAACCCAGGCCAATGGTAGAGAAAATATTTTTAACAAAACCTTAGAAAATGTCCCCAATCTAAAGAAGAAAAACACCAAGGTACAAGATGCACACAGAACACCAAATAGGATGAAAAAAAAAAAAAAAGAAAAAAGAAAAAGAAGAAATTCCCCATGACACATAATAATAAAAACACACTAAGCATATAGAACAAAGAAAGGGTATTAAAAACTACAAAGGAAAAAGACCAAGTAACATATAATGATGGCCCCATTACAGTAACACCTGACTTCTCAAAGAGGACTCTGAATGCCAGAAGGCATGAAAGATGTTCTACACACTCAGAAAAACCATAGAAGCCAGCTCAGCCTGCTATACTCAAAAAAGCCTTCAATTACAATTGACTGTGAAAGAAACTCATTACATCATAACTAAATTTAAGCAACTTGTATTTACTAATCTGGCTCCACAGAAGGCACTAGAGGAAAAACTTGAGTCTGAAGAGGTTTACTAACCCTAGAGGTTAACTAAACCCTAAACACAAGGAATAAATAATTCCAGAACAGTACATTAAAAGGCTGGGAGTAACAACAAAATGCCAGTAATTGATAAACATAGCTCATTGACAACCCTCAACATTAATTCCCCAATTAAAAGATACAGAATAATAGAATGGATTAAAAGACAGGATCTGTCTTTCTGCTGCATCCAAGAAACACACCTCATCCTCAAGGATAGACGTCACTTTGGGGTAAAATGATGGAAAACGGCATTCCAAGCAAATGGACTCAAGAAGCAAGCAGATGTAAATATTTTAATAACAGACAAAATAGTCTTGAAACCAAAGACAATCAGAAGAGGCAGTCATTAAAGGAAAACTCTACCAAAGGATATTACATTTCTAAACATTCATGTTTCAAATATTAGACACCCAAATTCATAAAAGAATCACTACGAGTGGGTAAATTCAGTACCACATTCTGGCCAATATACCGGTCATCCAGACAAAATTTAATTAACACTATATCTTGAGTATATAACAGTTGTAAGTATATTTCATGACCTAATTTTATCAGGTCAATGTGAGAAAGTAAAATTGACAAAAGTTATTTGGAACAAAATCTGAACTGAGATGTTTATCCACGAGCCATTTAGAGATGAATTTGCTTTTGTTCATTTTGTTCCATTTCACTTCAGAATTATGATATTGTTCTGTCAGAAAGGCAGACAACTTACAAGACCCTCTGGTTCAGCTGTGCCTTTCACTTTATAGTCTTAAAAATATGAAAAGTTTAAGGGAATCAAAGTAAAATGCCTACAACTATAGCCACATTGTCTAAATCATTATTGCTTATGTTTCTGACTTCTCCTCTGAAGTGTTATCAATGGACAGAAGAAGATTATTTATTCTTACAAAGAATTAAATTATTATGTGCCCATATATCTCTGTAACAAGTTTAAAAATAAAGACAACTGCTTGGGAACATTGTGGAGCTTTGATCTGAGTCTAATGCTTCTAATTATAGATTAGGAACATCAGGTCGAATTGAACTATACTGTCACTGCACGAGACAGCTCTTTGTAAAAGCCTGAAGTTTTATTAGTTTAGGAAAAGCTGATAGACTATCCAAGCCATCAAAAAGGGTGGAATTGACATGCAGGCGTTTTGCAGGTATAAAACCATTCTCACCTGCTATTCAGGGACATAAATCAACAATATAGGGCTATTATCTAAGAGGCAGACATGATCTGGAATTGCATTAACAGAAATGTGGGACATGAGAGCCACGGAATAAGTCATGCACTGTGTTCAACATTGATACGGCACACATTAGAGTCTAATTTTCAACTCCATAATTTAAATACAATATTAGGAAATTGGAGATGGTCCAGAGAAAAGAAATAAAACTGATTTGAAATTATGAAAATTTGTCCAGGCTGAAAACTGAAATCAGTACTTTATATAACCACAGAGATGGAGCCTGTAGGGAGGCATGAAAGTAGGCTTGAGTGGGTCTCCATCTTTGGAGTGATTGGGAGTCACTTTCACCTGCAGCCTTAGGTCTGTCTTTCAAGGTAAGATTTTAGCATTAGAAGAAGGGGTCACAGTCCACAGTGCAATTGTGTTTCTCGAGTCTGGTCCTGCTTACTAGAAATAGAAGAGTCTGTGGGGCATGATGTCAGACTATGAAAGACCTTTCCTTTGAAGAAAGAAACATAATTATTTTGGTGCTCACAATGAGCCTGCATCTTCAGACATTTTTTGTTTATGTCTCAGAAAACTTGAGAGTAATTTGGAAGGGGCACAATTGCTTAGACCGAGTTTGGCGAGAAGAGTGGCCTGAGATGAAGAGAGAAAAGGAATGAACAACAAGATGAAGCCCCACCTCTGGGGCACCCAGAGAGGGGTATAATGAATGTCAGAGGCAGACATCTTGGGTATTAGTGAGTCATGTGACTGGGTATGAGTGACAGTGTAGATGAACCAGGATTTATTTGAGGTGGCACCATACATAGGGGAGCGTCCTGCTTGGTCTGTTTATTTCCCATCACTGCTCTTAGAAACCACTACAAAAATAATGGCCTGAAAACAGAATAGATGTAATTCTGTAAGTCAGGAAACCCAAAGTCAGAGTGTCAGCATGGCTGTCTTCACACTGGACATCACAGTCAGGAGTTCTTTGTAGCCTCTTCCCAGCTCTGGGAGGCTCTTCACACTTATTTCTCGCATAGTTGCTTTCAGTCTTCAAAACTAGCAGTGACAAGAACACATGTTTTGTTCCCACGGAGTCCCTCTCCCACGGCCTCTTCTAATTTTCAGGGCAATGTGCTTATATCAGACCCACCCAGGTAATCCAGTACAAGCCCCTGTATCAAGATCCTGAACAGGAGGTTCTGGGAGTTAATTTGTTATTCAGCTCACTGTGGTTGAGATGGAGACAGTAAGTTGAGTTCATGCATGTGGTCTTGTCAATCAACTGTGCCAGCTGGACAGCTGGTTCCTTTCTGGAGATAATGATTTGGGGGTTGGGAACTTGGATTGTACTTAGGTTGGAGATGAAGCCATGTTGAAATGTTTCAGAAAGAGGAGGTGAAAGAAAAAACTAGCCATGAGAGGTCTTACTAGCCAACTTCGGTTTGTCAACTTTGATTCAATGACTTTTAAAAGTGTTTAACTCTGTTATTCCAAATGAAGCAGAAACTTGTAATTTCATTGGTCTTCTTTGCTTTTAAAGTAGTACCCACAATAATGGAATGGTGATGAAAATCTGGTTTCCCAGAACTGTGTTGGGATACAGCCTCTGGGTGATATTCTGATCCAATGTCAGCATCTCATTTTAAAGACCTATACTTCATACTCTTGAATATTCTGTTTTTAGCAAAACTTTAGCGTGGTTCTTAAAGGGCCCTTGGCCCTGATGCACACAATAAATTATAGGTGCTCTCTGAAAGGTAACACTGTGGCTGTCTCATGAGGTTTTACATTTCCACTGTAACGTTAGAACACAGGTTGCTCTTTGGCCTTAAGAATATATATGCAGAGAATGAGTGTGTGGAAAGGGAGGTGTGTATGAGGAAGTGCTTCCTTCTTTCTAGGCAACACAGTGGAGCCAAGGGTTCCAGCCCAGTTCCTTCACTCACCCTCCCTCTTGTGAGCAGATCGGATGGTAGGAGCTGTTTCTGGGCTTCTGCGGGGACTGTTACTGCCAGCTTCTTCCTAGCTGGAGGTAATTAGAGCTTCTCAGTCCGGGGTTTGAGCAGGCTTCATGCTGCCATAACTCTGGCCACAGGAGGAGGGAGAACAGGTAATGCTTGGTGCCCTACTGATTTCGGGATTCCACCATTTTGCTCTGTGCACCTGCAGGAACATTGGAAGGAAAACCACTGCTCTTGAGTCTTCAGGATACTTTGTGTTCTATAATCTGAGTTCTTACATGTCCAATAAACAAAATGTTCACGCATGGAAGGATTTAGCTTGGAGTGTTTGGACTACAAGAACTCATAAGGCTGGCCCTTACTCTCATAAAGAGCATCTTGTCTAAGAAGAGATGTAGAACTTTTACACAAATGTCTGTGGTGTTGGAGTAGACATAAGGGAAGTGTGTGGTGCCAGCAGGAGAGAGGCTGCTGATGCTGGGAAAACCCATCATCAGAGCTCTTCTTCTTAAGAATTAATATTTAAATAGAGGTCTTGTTCATCTGGGAGATTTCCTTCCAGCTACCTAGCTTTGATAGTGCAGGAAGATTGCCATGCAGGCTACTGAGGTATAAAATATATCAATGGTCTTGCCCAGCACTGGCCCCTCCATGCTTCAAAATTGACCTGGTGGCAAGATGTATGCATTGATGTGATAGTGACATGGCTGTTTTTGTAACTAACAACTTTGCTATTGGATCTGAGGCTTATGTTCTAGGAGAGAATTTGGTCAAAAGCCCATGGTCGGATAAGTCATAAGCCCCAGGATAGATGCTGTTATTGTTAGTTTGCTAAACAGTCATGTTTCAAATTGTCTTACTAGTATTTGTGTTTATATCTATAGTCTTGGGTTGCTCTCTGCTTGAACAGAAAAAGCTTCCTTTTGCAGTGTCCTGTAGCCGTTTGAGAGATATAACTGACCAAAACACTGAGAATAAAAGACTGTGAGTGCTCATCCCTATATGGGGCATCTTACACACACACACACACACACACACACACACACACACACACACGGGCACGTGCACACACTCGTGCGGTACCAGCACCATCATATCACCATTGAGCCTCAGGGAGCATTGAGGAAGAGGAGGTAGGAAGAATGTAAGATTTGGAGGAGTGCTGTGACGTGCTGTCTTCTGGACATGACACGTGACATAGCCACTGCACTCACGAACTCACAAAAGCACCTGCAGCAGATCTGTACAAGATCAAGCCAGTTGAAATTCCAACATAGATAGGGAAGTGCTCTCCACACCATATCCCATCCTGAGGTGTTATCAGCAGTTGATGGCTGCCAAGGAAAGGGGAATCAGTCTTCTTTGACAGTGTGGCTGCTGTTAGGTTTCCCATGCTTCAGTGAATGGCTCCACACCCATGCCTGTGAGCAGGCCTAATTGGACTTAGTGGAGTATCATCATCATCATCATCATCATCATCATAATAATAATAATAATAATGAAAGAAGACAGAGAAATGCAGATGTGAAGTTGGGAGAGCAATGTTAGGAGGTATCTGGGGAGATGTTAGAGGAAAAAATGGGAATAGATGTGAGCATATTTAATTGTATACAAGTATGAAATTCTCAAAGATTAAAAAGGAGATTATGAGTACAGAGGATACTGGAAAGAAGTTTGTTTGGGTAGGATTCAGAACATAGAAGTAAAATTAGCAGAGGTCTGGAGGAGGCGAGAGGTCTGGAGGTGGGGGTATAGAGGTGGGAGGTGACGGGTCTTGAGGTGTGTGGAGTTGGGAACTGTGGTAGCATGATCACTCCGTTATGAGGGATATGTAAAATTTTCTGAAGATATGCTTTTTAAAGGCTTTTATTAGTAATTGAGAGTTTTATCTCATAGAGATATGATAACATTTAGTATATGTTGCTATGTGGAGGAATCTATTTTTATGTGACATAATATATAGTAATATTAAGTTTTATACTTATTTGATAGCTACTGGAAAAGAAGGTATTTTCCGTTTCCAAGGGGCAGATATGATATAAATTGCCTGTATGTGTGTATGCTTACATTATAGGCACATTTATATAAGAATGTAGATGTAGGTCACACTAGATAGACTCTACCATTATAATAGTGTTTCCACTAACTGTGAACAGAAGAGAAGGGTAGTCCCTTGCCTGTTGTTGTCTTCTGTATTCTCCCCTGAATCCTTGATGACTTTGTAGGTAGGAAGGTTCTGCATTCTGCATGGCTGCCTCTTGCAATGCAGGCAGATTGGCATCCGTGACTTGGAGTAAAGATCAGAGGAGTCTTCCTCCTTAATTGAGGAGTCTTCCTCCTTAACTGATGACCTGGAGCTAAGACAGTGGTGGGCAAGGGTCACACCTGGGTTGGACTGATTACTTACACATCTCCTTGCTTTCTAATGCCTTACTCTAACAAAGGACTGTGAAGATGGACCTGAGGTGGGCACATGGGACCTTTGTCTCTCCTCCAAATGTATTGAATAAGTCTCCTTTTCATGTTTTTACTATTAAAACAAAAATAAGAAAAATCTTCCGCCAGAATAGTAGGGAAATGTCATTTGTAATCAAGAACCACTGATGATTGGAAAGTATGTTCTCAAAATCTTTCCCTCATTCATTTAGTAATTACGCATGCCAATGATGAAATTTTAAACTAAATATTAATACAAGTCTAGAGGTTTGGCTCGGTGGTTAAGATTGTTTGTTGTTCTCAAAGAGGACTCAGGTTCGATTCTTAGCTTCTCACAACATCTTTAACTCTAGTTTCAGGGCGTTCAGTGTCCTCTTTTGATTTTCGAAGACCCCAGGTGAGCAAAAGCTTGTGCAGATAGAATAAAAGAAAGCAAGTCTTTAAATTAGATGTGGAAAATTCAGTTTTTCACCCCTCAAATAAAATAAAATCAATGAAATGGTGACCATGGAAGAAATCACTAAGACCCACAGAGTGCTCAGGTCTGACCCCTCTCCCTCATTTTGCCTTTATGCTTAGGTGTGACATACCATGAGATAAACCAAATACACCCACTCTCACAGTGTTCTTAAAATAAGGTCACACCTCATCTTTCAGCCCTGAGTCCTGACTTCTCTTACCACCTGCTTCCATTAATCTCCCAAAGGGCAAGCCATATTAAATTGACAAGCTCTTGAATGCCAATAACGCTTGCTAGATAACGGGTATCTGTGAAAATTAAAAACCCAAGTTTCCATAATAAACAGACACAACCTTATGTAAATATGTATACATGCAGTTAATGCACGAGGTTGGGGGACAGCAAAATATGTGGAAATTTTCTCTCTAAAAATAAGCCCTGAAGTTCTTTGAGTTCTAAATGCACTTGCTTAGACTGTGTGCAAACCGTCCAGGAGTATGACAGTACCGAGGAACTTTGGGCCAGCTCATCAGAATTTGGATGAATACCCCCAGATGTGTGGGTAGGATTTGAAGCAGCTTAACTGAGGCTAACACGCGCTGACATCCCATCCTTTGTAGGGTGACTGAAATTGACTTTCACTGCTATAGGAAGGAGAAGAAGTGGGTATTTTTAGGTATTCACCCGAGAATTCAGAACTGTTCTTAGAGCAGCTATTCTATTCTGGTCAGCACCTGAAAATACCCCACATAACAGCTGCTCCCAATCTACGACATTGAGAGTTAAGTCGTACTGCTCTGTTAATGCCATGTTGTGGGTGAGAAAGGAGCTTATAGCCATTTACAGTCAGAAAGGCGAGCAGGAGCTGAGGGGCAACTGACCCTGCACACAGATTGCTAAGGAGTAGAATATGATAAAATCCGACGAGTATGAAAGTTACCGAAGACTGCGAGTTATTAATCTTTTCTGATGTGGTGCTGTTTATCCCAGTGCCATGAATATCCTAAGCTACATCCTCAGTATGTAGATCTGTCTACACCTGCACTAGGTTTCCCCAGGTTGCCTTTCCTTTCCGAGAGGGATATTCATGGTTGGGGTGTCCCTACACACCTCTCACTACCCCACTCCTGGTGCCCTTGGGTGTCATGTTGCTGGTCATCTTGAGAAGTGCCTTGGACTCCTACACTAGAACCTCTTTGGGAGAGATTGACAGTGTTCTCTCTGACACTGCAACCTGCATTGGGATCAAGGCTTCTTGGAGTTTTAGGAATTGAAATTCTTCCTTTCGAATGATGAACCATAGCATTGTTGGTTCGGTTTTGCTCCGGATTATTTTTCTCTCATTTAGATAGCTCAAGGTTTTTGAATTTCCCATCCTTTAGCCTTGCCCTGGGTTGTCTTTATCACAAACCTTCAAAGCTTAACTCTGATCTCTGTTTCCAAGAACATCCTAGCTCCAGTTCCTGTCTTCCTTCTTTTTATAATTAAAAAAGATGTGTTCATTTAGAAGCATTCGGAATGTCAACAAAACAGCTGCATTTCCCCCCTACCATTCCAGGGTGATATTACATTAACAGAACAATTGTTTTCACATGTGCTTCATCAGAAACAACTGGATATGAAAAACAAAACAAAACAAAACACTACTGTCCTCATGTATAACTAATTGTATGTTGTGCAACAAGAACCTGCTTTATATTTCCATGTCCACTTGCAACCCTCTGAATGTACCAGGCTCTGTTAGTGACTCTTGCACAAGGACAGGGGTTCCTAAAGGCACATTCAATAGTGTATTGCACACACACACACACACACACACACACACACACACACACACACACACTGTAAATTTAAAGATATATCTTATACAGCCTTACATTTCATTTTTTTATTCTTAAAAGGAGTGAGTTGTGTGCGGGCAGGTGTTAAATGCTTCATGGACAGGAAAAAGCTGCACTAGAACCAATGAATTCATCATCTTCCTCACACTCTCCAGCCTCTTCTCCTTCCCCTTTCTTGCTCTTTTCAGCCCTAACCGGGCCCTTTCTCGCTGCACCGTGTTTTGGTTCTCTAAGCAGTGATACCCTTTTCCTGTTTTTCCCTAGGCTCGGCAGCCTTCTTCTCATAGGGCCACTAATCATCAGCAGTGCTGGCCCACATCTCTCCCAGTTTCCTGCAGCATCACCAATGGAGAAGTCAGGGTGTTCTCTTTTGATTTAGGTTGAGGGTCAGAGCATGACAAGAAGAAGGCCGCGGATGCCTCTTGGCTGCATCAGAGTCCTTGCACTTATTTTTGTCTCCCCTTTGGGCCATGTAGGTTTTTATTTTTCTTTCATAAGGAGCCTTGTCAGACTTTTCCATGTCTCCAAATTTCTCCCTTCCTTCTGCAGACACGGTCCTCTGAAACAAGCGTCAGGTGCTTCTTACACCCTGCTGGCGTGTTTGTGGGGAGAACTCATATGATGACATTTTTGCCTCTCAGCTTCTTGGGATCTGGTCTCCTTAGATTGTTTGGTTGGTTTTCCTCTGCAAGGCGGAGTCACCTAGTGCCCACTGGGTTCTTGCTTGTCCCAGTGTTCTCTCTATGGAGTTAAATGTCCTGCAATGTCTGTCCAGTCCCTGCTTCGTCTTCCACTGATTCCTTCTGTTCTCTTCAGGAGGCAGAGGTGGCAGGCCCCGTGGGGAAGGCCAGCAGGAAGGCATCCATTCTGATGTGGAAGCAATAAAAATGCATCTTCTGGGTACTGGAGGCCGTGCCTTGTCTTACATCTGAGAAGGCCTCTGTGTGGTTTCTAGCATCCGTGTATAGTATTAGCATGGTCATAGGAGGTAAGGGCTGGAAAAGTTGGAAGGGGGATATTAAAAGTCAGAAAATAGAATAGCTTTTTGATGCATGAGTCTTTGCAATGTCTCTAGCAAAGTATAAAATTGTCTCTATTGAGCAACTCTGGGTACAGATAACTTACTCCGAACACCTGTTGTTTCTCTTAAAGATAGAAATTCTCATAATCTGTTAAGTCACCATCCCTCTTTAATAATTTCATCTAGACTAGAAATAAAACAATGGAACTAGAATTCCTATTTCCTATTGTAGTCTCTAGTCTAGTGTGCTTGCGTAACCCCAAAGATTCTGGAAAACCTTCTGGAACCAAAGTAAAAAGGAGGAGGAAATGAGAGCCAAAATGAAGCCAGATATGATACTTGAATTTCTTGTGTATCATTGACTTAACAAAGGTGCACACTAAAGCATGATACCTGTAGATATCGCAGATAAAACCAGGTCAGGATGGGCTAGATGCACTCCCACAGAGAAAGAGGTAAACAGAAAAATACACAGGTAAGGAAGAAGGCACGTGTGGAGAGAAGCCAGGAATCAGGGAAACAAGGTAACTAACTGGAATATACTTCTTGGGTGTTACTTTCAACAGGGTGCCTTTCTAAGAAGGTAACATTTGACCACTGTGCCCATGGGTCACTATTTGGTATTGCATTCATTTTGGTGAAGAATTGGATTGCTGGCACACAGCTAGCTGGTCAGTGGCAGAGCACATGCGTAGTGTGTGTGGCTCTGAGATTAAGCCCTAGTTCAGTGTCATCCAGGACCACAAATGTTTTCCCTCTGTGGCCTATTGAATATGTGTGAAGTTGGAGTCATCTCTTCATTGGGGTAAATTTGGTTGAGATTTGCAGGCAGGCCTTAAGGAAGGCCAGCTTGTCTTCCACTTGGTGCCACCCTGTGTCAACCTCTTGCTCATTGCAAATTGAGTGTGGGCCTCTGTACCTTGTTTGTATCAGAAACCTGATTGTTTCAAATGGCTGTCCTCTGTGCTATTTCTCTCTTCCTCTCTGTAATGACACATCACAGATGTCTGTTTACTGTATTGATATAGAACAGACTGAATCTCTGCTTCCCATCTCCTTCCCTTTTCTTTAGCTTCATAAATTAAACGGTCCTTGTTCCATGAGTTCTGTGACCGTGGATAGAGAACTGTGGTGCTGTGACTTCAAGGGTTCAGGTTTTGTGTTGTAAGAACCATGAATTAGGATATGGACAAGGAACAGACAGTTGTCAACTAACAGAGAAGGAAGTCAGCCAGTGATAATATAAATGAGTTTTGGGTCTAGAATATTCCTTGCATGAACTGAGTGGTTTAAAAAAAAAAAAACAACAAAACTCTGCTTATCTTTTGACAGATTGACATAACTCATCAAACCCATTTTGCTGCCACTGCATCCTTTCAGGTTTTTCTGGACACTCATTTCATTACCTATGCACATTCTCCATCTGGCTCTTGGCCTGCTTCATGAGCAGCTGTGGCCCAGATACAGTTCTGAGGTATAAGGTTCCTCATGTGTCATAATATCTTCATACTTCAGTTCATCTCTTTCTGTACCGAGGTTTGGGACCAGGGACCATTCCATCTCCTTCTTTGTTTTGTTATTTGGGGGTGGGGGTCTGAAAGTCATGTCACATAGAAGTGACTAATTGAGAGTGAGTGATTAAATGACATCCAGTGTTGTACAATCACCACTCCTATCTTATTCCCAAATACTCTCACATTCCCAGAAGAAACTCTAGCCTTGCTTGGCAGCTGTTTCCTGATCCCCTCCTCCCCAGCCTCTGGCAAACATTGGTTGTTACATTTATATCCTTGGTGGTTTGTAAAATACCTTGCCAGAGTAAGTGCTTAACAACTTTTTGCTGGAATAATAAATGAATTTAAAACTCCAAAGAGAACTGTTTTGTTTTTAATTGCTTTTTTCATCCAGACAATTTTGGACTTACCACAAGCCAGGCCATGAGCTGGGGATAGGGGCAGGGCACAGGAAATGAACAGAGTAGTTACATCCTTGCTGTCATGAATACTATAATCTGACTTAGTGTTGGATAGTAGAAGTAGTATCACTTCACATATGATATTTAAATTTTCAAGTAGCAAAATGTATTCACTTAATGTTGCTTTTGTTAAAGTTTCTGTACACTAGTGACTGAAATCAACCTAAACATGCTTTTGTTTTTTTATGGCAAGGAAGAGTAGAAGGCTCATGTTGATCCCAGTGCTAATTCAAAGTGCCAGCAGGCTGTATCCCTTGTGGAGCAATGCATACTCATTCTACCAAATTCCAGGTGAGTTTACGTGAAAGCACAGCCCATTTTGAAGTAGGCACATGTCTTAGTTTCTGTTCTCAACACTGTGACAAGATACCCAACACAATGATGAAAGGAGGGTTTATTTAGGCGCACAGTTTGAGGGTTCAGTACAGCACAATGGGAAAATTGTATCAGCAAGACATGGAGGCAGCAAGTTACATGCCGCCCCTACTCAGGAAGCAGGCCATGATGGCTGACAGTGCTCAGATCATGGTACAACCTTTTTGTCTGCAGTTTGAGAACCCCATCCTGGAATGGTACTGTCTATATTTCTGATGAGGTTCCCATCTCAGTTTATCTAGTGTGGAAATTCCCACAGTTCTAGACCCTGCCAGATAGACTACCAGCTGGAATCAGACATTGTGGCTTCAGTTGCCACAAGTAGCTCATGTTTCCCCTGTTGCTCCATGTAGTTCTCATGAGCTCACAGTGTACTGAAAGGGCAATTTCAGGTGTGGTGTGTGTGCCAAATAAAAGTATAGAATTCTACAAGGCCACACCCTAGACAATCTACAATCGCTGCGAGGTGTGGGAGATCTTCTAGAGAAAGCAGAAAGCTGAGCAACAAGCCAATTGGGTCTTAAGAGCAGAGGGTAGGGTTACATGCTCCCTGCCTATTACTCTGATGAACACCACCATGACCAAGGCAACTTATAAAGGCAAGTGTTTAATCGGGCTTATGGTTTCAGAGAGTTAGAGACCAGGATAGCGAAGCAAGGTATGGCGGCAGGAACAGCAGAGAGCCCATGTCTTGATCTGTAAGTAGGAGGTAGAGAGTCACACTGAGAATGGCCCCAGTCTTTTGAGACTTCAAAGCCTTTCCTCAGTGACACAGATCCTCCAACAAGGCCAAATGTCCTAATCCTTCCCAAATAGTTCCACTGAGTATTCAACCATGAGCCCATGGGAGTGGTTCTCAACCTTCGTAATGCTGCCATCCCCTAATACAGTTAGTTCTTCATATTGTGGTGACCCCAACCCTGAAATTATTTCCATTGCTGCTTCATTACTGCATGATAGCTACCGTTCTGGACCCTAATGTCAATATCTGTGGATCCCAATGGTCTTAGGTGACCCCTGTGAAATGGTCATTTGACCGCAAAGGACTCATTGTCATTCAAGCCTCCATACTGCCTCCCTGCCTTGAGTGGTTTGCACTGCCCTGGGATTGAAAGCTGTACCCATCTCAGCAGGAAAGACATGAGGTTGGAGTTGAGTTTCTTAGCTAATTAATTCTGCTCTTTATAAATTCCCATTTCTCCGTTCTTAACCTTCTTAAGTATTGTGTTTTGTTGGAGAAAACAGTTTTGCTATGTTAGTTCCTGTCAGTGTGTCCATTAGACCAGCTCAGTTCATATGAAAAGAATGTGAACTCTAATTACTCCTCAGGGTTTTCGTTGTTGCTCATTTTTGTTGACTTGAGAGTTTTAAAAATATGACACATCTCTGGCAGCCATTTTCAGGACCCTTCTCCTGCCGAGGCACTCGCCCCCTCGTCACAGTAAAGTGGGTGCTCCTCCCTCCTCCCCTCCCTCATCACCAGTATCACAGTCTTGGCTGCCCTTGTGGGATGAGTTTACTGAGAGAAGCTGGAGTAAAATTTCATCTGACCGAAGCAGGGATTCTGTTGAGTGAAGAGAACCACATCTGGGCATTTTCTCAGTTACACAGGCATCTGCGTGTCATTCATCTGGTGGCAGACCTCATCCTGCTGCTCTGAGCCACAGGGACACACAGTATCTTCTTCATAAACCACCACATAAGGGCGTCTTGTAATGTGATGCTCTCCACAAGAGCACTCCTCTCAAACAGAGGCCACAGAAGGCAAAGCCACATCTTAGGCCCCATTAATAAGACAGATTCTCGGTGCTGGGAGGGGGTGTTGGAATGATGTCACAACATCTTCAGCATTACCTGATAATGGTCTCACAGGTACAGGGACACAGCTCTCCTGTTCCCATGGCCAGGCAGGAGGCCCACAGACAGTAGCAGTTAGGGCCCTCAAATTACCATGTTTGGTTTTCTGAAAACTATGCTCTTTTGGTCAAGGTCCCTCTCTACTGGGTAAAGCAGGCACCAAGGACAGCTCGGCCATGAAAGGCATGCGGTGGGACCAGTCTCCCTGTTCATTCCTCAGAGGTCCTGTGCAAACCGTAATCTCCTCCGCCAGGACCTCTTCTTGGTGGCTCTGTCACAGTGATGTTAAATGTTAAAGGACCTGGTGATTCACTCCAGTCCTATCGTGTGTGTGTGTGTGTGTGTGTGTGTGTGTGCCCGCGCTTGCGTGTTTCCTCTCACAGCCCAGGATGATTTCATACTGTGACTGTTTTAAAGTGTAGTCTATGTGAGCGTTAGTCAATAAGCACTTTTGAACAAACAGCTCACACAATACACCGTGTCTCTCCCTCCTGTCAACTCTCCAGGGTCCCTTGTTGCGCCCCTGGCAGTTCTCCTTGCCCCGCCTCCCACCGCTCACCAAACTGGCTGAGTCCTTCCACCTGTTATCCTCCCTTGCTGTGTGTGCTCTTAGTCTCATCTTGGTTATGCCCCACTGTGAAGAAATTCCACAAGGGAAGGAAACGACACATGCATCTCACAGGTCCATTTCCCTCCCCATCACAGCTCCCTCTGACCCATAGTTTCTGGGATGGAAAGACGTGCATGCAGAGTGTTCTTTGGTGTGTCACCACAGATGCCAGGCCAGATGCCCCAGTCCTTCTCACCCAGTGACTCTGCCCTGAATCCAATCTGTGTGAGTGTCCACAGAGACACAATGTGTTAAGTATATTGGTGAGAAACCGGTGGTTTCACTTTGGAGATCCCAAAGGCTTGATGAGTGTTTAAAGAACCCGTTGCTGGGACTGGGATCAACATGGCAAATGAAAGCGCATGCTCTAAGCAGCTATGCTAGTTTCAGAATTCTGAATGTCCTTCCATCTCTCATGATTTCAGTTTGTAGTAAATTGCAGTGTGTGTGATGCACACATGAAGTCATTCCCATGACCACCCTCTAAGCTTTGGTTTGCAACAACAGCATTGATTTTAGAGGAAGGAATGCATCGCACATGGAGGTCAGCTAATTGAGTATGTGTTGCGAAGGCTCAGGCTGCAAAGACTCTCCCATCTGTGGACCCTGCTGACAGTGATGCCCTTGCACTAATTGGATGTGGAAAGCTGTTTGGCGGTTCACTTTCCTAAGTGTCATTTTCTTAACCTTCCATGACCTCTACCTACCTGAGGTGTCTGTCACGTGGTCTCTTTGTTTTTCCCCCTTCCAGTTTGACACATATATTATTACTTTCTAAATAGCACTTAGTCTGTCAAATGGAGCATTAGCCTTGAAGATTTGCAGTCCATGTTGTAATTTTGAGGCTGAAAATTGGTTAAATGACAGGAGAAATATGGTAGTTCATGAGGAAAATTCTTTGCAAGTTTCATTTTCTTTTCTGGCCATTCATATCCTTGTCACTAACCTCATTAGGTCAAGGGCTTTGAGGCATTTTGCACAGAACTGGCACGTGTTCTGGTGACTGTGGCACACATTTTTAGCATCTGAACAGTGATTTTCCTTCCTGTTTGGGAGGATAGCCATTTTCAAATGTCTGTAATTTTCAACTTGAAAAATTAATATTGCACAATGAGTTTTGCCCCAGGAACCCTTTGAAGCTGGATGCTGAAGTTTGTCTCACATTATCCCAAGTCTAGGAACTCCTCAAACTTGAAGCAGCAGCTGTGAAGGTCATGCAGATGAATCAACTTCCCTGTCAGAACTAGAGTTATTGAATCTTCTCCTTTTATTATTATTATTTTTATTTGTCCTAAAGTTCCCAGGCATCTGAGACAAAAACAATATGCCTATGCCATGGATTTGAATATTAACAGATTCCTTCTGTATTGGGGAAAAAAACTGGAAGAACAGCCAAATTCTTATTGAATGTGGACACAGAGAGAAAGAAACATCCATATCCTTCTGTGCATGCCTGGGTAGCAGCTTTGCGGTGTTGTGCTGCCAGCTCACATCTGGAGTAGTTCATCACGACAGAACAGATGTTGGTGTGAATTGGGTCATCGTAGCAGCAGAGCAGGCACACATTTCTTTGGTCTCGCAGTGACAGCCTTTACATTTTCTAATGCTAATTTTTACAGTGACACCCTGCTCTGAAATATGAATACATTCATGCAGTGAGGTTTTGAATCAAGGGGTAACAAAAAAAAAAAAATCAAACTAGCTCCAGAGGATTTATAAAAGGCCACCTCCTTGTTCACATAATTCTTTCCAATTTAAGGTGTGGGGTAGAGCAAAGAGTAAGGAGCTGTGGGTTCTAATGTAGACATTGTTGAGACTTCCTGGTTATAGAGAGCAGGAAGTGTGCTAATTCATAGGGGAATTTCAGTCCTCTGAAAGAAGTCACTCTTGTAAGAAAAATGGACAGCAGGAGGCCATTGAGCAGTGACATTCAATGAGTCCTTGTCACCAGCAGTCATTAGCATGCAAACCTGCTGTTAGTTTTCTGTGTTTTATGTTATGGTCTTGACCAAGCAGGAGCTCCCAGAACAAGAGAAGCAGTTAATATCACACAAGTTATTATTTCTTTCTGGGATGCTTCATATTTTTAGTACCAATGAGATCCTTCTCTTGTCCCAGTGTGCCTCTAAAAATTTAAAGAGAATCAAAGAATGCATAATTTATATCTGTCCCAGAGGTAACAAAGTGACTCAATGGTATCCATGAAGGAAGGATTTTAAATTTCATGTCTTATGCAAGAGGTGATTTTTATGTGAAAACTGCAAGCACTGGCCTCGGGGATCTTTTGGTAATTATCCCTCTAACAGCAGAGTGGGGTTCCAGCGGGATTATCGCTGAAAGCAGTAGTGGATCAGCTATGCCCTTGTGAATCATGGTGAATCATAGTTGCCACAACGGAGCACGTAGCAACACATAGCAACGGATGCCCTGCACAGAGCACTTCTCCCTCTAACCACCCCAGAGCCCCAGTGGGGCCCATGCGTCCCAAAAGGCAGGTGAGTCTAGATTTCCTGTGGAAGAATTCAGGGCCAGAATGATCTCTGCGTGCCACAACAGTCCCTCAAACTTGTTTGCCTCGCTTTGGTTCCCAGGGCACTCAATGATGAAGCCTGTTAATCTATTAGTTCTTGAGCCATGGGTGCCATGACTCCCCTCTTCTGTTTGCATCGTGCCAGAGACCCCTCAACCAAACCCCTGGGCATATGGGATGCTGGATTCAGAAAGGCCTTACTGGTTCCAAGAGAAGAGATGTCGGAATTAAATGCCACTGTCAGCTTTCTTAAAAGTTTGTGCTTTGTTCTTTGAGCCAGTCTATCTTTTAGCATGTGCTTTTAAGCCTATCATGGCAATTGTTTTGTTGTCTGAGAATATTTAGTGCCAAGGAGCAAAATCATATAGCTTAGTGGGGGACAGGACTTTGGGACTTCTCTAAGCATCAAAGGGCTGGTGGACCTGGGGAGAACTACATTTGAGCTTGGTTTCTTGTTTATCTTGCATCTTGTTTATCAATGTATATTTGCATGTATGTGAATGCATACACTTTTCTTCCATATGACAATCTTTATTTCTCATCAGAGAATGATCTTGTTAAGCCTGTGATCTCGTAGTATATGGAGTGCTTTCTGGACCCTCTGTTCTCTTTGCCTCTGAGATGAATCTGACCCCTGGCCCTTCCTCTCTCCAGTATGCCTGTGTGCACAAAGCAAAGGCAGATTGTGAGATTAGCCACTGCAAACCCTTCATCTCCCAAACAAGAAGGGAGGCCTTGGAGTCCTTGTCTCTTTTTTAATATAATAATCTCCATCAAATGTGATTTTAAGCAAGAATTATTCAGCACAGCTTACCCCCATGAGTTCAGATCCAGTTTAGTAAATACAAGAGTCAGACCAGTTCTATTTGTATGGGTACATGTTGATATTTGACAGAACTGCAGAATATGGTACACATGTACGAAATTCCCCCTGAAGCACAGGAATCCTTGGCCATCCACAGAGCAGCGTAGTCTCAGCCCTGTGTCTGGACAGCCTGTGTTATGGACACAGCATAAGAGGGCATTGGCTGGGGCTTGTGTATCTGAGGAGTTTGGGGGAGAAATGGACACACTCTGGTCCTTCTCCCAGTGCAGTAATTCTCCAGCACAGATGAAAGTGGTGACTGCCTTTAGAGAGTTTACTTTGCCTTCCCTCCATGGAAACAGGAGGGCTGGGGGGCAGGCATCACCAGGATGAGGGGTGTGGAGCAGCTTTCCCAGTTGTAGGAAGCAGAGTCTCTCTTCCTTTGATTATCCGTGGATGCACCTTCATCCCACCGCTTGTCCATCTTCCCCCCCCCCCCCGCCCCGCCCATCTGGCAGCCACAGAAGGCTTCCTGCCCAGGGAAAGTCTCTATTTGTCCTAGTAGCAAGCTGTTTCACCTGTCTTGTTTCCACAAGCTCTCAGTGAGGAGCTGCTTCCCCCTGAACTCTCTCCCCTACCCCCTGAAATTCTAACGGTCTACCATGTCTGTTTAGTTTTTGTTCCTTGTGACCCTAACCTGGTCGATACCTGTTCTTATTCTAAACTTTCCATGCCTCTGTCATCTAAAGCCTCTAGGGTCTTCTCTATCATTCTTCTGTGTTATTCTCTTCTGTAGGTTCTTCAGGGGTTCTCATATGTTAGACTTAATGTCAGAGAAGCTATAGAAGTCTTTCCCCCTCCATTTCTTGTCTTTCATTGTGTTCCTGATATATCTCTGGCTTTCCACCCTACCTATGTATGTATGTATGTATGTATGTATGTATGTATGTATGTATGTATCCCAAATGTCTATCTTAAGTTCTAAACCTTTGTCCAGTTCTTGTCTGAGGTTTTCAATTTTATGTTTTCTTTCTTGGCATATCTAACTGGAAGTTTTAAATTTGAATGCTTTCAAGTGAAACAAATTATGTTTTATACTGTAATCTTTTCCTATTTTTCATTTCCTTTCTTGGCTAAAGTCATTAATATTCCATTTGCTCCCCAAATAGAAAGTCTTGAAGACATCCTCACTTATTTTTTGTCTTCAATAATGTTGGGTTTTAAAGAAACAGACACCTAATAGGAGGAACCATGAGAATCAGGAGTTCAAGATTGTCCTCAGCTATATAGCAAGTTCAGTACCAACCTGGGCTACATGAGAATGCCTCCTAAAATAAATAGATAGATAGATAAATAAATAAATAAATAAATAAATAAATAAGAAAGAGAAAAGAACATAGAGACAATAGTAAAGATTTTGCTCATGATGGGCTCATAGACAATTAGTTTGAACTGGTTTAAAAATTCTATAGATATCTGTGACTGTTAGGAATGGTTTTCCCCTGCTGGCCTGGTCCTACAACCATACCATTCCCCAAATAACACACAGAGACACTCTATTAGATATAAAGTTGTTGGCCTGGTACTAGTGTTTCTTATTGGCTAGCTCTGTATTAAATATCAACCCATGTCTATCAATCTAAGCATTTCCATGTGGTCTCATCTTACTGGAGAGAGGGCCCAGACCTCTGTTCTCTCTAGTTGACTCCTCCCTACTTCTTCCTTTCTCCTCCTAGTCTCCTAGTCCTCCCATCTTATCGGCCAACAGTAATTTATTCATTAACCAATAAGAGAAACATTTACATCCCTACTTCTTCCTTTCTCCTCCTAGTCTCCTAGTCCTCCCATCTTATCGGCCAACAGTAATTTATTCATTAACCAATAAGAGAAACATTTACATAATGGCATCTCCCATCATGTGACTGTAGAAATATTTATGGGAGATGCATAGTGTTGGAACCCAGCATCTGCTGACCCCACCCCCTGATAGTGGGCAGGACACGCATGGCCATGTCATCTCTTCTTCACCACTTACCTGGCTGCTCATGCTCATTCCCTTTTTATCTGAGCAGGGGACTCAGTTTCATGAGTTACAGCAAGCGCTCAAGCGCTCCTCTCTCTCTCCCTTACTCTCTTCCCCCTTCTCTCTTTATCTCCCTCTCCTCTCTTGCTCCCCTCCCTCTCTTGCTCTTGTTCTGCTCCTCTCTCTCTCTTCTCTTGTCTTGCCCTCTCTTCCCCCACCCTCTCCCTTTCTCTCCTCCCTACCAATAAACTCCACGTGGGCGCGAGTCTCGTGTATGTGTTTCTTAGGCAATAATTATAGCAAAAGAACAACACATAGACTACCCCAGAGATGGTAATGATTAGTTTTTTCCTGGGTGTGATGCAGGCTAACTTACAAACTCAATCTTTAAAACCATGTTTCAGTATTCTCAAGTAGTTAACAAATGAAAAACCAGGAAACCCTTGGAGCACTTGGAGCATCATGGCAAGGTTGATTTGGGGAGGATGAGTTGGGTGGAGAGCTATGTCAGTGCAGGGAGAGCTTTCCGTTCATATGCTACAGAGAAGAAATTTGAACGAAGAGACATTGTCTCCATCTGTTTCTGCGCATAGTGATTTCAGGGGTCCTGTTCTTTTCTTAGCATCCTTCTAGGAGTGTCTTCTGTGTACAACCACAGTAAAATGGAGAGTTTCCATGTGAGATTCACTGGGGCCAGCAAGATAGCTCAGCAGCTATCAGCAGTATTATCTGTTAAACCCAACAACCAAAGTTCAATCCCCAGGATCCACATGCAAGGAGAGAACTGATTCCTGCAAGTTGCCTTCTAACCGATACATACAGTATTATGGCCCCCTCCTTCCACCATGTTGGTATCAGGAATCAAAAACTTCGGTTGTCAGAATTGCTAGCAAGCATCTTTACCCCTTGTTCCCAATAGCTGGTTCTTCAAAAATACTTTTAACAGGCATTTCCTGAAATCTCAGGTGTTGAACACTTTGAATTACTTATCAGCCAGCCCCTTTTACTTCTTTTGAGAAATGTATGTTCAGTTCATCAGCCCATTTATTGATCCGAAGATTGGGGTTTTTCTGTCGTCTGTCTAATTTTCACAGTTCTTCATGTATCTTCCATATTGGTCCAGGTCTGAAGTGTACCTGGCAGAGATGCTGTCCATTCCACAGTGTCTGTCACTGTGCTGATGGTTTCCTTTGCTGTGTAGATGCTTTTTACCATCACACTATCCTATCTGTCCATTCTTGGTCGTTTGTCATACTCTAGCAGTTTCAGGGTTTCAAATGTTATACTGAGGTCTTTGATCCATTCTGAATTGAGCCTCTTACAGAGTGAGAGATACAGATCTGACTTCATTCTATAGGTTTGTATCCAGTTTCCATAGAAATGTCTATTGAAGGGGCTGCTCCTTATTTATGCTTTTGATCCCATTGTCAAATGTGGTGGTTGTGGCCATGCAGTTTATTTCTGCATCCTCTGTGCACATATTTCATTGGCATGTGCATCTCTTCCTGAGTCAGTAACATGATGGCTTTGCTAAATGACTCTGTGCTATCATTTGAGGTGAGGTATTGTGATGCCTCCAAGAGTGTTTTGTCTGCTTAGGATTGCTTTAACTATCCTATATTTTGTTTCCATATAGATTTTAGGATTGATTTTTTTTCTAGTACAGTAAAAACTGTTGTTAGAATATTTGCGCATTGGATCTATAGGGCAATTTTGTTAATGTATACGTTTCCACAATATTGACTCTGAGTGTGGAAGGTCTGTCCATCTTCTTCATTTGCTTTCTTCAGTGTTTTCAAGTTTACGTTGAAGTGGTCTCCCACCTCTTTGATTGGGCTTATTCCTAGGCATTTAGTTTTACTTTTTGAAAGTACAGTGAGTAGGATGTTTATCCTTCTTTCTGGCAAGCTCATTATTGGTATATGGAACATACTGATTGTTGTATTTTGATCTTGCACCTTGTCCCTCACCAGAAGCCTTATATTTAGAGTTTCCTAGTGGGATATGAAGAGTCCTTTAAGTACAGGATCTCACCTTCAGCTGTTTGACTTCTTCCTTTTCTATTTGTATCCATTCTATTTCTTTTGTTTGCCGTTCTAGATCAGTCACAATATTTAATTAAAGTGGGTACCTTTTTCTCATTCCAGATTCCAAAAGAAATGTTCAGTGTCTCTCCATTTACCACACACACACACACACACAGACAGACAGACACTCTCACACACACACCAATATGGTTCTTACTACGTTCAGATATGTGTCTTCTATAGCTAGTTTTTTGTTTTTTCAGAACTTTATCTGGACCTTCATTAAATGTCTTTTTCTATTGAGATGCTTCCGTGATTCTGTCCTTAAGTCCATTTATTAAATTTACTGGCTCAAACTTGAAGAACCAACCTCACATCCTCAAGAAGAAACCAACTTGGTAGGATGTAGACTCTTCCCAATGTATTCTTAACATCAGTTTGTAAGTATTTCGTTGAGAAGTTTTACATCTATAGTCATCAGAGATGTTGGTGTGGTTTTCTTTTTCTGTTATGTTCTTAGCTCATTTTGGCTAGAGTTTAATGTTAACTTTGCAGAATGAACTGGTAGTGTTCCTTCCTGTTGACTTTTTTTTTTTTTTCAGAAGAGTTAAGGAAGTGTTGGCATTAGCTCTTCTTTCAAAGGTTAGTGTAACCCACCAGTCAGGCTTATCCTGTGCCTCTCAGTGTGGGGAGACCTTTAAATACTGCATTTCCGTTGCTTCCTTAGTGGTCTGTTTCAGTTGTTTATGATTTCTTGCTGTGAATTTACAGGTCATTTTTGTTTAGGAATTTATCCAGCTCCTCTAGATTTTCCGGCTTTGGGGAATGTCAGATTTAAAAAAAAAAAAAAAAAAAAATCTCTAGTGAGTCTTTGGATGTCATTGGAAGTCTTTTGTTGCAACTGCCGTGTCATGTCTAATTTTACCAGGGTGGGTCTTTTCTCTTGTCTTTGTTAGTTTAATTAGAGATTTGTGAACCTTATTTATCTTCTCAAATGACCAAATCCTTATTTTGCTGAATCTCTGTACTGTTCTTTTAGTTTCTTACTTCATTAATGTCTGCCTGAGTCTGTTAGTGATTGCCACTTCTGCATTTGGGCTGGGCTTCTTGTTTTTCTAGAAACTTAGATCTCATCCCTGTATTATTTATTCAATGTTTCTCTGATTTTTTTTCATTTTTAATGAAAGCACTCATAGCTGTGAACTTTCCTCTTAGAATTACCTTATTTGTATCTGAGAGGTTGCCGTCATTTTCATTTGGTTTTAGGAGTTTAAAAAGCTTTCTTGCTCATTTTTTAAATGGCCCTGTATATTGTGGCTAGGGTGGGTGGTGGCACCTCTGCCTCTGGGAGGCAGAGACAGATTTATCTCTGAGTTTGAGGTCAGCCTGGTCTACAAAGTTCCAGGACAGCCAGGACAAATAAGCACCTATCTCAAAAACAAACAAAAGAAAAAATGTATTGTTATAGAAATGTCTTGCTGATAAGAAAGGAATTGCTTTTCTCATTCTTTTATTTGTTAATGATTTTCTTAAAGATTAGAATATGATAAGTTTTAAAGAGTAAATACTGAGAAGAATACATCCCCTCTGTTTGATGGGCAATTCTGCAAATATCTTATTACCTCAGCTGAGCAATGTATTCTTTAGCTTTGAATTTGTTGGGTTCTATTTTGGTATTTATAGTTAGGTTTTGTTTTGGCAATCTTTAGTCTGTGAAACCAATCTAAAGATGAGAAGTATTAGAAAGTCTCTATTAGATAATCACAAAAAATTCTACAATAGACATCAACAAATCATGGGGAGCCCAGCTTCAATATATACATTTCCACCACAGTTCCTTTTTCTGTGGCTCAGGGGACATCATGGAAGAGGAGGAAGAAAGATTGTAGATCCAAAACACCAGGAAGTCTGCTATGAAACAGTCTCTCCTAGAAATGGCTGTACGGATACGACCCAACAATATCAGTGGACATGTTAACAGGGGAGGAGGGACATTTCTTGGGATTCTATCCCCAAACAAAGAACTGGAGGCAACTACTGACCTGACCACCGGGAAGAGAATTAGCCTCTCCCAGGGATGAGCCCCCATGTTGGTGTCCATACAGAGTAGTCATCTTGAAACCATGTGCACACCACCAACAAAAGCAGATTGTATTTGGATCTATTTTTGCATAGATGTATGTGCATATATATAACAATACACTGTTCACCTGACAGTGGGAGAGGTTTGGGGGCAAGTAGCTGGATAGAGCTGGAGGAAGGAAAGAGAGAAGGGGACAGTAGTGTAATTTTATTACAATTAAAAACATTTAAAAAGAAAAAATGTTTTCCATTGTTATTATGTCAGGACCTAACTGAACTTTCATGCCTTTTATTGTTAGTTTTACAAAACTGAGAGCCATATTTACAACTGTTTTATCTTCTTGATAGACCTTGACATGTGGTGGCCTTATTTCTTCTAACTAGTTTTGGCCTGACATGTACTGTCTGGGATATGAGTGGACGGCAGCTTATGTCTCCCATTTGCTTGGTAGTTGAATTTTAGCTTTTGACTGTCAGTGTTTAAGTCTCTTTGCTGGTATGTTCAGTGCAGTTTTCAAAGACAAGAGCTAGGGAGACCTCAGTTTTCATTCCAGTCAGCCACTTTCTGCTCTTTATTTGGTGAATGGAAGCATTTACATTTAAGACCTCTATTGAGATGGGCTTGCTATTTCCTGTGCATTTTGTTTGTCTGTTTTCTTTTTGGTTGTTTGGATTATTGGTAGCTGTTTTTCTTTCTTCCCTTTCAGTATTAGGGGTTCACTATATTGGAAATTATGGACTTCTTCTCAAGGCTCTTCTACTCACCTATTGCTTTAAAATGTAGTCTTTCTTATTCTATTGCATATGAAACCATTTTTCTTCTTTCTCTCTGTGTAATATCTCTTTAAATATCTTCTTCAGTGCTGGCTCGGTTTTCATAAAGAACCCTGTTTTTGTGCTTGTCTCAATATTTTTTAGTCTTCAATAATTTTAAGGGATTTCTTTTCTGGGTATAATCTTTGTTGACAGAGCTTGAGATACATTATTCCATGATGTACTGACTCTTGGGATTGCTGATAAGAGATCTTACAATATTGTAATGAATGTCTCTTATAGGTGAGTTGGTGTTTTCCTTATAGAGTATTATTTCTCCTCCCACCTTTGTTTGATTTTTTTTTTTAAAAATACCTTGATGGAGAAGTTCTTGTCTAGTCTTATGTATTTGGATGCTCATTTCTTTTCCTATGTTTGGAAACTTTTCTTCTATCATTTTATACAATAAATGATCTGCCTTTAGACATTATCTTAGCCCCTTCTTCTACATACAATTAGATTAAGGAAGTAAGGATCTAGAAATGGCCAACATGAGTTAACAGTGTTTACAGAAAGGCCATCTGAACAGCAGTGAGGCTTAGAAAGGGAGAGGGTGGACTTGGAGGGGAATCTTTTAATAGCCTATTGAAGTACTTTAGATGTAAGTGATGGATGGATTATGAAGGAATACAATCACGTTTAAGGACACGGAGCTCTTCAGTGTCCATTAAGTGCTTTTTAAAGCCACATTATATGGCATAACACCATTCATTTCAATGGCTTTCTGAAATATAAATGTTTGCTATCTACACATGGAAGAAGCACAGAGGATTTGACAGGCTTATTCTTGTAGATAATAGACATCATGCAAATCACCACCTTGGATTGTATGCCATGTCCAGCCTTGTCACTCTTAAATTGGCATGGCTACTGATCAGCTTCTTTAGCACAGGTAGAATTTTAAGCCAGATTCTGTGTGTTCTCACTACACAGCATTCTCCATCAGTATTGTATGGGTTCTAGAAGGTACCGTGCACACCATGGTAAGACAAAATGCCTTTTGAATTAACTTTTCAAGGCTAAATATTTATCTGACAGCTTTTACCAAAATATGTGGCTATAGTTATATGCCGTCCTATCTCTGTCAACTTTATAAACAACAGTGCCACTTGTCAAAGAAGTGAGAAAAGAGTGTTATTCTACCACAAAGGAAGATTCATTGCCTAGGGATTTTTCATATTAGGTTTTTCAAGTACAATAGATCAAAATTTTTATAGCAGGGGAACATTTCTGTGGTTTTTAGAGGCCCAAAGTAAACATCTTTAAATGTCAGAATGTTTTAAAACCCAAACAGGCTGTATTCTCATTAGAGAAAAGCCTGGTTGGAATTCATAAATTGAAGTATTCTGCCATAAAGTTTATTGTAAACAGGGAAACTGGAAATGGCATGTGTGCTATTCCATAAATATCACGCTTTGGGTTTTACATGCACAAATGTGGGAAGTTACATAATCACCCTCTGACTCTTGTTATCATGATTTACAAATCTACTTTTGAAAAGTAGTTTCTCCCCCTTGTGGACTGTGGGGAGGGGTAGGAAGTGCAGTTACACACTGGCCTCTTGCTGGGAGCCAGCTCCTCTGCTCTTCTGTCCCTTTTGTAAAATTTTGATCATTTATGACTCTCATGCACCTCCCCTTTGTAGGATTAATTAATTAATTATTAGGGCACAGCTAAACAGAGGTAAAAAGATCTTAGAGAGTTACATTAATCATTTCATGTAATTAAAAAAAATTTAACACAGCGCTTTAGGCAAGCAGTTTATTAGATACAATTTTGTTCATTTTCAAACATTAAATATTTAAAAGTGCACTAGAAAGGCTAGATAAAAGGGAGAATGATAGAACTCATTGGTCTGAAGATCACATTATTTTTAAAAACAATATTAGAGGGGAATGAGATTTTAAAAAGGAACACTGGGCTAAGGAGATGGCTCACTGGGTAAAGTACTTGCCATGCAAGCTTGAAGAAATAGCTGAGAATCCCACGACATACATAAAGCCGGGTGAGACCATCACATCTGTAACCCCGAGGCCTGAAGGGAGGTAGAGACAGGAGATTCCCAGAATCTCACAGGCCAGCTGGCCCAGGGTATGCAGTGGGGACCAACACAGAGACCTTGTGCTAAACAAAGAGAAAGGCGAGGACCAAGACACACTGTTCTCTGATCTCTGCACAAGCACCTAGCACATCACACTTAGATGGACACACACGCACACACATGCACACGCGCACACACGCACACACACGCACACGCGCCCACACGCACTCCAATGCTGAGGGAGTTCCCTCAGTAGTACAGCACTTGGGAACCAAATGCAAGGTGCTGAATTTCATCCCTGGAATTGAAACAAAAATGAATGTTGGTGTTGAAGATAAGCTCTTAATACTGACTTCCTATTAAAAAGTGTCACGGTGGTAGCGATTCTGATGGCCGTGAGGACATTCTGACTCCTTGTAGGTAAGATTTGCTTGCATGTGTCCTGCTCCCAGCCTCCAGGCACTGAGGTGGTGAGTCCTAACTTATACTGTCTCTCTTACTCTATTG
This sequence comes from Phodopus roborovskii, assembly GCF_943737965.1. Lineage (NCBI taxonomy): Eukaryota > Metazoa > Chordata > Mammalia > Rodentia > Cricetidae > Phodopus > Phodopus roborovskii. The sequence continues at coordinate 37,042,511 of NW_026126511.1, read as the reverse complement.
TGAGTTTTAAATTTTCTTGGGAAACCCAATCTGCAGTTGGCATGGAGGCAAAGTTATGAATAAACAAATTGATGCCTTGGATAGAGCGATGTTTTTGCTTGGCTGTGTCTGCTTCTGGAAGAGGCTGTTGTTCTGCTTGTTCATATTAGAAGTCTGGACAAGGTCACTGGGAATATAATAGATAGGGGTTTAGCCACAGGAATTCCAAATAACTTAACTCCAAAAATAATAATGACCTGCTCTTTCATTTTACATGAGCTTACACTTTGCAAATCCTTTTGTATAAACATGAACATTTAAACTCATCTCATGTAAACTATAGCCACATTTCAGCAAATTATTGAACTTATTAAAGATGCAGTCTGTGTTAGCATTCCATCCCGATAATTACATGCCTGAGACAAATTAACTTGTTGATGGAAAAAAAAATGCTTTTTTTTCTTTGGATCACAGCTTAAGAGATTTTAATCCATGCCTTGTTGAACCTGTTGCTTGTCACCTGTGGTGTGACAGAACATCTGATAGTCTTACATCTGGAGCCGGGGAAACAAACAAAAAATATGAAAACTATGTTCCCAGGGATCTGATCCTTCCACAGGGCCCCACCTCTTATGGCTTCTACCAGCTTTGGTCATGCCAGCCCGGGGGCTGCAGTCTCCTCACACAGGCCTTTGGGAAACATTGCACTCTATACCTGTGTTCGGAGAGTGGAGACGATAGCTTCTAAGTGTTCTCCTCTCAGCTGACAGCAGTCCAGAGGGCTCCGCTTGTTTTCCTTCAGAAACACTTACTTGTTCCTCAGATAGCCAGCGTTGTCTCTGTATGGCTTCAGCTGCAAGGACTCCTTCCTCCAGTTACATCCTTACAGAAGATAGACATTACAGAAGACTTTGACATTGACAATAGCAAGTTGTATATTCTAAAACCATAAATAATATATGTTTATTTATCTGAGGTGTTCATCTTTCTTGAAGATCAAGTAGAATAAAATTCATGTTATTAAGTAACTACAAAATCCACTGGTGGTTCTTTTATTTAAAAAAATGCTATATTTAAAATATTGAAAACACCTAGAATTTGTAAAAAGTAGAAATGTGAATTCTGTTCCTTTTTTTTTTTTTTTTTTTTTTTTTTTTTTGAGACAAGGTTTCTCTTGCTTTGAAGCCTGTCCTGGAACTTGCTGGAACCAGGCTGGCTTCGAACTCACACACATCTGCCTGCCTCTGTCTCCCGAATGCTGGGTTTAAAGGCATGTACCACCAACACCTGGCAGAATTGTGTTCCTTGGAACTATGAAACAGTCACCTCTTTTGAGAAGGTGGTGTGGGGGGCTGGACAGATGGCTCAGTGGTTAAGAGTATGTAATGCTTCAGTAGAGGACCCAGGGGCAGTTCCCAGCATCCACACAGGACAGTTCACAACTGTCTATAACTCCTGTTCCAAGTGTTTCAATGCTCTCTTATGGCTTCTGTGGACAACTGTACATATACAAAATAAAAATGAAAATAAAATTGTTTTAAAAAGAGAAAGAATATGACCTCATAGGAAAGTTTATTTTATTATGTTTTAAAAGTTTTTAAAATCTATTGTCAGATACCCACTGGCATATTAATTGATGTTAAGAAATGACAAATGGAGAAAACATGTAAATGCTGACATCTGCAGAGCAACTTATTTGTATTCAGTATTTGTATTAGAAAGCATAATTTTAGCAGCAGTGTGTGTGGTTGAAACTTGGCTCAAGAAAACAGGTAGTTCTTAAATTTCCTAGTCACAATGCCCACCAGTCATAAGATACTTGCTACTGTTATATGCTTGGTAGTTACTAACATTTAAAAACAAGACCAACCAACCAAACAAAGCAAAACAAAACAAAACAAATAAACAAATCAAACCATGCTGTGAAAGTTGAGAGCCACTTTCTGTCCACCAGTGAGTGGTTTTCTTTTCAGAAAGATCCCAAGAGTCCTTTTCCTGAGGTTGTTGTTTACATATTTAAACATCAGTCTGGGGACATAGGCGATGTTCCAGCCACTGCCTTGGCTAACCTAGTCTTGCTTTGCTGGAATCTCACTCTTGATTTGCTTTTGTCCCAAGTGGTTTTGTCCACTGTACCAGCTTGAAAATTTAAACAAGAGAAGGAAACCAAAAGCAGATTTTTTTCCCCCTTAATAATAAAATCCTGCTGGCAAGAGTTGAAATTTCTCAGTCCCAGATCCCCGAGTGCCCGTCTTGCTGGTGCTAAAGCTAGGAGCCCCTAGTGACTCTTTCTGTTTGGAACCCCTTCACTTTCTTTTCAATGAGCTCTGGGATCCTACGGGCCTATGTGTCCTGCAGAGTGAGTGCCCCAGCCATAGATACTCTGAAGGCCAAGCCTCACTTACTTGTCAGCAGAGTAGGGGAAAGGTCACACCTCTCTAGCTCACAGCAAGAAGGGCGGCTCACCATTAAAGCTGAAGTGTTTTAGCCAGGAATGCATTTACCTTATACCTTTCTCTACTTCATCCTCGATGACTCCTTCATTCCCTTTCCAACCTCAGCCTTGTGCTGTGTGCCTGTCTGCTGGGGGAGGGGGCCTGTCATTTAAGCCAGCAGTCCAGGTATGACTTCCTCGGAGAAGGCTCCTCCCTAGGATAGTGACCACTCCTGTTTTCTTACCAGCACCCACTGAAGCTATCTTATTCCCCTGTTCAGAGCCCTATGCCGTGCCCCATCTGCTCCTCTGCTCCTCTTGATCACACTAAGGAGGAAGACCCTAGAGAGGTGGAGACCTTGATGCTCTGCATCCACCTGTTGTTACATTGCAGCAGAGCTGGTGGTGCTTCTCATCCCATGCAGCTGAGAAACCACAATCTGTAACAGCATCAGGACCGCCCTCCTGGGGATGAGGGGCTGCAGCGACCAGCCTGCAGGGTTCTCCCACCTGTGCAACAGCATTCTGTGGGACAGGCTTTTCAAATATTCCTCTGATAAACTTTAGGGAACAACATTCCTTTATAAATTCAGGAATAGCTGTTCTGATAGCAGCTGATTCCATTTCCTAATTGAGAGTCAAGAATAAGTAAACGCTGTCTTATTTAAACAAGCAGAACGCCTCTGAGAGGTTAACTTCTTGGCCATCTCCAGTTCTCAGGAAGGCTCCCTCTGTCCAGAGGCACTCAGGGAAGCTTAGAGGCCAGGCAGTGTTTCTGTTGAGATTCCTCTGTCTTTAAACCACTCTTTGCTTATTTAAAGCCCTTTAATTCAGGCCCTGTCAACTCCTTCCTGTATTTCTTGAATGCTCCTTCAGGGCCAATTTCCATGACTTGTAGTAAGTCCATGTTTGTCTGAAGGCCTGTTAGACACCATCACACTCTAATTTGTATTGTTTGTATTTGTGCTTATTGTGCTAACACATTTATCTGAAACTCACATGTGGCTCCCAGGGACTCCTCTCTACATAGCTTCTATTAGCTACAGCAGACCTGCCAGGTTGCTGTTTTTATTTCTCCGTCACCTGTACCTATCCCTGTCCTGTGGATAACAACTGTGAGGCCACAGAGGTAGCGCTTGCCCAATTACACACTCGGAATCTGGAGCTTGCAGCCTATCTGTAAGACCTGCTACACTTCTCGCCAGTGTGTTCCTTGGTGCCTGGCTAGTTCCCGGGCATTCTTTGCATGCCAGTGACAAGGGTAATAAGTAGACACAGAGAACAATAGCCCAGAAGGTGATAAAGCTAGCACACTGAACCCTGAAGTGGACGTGGACGGCGCGGCTAATCACTTATAAAGATGCAAAAGTAATCCTAGGCACTTGCTGGACTCTCTTTTAGTAAAACAGTAATTTCCAGATCTGCCCTTTGGTTGCATGCTTGGTAGGGAAGCAAGGAAATATAAAAGAGGCTATGACGTGGTAGCTTTTGAGTGACTTGCAGATACAAGGAGCAAGGACTTTGCTTCCTGACAGCAATAAGTGGTTGCCAGGGAGCAAGGGGCCACTATACAGAGGGGGTCGTGACTATATAAGACTTAGGAGAATTTCACTACTGAGTTCTGGTGACCTTGTTGCACAAGATATAGTTCCTGGTCAGGGCATATCATGGTTGGGATCAGGCTAATATGTTTTAGAGTAACTGATGCATTGTTAAAAATTGCCTGTAAAGGGCTCAAGGAGTAGCTCCCTGGATAACAGCATCTGTTGTGCAAACAAGAAGACGTGGGTTTCCTTCCCCGTAAAAAGCTGGATGTGACCACATTTCACTTGTAACCCCAACACTGTAGAGGGCAGACGTTTTGGTTCTCTCATATAATACTTCTAAGAAAAGCCCCTGGGTGTGCATGAAGCACTTACAAAGTGATTTTATGCTAGCATTTCTAAAAAATTAGTTAATTCTGCTTTTCCATGTGGTCCCTCCTTATAGGATGCTTTAATTCCTGTTACAAATCAAACTTCTTGGTTAAAATTTGCATACAGCTCTTACTTTGCTAGGCTTCTCCACACAGGGCTCTCCCTCCCATGCTGCCTGCTGGGTTGGTGTTGCTCTTCTTCTACTGTTCTCACACACACACACACACACACACACACACACACACACACACGGCAACTCACCTGGTTGTGGATGGGGGTGCAAACCCACATGTTCTCTGCAATTAGGATCCCTGATGTCTGTTCATGGCCAATTATCTAGGATTGGGGTCACTCACACATACCTCAAGAACAGCAGAAGCAGTGTACTTAAGTAAGTACTGGTTTCCATTGACAGGCCATTCTGTCTGAGACACAAGCCTGTGGTCCATCCACTGAGCTTGACTTCCTGTGAACTGCATTTTGTCGTCCATGCCCTGCACAAAGAAGAGGATCCCAGTGCTGTTTGTAAGGAGTCAGAGTACCACTTTTCTGCCAGGCGAGACTGAGCACTGACGATAAGAACTCACTGGGGTGGGGGCACTGAAATAAAGGTGCGTGTGTTTGGAGGGGCATTCTGTGACCCTTGTCCTTTGCACATAGGAGGGGTCAGCCGGCCAGAGGGCATGTCTGTAAGGAGTATGGGTTTTTCCTCCTGCCGCCAGTCTTGTCCCGCCACCGCGCCAGCCCCAAATAATACACAGAGACTCTGTATTAGATATTATACTGTTGGCCAGTTACTACTTTCTTATCAGCTAGCTCTGTCTTAAGTATTAACCCATTTGTGTTAATCTATGTATTTTCATGTGGTCTTCTTACCGGGAGCCGGCTGCCGCATACTCTCCAGACTCTCCATCTTTGCCCCTCCTTCCTACTTCCTCTTCCTCCTTGTCTCCTAGTCCCTCCTATCTTCCTTTCCTATTGGCCAACAGTGCTTCATTTATTAACCAGTATGAGAAACATATATAGAATGACATCTCCCATCACATGTCTCATTTGATTCTGTTGGTGTCCTTGTTCTGGCCCGGCTGCATTCTGCAGGGACTGGCCAGTAGACCAGATGGGACTGAGTTTGTCGGGTTTAGCTTAGAGGGAAGTGGGGTGAGCTGGGAATATCCCTTGTATTAGATTTTTACACTGTGTGTGGCACCATTTGGTTATAGAGGTCAGAAAGGGTTGGAAGTCAGAAAGAAGAGGTTTCTAATGTTTGCACTTCACCCTCCATAAAAGGAAATGTGGGAGAGAATGTAAGTGGTAAAAATAACAGCAACAACAAAACAAAACTCATCATCACAAAGAAACAGCAGTCCCAGTGCTCATCACCACAAAGAAATGGCAGTCCCAAAGACCATCGTGGCTGGCTACTGGAAAGAAGTCTGCTAGTTTAAAACCAAAACTAAGAGCTTTCTTATAAAAATAAATAAATAAACCTCTCTTAAATCCCTGTACCTTTTGCTGGTTTCCTATATAAATTGTGCTATAGTCATTAATTTGGCTCTCTTATAAATACGAGTGTGTGGGGGAAAAATAATGGCTGGTCCCCTTCATGTCAATTGAAAAGTTACCCGCTGTCACAGAAGCAACGGTACACAGAGGAAAGTCTGCAGGGGCAGGAAGGCAAGTGAGTGGCTGATTCATCATGGTCTGGCAGCAAAGCCCTGAGCTGTCCCTGACACCAGCACAAACCCAGATCCATTCCAGAAACAGCCTGTCTCCTTCCAAGCATAGGGCCGAGTCACTGGCCCAGTCTTGCCATGCCTCAAGGAAGTGCGCAGCCTGCTAATCGTTTTCCAATTAACTGCTGCTTGAACAAGGGCACCCAGAGGGATAGCTGAGACCGGAGACCGCAGAATCCTCCTGGCCTGTCAAAGATGCCACCAGTGTGTCGGGTGGTGGTCTTTGTGCTCAGTGAGTCACAGCTGTCAGAAGGGTGCTTATGGAGGACAGTGTGGGGACAAACTGCTTACTGAGCTGATGGCCTGGCAGAGATGGTTAATGGTCTCTGTGAGGGGCCTTCTGGGCAGTTCAGCTCCAGGCTGGTTTCCTAGCATCCAGAATGGGCCACAGACACACACAACCCTCCAAGCAGTAAGGCTCACATGCCCTTTTCATCATCTTCTCCCACCACCTTCAGCTTAGTTTCTTGTGATACAGTGTAGTAGGGCACCGGGCCTCAGTGTTCCTGAAATTTATAACGTGGGGGATAGTGTGAATGTCGATGAATGTCTGTGACAGCTGGTTTAGATCCAGTGGCCTTGGCCTCTTGACTGGTACCTTCTTCTCCCCATTCTTGGCTTCCTTCCTCTAGCCACAATACAAGTCTTCTGCTTTAAGCCCAGGCTGCTGAACCCCGGTGGGCATTTGGATGCAAGGTGATGTAGGCCTTTCCCAGTGATGGATGAGGCAGGCTGCATGCTGTGTCTCATACTGAGTGCTCATCCCTTCTTTTTGTTTGCTCCTCCCATGCAAGAGATCTTGTCTTATATAGTCAGTCATCCCTGCTAGTGTTAGGGAATGTTTTCCAAGACACCCATCCTCCTGGCGTCCCTTCCCTGAAGCCGTGGCTAGCTTCTTGCTATTTGAAGGCCATTTTCTGGGATAAGCAGACTTTCTGTGAATCGAGGCTCATTTATGGAGGAAGCACCCCCCTTTGTCCCCGTCCCCATCCCCCAGGCATGTCTTGGTCACAAGTGAAGTGCTCACTTGACTCCACTGCCTGTTTTGGGTCTGGAATAAGTATTCATCTGACTCCAGGTTTCTTCCATCCTAAGAAAGAGGTTTGACGGTTGAGGCTCAGGCAGTCCCAGCCACTGTCCTAGCTGTTGGGGACTGGCTCCTCATCTGTGGGGTTCATTCCCTCTTACTTGGGCTATGTGCTCCCACATGGCATCCGATCAAGCTTCTTGTATTGATTGTAATATGGGTCCTTTTTCTTCCTTTATTTCCTCAAGTCACGAGCAGCTCGTTCTTTTACCACCCCCCAAGAGCCCTTCCCCGACAGCCTCGTAATACAGATAGATGCCTTTTGTAAATCTCCCATATCCCCATTGACACATGAACATGTACGGCACTTCTGATAGCCACCTATCATAAACCAAGTCTTCAGCTGGTTAACTTTTCCTGTGTGTATGCCTTCCTTAAGAGTGTTAAGCTTTTTGAGGTTAGAAACTTCTGGACCCTTTTAAAACATATAATTATCATCAAGCCTGTCTAACGTTTAAGTGCTTGAAAGTATTTGTTCAACTAAAATGTCTTAATTAATCACAAATGAACATTGCGTGTTGCTTGGCTTTCTTTTGTTGTTGACCTCCCAGCTTCGAGTCTTCTAAACACATCTTAGGACTTGAGCCCTTCTTCGCTTGAACTTCCTGAGGTTGGAGGGAGCCACAGTAAATTGAATTCCCAAGAAAAACTACTTGAATTAAACATCACGAGTGCCAAACAAAAGTGACTCAAAATATTGGCTACCCCTCCCATGCCCTCTCAAATAAGTAAGGAAATACAGAACACAAAGGGAAAGGGTGATTTCTATGGAAACACTCTCTGCCAAATGGTTCTATGGCAACAATCTTCTGCCAAATGGTTCTTCGGTTTTTGCTACATGTAAGAAAAGACATATATAGTCTCCAGGTTAAAAAAGAAAATTAGACCAGAAAGCCTCGGAACTTCTTATAGTTGTTTGCATGTTTCCCTGTGATCATCAAAGACAATGGGAATGATTAAGGTCTTAGATAAATGTACAGTTGTGCATGTCTTATGGTATAGTGAGAACTCACCCCAAGATGCTGTGTGCCATACAGAGCATCTATTGCTATCGAAGTGCTTTTCGTTTTAGAAGATGGTACCCAAAGGATGGCGATTTAAGAAATGTAAGTGGAGGGTGGTGGAAGGATTGAGGACTGTTAACTGGGAGAGGAAGCTGATTGTGACTCTAAACCATCCTCTGCTTTGATTCCCCTGCTCTGAGCTATCTGTAGAAGGCAGTATGTCATCCATAGCCTCAGCAGCGCAGATTCATACATATTTACTACTTGCAAATTAGAAAGTGCAGCCTGGAGAAGGGCTGTGCTCTTTGTCTTTCTGCTTTTCTCCCCTCACTGATGATTCAGTGCTCTTTACACACCCGGAATTCAGAAACCGCTCTGGGAACTTGTCATATTCCGAGTATACCAATAAGGTCTTTGTAATTTAAATGGAGTTTTGTTTTCCAATTTAGAAGCATGTAGGGGAGACAGACTGGGGTTTTCTCCATCCCGTGTCAAGGCTTTGATGCAATGATTTATTAGGGTACTAGTCGAGATATTGATCCTGCTAATAGCTTCTGCCTGGCCTCACAATGTTTTACATTTTCCTCGTCTAAAAGACTATATTCCCTTTCTCCTCATCTGATGGACCATAAATGCTTTGGCCTTTCCTCAGTAATTATCTCACTCACCAAAGCCGTGGGTAAAAGTCAAGTATTTATAGACTAATTAGTGAAGTCAACATGTCCAAGTGGAATGTTTTACATAATATCCAGGAGCACCACATAGTGTTGTGAAATTAGCAAAGTTCCGTACACAGAAAGCAAGGTTGAGATGGCAATGGGTGGGGACACACGTGCCCCGGGCGGGAGTTGTCTCTCGTGTGCCTGGTAGGGCTCAGCCACACCACCCTTTCCTAATGCTCTTTTCCTCGTAGGTTCTCTCACCTTAGGCTGTTTTGTTTTTACTTTTTGATGCTGCTGCTCATTATTTTTTTTCTTGTTTTTCCTTTTTTTTTTTAACTTATGAAAGCTTTGGGATAGTAGGAGTTTTTGAGTCTATTTCATGTTTCTTCCTTTTTGGATAATTTTTTTTTTAAAATTTAAAATTGAAACAAGCTTGTTTTACATGTCAGTCCCAGTTCCCTCACCCTCCTGTCCTCCCCTGTCCCCCCCCATTCCATCCCCTTTCTAAGATTTGTCCTAAGATTTGTATTTTAGACTTTATTAACTCATGATATGAATGGTGTCATCAATATCATTCAACTCTTGGTAGACAGATCCAATAAAAATGTAAGGAAGAGCCATTTTATTGTATGTAATGCTCCTTTGTACTTAGAAAATGTCCTGAAAAGTAGGAATTCTTGGTTAAGGTATAATAGGCGTGGTTCTGAAAACAGGCAAAGTGCTACTGCTGTAACAGAAAGTCCATGGGTCCAGGATTTGGGAAGCCTGGTTCAGGGTGTGGAGGAGAGAGCTTAGCAGGTCAAGCGCTGATGACCTGAGTTCAGTCCTTGGGACTCATGGAAAGGTAGGAGGGGAGAGTTAACTTCTAAAAATTGTCCTCCAACTTTTATATGTGCCTGTGCCACAATTACACCAGCACATATAATATATATGTGCATGTCATACACATATAAAATACACAATACTGTTTTTAATAATAATAATAATAATAATAATAATAATAATAATAATAATAATAAAGCAGCCCTGGTGTTGAGCCTACTGTTGTAACCAATTGCACACTGCCACATGCGTCTTTGGGAGGAGGTGGGGTACCAGTTTCTTTGTGTTGAAGCTGGAGATACAAAACCATTATAAAAATCAAAGATGATAATGTCTGCTGAATTACTTTGTTAATTGTATGGAACTAGAGATAAGTCGCTCTTTGAAAAAGCATTTTCTCGGGCTGGAGAGACGGCGGCTCAGTGGTTAAGAGCACTGGCTGCTCTTCAGGCCACACTGTTCCCAGCACCCACACGGCAGCTCAGAACTATGATTCCAGTTCCCGGGGATCAGACATCCCCACATAGACACACATGCAGATAGAACAAACATCAATGCACGTCAGAGAAGCATAAATGCAAATTTACTTCTTTAAAAGTAAACGTCAGTAAAAACATTTCCAGTGGCATTTAGGTCACTGAAGGATTTCTCTCAAGGTAGGCAGTTAGCAGACCCGAATACTGTTAAGTGAGGAACCATGCTCCCTATTTGTTCTTGTTTTCCCTCTGATTAAGTGGATGGATGCCTTTTCATCCTGTGCACATTTTTCAGAGGTGAAAAATCTTACACTCGTCACAAAGGCAACTGGGAGACCTCTTTGCAAATATTCAGGAATGTTTTAAGATGTAGGGCCCAGTGTAATTGCTTCTGTGCCCCTCCCCTTCAAGTGTCATTTGCACACTTGGACAGGTGTTGTGTGCCTTCTTGCAGTGTGCCAGGTCTCGAATGAGAAACAAGGCCAACAACAAAACCACGTGTCTGCCTGAAGTGGTGATCCTCACGTCTCCCTCATAATGTGCCTCTGAATGTTCATTGCCCCGAACGTCTTTACAACCGCCTTCTTCTCATTGTTTGCAGGAACTGACAATTTGAGAAACTAGAAGCCAAAGCAGAAGGGGGATCAAAAGAAAGAGGGCCTGGCACCGGAAGTGGGAAGTGAGCTGGTTCCTGAGAGGCGGTGAGTAGCCCAAGCTGCGGAGACAAGAGCTTTCCTTTCTGACCTCTCTCAGGGCAGCCAAGGCTCCGTCTTTCCTGCTCCCGTCGTCCTGTGTGTGAGTCAGAGGAACTGTGACCCTGCCTTCACTGTACCTCTGTTGTTGCAGAGACTACTCAGTGTCCGTTTCCCAGTTCAGCATGGTTGTTGTGACAGAAAGAAGTGTGCTGTCCAGTCTGAAATCAAACGTGGCTGCCTATGTCCAGTCATGTGGCCATCGTCTGCGTCTTCCTTACCGCCTGGTACCCTGGCATCCATGCTTAAGTACCAGTGGTGTCAGTAGGTTTCCTGTGACTGCCCATCTCTTCCCATTTATAGCACCGTTCAGTGCCCGTTTCTACCCTCTACAGACTAACAGAAGCTCCAGGGCTAACTTTTCTTCCTAGATATTCCAAAAATGCCTAAGTTTTGATGATGGTGGTGGTGGTGGTAGTCGTGGTGGTGAATGATTAATTCAGGGCAAAATCACACCCCTAAACTAATTTATAATAAAGTTTCTCCTCCCCTAACTAAGGGTGTGTCTCTACTGTAAATCTGGGAGTCTCCAAAGTTTGCTATTGATTTGGCTGAGCTATGATTTGATTATTCGTTATCTTAGTAGAGCACTGAAACCCTAGTCATGTATTGATGTGTGTGAGGTCAAATATTGATATGAGTGAGGTCAGGTAGGTCTTGATGTGGTCCTTCCACACACAACTGGAACCGTATAGTGCTCATACTATTTATTCCCAGAAATAGCTGTGATCTTACTTGGGCAGATCCTCTAGGCAGTAACAATTTTAGTAAATGGGGGGAGGGGAGAGTTACAGAGACAAGGAAAGGCAGAGAGAGGGCAAAGAGCAGCCAGAACTTAACCTTAACCCCCAAAGTTTCTTCTGGCCCTGGGAGTCTGTGTCAATGAGAAGGAGAAGGGGCAGGAGTAAGGGCAAAAGGAAAAGAGAGGAGGCTCTTTGAATACAGTAAAAGCCTCCAGGCTAATAAATATGTTATGATGTGTTGTTTATCTCCTAGACTAGAGGTGAGCCCTTTCCCGTGGCTGCTACGAATTTCAAAAATGAATCAGCTTGTGGCCTCCCTTGTTGCCCCCTTCAGTACATCATAGAATTCTCCCTCAGCAAGATTGAGGCTGCCAAAATATACTCCAGCATGTTCTTTGTTAAGCATTCTCTTCCCCTAGTCAGAACTCTCAAAGAGAGTTGGTGAAAGATCAGAAATCTGTCAGAATGAAAAGGCAAGGAGCCTCAGCTGGTGCCACAGAGATTAGAGACTGAGATTCAGGCATCAGGGCATGGGGTGGAGAAACAGATGGGGCTAGAAGGTCCAGACAGGTCAACAAGAGTCTCAAAGAGGAGGAGGCTCAAGTAAAATTTAATTTCCAAATCTCTCTCTCTCTCTCTCTCTCTCTCTCTCTCTCTCTCTCTCTCTCTCTCTCTCTCTCTCTCTCTCTCTCGTGGTGTGTGTGTGTATGTGTGTGTGTCTAACTAAGTGGTGTTTCACTGGAAATGGCCTCGATCCATAGTTCAGGGGCACCTGTGCTGGTCATGCTTCCCTGCTCTGCCTGAGGTAGCCATGGAAGAGACAGCCCAGGGCATCCCCAGCAAGCTAGAGAAGCAGCTGTGCCATTGTCAGACATTGGGTATAACGGAAATTGCTGTGGAGGTGCTGGCTTCTTTTCTGCTCTGTGGCCCTCACAGCCTCAAATGCAGTCATCAGGGATTGCAACTCCTTAACCCATGACTATGGAATCTGACTACATTGCAGTGTAACTTTTTAGATAAAAATACCCTTGTTATATAAAAATACTTCATAACTTAGAGATATCTGGACCATTATGAAACAAATATGCTGCCATATAATTGTTAGAAACAAATACACCTCCAAACCTAGTTCTTCCTGAAAGTCTCCTTACAGGCTGCTTCCAGCTCTGTTCTGTTAGGAGTAAGTACTTGGAGCAGGGGTTGAGAAAGAATTTCTTAAAGAGATAAGATCTCCAATTTTGCCTTTATTAAAACCTTGCAAGTAAGTCTCTGAGATGGCTCAGTGGGTGAGGGTACTTGCCACTTAGCCTGACAAGCTGAGTTTGATTCCTGGCACCTGCATGGTAGAAGGAGAGAACCAATTCTTGGCTATGTGACCTCCACGTGTTCACCATGACACACCTACACCAAAACATATCATGCATGCACACACATACTAAACATTAAATACAAATTCTCTTGTGGTGGTTTGAAAGAAAATGCCCCTCCAAGGGAATGGCACTATCAGGAGGTGTGGCCTTGCTGGAATAGGTGTGGCCTTGTTGGAGGAAGTGGGTCACTGTGGAGGTGAGCTTTGAAGTGTGGTATATGCTCAAGCCATGCCTATTGAAACCACTTCCTCTTGCTTGCCTAGCAAGACGTAGAATTCTCCAGGACCATGTCTGCCTGCACACTGCCATGTCCCATCATGAAGATAATGGACCAAACCACTGAGCTAAAATCAAGCCATGCTAATTAAATGTTTTCCTTACAAAAGTTGCTGTGGTCACAGTGTCTCTTCACAGCAATAGGAACCCTAACTAAGACAGAGATTGGTACTGGCAGTAGTGTATTGCTATGATAGACCTGACCATATCTTTGTTTGGAGTAACAGCAGGTTGGGTTAGGAAATCAGTGGAATGCATTTAACATTGCTTAATGGGATGAACTAGAAGGGGCTTGGAAGACAGTGGTGCTGCGTATGATTTGATGAACTGTGAGGCCTTGCTCAAGAGGTTACAGAGGATGAGGTTATTAATATGTGTCCTAGAGACTGTTCTTGTGATATTTTGGGGAAGAATGCTGCTGTGTTTTGCCCTTGACTGAGGAGTTTGCCTGAGGTGAAAGTGGAGAGTTTTGCACTAATACTATTAGTGCAAATCTCAGTGCAGCCTAGTATAGACTCCATCCTGTGGTTGTTAGCATTAACTCCGTAGAAGATTTATAATGAAAGGGAACAAGCTGAGCAAGTGAAAATGCAAAATTTACAGACTGAGGAAAGGGATATACCGGGAAGTGCAATAGAGCTAAATCCTGTGTTCAAGTAGATAAAGGATTTAGAACTGGAATAAATGGAGCAGTGACCTCAGGGGACCTGGGACCTCAGGTCAACCAGCTAAGTTTCCAACTTGAGAGAAGGAATGAAGGAAACGCTTAGAGCTGGATGTGGTGGTGCACAACTTTAATCCTAGCACTGGGAAGGCAGAGGCTGGCAGATCTCTTGAGTTTGAGGGCAATCTAGTCTTATAGAACAAATTTCCAGACAGCCAAACTTGGGAAGTAAAGGACAGAAGCTGGTGAAAATGTAATTGAACAAGGGGGCCATGTTTGAGCCCCAGCAAGCATCAGAACTTGGCAGCTTCAGCCAAGTGGTTCTGGAGCGAAGGATAGAAGAAAGGGGTATGGAATTTGCCTCTACATCTAAGGAAAGCCGCTGAGGCCATGCATATGTCAGAGAGGTCCCTGAATGGAGGCCTAAAGAGGCCATTGCATGAAGCTGGGAAATCAAAGCCCTAATTGCCCTGGAAACCCCAAGATGTTGGTAATACCAGAGTCATGGATACTTGCAAAGGAGAGCTGCTGACAGGGACTGGAACCAGACAAGAGAAAGAAGTGTGCTGCAGTCAACAAAGCTGAAAGGAGTTGGAGACCTGAAGGATAGTTTGACATTAGACGTGGAGATGCCCAGTGGAGTTTGCCCAGCTGCTTTTAGGTCTTGCTTTGGTCCAGTATTTCCACACTATGCTCGCTTCCCTACATTTTAGAATGATAGTGTATATATGTTGGAAACATGTAATTTGCTTATTGCTTTTGATTTTACCGGGGATTAGAGTTAAGAGATTGCATGTATCTCAGAAGAGACTTTGAACTTTAAACTTTTACTTAAGTTTGAGACAATTATAGACTGCGGGAAAAATTTGAAGTTAGACTGCATTTTTCATTATGGTGTGGCTACAAGTCTTTGGGGGCCAGGGAGTGGAATGTGGGGGTCTCAAAGGAAATAACCTCCAAATGGAGTGGCACTATTAGGAGGTGTAGCCTTGTTGGAGTAGGTGTGACCTTGTTAAAGGAAGAGCATCACTATGAAGACAGGTTTTGAGAACTTATATATGTTCAAGCCATGGCCAGTGAGACAGACCATTTTCTGTTGCCTGCCTATCAAAATATAAAATTCGCCAGCACCATGTTAGCCTGCACACTGCCATAACCCCAGCCACCCTTCCTACAGTGATGATACTGGACTAAACCTCTGAAACCATAAGCTGCCACCACAATGAAATGTTTTTCCTTTGTAAGAGTTGCTGTGGTCATGGTGTCTTTTCACAGCAATAGACACCCTAGTGAAGACACTTATCTATGTTGATTCAGAGATTCTAGAGTTGTTACTGGAATACAGCAGAATTACAGCAGGAGGCTACTCTCTAACTATTATGGATTACTTATGATCTAGCTCACAAAAATCAGGAGCAGCCATATTTTGTGGTATGAAAGCCTTGCCTAGATAGCACAAACTTATAGTTTAAATTAGTGTTGTTATATCACAAATGGTTTATCGAACCAAGATAATTAACTCTTGTAAGGCAACACGAATTCTCTGCCATATGTAAGTATCCTGGAAAGAACTATTAGAAGGTTTTAAGAAAAGAATGTTACTGCAGTATTCATCAAGTATGCACTGGTGAGAAGGGCTCATGATACCCTAGACGTTCTGTCTTCTCACGTACTCTGGTGGCTAACTGTTGCACTAAGCCACCTTGAGACGCATGTACAGCTTCATTCAATCTCAGGAACTAGAGATGAACTTTGTCTACATTGGAAGGTAAGGTGAGAAAGTTGTGTAAGCAGAACTCTCGAAATGCCCCATGAGGAATGGCACACTTGGCTCTCTGACTCGAGGCCCTACCCTACAGAGCTCTGTGTCTCTCTCCAGAGCTGAAGTGGGATGTTTAGTGGCATTTGGATGATTCTTATTTGAATATCACATTCAACACTGCGACTTACAACCTGAGCCCGGTGCCTCAGTGTTAACTGTGGAGTTTAGGGCAGCCTGAATGCTTACTAGATTTCAAGCGCCATGATGGTGCAAGACCTGCCAATCTGGAGCTGGGTTGCTATGGTAAGATACCATTCGTACTGTTGGATACCTGAGAGGCTCAGAACATATCCATGTGCAAGAGCCTTCTCTAGATCGACTTACACGGTCAGTGTTTTTAGAGTGATTGCAAATTTCAGCTATGTTAAAAGTAAACCGTCATCCAGAAAGTCATACATCACTGTTTTCTGCATGATCATACTGGAGGCAAAGCTGCTTTGGTGGAGTGGGGGGATGGACTGGAGATGCCGATGAAGCTAGTAATGATAATCATAGTTATTTTGCCAGCACTGGGGTTAAACATAAGGACCTTCTACCACAGTCAGCATTCACTGTGCTGCTATTCTTGTTTGTGTTCAGGGCTTAATGGCTAGCTAAAAATACATTTGTCAGAGGGTGAGTTTTCAAACCTCCACCAGTCCGCCATTCGCAGGGTTGCCCCCTAACCTTGCAGATCCCTGGAAACATCAGGGCTAAGGACATCTTTGTTGAATTATCAGATGTCTGCCTTTTTTTTTTCTAATTCAAATCACTGATATGTTGATGGGATGTAATTAATGTAAATTTTATAGTCAGTCTTTTTTCAGCTTACTTGATTATGAAAGCAGATGGCTGGCTGGGTGTGGTGGTGTCGGCTTGTAATCCTAGCACTTGAGAGATAGATGCCGGATGATCAGGTGAAGAGTTCGAGGCCAGCCTGGGCCATGAGAGACCCTGTTTCAAAATACAAACAAATAAAAACCATTGCACAATGTAGCAGAATGAAGAAATCTAGAAAGGTTCTCATAATTTAAGCACCTCGGCCCATCCATGCCCTAACCCATTAACCTTAGATTTTTCAGCTATGTCTGCCCATTGTCCTTCTGTCATTTAGAATTAGGGTGCTGTGACTTGAAACTGGAATAATTCTCAAGATGGCTTGGTCAGAATAAATGGAGGGGCTAGGGATTGTTTTACTTATATGTAAGCTTGTTCAATTTTTAAAAAAAGAAATGGCGATACTTTCCTCAATATTTTTCTTCCTCTGAAGGAGATGTCCCCTCTCTCTGTGTCCAAATTATCAGAATTTTGAGCCAGTTCCAAAACAATTGGCTTACTTCTGAGCAGAGTTTGCATCTATCACACTCAAAAGATAATAAAATCTGCTGCATAGTTGTATATTCCCTTAATCCCAGCACCTGGGTGTCAGAGGCAGGTGGATCTGTGAGTTCCAGGATAGCTAGAGCTGTATAGAGAAACCCTATCTTGGGAAGAAAAAAAAAAAACAAGAAACAAAAAGCATACAAACATAACCAAGGGCAAAACAAAAAAGAAAAAGCCCCACACACTAAGAATAAGAATACCTTTAGCCCAATTGGGGCTCTCTGTAATAGGTCTGTTTGGGTTTTGTGATCCTCCAGCCACTCTTCGATGATAGAGAGCTGGTGAGCAGTGATGCCTCAGAAACCATTTATGGTCTCCATGTGCACCTAGGGTCAGGGATGACTGTTCTCTGGGATTCACAGCCGTATCTTGTTGTTAGCAGAGCCCCCTCCCCCTTCTGAGTTCCCTGTCAGAGCGTAGCTCTTGTTTGGCCCTGGTGTATAGGTTGTGTGAGACTCTCCAGCTCCAGGATGTGGGCATCAGCCAGGGTTTGTAGTGTCTGCTCACAGCCACTAACTCTGTTTCCAGACAGGAGCACTCCCTTTGGGCCTGTGTGGACGAATGCACTCCAGTTGCATTTGCATTTATCTTATCCTCAGAAAATTCACTTTCAGATCTTTCTCACTGATGTTTTTGATGACTTCATCAGTTCCCATTTTCAATCAAAGATAACTTTTACCTTACATCATTAATGACTATGAAGTTTGCTTTTCTTACATAGGCATCTTATCACTTACTGGCAGCATGTAATAAGTTACTATATTCTTCCACAGGGCTCTTTGGGGTTTGTGAACTTCGTTTTCTATTAGGGAAACCAAAGAAGATACAGATTTAAGAAAATGAACCAGACAAAATGAACCAAAAATAAACAAAAACAAAAAAAACAACCAACCAACCAACAAACAAAAATCAGGCGGTGTTGCTAAAATCTTTTCTCCTAGAAGTGTAAATCAGGCTTCCTTACAGCCTCGTCCTGCCCAGGTGGTGGATGGGCCTATCCTGGCATTCCCAGAGATATCAGTTGTCATCAGTTCTGAGGCAAGCAGATGTACCAAGCTGGTTCTTCTATGATTTTATGGTCGGCTGAGCCAGCTTAACTAACAATGCTGCAGGCATTGTGGGAACAATAAGCTTCAACAGACCCAATGGGAGGTGTTGACAGCTCAGACTCAGACAGGAAGTGGGTAGTGGAGTCCTGCCTGTGTCCACCTTTTTCAGAAGGCACACATTTCCAGGGAATCCCACTGCAAGCCAGTCCCAGGGATGCATGAGGACTGGGAGGGATTTTATGGTGTTTTATGTACTCTTTTCTGAGTTTGTTTGTTTCTGTTAAAGTCATTGAGGCAGTAAGGGATGAGTATACTAGTGAGTGAAATATCTTTTATTTTTTAGAGTTGGTTTATTTAGAACACATTGCCTAATTTTCTTCACTGAACTACAAATAATGAGAAAGTAGAAATCGAGGAGGAGGGAAACATCTGAAATGCTGTTATGATTTGGCCAGGGTGGGGGATTTTGGAAGGTGGTTGAGCTGAAGAAATACAGAGAGGTAGCAAAAGACATTGGTTTGCTTCAGGTCCCTTTTAAACACTTCCCTCGCTACGAGAGTGACATAAGAGCCCCTTCTGTACCCAAGGTCCTTGAGGGATGTGGCTCCTGCGGCTTACCAGTGAGTGACCTGGTGCCTCAAACATGTAGGTACAGCTCAACCTCCATCTGGTGACTGGGCCACTCATGACCAGAACCAGAACCTGTGCAGTGCTGTCCTAAGAGATTGCCTCTAACCCTGCCCAGGATGGCTTGTACCTCACATCCTTTCATTTTCCATTGGACAAATGCTTTCATCTGGTGTGTGTGTGTGTGTGTGTGTGTGTACATGTATTGTGTGTGTGCATGTGTGTGTGTATATGTGTGTGTTTGTGTATATATGTGTGTCTGTGTATATGTGTCTGTGTGTATGTGTGAATGTATGTGTACCTGTGTATATATGTGTCTCTGTGTGTGTATATGTGTGTATGTGTGTGTGTATGTTTGTGTGTTAATGTATATATGTGTGTCTGGGTATGTATGTATGTCTGTGTATATGTGTATGCTTGTGTGTGTGTGTGTGTGTGTGTGTGTGTGTGTGTGTGGTGTCTGCTTGTCTGTTTTGTCTTTCCAACCAGAATGCCTGTTCTTTGAAAGCAGGGGACTTGTTCACCACTGAAATTTCAGGAGCTCAGTATCACTAACATATTATAGTGGCTCCATTAGTACTGAACACTGGAACTTTCTAGACCTATCTAAGTGATGATCCAGCATCTTATGCTTTACATAAACAAAACATTTTCTTGTCCCCTATCACTTATGGGGAAAATCCAGCCTATTAAGATAGCTGGGGTGTACTGCATGACCAGCTTATTTCCCTGGGGATGGGGGCAGAGAGGGAGCAGAGGCCACAGCAGATGGTTTGCTACAGAACTGAGGATGAGAGTGGGGGTTGGATTTGGAGGAGAAAGGGGGAGTGAATATGTGAAGCCCCTCTCCTGGCTTCCCAGGCCTACCTGATTCTCTGGCTGGCATGGCTGGCATGGCTGGCAGGTTCCCAGGGATTGCCCTTAGGAGTTGGAGGTGGAGGCAAGGGGTGAGGCAGTGAAGAAGATTATGGGAGAAGATCGGTGTTTTCCTCTGGAGACGGTGGCAGAGGGGAAGGCAAGGCTACAGCAGATAGTTTGCTTTGGAGCTGGTGATGGGTCTTGGAGATTAGATATAGTTACTCTCCCCTTCTCGGTAACTCTCAGGGTCCCTGGAGCTCAGTCAAGGTTGCTGCCTTTATTGAGAAGGTGGAGGGAAGAATACGCACAATTGGACATTTGTCACCTGAATAGAGGAGGTACCAGTAGCATCTTCTTCCTTCCCCAGGGAGTCTGTGCCCGGTCACACAGCATAGACATTGCAAATATCAACAGGTCCTCCAACCTTTTCTGTCTTCCTTTATTTGTGTCTTCAACTTTGTGAACATTTACTCCTGACACTGGCCAGAAAGTAGGAGGAGAAGCTGAGTCATGGGCCCTCACCATGCAGGTGACTCTCAGGAGAGCTGGAGCCTCAAAGCCGCTGAGGCTCTGTTCATCTGGGGCCTCCTGTTTCTGTCCTGAGAAAGGAGATGGAAGCTTGACAAAGAGATTACTTTTGTGTGGTCGCTCAATTGCAGGATAATTGCAGGATAATCAGCAAATGACCCTAGATCCCCTAGAAAAGGTACTTGGTGACAAATTGCATTTTCATTTCTGCATTAAGAACAGTGTGAGGGGAAAACTCAGTGGCTTTAACACTTTGGGATCCTTTAGAAGTGGCTCTCATCTGAGTACATGCAGCCTGTTTTCCCCAGGGCCTCACTTTAGTGCTGTCTGGAATTCTTTGACATGGCAGGGATATGTTCACAGGATGAGCCTCACCTCCCCTGGACTCAGTGATACTGCTGTTGAGTGGGGGATCATTGGAGAGGTGACCTTGGAGGTCATATAATGGAGTTGGCTAATGGTTCAGTGGACAGATCAGTGGGTGATGGTCCAGGGGAGTGGGGTGGTGGAGCAGAAGAAATATTTTTAAAAGAGCAAAATACTGGCTCTGATGAAGATGGCTTTCCATAAGCTTTTTTCAGACCTAAGCAACTATTCTATCCTTTGAAGAGAAGTGAGCACATCTCTCCCTCTCTGGACTCCACTTGGCCAGCAGGTACTGGCTTCTTCAGGGAGCCAAGTAACACACCTTATAGTCCCGCCTTTTAGGTGACACTCGCTTGGTGAAACTTGACTTTCTCCCCAGGGGTGGCTGGGTCACATGGAAGTCACATGGTTCCTGTTGTGCTTGTTTATCTACTCCCCAAAGTTAGCAAGCTCCTGGAGCCTAGTGATTAGGCTTACAGTTGTTTCGGGGCTAAGTCCATTGTATTTTCAAGTAAATACACCAGCATCCTTCCCCAGTTGGCATCTGTCAGCCTTCACCAAGCAACACGGTGGGTCTGAACATGCATGGGCCCCAACCCTGCCCAGGATGGCTTGTACCTTTATTCTCCATTGGACACATGCTGTCATCTGGTGTGTGTGTGTGTGTGTGTGTGAGAGAGAGAGAGAGAGAGAGAGAGAGAGAGAGAGAGAGAGAGAGAGAGAGAGAGAGAGAGAGAGAACTCTGGTCTCCATGTCAATGGAAAGCAAGATGATTGGTTAGGTGTCAAGAAGCCAAGAAAAATTGACATACCCGCTCTCTCTTTTTATTAAAATTTTAAAGATTAAATGCCTAACTTTTGCCAACATTTTGGCACAGATCATCTCTTTGCAACAATATCAGCATGAATTTCCAGGCAAAGCACCTGGGACTCAGAGCAGGTGAATAAAGCTCCAGTTCATCTCTGACAGTGTACTCTTGTTCTTCAGAGGAACGGTGATTTCCATGGGAATGTGTTTCCAAGTAGAGCCACCTCACACACTGATTGGTAAAGTCAACTATGTGAGAGATGAAGGAGAAAGATGGCTTTGACAGTCAGTAAGTAACGGTGTGCCTGTGGCTCAGGAATGTGGAAACTGTTCAAAAGTCAGTGTGAGATGTACGAGATAACTGGGAATTTCTGGTCAGTCTGATTCAGCATTTTCTTCTCTGCTCCATTTTTGGTAACAGGAATGAAAAGAAAACTCTGTACTTTGTTATGAAGGTAAAAATACAAGCAAAAAGATGACCAAAAGGTTGTTGCTGTAATAGTCCTTTCAGTTAGAAAGAGGGGCAGGAAGACTAAATACTATACCTTGGTGATTCTAGACCCTGAACCATGATGTGTGAAGCATTTTATTGGAGAACTCAATGTGCATTCCTACACAATACTCCTATACAATTTTCCTAAACAATATTTCTAGCTGGGCGTTGGTGGCTCATGCCTTTAATCCCAGCATTCAGGAGGCAGAGGCAGGCAGATCTCTGTGAGTTTGATACTAGCCTGGTTTATAAGAGCTAGTTCCAGGACAGCCTCCAAAGCCCAAAGCCACAGAGAAACCCTGCCTGAAAAAAAACCAACCAGCCAAAACAAAAACAAACAAACAAAACAACAAAAACAAAAACAAAAAACCCAATATCCCCACACAATATTTCTGTACAATATTCCTATACAGTTTGCTAATACACACAAGAAACGATTAATCCCCCAGCTGTCTTCTCCTCTCTCTTCCTGCTCAGGAGAACCTCCCTGACAGCAGACACTATAGCCCTGTCCTTCTTCCTTCCACATTTCCATGTCCAACATATGTACATTATGTACATCTTCCCTGTGCTGGACACTGAATCTGTCTCTTCAAACTCACATGCAGACATCCTATTCTTCAAGGCCATGGTACCTTGAGGTGGGGCATTGAGGTGTGATTTGGTCATGAGAGAAGAGCCCTCCCTCACAAGTGGCAAAGGGGTCCTGGAGCACTCTGCCCACTCTGCTAGGGGAGCGCACGGCCAGAAATCAGCTATCTATGAACCAGGAAGCAGCCCCTCATCAGGACCAAATTTGCTAGCACCTTGTCCTTGGTCCTTACAGCCTGTTGTTTATAAGTCCATGGCATTGTGCTACAGCAGCTAGCATGCACCGAGATCTCCGGGCCTTAAATTCCAAAGACCTTTGTCATCTCTACTACTTCATTTGTAGCTGAGAGTTGTATGCCATTTGTCATTGGTGCTGTGCACTTTATGGCTGCTGAGGGAGTTTCCACAGACAGAGGAACTCTCTCTTTTGGGGAGATGCTTTTTGACATAATTTTATGACTGGAAAGAAAGAAAAACTTTCATTGTGACTCAGCAGCCTTATAATCCTATTAGAAAGTTTTCCTTTACATTTTAGAGCTCAAAATCTGAAAGCACAGGTGCAGTCTAGGCCCTACCAGTGCTTTGTGGGTGATCATTTTCAATTGTAAATTTGGTTTTATAACAGGAATGCCTCTTTTGAAAGTCATGGTGTTGGGATGGTCTACTAAAGAGAAACACAAAAATTACCTTTCTTCAGGGTTATCTCTTTTGAGTTTTCTTTTCTGTGTGTGTGCGTGTGTGTGTGTGTGAAAAATACAATATAACAAAACTATTGTGCTTTAATTTCCTTGGAGGCAGTGTCAACCTGGCCTGAGTTCTGACTGTTTCTGACTGAATTGTGTCAGTGTGTGTGTGTGTGTGTGTGTGTGTGTGTGTGTGTGTGTGTGTGTGAAGAAATATCCAGTGGTACACTGTTTAGTTTGAAATCATTTTTATTAAAACCACAGAGAAAAATACTAAGGGACTATTGAAGAGGTTGAAACTATGAGAGATTTTCAAAATCTTGCAATTATTCAAGTATATTAAATGATGGGAATCAGCCAAAACAATAAATTTGAAAAGTGTTCTAAAAGCACTGGGTTTTACTGCTGATATAAATTTACCACAGATGCTTCCATTTAGCCTCCTGATTGATAGAAATCACAGCTATCTCCATCTTCTCCTTTACTGTCCCCTCCCCTAAGCATTTCTAGGGAGCAGCCAACAGAGGGAATCTTTTCCACCTTCTTTTGTGTCTCAAAGGACTTATCTGGGGGAATAGGCAGTTACTGGAAGGCTAAAACACTTCCTTATTATCTACTGCACTCCAGCCCTGCGTTTTCTACTCAGTCTCACTTACCCCAGGCCTTCCATATAACTCTGTGTGGCAAATATCACAAGTTTCGTTTCTTTAAAGGGGTCAGCTTGGGAGCCTGCATGTGTGCTATTTCTTTTGGCAAGAAACTAAAATACTTTTCGGACACTGCCTTCAAGAGTTTTATATCATAGAATTTGGGGACAATCTTCAGCGGTAGTGTGTTTAGTAACATGTCTAAAACCAGTGTTGACTGAGAGCATTATAGTTTCCAAAGCGCTTATACAAATCTTGTTTAAATTTGGTTTAATCCTCCTTTGGAGATGGGAAGATGATAGACTTAAAGCCAAATATGTTAGCAATCATATAAATTGTAAATATATATAATACTCCAGCTAAGAGTCATTTTCAGACTACATATTCAGTTGAATCCTGCTTTCAGTAGCTACATCTAGAATTAAGTAAACATCAAGAGTTGTATTTAGAAATAAGTAAACAATAAAAAAAGTGCAAGCATGAAGTTCTCATACATAAAAGAGAATTGCAATGAGACTGTTAACACCAAGAAAACTTAAAACATAACCTGTCTTACAAGTGTATTTTATAACTCTAGAAGCTTGAAGTCACATGGAAGTTAGAATAGTTCACATGTCTTGCTCAGTAATATACCAGCCAACTTAAGCAAAGACTTATAGTGGCAAGAGGAGAAACAGAGACACAAAGATGGGAAGAGATGCCGATTTCTTTTCCAGATTGAGCATTTTGTGAACTAAGCATTTTGTAAGTCTGTATAACATGATAAACTTTATTTAGGGGTGCAGAGACACTGAAAATTGAACACAGAAAATTCGCATCTTGTCTGGTACACATGGAGCACCTTTATTAGAGCTTGGCTAGCTAGTGAACGAAAAGAGCAAATCTGAAGGTATTGCATTGCCTTAACAACTGAATTTAAGGATGAAAAGAGACCAAAGTTGACTGTGACCCATCAAGCTATAAATCAGCTGTCTCTGAACGCAACAGCAAAACCTTAAAGATTTCCACACTGTAAAATTAAAAATATGTTTAGAGCTGGGCATTGGTGATGCATGCCTTTAGTCCCAGCACTCGGGAGGCAGAGGCAGGCAATTCTCTGTGAGTTCAAAGGCAGACTGGTCTACAGAGCGAGTTCCAGGACAGGCTCCAAAGCAATACAGAGAAACAAAAACAAAACAAAACAAAAAAAAAATGTTTCGAACTTAATAGTGGGTTGGAAAGGAAACCAATGCAAATCCTCAAATATGCACGAACAGACATGAACAAGATATAGATTAAGAAAACAGTTCATAGAATTAGTCAAACAAAGAGGTAGTGCTTTGAAAAAAAATAAACAAATTTGACAAACCCCTAGCCAAACTCACCACAAGAGAAAGAAAACCAAAGTTTTAAAAACTAGAAAGGAAAAAGGGAGTAGTTAAATACACTCCTAGTGAAATCTAAATGATCACCAGGCAATGAGTTGAAACTCCCCCAAATCTGTTAATTCTAAAAATAATAGATCAAGTCATAGACAGAAAGGATTACTAAACCAAAAGGATGTAAACAGCTTCAGAGGTCCACGGCAAGCAACGAGGTTGAAACAGTAAGTAAAACTTGCCCCGCAAACAGAAGATCATGGCTGGATGGAATCAATGTGAATCCACCTGAACCTTTAATGGATAGCTACCACGACTCAGTACTTCTCAAACTGACCCACTAAGCATAAAGGAAAGATCACTATAGGCTCATTCTGCAAAACCAGCATTACCCTAATAACAAAACCAGGTAAAGGGACATCAAATAAAGAAAATGAAATACAAATTTCTATGATGTACATAGACGCAAAAATTCCCAACAAAATACTTGCAAACTTGATTTCTTAACACATTAAAGAGATTATACATAACAACTAATTTGACATGCAAATCAGTAAGTGTAATGCTCTATATACGTAGACATAACTTGAGGGATCACAAATGAGCATCTCAGGAAATGTAGAAAAAGCACTTGACAAAATGTATCCCTTTATGTTAAAAATTCTGAAGAAACTAGCCATAGAAGGAACAAATCTCAATATAATAAGGACTGTATAAAGCAAATCTACAGCCAGTGTTATACTAAGTGGGGTGAGGGGGGATAAGAGCATTTCCTCTAAAATCAGTGAGCAAAGAGTATCTATTCTCTCTACTTATGTAACAGCGTTTTGCAATTGAGGCCTTAGCTAGAAAATCAAGTCAAGAGAAAGAAAAAGGGCATGGTTAGTAAGGGAAGACGTTAGATTACTGCTATTACACGTGAAATGATCAAACTCCATCAAACAATTATTAGATCTGATTCTTTCAGTAAAGTTGCAGAATAGACGTTTAACACATAAAAATCAGTAACGTTTCTATATCCAAATAATTAACTTGCCAAGTTAAAAAAAATTATAAATGAACTATCATAATACTTCAAAGAAGTAATATATTAAATATATACAAAACCTACCAAGTAGACGGGCGTCTGCTACATTGAAAATGAAAGAGAGAAATGGAAAAAGACACAAGATGATGGAAAGGGCTTCAGTGTTCGTGGACTGACAAAATTAACACTGAAAATGGCTGTGGTACTGAAGTCAGCCCCCAGATTCACCCCAAATTCTATTCTTTATAGAATATACTACTCTTCTGTTGCAGCGATAAAATGCCATCACTAAAAGCAACTTATTGTTCCAGAGGGCAAGAGTCTAGACTGAGGGGAAGGCATGGTGTGCGGGCTGGAGCAGGAGGATGATGGCTTATAGTGTCATTCACACACAGGAAGCAGAGAGGGAGAAAGGGAAGTGAGACTATAAACCCTCACACCACACCCCAGTGACTCCTAAAGGAGCCAAGACCTCACCAAGGAGCACCACCAACCGGGGTCCATGAAGTTAAACATAGGAGCTGGGGGTGAGATGTGTGGGTGTGTATGTATGTATGTATGTATGTACATATGCATGTGTGTATGTATGTATGTATGCACGTATGTATGTATGTATATATGTAAATATATTCACAAAGCACCCTGAGCAGCCAAGGGGATCCTTATCAGCAGTATCAATGCTGACGATACTACAGTATCTAGTCTTAGATTCCATTACAAAGTCAACAGCGAACACATCTACGGAAACACACATGTAAACCTGTGGAATACAGGACCCTCAAACACATGCAGCTACAACTGCCTGCTTTTTGACAGTTGTCAAAAATATACTTTAGAGAAAAGATGGGTTCTTTGACAAATGATACTGCGAAAACTTGATTTCCTCATGTAGAAAAATAACACTAAAGCCATGGTTTCCTCCTTACACAAAAATCAATTCAAAATCGATCAAAGGGCTTAACATAAGACCTGAAAGTTT
The DNA here is from genome assembly GCF_943737965.1 of Phodopus roborovskii. Lineage (NCBI taxonomy): Eukaryota > Metazoa > Chordata > Mammalia > Rodentia > Cricetidae > Phodopus > Phodopus roborovskii. The sequence goes on along the minus strand of NW_026126511.1, from coordinate 37,015,396 downwards.
GAAAGTACTGGGGAAAACAAGAACACTTCAGTACACAGGCATAGTCGAGAACTTCCTGGAACCAACTCCAGTGGCCAGGAAGTAATCCCGAGGATTTAGAGATGAGATTGTATTACAGTTAAAAGCTTCTAACAAAGGAAAGAATCAAAAAATATAAAAGGGGTCTGGAGACGTGGTTCAGCAGTTAAAAATGCTTGCTACTTTCTGTTAAACCTGATTCAGTTCCCAGCACCTACATCAGGTAACATATAATCACCTGCAACTCCAGTTACAGGAGATCAGACGCCTTCTTGTGGCCTCTATGGGTACCACCATACACGGTAACAGACACTCCAAATGCATTAAAAGATGCCTGCCTTCTTGCCTGCCTTCTTTACTTTTTTTTCTTTTTCTTTTTCTTTTTGTTAAATAGGCTTCTGCATAGCAAAGGAAACTATCAGCAGAGTAAGCAAACAGACTACAGAACTGGGAGAAATAATTTTCAACACACACTGAACCGGAGATTAGTGTCAATATGTATAAAAATTGAACACAAATCATTTAATCAGGAGATATTTTTCATAAAGAAGGAATATGATGGCCAAGAAATAATACTTTGAATGTGTCCAACAAATATAGTAATCAGGAAAATGCAAAATAAACCTTTTTTGGCTCACGTGTATTTTCCAGACACAACAGTGCATATGCATGTGTGAACCCACAGCACCCGTGACAGCATGTACAATACCTGCCTGCACATGCTCAGGCCTGACAATCCTAGCATGGAAGAAGCGATGTGGGTGCAAGGTTCTACCATTAACTGGTGGCTGCTGGGAGAGGGAGAGTCAGTTATCTTTAATGGTGCAACTGCTGGTTTATCACTCACAGGTGAGAACTAACCCCATGTCCAAGAGGAGCCAGTCCATCCAAATGAGACTCATTGGGTGACAAGAGAGAAAACATGGAATTGAAGTTGCACAGGCAGGATGGTGGGGGAGTGTTTGGGAAGAGTTGGAGGAGGAGTTTAGATGTGTTTAAGACATTCTTAAAGAATTCATAAAACACTCTTGAAAAACTTGTTCCGAGGGGCTGGGGAGATAGCTCTGTGGTTAAGAGCACTGGCTGCTCTTCTGTGGCTCTGGGTTCATCTCCCAGCACCCACATGGTGGCTCACAATCATCTGTGACCCCAGTTTTAGGGAATCTGACACCCTCTTCTGAATTGCAAAGACACCAGGCATGCACATCGTACACCTACACGTGCAGGCAAAACACCTATACAGATAAAATAAACAAAATATTTAAAAAAAAAATGTAAATTTTTTTTTGAAATTCCTTCTATCTCCAAACAGAAAGGCTATCCCAGTAAAATAAATGGCAGCAGCTGCTGGGGAAGGAAGGGTTCTGCTCACTCCTGGTGGAAATGGAGACATAGAACCTGTGGAAATCATTCCAAAATCTCCTCAAAACACTAATAATAGAACTGCCATATGACCTGCCCATACCACTTGGGAGTGTGTCCAAAGGACCTTTAAGTCAAAGCACAGAGGCACGTATACAGCCTCGCAAATTGCTACACTATTCACAGTAGCCAAGAGATGGAATCAGCCTAGATATCCACCAACAGATGAATGGTTAAAACATAATACAATCACAATGGAATCTTATGCAGCCTTGAAGCAAAGTAAAATCATGATATTTGCAGAAAAAAATGGATGCAACTGGAAATCACATTAGCAAATTGGGTCAGATTCAGAAAAAAAATAAAATGCTGTATTTTCGTTTATTTCTATGGTATTAGGGATGACAGAGGGAGATCACGAGTTCTCTGAAGATTTTAAAATTAGTCCATTATAAACAGCATTGTCAAATAAGCGTGATCTTTATGAGAAAAAATAATAGCAATTTGTTTACTACTTTAGAGTCGATGAGCCCTGGGAGAAGGGAGCCAATAAATGAGGTAGACCAAAGTATCATACAATAGCCAACTTTATTCCAAGTATCAGACACAATGAGGGTTAAGAAGAGCCACATGAATAAAGTGTACAGTCGCAAAGGCAAGCCTCACAGGACACTGGCATGTTTTTCCATAGTGGCATATAAACAGATAACAGTAACCAGTTGTAATGAATAACTGAAGTAAAGCCACTCCCATCTGATACACCTGAGAGGGGTGTGAAATGCATTCCACCAACTATTTTGTGTGTTCAAGAAACTGAGGTCACAAGACTCTTACCTTTTTTTCTTGGAGTTTTCTCAGAGGCACTCAGAATTCTCACACAATGGACCATGTTCTGACACAAATTGCATGATGTTAAAAATAAGTGAGAAAAAGGGGCTTATACCAGGTTGGCTTGATGTAAACTTTACACTGTTTTTTTTTTTTTCATTAAAAATCACCATTCATTTGTGACAATAATTCTTATGTCAAGAATAAGCATGGTGTATGCACATTCCCAAGTCTTCAGTCTACCGAATGTTCATCAATGCTCATTTACTCACCTTCTCTGTGGCCTTCGAAAATGATGAGAAACAAATGGAAAGAAGCATGACTTATTTTTGAAGTCATATGGAACTTGTATGAAGGTGGCAATCAGTTGTATCGTTGTGATTTTAATTTAGGATTTACATGAGACTATCTATATCAGCATGAGGACAAAAGTGGTGGGCATGATCAGGTGGCCCCAAGGACAATTAGAGAAAGACAACTAGTGTTGAGAAGTTGCTTATGTGTCTTAGGTCTAGGGCCCAGCAAACACATTCGTGGTAAATTAGAGTTAAATATATATCTGATAGGTGGCTTCTGCCTCCAGGTGAGTGGGAGATGCCCCACACAGCCCTCAGAGTTCAGGCAGACTGAATATTATTTCTTACCTGGTTCCAGTCATTGATAAGCAAGCAAGAAAATACAATTTGACTGTGGCATGCCATCCCGAGAAGACAGAGAAAACATTGATTTTCAGCAGTTTACTCCACCTAGTTTAATTTTGAGGTATGTGTCTCATCTCATGGCGACTTTGATAATTTAACTTGAGAGCTTATTAATTTTCAGTGAACTATTTTGATACAGTTGTCCAACTTCACAGCAGCAATGCTGAGAGGTACAGGGACACACACACACACACACACACACACACACACAAGTAGCTATTAGCATAGTCACTATCCTCTCTTGTCTACACACACACACACACACACAAGTAGCTATTAGCATAGTCACTATCCTCTCTTGTCTACACACACACACACACACACACACACACACAAAGTAGCTATTAGCATAGTCACTATCCTCTCTTGTCTACCTTCCCTGCATTTCCCGTGCCACCTCATCTTGGGGATGAAGACACATCTTTATAGCAGTTCTTAGGTAGGGTGTCTTTGGCTCCAGCTATCTCTCCAGATTTCTCCCACAAGGCTCAAGAGTGAGTGTCTCACATGCACTTTGCGCACGGTTCCCCTCGGTGCCTGATGGTTCAGCAGCAGCAAGCTGCTCCATTTCCACTTCAGGGAAGGCTGCATCTCTTCTTACCTGTGGGCCCCAGAGCACTGGTAACTAAGTAGGCACTGTGACTAGGCAGGGACTGCCCCTTTGTCAGTCTTGATTGTCACATTGGTTAGATGGAGAAATGCTTAGGAAATCAGTAAAGCTCCCCTCTTATGTCTGGGAAGGCGTCTCCAGACATGATTAGTCTGATTGGCACAGAGATGATTTGGGGGGGGGGCAGTGGTAACTTGCAAAGGTTCAGCCCATCTGAAAGAAGGAGGTCACTGGGCACACATCCTCCAGAGCTATAAAAGAGTGTAAAAGACTGTCTTTGTGACTGAGAATCCTATGTCATCTTCCTGGTCATCCTATGATCACCTTCCTAACCATCCACAGCTATATGTTTGCCCATCGAGTATAAAACACACCACCAAACGGTGTGGAAGGAACCTCACAGCTGTTATTATTAGGGAAGCATAGCAGTGGTACCCAAGAAAGTTATAGCAACAATTAGTCACTCACAGTCAATAGCCCCATGGCCTGGGCCTCCCCGTGTCCTGTCCCGCATTCTGAGTGCCATGAGGTAAACAGCCTCCTCGCACTGTCTCACCTCAGGCCCAAAGCAAAGGATCCATCTGGACATGGACTGAGATGACTGTGAGCCAAAATGCATCCTCTCCCCTGTGTTAGCTTTGGTCAGGCATTTAGTTACTGCAATGAAAGACTGATACAGATACACATCCTTGGAGGTGACCCACCTCTGAGGCACTGGGCTTGTAGTCCAGGAATAAGCTTGACCTCCAACACATTGACAGATGCCACTGAACAAATGTTACTCACATGTTCAGTTTCTGGTGCTCAATCAGACTATGAATAAATCACTCTGCTAGCTTACTTGTGTGCTTACTATAGAATCTCTCCTTTGGAGTCTGGTGAGCTTGCATGCACACACACAAACATACCACTTACACACACACACACACACACACACACACACACACACACACACACACCCCACTTCCGGGCACCTCTCAGCACTCAGAGTAGACACCATTGTTCTCAGGACTGCTGCCTTTGTAAAAACTTGTCTTTGATTCCTGGTCATTTCTTTCTCTTCCACGGCGATCTGAGGAGGCTCCTTGTTCCCTGCTGTCAAGTGTTCCAAAGAGAACCTGCCTCCCTGTCCTCTATATATATCACATGTGCCCAGCTCTATAAAGATAGCCTCCTCTCGGGTACAAGGAGAGATTGTTCCTTGCACTGACCTCAACAACAGGTGAACAGCATGACGCCTCTACAGTTCTATTGAAAATGCTCCCTTGTGAGTGACGGGGATATTAGAGACATACTGAAGAAGATGCTGTGTTTGGAGGGGGGAGGCGGCCATGCAGACCCCTCTGTGGCTCTTTCATCATGTGGTTAGGAAGGCGAGTCTTTTCTTGCAGATGAGGTGGGCTTTCAAAAATGAAACTGCTTCCTCGATACTCCAAAAACTAATTATCTTGTACCCTCATATGGTTTGAAGCCTACAGGCTTCATATGGGAGTTTCATATGCAAGTAAATCGGTAGTGCCTTTCTCCTCAGCAAACGGTGTAGACTTCTCTATGTAAAAGGCCAGATTTCTTAAATTCAAGGCTAGTTACCTGCTTCATTAAGAAACATGAGTGCAAATAAATTTTATGAAAAAATTATGGAAAGCAATTGGCTAGAGAGTGATTACAGAGGTTAATGTGTGGAGTAATTGGCTTATTTAGGAGGTACCATCAAATAAGATTCACCGATCATTTCTAGTTTAAGTAAATGATACAGCATTATAGCAATTAAAATATGATTCATTTTCCACAGTGTTTCTACATTAACTTAAAAAAATAATCATTTGGGTTTAATCCAAATCAACAACAACAACAAAAAAAAAATATACAGCATCTAAATGGAGCATTTACCTTCCCGGTGCCTTTTCATGCTACTGAAAGTGAAGAACAGTGCAAGCTGGAACTTCCTTTCTGTACTGCAGAGCTGAAAGGATATTCTCCTAAGGCGTATACCTCCCTCACAACCCCTGCTTATTTATGCCACAGGTCATAATTCTAGTAAATGTGACACTGCAGTCATTCTTACAGCCACAAATTATAATGTGTATGTGCAAATTATAACATTCTTGTATAGAGAAAGCAGCAGAGAGCTGTGTGAGGCGATGTAAGAAGGATAAGTAAAAGTCATTTGATACAGTAAGGAAAATAAAGTACGATGAATTTCCTAACAGGGGAGATCTTTTTTTTTAACCTCTCATGATGCTTAGTTATGCTGCGTTAGAGTTTCTAGGTGATAAATGTCACAATGCCATGGTGAGCAAGTAGCCTGATGGATGCACTGACCAGCCTGTGACTGACACTTTGGCCTCCAAACCTGCATATGGTGACAGTTTAGCTCTGTCCCCTTTCTGAGGCACATGAGAAGTTATTCCCACTAGCATCTGTTGTTGTCATTGTTATGAGAATGGCTGTGTTACAAATGCCTTGGGTACCAAAGTGGCATGTGATGGAGAGGTAGCAGGACAGTAGAATATGAGAGAACCCAAACAGGACCAGTGCCGCTTCCTGGGTCCCCAGTGGGTGTTTGGGGGGAGTGACATACCATATCTCATTAATAAGGGGAACCAGGCTTCGGATAGGATGTGTGCTTAGTTGGGTATGACACATCCCACATCTCATTCTTGTACTTTTGGATCCAAATGCCATACATGTAAACCTATTGAATATATGATGGTAATGGTAGTGGTAACATGAGCAGAAATAGCTAACCTTTGGTACTCAATATGTTCTGTGTGCCAGTCAGGTAACGTTTTCTCTGGTGACTTTGTGGAAGAGTTGCTTCTATGTCCCTACACTTGAGGGAGAGGATTTGAGTTCCTTGCTGAAGGTCACACAACTGATGGCTGAAACTGAGCTCACAGTCTAATAAAGAAACGCTGGACAAATGCAAACAACTGAATGAACATGGAGTAGCCCAGGGCTTCTGTTTATGTCCGTGACCTCACATACATGTGTTTTGCATTAGATGAGAGCAATTTTCTCAACCTTTTAGCACTGCCTGAGCATGGCAGGATGTTGAGCACTATCCCTCTCTGACTTCCCCACAAGTTTCTAATGGCAGTGCTGAGCCACAGATGTCTACCACAATTTGCAAATGTCTCCAAGTGTGGGAATGTGTTGTCTGTTGAGAAGTACTGGCCTAGAAGACCCTCTTGGGCATCTGTAGTTTCGGAGTACCAGTTTCTACTAGAGCCATCTGTTAACACTTGAGTTTGCCAAGAGATTAAAAGTATCATTTCCAGCAAACCCTGAAAGACCCAGACTGCCCTTCCTATGCATGTCAACATTATAGTCTTCACCCTCAGAGAACAAAGGGATGGCCGAGTGTGCTGTCTTGCTTTTCCCTCTTGTCTGGCTCTCTTATTACTTGAGTGAGAGAAGAGAAAGGGAACAATGCTCAAAACTCACCAGAATTTGTGTGCAGTATGGAGATAACTTTCCTATTTTGGTATATATAAAAAAAACCAACCAAACAAACAAACAAAAAACATGTGGAGGACAGAGAGCTGCATTAGTGAGAAGAGTTTTAACCAACAATGGTAGTAGGAGCCAACCTCCTCTTGAAGACACAACCCTGGGCCCAAGGGGCATGGGCGAGGGTCTAGTGAACCCAGGCATACTTTACTCCACTCTCTACCTTCTTGAGAACCTGTGTTGCTGAGGATTCAAACTTCCTGTGGTTGGTACATCAAACTCAGATGCATGAGATCAAGAGCTATGGTTTTATGTATAACCGGAAGGGCCAATGTAGGTTTCTGAAAGACAAATTCATTTCCCCATGCTCATTCTGTGTTAAAGTAAAAGCTCTGCTATAGGGGTTCATGGCTTTAGAAATGCCCAGAGCCTTACTGCCTTGCAGTTCTGCTCTATACCATTCTGCTGTGGTTTCCCTGGACTGTTTAAAAGCGTATAAGTGCCTATATGAAAAGGGAAATGTCTAAGTACTTCAGAATCCGTGTTAGGAAGATAGTGTGGCTTAAAATTACTTAGGTAGGATCCCCAGAGATCACTTGAGCTTAATGAGGCGAACCATGTATATATTAATGTATTAAAAGTTAATGTTAAATAATGAGAGCAACATTTTATAGGATTTGTATATTTTAGAACCCCCTGAAGACTTTTAAAATTCTGATTAATCAAAAGTCAAATAATGAGATGTAAGAGAATCTATATTTATAAATCACAGATGGGGCCACAAGCTCTTAATACCATAAATCCATTTTTACCTTGTAAAGAAAAGAGGGGCTGATTTGAATAGTATTTCTAGCTCATAGAGGGTGGTCAGGTGATAAAAATGGGAAACTGTCGGAGTCAGAACACTCAAGTGCCAGCACTGCTCCTAACTATGAACCATAGATTAGGAGAAATCCATTCAAAGCCCAGGGTGGACTGAAGAACACAGCTATTGAACTAAATAAAAGTAATTTTTATCCAACAATCTTACAATATGTTGGTAAAAATCCTAGGGAGATGAGACAAACTATTAAGAAAAGAGAGACGTAAAGCAGGAGGACGGTGCAGTTGTACAGTTGAAGGAACCTTCCCTGGCCAGCCTGCTCCTGGGACCTTCACCATTGCCCAGAGCTGCAGCAAAGTCTTAATGGGATTGGGAACTTCTCATTAGAACCTTCAGGCTGTTCACAGTAGGCTTTGTGTCCAAGATATGTCCATCCTGAAGTTACAAATGAAGGAATTTTAATGAGCTACCACCTTCCCTCTCCTCCTCCTAGTCTTCTTTCTCTCTCTCTGTCTTTGGGTCTGCCTCTCTCTCTTTCCTCTCTCCCTCCCCCTCTTCCCCTACCCCCTCTGTCTGTCTCTCTCACCTAAATTGCCTTGGTACTCACTCAGTAGCCCAGGCTGCCCTCAAACATGCTGTAGTGCTCCTGTCTCAGCCTGTTCACTGCTGGGATTATAGGCATGAGTCACCATGTTAAGAAAGAACACTATTTCTTCTATTCATGAAAGGATATTTCCTAGACATTTTAGTTTCAGAATTTCTTTGTTTTTAAAAAATATTATTGGGAACGCTTTTGTTCATATCATTTATACGTACTTACATATACTTAAATAATTTAAGATACGTTTGTATTTATGAGTTTGAAAGTGACAAATAACACCTGTCAACATAAAGAAGACACTATAATTGCTTCGTTCAAAACAAAAAAATGTGAACAGGATGGTTAGGGCTCTTTTACATTTGCAAATCCCCTTACTGTCATACAGGAGGGAACTGACAAAAAGTTCTTGTCACTCTTTGCCCGCATCTCCCTTGACAGTCCATTTCAGTTAAAGAATACGGGGAGATACAGCCTGGCAAATCAATGTGGTTATAAAGGGGGCACCTGTGCCAGCCTTCTCAGATAATTGTATATGTTATTACTTGATATTGCACACAAAACTCAAAAACTGCCTTCATCCTTTTTCAGCTTGCTGCCGCTTTATCCATTTTCTTTGTCATGTCAAGTCAAATATCAGCACATCACAAAAGGAAGATAATGCTTTATTTTTATTATGGGAAAGTATTTTGTCTTCCAGACACTAAGCATAGATCTGAGGAATACTTGGGTGTCTTCAGGTCATCGTTTGAGAGCTAGAAGTATGGAGAAACATTTTAAAGTTTATAGAAAGGCGCATGGTGTACTGTGGAGTTCTAAAGGGGCAGAGGGGCTGTTGTCATCATTTTAAAATTATATATTTAAATTAAAATGCATGTAAAAAGTAGAAAACAACAAAAAGTAAAACTACATAGAAAAGTCCTTTTTTCTTAAATTTCTTTCTCTTTTAAAAAAATTATTAAAGAAGGTATTTTGTAACAGTAAAGTTGCTAAGTTTTTCATCCTGTAAATGTGAAACATTTTGAAACTTTAAGGAAAATCTAATCCTGTTACCCTAAAAACATTTTTATGTGACCATTTTTTTTTATTTATTCCTTTTTGTTTTCATTTTGCTGGGTGTTTTTCAAAGTAATACAATTTGTTTTTCCCCTTATTATTTCAGAATATTTTGTATGACCTAAAAGCTGTTTTTTTCAGTTACATATAAAATATTCAAAACTCTCATTACTGGTACAAATTCTGGGTTATATTGAGATGAACTGGCTAATCTAGCTGGCACCCAGTAGTATTAGTAACTGCACTGCTTTCCTATAGGGGAGCAACAGTGATTTTTCATTAACTGAGTTTAAAGAAATGTAATCATCACATTAATATTCTAACAATTTTAGATCCTTAATTATGCTAATTTGATTTTAATGATTTAGCAAATTTCTGTTTGTTCTTAATGATGATTTAAAAATAGCCAGAGGTACTTTCAGTTTAGGCACAGTTTTGTTTAATATTATTGTTGCTGTAACTATACTCTTTTAACTTTTAATCACTCTCAGCCTGCCTTATTCTACACACAACTTGAGGCTAATGTGTAATGCTTGCTCCTTAGATCCGGGCAGTGCATTAAGTGTATGAGGGAGCCCTGCTTCTTGTTATTCAAACATCTCCCAGACCATAGAAATTTCCTTTCTTGGCATTGCCTGCACGCTGAGCTGCATGCTAGGGAACTTTAGTGCAGGTGTATCTCTGTGGGGTCACTCCCAGATGGGTTCCCATCAGAAGTCATAAACAGAAAGTAATTAGATGACAGCATCTTTCTTTTCTACAGTTTTGGTTCTTTTGAAGAAAATTTTATCTGTCCATCACAAATGCAATCCCCTAAACGTCTTGTCTTCTCTGATTACATACTTGAGCTCTCCACAATATCTGGGTCAAGCGTGTTATCACCATAGCATCAGATGATATATGACAACCGATAGCTATTGTTGAGATGCTCTGAACATGGGATGTTTTGTTTAGTAGTTTCCTGACTGCCCCAAGATAGTCTGTGCTCACATGCTGTATGAAGTGATAGATGCATCTTGAATCATTACACACCCATGAGGGAACCATCCTCACTTCAATTACTGATACAGATGGATCTGGATCCTTAGTGTCTGATCTCAGACTGCCCTGTGTTGGGCAGCTTAGTGTGGCAGCTGCACATATTGTTGTTGTTTTCACAGCTGTGCAAGCATCAGCTTATTGGCTTTTTAACCTGATTGGACTCTTGAGACAGTCTGCCTACAGTTGATCCCAGATCTTCCATTTCCCTCACCGTCATTTGGGGAAGTCACTTACCTTTTTCCATCAATGTCTTTATCTGGAACATGGGAATAACACTTGCACGTGTTAAGTAAGTTACTGATGTCGATTCTTTGGGAAAGTAATAAATGCACAATATTAATTACACAATGGCCCACACTCCACATTAACAACCAAAGCTGAAATGCTCCATAAGAGTTCATGTAGGCTGGGAATCCAGGCTACATAATTTCGACTGATAAAATTGTATTCCAGATACAGGCAAAATGTTGGACTGCTCTGTTTTAAGAACTATAATACAGAACATTGTAGTCAGAGAGCAAGAAGAAGATAATTTGAAGTAAATATGAAATGTCTTATATTTAAAAAGTCAATACAGCAAGTAAATAATAGAACCAAAAAACACAGAATGCCTAAGTCAGGAATTGGGCACTCCTCCCCAATTACAAAGCAAGGTGGAAAGCTGCTGTGAAGGGTAGGAATGGAAAATCAATCCAAGAGGTCAGATATTTATTAACTGGGAGTTCCAGAAAGGGGAAAAACAGGGAAAGTAAATAATTATCAAAGACATTATCAGCAAAATAATGGGAGATAATGTCTTTATCTAAGACATATTCAGTGCTCAACTCAGTTTTCAGCCCAATAAGAGAAAACCCACTAGTCCCAATCGTATCTTTGTTAGCTTTTGGAACTCCTGAGGTAAAGAGAAAGTCCTGAATGCTTGTAGGTATGGGGCAGGCTTGAAGACTGTGTCAGTGTCATCTAAGGAAGAAAGAACATTCTCATCATTCTCATAGTTTATTCTTTGTTTTTTTTTGGGGGGGGGCGGTAAGAGGCTACCCTGCATTCCGTAATGCAATGGATCATCTGGACATTTCCATAGAGTTCTTATGGAAAACAATGTTGAACTTAAGATTCTCAAGTATAAGGCAAACTATTATTACAGGTTCAAAGTGTCCTTCAAAAGAATAAACTAAAGATCTAACAGAGAAAAAATGAAATATAATGGGAAGATAAGAATGTGTATGTAGTATGTATGTATGTATGTGTGTATGTGTATGCATATATGTGTTAGTGAATGCACACGAGCCTGTGGGTGAAGAAACAGTGTGGGAATGTATGGGGAGGCCAGATGCGGCCATGAGGTGTCCTTTTCACGAGCTCTCACCCTTACTTTTTGAGTCAGGATTTCCGACTGAACTTGAAGTTGGCTGATTCAGTTAGATTAGTTGACTGGTAATTCCCAGGGAGACACGTGTCTGTCTCCTCCCCCAGTGCTGAGGTTATAGATGTGTGCCAGCTTCTGCACATGGGTTCATAGGTGCTCAGAATCCCAGCCGAGGCCCTCACACTTGGGTGACAAGCCCTTTACCAACTGAGCCATCTTCCCATCCCCCAGGTTAGACTTATTTTTTTAAGGGAACAGGTATTCAGTTGTTATTAAATATTAAATTATAGAAAGTTTACATATATTAAAATCACAAAGATGGACTGTGCAGATGAATGACTATAATCGTATTGTTTGAAAAGGCTGGTGCAGGAGGATTACTGTGAGCTCAGGGCCGACCAGGGCTACCTAGAAAGGCTGTCATAGAAAGAAAATGACAATTTTTCACCTAATAATGCTTAGTGCTGGTGAATACTACACACTCGTGCGCACATTAAATTATGATAATTCTGTGAAGCTCTTTTTAGAAGGTACTGTTTAAATGCATGTGCCACTGGTCCAGCAGCTCTAGCTTTAGGTTTGAATACGACAATAATACTGAATGTGTACAGAGTATATGCAAGGGCCTTGGGGTACTAGACTAAGAAATACCATTTAAATGAACAAATAATTAGCTTTTGTTTTGGTTTTTTTTGTTTGTTTTTGGTTGTTTGTTTTGTTTTCGAGAGAGGGTATCATGTAGCCCACACTGACCTGAAACTAGTCATGTGTAAAATGTTGGCACTGGGCTCTTGATCCTCCTTCCTACCGTCGTCAACCTCTCCCCCATTCTTGAGATCACAAGCACACACAGCAAAGAGCTAAGTGCCTAGGGCTTTGGACATATTCTGTGTCCTGGAAACTGTCTGAGGTCTCATCAAGAGAGAGAGAGACAGAGAGAGAGAGAGATAGAGATCACACCTGGACTGTTCCACAGGAGGCACCCATACACTCTGCAGAGAGGTTGAGTTGAATCTTCTCCAAATTCAAGTGAGTCAAATCATTTGGTTTTGAGATGAAATGAAGCTTAGAAAATTTCAACCCCAAAGGAAACCCTTTCGGAAAATTATGACAAAGTGAAAATTGGTTCATAATGGAAGTCTGTGTAGTCTGTAATTTTATGGTTTTCCAAAGGCTATATCATCTCACTTTGCATTGTGTTCACTTAATTAGATGTTTGAAATATGGAAAACAATATTTAAAAGAAGGCAGAAACATAGTCTTAATGAGACTCAAAGAGCATAAACAGAGAGAATACATTCAGGTGTCTTTACATTATAATCATACAAATAATAATTCAGACATAGGAAAGGAGCTGGCTCTTTTATTACTTTTATCACTCAGTCTTTTTGTCACACACATAATGCTGGTGGGTTTTTTGTTTTGTTTTGTTTTTCTTTTTCTTTTAGATGCATTAGTGTAACTTCACTGACAGAGGATGAATGTTTTTTAAAAGTATAATATTTTTAGATTTTTCCCAGCCAGGCTTAAATTAGCTATATTATGGACCATGGCTATATAAAAGGAATTGGAAATGTAGGCCTCAGAACATACATACATATACATACATACATACATACATATATATATATATATATATATATATATATATCAAGTTCTCCGTATATAGCATACACTAGCATTTTCAAAGGAGAGGATCTGTAGCTTTGATGGGTGGGTGGTAGTTGGAGGGAGAAATGCAGAAGAGAGCTGAAGATAGTGACAGGAAGTGACCACTGCTGCCTTTGAAGTTACTGTGGCATTGAGAATGTGAAGCTTCTAGAAGAAGGCATTGCATGCTGTACTCAATATGTCCTAGTAATATCTCATTATTCTTTTTTCAGACTTCTATTCCATGACTCTCCCTATATCTGCTGTCCGAGAGAGAAGTCCCTTGTGCATTTGGTCTTTGTTTTTATTGTTATAAGGTTTTTAAAACCTATTTTCCTTCTATTTTTGAAATGATAACATAATTACATCATTTCTCCCTCCCCTTTTCCCTGTCCAAATTCCCCCATGCACCCATTCTTGCTCTCTTTCAAATTCATGGTCTCTTTCTCTGGTTATTTATATGCATATATGTGTATGTATATACATGTATAACCCTAAGCATGACATGTTCAGTCTGCATAATGTCACACAAATACACAAATACGCGCGCGCACACACACACACACACACACACATGCACACACACACACACACACACACATATATATATTTTCCCCCAGGATGGCTGCTTAGTATTGGATCAGCAGTTGGGGTGCTCTTTCCTGGGGCAGACTATTTCTCCCAGAACTGAGACTTAGGGTGTGTTTGTCTTTCCAGGTCATTTCCTACAGAACAAATATCTATGATAGATAAAGAAGAAGCCTATGTCATTACCCAAGGCCTTTCCAAGATAGGACTTCAATTTGATCTCCTTAAAGTGTGGTATCTTCCAATTAGCATGAGTAGAAAGGTGGAGATGAATTATATCTTAAATTCATTTGAGAATGTAAAGTACATTTTAAGTGTCTTGCTAAACACTGTGCTTATTTTTCCCTTGGTCTTCTAGTTCAGAGATTTTTTTAATTTAATTTTTTTTTAGCATTTTAGGAAACTCTGCTTTCCTGTTGTGTAGCAAGGAAAGCTGTTTTGGAAACTTTTGTGCTTTCAGTGTTTCATACCCTAGTTTTTCAAGGTCAGAATAAAAAAGGAAACTAATGAGTGTGAAACAAGGGCTTTCTACTGCAAGATGCAGAAGTTTTAATTAAAGGATGGTGGAAAGGTGATTAGTTCTCCAGATCTTTAATAAAGCTAGCTAGTGGTCCACCGATGCCATAGGAATTATGCTCTACTGAGCCAGGGCATTTTACTCAAAGGCTAGCAATACAGTATGCTTTTAATTAACAGTTGTACTCTGATTTTTTTGGCCACTATTGAAAGAAAAATGATAGCAAATAAATACATTATTTCATGATCATATTCAAAAGCTTTTCATCACCAAATCTATGTAGATAATTTTATGCATTAAACTTTGTATGGATCAAGTTACTAGACAGTACCTCCTTATCTTCATGTCTACTGTCCTAAACAAAACTATTAAGCAGAACAGGAAAGGACACCAGCAAATTGAAGAATGAGAATACATGTGTTTGTATTAGTTAGCAAGTCACAGAATGAAGGAAATATTTTTAAAGCATATATCTGATGAGCCAAATACATCAACATCACAATAACAGCAGTCAAACCAAAAAAACAGACCTCTTCTTTAAGAACTAACCAAAGCCTTTTTGATTTCCTCTATTGAGAATTCTTTCTTCAGTTCTGTACCCCATTTTTAATAGGGTGTTGGGTGTTTTGTTGACTAGTTTCTTGAGTTCTTTGTATATTTTGGAGATTAGCCCTTTATCGGATGTAGGATTGGTGAAAAATCTTTTCCCAGTCTGTGGGCTGCCTTTGCCTTACAGAATCTTCTAAGTTTGAAGAGGTCCCATTTATTAATTGTTGCTCTCAGTGTCTGTGCCCCTGGAGTTATATTCAGGAAGAGATCTCCTATACCACTTTGTTCAAAGGTACCTCCTACTTTCTCTTCTAAGAGGTTCAGTGTGGCTGGATTGATGTTGAGGTCTTTGATCCATATGGACTTGAGTTTTGTGCATGGCAACAGACATGGGTCTATCTGCAGTCTTCTACACACCCTCATTCAATTGTTCCAGCACCATTTGTTGAAGATGCTGTCATACCCCATTGTATTATTTTAGCTATTTTGTCGAAAATCATGTGTTCATAGGTGTGTGGGTTAATATCAGGATTTTCAATTCGATTCCATTGGTCTACCTGTCTATTTTTGTGCCAATACCAGGCTGTTTTCAGAACTATAGCTCTGTAGTAGAGCTTAAAGTCATGAATGGTGATGCCTCCTGAAGTTTTTTATTGTATAGGGTTGTTTTGTCTATCCTGGGTCTTTTGTTTTTCCATATAAAGTTGATTATTATCCTTTCAAAGTCAGTGAAGAATTGTGGTGGGATTTTAATGGGGATTGCATTGAATCTGTAGATTGCTTTTGGCAAGATTGCCATTTTTACTATGTTTATCCTACCTATCCAAGAGCATGGGAGATCTTTCCATTTTCTGGTATCTTCTTTAATTTCTTTCTTTAGAGCCACAAAGTTCTTATTATATAGGTCTTTCACTTGTTTGGTAAGCGTTACCCCAAGATACTTTATGTTGCTTGTGGCTATTGTAAAGGGTTATGTTTCTCTGATTTCTTTCTCAGCCTCTTTGTCGTCTGAAAAAAGTAGGGCTACTGATTTTTTTGAGTTTATCTTGTATCCTGCTAATTTGCTGAAGGTGTTTATCAGCTGTAGGAGCTCCCTGGTAGAGTTTATTGGGTTGCTTATGTAAACTATCATATCATCTGCAAATAGAGACAGTTTGACTTCTTCCTTTCTAATTTGGATCCCCTTGATCTCCTTTTGTTGTCTTATAGCTTTAGCTAGGACTTCAAGTACGATATTGAAGAGATATGGAGAGAGAGGGCAGCCTTGTCTTGTTCCTGATTTAAGAGGAATTGCCTTAAACTTCTCTCCATTCAGTTTGATGTTGGCTTTTGGTTTGCTGTATATTGCTCTTATCATGTTTAGGTATGTCCCTGTTATCCCTGATCTCTCCAAGACCTTTATATCATGAAAGGGCATTGAATTTTGTCAAAGGCTTTTTCAGAGGGTGGTCAGGGTGCATGTGAGAGGGCAGAGAGGGTAAAAGGGAGGGAGGGAGGGAGAAAAAGGGAGGGAGGGGTAATTGGGATTGACATGTAAAATAATAAATAAAAATTAAAAAAACTACAGTGAAACAAAAAAAAAAAAAAAAAAAAACTAACCAAAGCACCTAGATAGAAAATTTCTGAGGAAGATGCATAAGTGACCAATGAATCTATAAAACTATAAAAGATGCTGCAGCTTCATTAATCATTGGAAAAAAGTACCTCAAAACCACAGTGAGATGCCACTTTACAGTTGTTAGCATGGCTAGTCAAAACAAAATAGAAAATCAAAAACAAAAATCAGAAAGCAAACCCACGAGTGTGTGTTAAAACAGAATCCTTGTGTACTATCGTAGCAATGTAAAGCTGGATAGCCGACATGGAGAAAACATGGTAGTTCCTCAAAAGTAGTCAAACTAGATCCACCATGGATTCCAGGGATTCCACGGTGGGCCTATTCCCCCAAGAACTTACAACAGGGTACACACAATTCCATCGCAGCAGCATTCCCAGTACAAGTATCAGCAACCTTAATGTTTATTAATAGAGGAGCAAGCAAACTGAGTGTGCTGTAAACTTGAAATACACTGTAGTCCATCCTAAAAAAGAAGGAAAAGTCTGACATATTCTACAACATGGATGAGCCTTGAGGACAATTAAAAATATATGAGTTACCTAGTGTTGACAAGTTCAAGTAGCAGAAAGTAAATTGGTGGTTGCCAGGACCTTGGGGTGAGAAGAACTATGTTTACTGTGTAAACAGTTACGGGATTTAAGCTGTGGAAAATGAAGCATTCTGCGATTGGGAGGTGAAGCTATGTCTAAAAATGATTAAAGTTGTAACATTTATGTTACATGTATTTTGTAACAATCAAAGAATTAATAGTATATGTATTACATAGCATTAACCTTAAATGTGAAACTACGGCTGTGGTCTGAGTTCCTTAACCAGACAGTGTTTTGGAATTGCTTCCTTTATAACATTTGTCAAACAGTTCCTAGTGGCATGTGTTATTATGGACACTAGGGATATTAGATGGAAAGAAGCCACTGTTCATGCTGTTAGGGAACTGATGTGTGCAAAACCACACAGTGAACCAAATACCCGGTATGTGTGTACTCAAGCTTTAGGTAGTGATGCAATGAATAAAATAAACCAGCAGGCTAAAGGCAGAGTGAAGAATGCACTGGTGAAGAAGGCAATCAAGGGAGCCTTCTGTGAGTGAGCTTTATCTAAGCAGAAGTACTCATGCAGGGTGTGTGTGTGTGTGTGTGTGTGTGTGTGTGTGTGTGTGTGTGTGTGTGTCCAGGTATCTTGGGGAATATGTTGCAGGGTGGAGTATACCTGTTTAGCAACTTTAAGGCTGGAACTCACACAAAGTATTACAAGTAGCATCTCCTTCCTTTGTAAGCCAGCAGTGGGCTGGGCTGTGTGTGAATCACTGGTCTCGGGGATCTGGTGGGTGATTGCCCGTGTCTTAGTGCTGACCATAAGGGGTTGCTTGATGGGCTATTGATAAGTATTAGTTTAAAATGTGTCACATTCATTTATGTTGTGGAATATCTGTTTAACAATGCAAAGATGTCTTGCAAACGTTTATGCTGCATTTGTTTAACTCTGTAAAGCGGTATTACTTTGCCTGCCAAAAACACCTGATTGGTACGATAAAGAGCTGAATGGCAAATAGCTAGGCAGGCAAAAGGAGAAGCAGGGTTGCCAGGCAGAGAGAATAAATAGGAGAGATCTAGGCTTGAGAAAAAAAGAGAGAAGAGGAATGAGAAAAAGGAGGAGAGGAGGACAGCAGGGGTCACACGGCCACCCATGGAGACAAAAAGGAAGCAATATATATAGAATAAAGCTCAAAGGCCCAAATGCAAAACCTAGAAGAAATGAAATAGATGATTTAAGTTAGAAAAGCTGACTAGAAACAAACCAAGCTAAAGCGGGGTCATTCATAAGTATGAATAAGTCTTGTGTATTTATTTATGAGCTGGGTGGCAGGCCCCCAAAGAGTAAAAAAAATCTCAACAACAAAACAAAACAAACAAACAAAAACCCCACAACTACAAGATGTGTTAGAATTCATTCTCTAGAACCAGAGCAGATAGTCCTGTTACCTTCTGGCATAGGGGCCTCCATGGCTACATGGACGATGGAAGGGACAGGGCTCCTGGTGCTGCTGCTTCCAATGTGTCTCTGCCTTTCTCAGAAGATGCTGTTCCATGCTCTGATCCGTTACTTCTTTAAACAGCTCCAACAGAACGGAGTTTGGCTACCAAGAGAGGGCCAGAGTCACTCACTCTCACAACCCTTGTTTGTTACAGAGGAAACAGTTTAGAGAATAAGAAGTTACAGTAAATGTTCACTTTGTGTAGTGCCCACACTACAATCTGTTCCACTAATTGGGCAAAGGCCTAGAGATTTAAATAAGAGACAAGACAGCGGGTCATTCTCAACAGGAATGCCGAATGCCGTTTATTGAGGGGAAGGAACGAGCTTATATACTGACTCACAGCACAGTGGAAAATCCAGAGTCAAGTGTGCAAGTTCTCAGCTTAGTTCCTCCCCAGCAGATGTGTGTTAGCAAATCAGGGAAGAGTACCAAGAATAGCTCTGTGGCAAGATGCTTCATCCAACAGCTCAGGCTTGCTCAGGGTGCCTCGGGGGAACATGCAGGGCCCTACAACGTTGGTCCTCCCAGTTCTGGGCTTCCATTTGTTTTCTCTGCATCCCACTTTTATACGTATCCAACCCAGACCGCTTAGAACTAGACTCTATTTCCTGGGAACCCCTTCAGGGTGTGGTAAGGGGACTTGGCCATAGATGGCTCTGATACCAGGAGTCCTGAGGTCACACTTTGAGAATAACCAAACTCAAGACATTTGTGTAGAGACAAGCCTTTCAATGGGTGGGTGGAAGCATGTCAGCAATTATTATTGAATTTTATGGATTAAAATAAAAGACTTGGAGAGTAGAATGATAGATCCATAGAGGGATGGCTACTACATACATCATGGCTAACACACAAATTAAAACTCTACTTCCAAAGTAGAGGCTTATGGAACCATGAGCCTTATTGAGCAATTATAGAAAAGTGGTATTTTATAAATAATCCCCATTTAGCCTGTGATTCTGCCCTTCTGTTTTGAGTATTACACTTACACTACACTATAACAGTAATTGTAGTGGTGGGGTAGTTTTTAAAGGCAGTAAAAGACAGTGAACTGCATGAAAAGTTGATGTGTTTCAGACAATGAAAACATGCTGTCCATGCCTTCACAGCATTCTGCTGGTCCCTGAAGAAGTCCAGAGGACCCTGCTGTGGTAGAAAGTGTATCCACAGAGAGAGATGTGAGACTATGAAGCTAATCACATCACCTTCATTAATTTGCTTCACAACTTTGGCAAATCACTTCATTTCTTTGAGTATGCATCATCATCTATAATTTCATGTGCTTAAGGATAAGTTTTTATATTTTGAAATACAGAGATCATTAAAATGGATTAGAGGTGATTTTCCCTCATTAGGAGTAATTCATCAGCTCCGCCATATTTATGTGAAATGACTAATACAATTTTTTATTAAACCCAGTACACAAAAAGCTTATTAAGTCAATAGTGGCTTACCTAAAAGTGGTATTTTATTTAAGGCAATTGGTATTCCCTAGTAATGTAGATTCTGGTCGTTTAGTCGTAAAATTATTGAATTACCTGAATATAGTCTATGCAAGCCTCATTTCCCCATCTCCTCATGTTTTTTGCATAGTTTTGCTTCTTACTTCAGGGTCAACTGAGACCTGTTTGCCCATATCAAACCCTGACCTCTCAGGAAGGAAGGCTACCTTCCTGTCCACAGTGGCACTCCCATGATCCTGTCTATAAATGCATGATCATGTACGTAGGATTTGAGTTGATTCATGATGCTGTACAAATCACTCCAGGGATGTCTTTTGAATACTCAAATGCCCTACTTTAAAACTCAGAGATTCATGTATCTGCACTCCACTGACTTACAGTGTTTATTTACTTTTGCACGCGTGTCTTAAGGCCTGCTATCTGCTAAGCCCTGAGCCAGGCGTAGAAGACACCATTCATATTCCAGGGACTCTGCAGTTAGGTTTAAAGCAAGTCATTATGGTATAATATAATAAAAATGTAGGAACATGTGTATCTTAGTCTTTACACTCAAGGTTTCTTTTACATTCAGACTAAGCTCGAGGAGATGTGGCTGTGTGGATCTCAGGAACAAGCAAGTACTTAACAGGAAAGAGTCCCTTGAGTGCAAGCTGTACCAGCTGTAGGTAGATGGTGCTGTCTCAGAGGAGATGGGAATAGCTGTCCATCATGTAAGAAAGAGAATGCAGGTACAGCCCCTGCTCCCCCTCCTGATGGGAGCAGGAGGACCCAGCTCTGGTGAGTTTTTCCTCTCCAGTCTGGGATGAAGTGCCAGCACCATTGATGACATTTCTACTTACTTCTCTCTGGTTTCCATTGTCTTCTGCACAAGAGATGAATGAGCAAGAACCCGAGACTTGGGGTTACCCTGCAAACACTTTGTGTAGTGGTTATTTCTTTGTTCTAAAATTATTTCATTGATTTATGTCTTTCTTAATATGCCTAAGAAGAAAATTTAATTGATCTCTTCATCTGGGAGGACCTGTTTCTAGACACAAGGAACGCTGTATTTCATGCACATGGTCTAGGCAAGGGTCAAGCTCTTTTTGTATTTTGACACAGGAAGATAGTAGAAGCATGCTCTTTTGGCTTTTTGGAAACTGGCTGCCACCTCTTTTATCTACCTCTGTGTAAATGAAAATTGTGTTTCGAACGAAGTGTTCACACATCATTACTACATTGCTAGAAGTTCCTCCATGAGTTTCCTTCACACTCACCCTTCTTCCCTTTGGCTAAGTTTGAGGACCTCTCATTTGGATGTGGCAGATGACGATTCAAACACTGCCACACTGGTGCTTCAAGTGTTTATGTGGGTGGGCAGGTAGGCGGGATTCAGCAGGGAAAAGGTCCAAGTTCCTGAGATGCAGGGTTCCCCTTCCTCTGGACTCCTAAGGTTATTATGAGCTGTGTATATTTCATGTTTGGTGATGCATAGAAATCTTGGGTGTGATTCTTTGAGGACAGAAATCCTCATACACAAACCAGCACAGTGGGGTCTGTAGTTGAGCGTGACTGAGTGGGCGAGAAGGTGGGTAAATAAGGGCTCCTTCTTGTTGCTCCATCTGCCAGCCCAGTGTAATTTTCCATAGACAGATCTAGACAGTTATTTTTCCTTAAGGTGAGGTGTTTGATATCAGAACTTAGCCTCTGAAAGGTATACTCATAGATCTCATTCTCGCTAATCACTGTCTGCTTACTTGGACCCAGAAACAAGTACCTATAAAAACGGAGTCTCTTCTACCTCTCCTGGCTCTTCTAGGAGGCAGAGGTGTTCACTCACTCCACCATTCATGCTTCTTGGTATTACGGCCAAAGGAGGCCACAGGATGCAGCAGCCCCTTTAGACATTGTACCCCCCCCGATTCTCTCCTGAGCTTTTGTTCACCATAGCCAAGCATTTGGCTCTTAGTGTCGTAGGGACATGGACACAAATGCTTGGGTCAGGCTCAAGTCTCACTCCATCATCGTTATCTTCATGGCCTCGGACAAATTGCTTCCACCATCTATTGAAATGATAAAGTCTGCCTGCCAGGATTTTTGCAGAAATTAAATAAGGCATCTAATAAATGGTGGTTTCCTCTTCTTCTCTTCCTCCGTTGTTCTGATTAGTAGATATTCTATTTCAAGTTTCTGCAGTAGTATCACTTATTTTCAAAGGACAAAAGATCTCTTTTGAATTTGCAAAGGTAGTGATAAAATCTCCAGCAGATAATAAAATGAGAATCTTTTTCTGTGCAGGGAAAAGAATCATGTTAGTGTAATTTTTTGATTGTGGTTCATGATAGAACACAGGTGCCTTTAAACACATCTGTGGGATGGTCTAAAGAAGGGTGGGACTTGATTCTTTCTGGGCTTATGCGGTTCAGCCTGGTAAGCAAGGGACTCTGGCATGGTAATATGTGGGTTCCCTTCACCTTCCCATTCTCTGGCTGGTCTGAGATACTTCCAGAGGCCCTGTAGCAGCCCTCCCCCCCCCTTTTTTGACAGCCTACTTTCCTATCCAGTCAAATGTCATATTATGAAGTCTCCAACAGAGCTGACCATTTATTACCTGTCTTAGTTGATCAGTTTTTAAGTCCCGGTTATCCAACGAGGAAGAGAGAGTTCCCAGGAGATGGTTCCGGGAGTTATGGTCAGTGCAGGTGATGGCTGGTGGCCGGGCTGCATGTGCTGTGTAGTCATTGTGCTTCACAAACGAGACAGCTTCTTCCCTGTCCTCCCATGACCCCGACCCAACCTCTCCTGTTCAGTTACCATTGCTGGATTCTGAAGCCCAACACTCTGCTACCTTTTCTGATCCTTAAGCATTTCACTGTGTCTTTTAGCTCACTGTCCTCTTCTCTTCAAATCCATAAGTAGTCTCTCTTATTTGGCCAGTGGCCAACCTTACACAACCAGTGTACCTCATGTGATAACAGTCCTGTGTGTGGTTCTGTATGCTGTCTCCTTCTCTGCATAAAAATTTCTGAAGAGAGGAGCAGTGTTTTATTAGATTCCAGACTCCATCCAGATATTGGCGACATGAGAGGATTTTAACAAATTCAAATAAAATATATTCACACACTTCTACCAAATAGCTTTTCACTTTTGTGGTGAGTTAAGAAAATTTGATCACAGAGATTATGTGTGTGCGTGGGGGTGAATATTTTACTTAGGGGAATATAACCAGCTAACCATGAAGAGGTTCTGGTGATATCTGATGAGGAAAGCCTCTAGAGCCTGCATAGGATACACCATGAAGGAATTAAAGAATGGATATTATCCAGGGCCCTTTATGGGAATCTAGAGCAGCAAACAGGAAGCTCTGTCACATTGTGAAATTGCAGTTCATTTGTTTATTCAGTTATTTAGTAAACACACTTAAAATTGTTTACTGTAAGTTTAAGCAGCTAGTGGGTTCTGGGAACATTAGATGAATGAGACCCAGGGCCCTTGGGCAAGCTTATACCACAGTGGGGAGCCAGACACATTAGTAGACGTTTAAAAAGCAATCTAGATGTTCAGGGAAGAGGGACACATTATACACATCCCCAGGGCTCAGAGGGATGCTCCATATATAAGAAGTCCAGTTCCAGCTCCTTAGTCTGCCTCAAGAGCACAAAGAGCAGAGACAGCTTGTATGGAAAACAAGACCGTGCAATATGAGCCCGAGTCTGCCAAGATGCTGTAGCATCCAAAATTCCAGACATCACAGGGGACAAAGAGTTCTGGGGGCTTTCTGGCTTTGGTTGGGCTTCCTCTTCTTGCTAGATACCTCTTCTCCCTAAGGCCTGTTCCTGTGAACTGCCCTGGATCTGCGACCTGGATTCTCATTCTCTGGAACTAAGGGCAGCTTTCTGCCACGATGGAGACTCAAGGTGAACTTTTGTGCTTTCAGGCTGAGGTATTTCACTTATGGAAGCAGCTTGAAAGCAGTGTGGAGACAGAGGATGGAGAGTGGTCTCAGTGGCCAGTCACACGGTAAAAGTACGTTAGCGTTTGCTGCTTAGGCTTCATGATAGGTTTTTATTAGCAAGCGGATGAAGTATTTTAGATGAGCATGCGATTAAGAGGAAGAATTCAAGGTGGTGGCTGAGGGTGGGGGAGGCACAGGTTCAGCAGTGTGACATCACTGAACTGAATTCATTCTGCGGCAGTTTCCTGAGTATGAGCATATCTGTATCTCAGATGCCCTAATCATAGATTTTGGATGAAATCTTACCCAAAAGAATCATCACTAAACCGGATGAGATGGTTATTTAAATGGGGGGGGGGACCAGTACCCAGGGGTGTTATTGCTGTTGTTCTCTACCCATGCTCTCTTGAGATCCTCAAACTTTTTAAAC
Source organism: Phodopus roborovskii (assembly GCF_943737965.1). Lineage (NCBI taxonomy): Eukaryota > Metazoa > Chordata > Mammalia > Rodentia > Cricetidae > Phodopus > Phodopus roborovskii. Next base: position 36,990,753 of record NW_026126511.1, on the reverse strand, counting down.
AGAAATAAAATTTGCCAGGGATTCTCGCCTTGAATAGGGGACAGTTTTGTCATAGATCTCAAAATCATCTCAATGCTATAGTTAAGGAAAATGTTAAAACTAATAGAGCTCTTATTTGTTTATATTTTCTATAATTTATCTTTACATTATCTGTCACACACCAGGCGTTGGTAGCACACACCTTTAATCCCAGCCTTAAGGAGGCAGAGGCGGGTGAAAGTCTGAGAGGTCCAGGCCAGGCTAGTCTACAGAGCAAGTTCCAAGACTGGCTCCAAAACAATACAGAGAAACCCTGTCTTGAAAAAAAAAAAAACAAAACAAAAATTGTCTGTCACAGATCCTGAGGGGGGGAAAAATATATATATATATATTATGTGAGTTAACTTAATTCAAGTTGTTTAGTTGGAACTTGAAAGAGTATAAAGTAGTTGCTATAAATTATTCAATTATCATTATATCTGATGAACACAGACATGATATTTTTTCTTGCAGTATTAAAATGAATATGGTTTTATATTTGTACATTTTGCACTGTTATATGAATAATTATTTAAGAATCTAGGAAATCAGATTTGAAAATCTGGCCAGCATTTGAATAACTATGGATGTTATGATTCTAGAGCATTTTACATGAGAGGTGACTACCCCCTAGTAACCGAACAAATGCCAAGTTCACACTAGTACTCCAACCCCCTCCCCTTTAGTTACTATTGAAACCACTCCCTCTCAAGACATGAGGAACAAAGACAGAAAACTAGGATGGCTTTTATGAACACAGTCGCCTACCTGATTTTTTTTCTTCCTGCCGATGGATATTGGGGTATGTGTGTGTATGATTTCAGAGCAGGATGCTGGGAAGGGATGCCTATATGTCTTAACAACCAGAAGGAACCTAATGTCAATGAATGTCAAATTGGTTAATACAGCATACCTACTGGGAATGACTGAGTGAAATGGAAGGATGGGAAGTGTTTTCAAGAGGAAAACATGTTAGTGTGTTTGGTGTGCTCTTTAAATTGAGCAATGCATTCCTCAGATGAATTTTCCTTGGAGATGCATCGTCATCTCTGACTGTACATATATATTCCCTAACTTAGGGTGCCATCAAATCTTCTTTGAAGGACAAAGTAGGCATCTTGTCTATGTTGAGCAAAGTAGGCATCTTGTATACATTGGGCAAAGTAGGCACCTTTTGTCTGTTGTGCTTTAGCTTAGAGACTTAGACACAACAGACATTTATTTCGTATAGTTCTAGAAACCATGCAGTTCACTATCATGTCACCATCAGAGTCATCATGTCTTGGGAGACCCTTTCCCATATTCCCAGCTATGACTTTACAAGAGATTGTTTTGAGCCTCTTTTCTAAGGACACTTGTCTCATTCTCATGATATAGTGCCCCTTCACCCCAAAGGCTCATCTTCTAATTCTATTGCCTTGAAGGTCAAGATTTTACTACAATAATTTGGGGAGAGTAGGTGGCACTCTTAGACCACAGCAGCAAAGACAAATGACTCAGACCATCCTCAGTTAGATCTGTGACATGGATGACCCAGGCAAAAGGCAGCCACTCCTGAGCTTTTGCCCAAAGACCTTATTTAGGACTTAACCATGGTACAGACTTTACTGAACTGTATTCAGCACGGAATGTAGAGACCTGAAAATGATAAACTGTACACCTCCAGTGACCAAACCAAAAGCCTTTAAACATAGTTGCAGCCATGAAATGTACTTCTGAGATAAAGTGTAGTCTGTGTTGTCCAAAGCACATCTGGGTTACTTGGTGGCAATCTGAGCTCTCCATCTGTGGATTAGTATAATGAGTTTAGCTTGTTTTCATCTGAGGGTTCTGTTGAAACAGAAAGATTAATACAGTGTGTTTCAGCTGACCCCAAATTCTGTTTTGTAGTTCTTTGATTGAGAATCTTTGATGCAAGGGTAAACTCTAAATCTCTTTTAAAAGACGAAAAATGCCCCCAAGACTGTGTAACATGCATATAATCTCAAGAATGTTGTAGATTGCACAAAAAGAGGAGCTAGGGGTCTGTATTTGGGGCTGGCAGCATTGTTAGTAGTATTTAATTACAACTCAGTTGGCTTTTTGCTCGTGGGAAATTTTTCACCCAGACTGAAGGATATTTTGCAAATACTCTATGCAGCTTACTAGGCCACAGAGAGAACAAGCTAGATAAATACTAACTGATGTTTAAGGTAAAGCACTAACTAGAGTTTCTAAAAGCAGGAGGCACTGAATTAAAACCCACTATCTCTGTTCTTTTATCCTACTCTTGTGTGCAAAGGAATCAAGTCTCTCCATACAGCACTGGTGGTCACTGTGGTCAAGTAAGCATGACTTTTGCTTAGCCAGGACAAGCGAACTGAAAACGTGGCTTCTGTTCCTGAGAGAAAAGGAGACTGAATTCGCAGGCCCACATTCAGTTCTCCAATCTGGTTGCTCATGTATAGTTCCAAAGCCAATGAGCTCTAGGTCCATACTCCCTCTAGCGCAGCAGCCCATGCTGAGCCACATGGGAAATGGCTCATAGTAGGAGTCTTCCTGACATATATTACAGTTACACAGGCATTGTAACTAAAATTAGCTGGATACCCAGCTGTTAACAGTGGCTTTGACCTCCTCCCCTCCAGGCTTTTGGTCAGAAAATCAATCATATGTCATTTGATCAGTGAGGGTTAGAAACCTTCGGTCCATTCTGCTATGAAGAGAATCACTGTTCTTTATGCCATATTCACGTGGATTCCCACAAACTTTTTGTTCACTGATAAACATGTACAGTAGAAAATAAATAAGGCAGAGGAGGGGCGTATGCCTCCGCTTGCATCTTGAGGGGAGATGTTGAGGTCTTGCCGGAGAGGAAGAATTTGACATGTGAAGGAAGAGACATCCAGCTGGGTAAAACCTGCATAATTTGTACTGCTGTGAATTGAACTCACAGTATTTTGAGGTGCCTCCAGAGATTGTATGAGGCTGCCGAATGGCCTGTGTAGTGCTGCCGTGTAGACTCTGCAGCCACACAATGGAGAACACACTTGCAACCATCTCTCCTCTTCTCCGTGATATTATATGGTGAGGTTGTGAGGATTTAATCAAGTGACAAGACATAGCATGTAATGAAAACTATGTAGTCATTTATTTTGTTCACAAAACACTCAAATAATGAGTAAAGAAATCATAAAAATGTTGTTCAGGAAAAGCTGGCCAAAGATCCAGTTTCACAATAGGAAAACCATCAGTTCTCCAGTTCTTCTGTGAATGAGACTGCAGATTCTTGCCTCGCCCTCGGATGTAATCCTCAGGTCTTGGCTAGGATCCAGGAATGTGCATTACTCAAAACTCACCCCTCATGCTTGGTCGCCATGCGGGCTGTCTCAGGGTCGTTAAGAGACCTTCCTTGAGCCTTTACCCTTTGGGGGCATGCAGAGCTCCTGGACTCACAAGGTCTGTTTTGTCATCCGTGCACTGCTACATACTGTGAGAGCCCGAGCACGTCAAGAAGAAAACTGTAAATGCGAAACAAAATATGGACAGGAAAAGATGCCAGTGAGGTAATCGCTGCTGTATGGTCTTGTTATTGAAATTGTGAGTGCTTCAAGCTACAGTCTAGCTCAGAGAACCTGATTAATCATAGTGACAAGGTTACTTTGTGATGGAGAGTTGTATTTCAGGTGGGTCCCATGACTTTCCTGGAAACTGCCTGTCTCATGTTATCCAAGTGTCCAAGTGGCTCCAGATAATTTTCCTGTGTCTCATGCGCATGGGAGACAGGAATTCCTCCTTCCAAGCCAACAAGCCAAGCAGTGCAACTATGCAACTATTCAACATTGCTTTGAGAATTTTTTTCTTTTCTTTTCTTTTTCTTTCTTTCTTTTCTTTTCTTTTCTTTCTTTTTTTTTTTTTTTTTTACAAATTTAGCCCAAAATGGAATTGTCAATAGGTTTTCTTAAATCAGCTTAAACATCTAAGCATGTGAGAGATAATTTAAAGAGGTTGGATTGGCTTAGGACAAGAATCCAGAACACTGACACAGACTGTGGAATGACCGGAGGACAGCTGCTACCTGACAACTAAGCATCCCCCTCATCCTTATCTCTACAGATGCATGTGTCTGGCCCTATGCACCAAAGTGAGGAGGGAGGGCAAGAGTAGATTTTTCAGGAGGTAGGAAGGACAGGACACCTTTTAAACTTTATTTAAGTGAAAATGTCCTTAATGCTAGATCTAAACATTGAAATCATTCTTTCTTGAAACATAGCTGCTCCTGTTTTAAGAATTTAGTCACCTCCTTGAGCGATTTATTATGAAGAAGCCAAATATTTAGGGCTAAAAATGAAAATAGCACTCAGTTGGAAATTTAGGCTATTTTACACTGGTTTGGGTTGTATTTTATTCTACTCCAGTTTTGATAGAACTCCACAGGACAAAGAGCCAGTCCAAAGTTGCCTCTGTCTCTAGAGGTGACCATGAAGCAGATACTATGGCTCTCCTTGACTCACAGAGATAAATGCGAATTATGACTGCTCTGTAACTGGCTGCTGAAGGAAAAGGATACCCACATGTGTGTAGTTGCAAAGGTAATATGTGAGTGTATGCATTTCATGATGCTGTCTTTGACAATGTCTGTTTATACAGGTAATAAAAACTGAGTTTCGGGATTTAAAAAAAATTCTATCACATTTTAAGCTGTTAATAATAGCCAAGAGTTAATGATTTCTTAAAAATTAGTGAATTTTGTTGTTTTAATTTTTTGATTTTAAGTGCTATCTTTTGTTTATTTGCCCCGTTTCTAGTTTCCTTGTGTGTTATTTCCCCTAATATAATAAATTTCATAAAGGAAACATAAAACCCAGTGCAGATGTGTTTATAGCATTGACCCATGATTCACAAGCTCTGCAATGATCTCTTGGGGTAGAGTAATAGGGCAATCGCTCTGTTGTAGATGACTCACTTGGCTGCAGGTGAGGTCGGGATTAAGAAGAATAGAATAGTACTTAAATTGTTTATCACTGCTTCAGAATGTGTGGTTAGTTACCCTCTCCCTAATATTAAAGCTATAAATGGTCTTAGCAGAGGACTCTAGACAGAAGATGTATAATGAAGTTAGAGCTTGTCCTCCCGTGCATCTATCATCCACCAGTGAGAGCTTTTACCCCCTCTGCATGCTCTATCCACACCAGTCATCCATCTCTGAAAGGTTTCTAATGTCTCATTCTTACTTGTCCTGGTAGTCAATTGTTCTATTCTTTGTGGTCCTCAATTCTTTTCATTTTTCCTGACCTTCTGATATTTATTTTTAACTTCTCAGGAATTTATTCTTAACTTCTCAGGGCAGATGTTCTCTTGGAACCCTTTGTGACCCTTCTTTAAACTCTCCCTTAGTGTAGCATGCTGTTCTCCCTTATCTCAGCACGTGGAACAAATTTCTAGTCTTCATTCCTTTAACATTGAGTCTTCCCAGCTATGGAAGAAACTCCATATTGTCAGTATCTCTGCTCTCTGCTCCCTAGTCCACCCCCTCCCGTGTGTGTGTGTGTGTGTGTGTGTGTGTGTGTGTGTGTGTGTGCAGTCTCTGTCTCTCTGTCCTTCCCTCTGAATGCTCAGCCCAGTACTTGACACATTTAGAGTACTTGAATAATGCTCAGCTGGATGAATGGAAAAATGTAATGTTCACAAAGAAGACAGAGGCTGACCTCATGAATCAGTTTAGCCAGGATTATAATTTAGCCAATTATACTTGTTGTATTTTCAGAAGTAAATAATGGTTGATTGACTGCTTTATTAACTATCATGCAAATGTGCAAGAGATAGATAACAAGTAAATGTGAATGTCTGAGCATCGAAGCCAGTAAGATCAAAGTTATACTCTTGGGCAGAAATGAAAAAATAAAGACAGAACAAAAGTAGTCACAAAAATAACCCACTGCATCCACATAGTTTCTTCTGAACTGACCATACCCAAGCTGGTTCATCTGTAAGTGTCTGTGGATGCTTCACTATCACGGAGTGTCTTTGAAAATGGCTGTGTTAATGTGCCATCCATTATCTATAGCACAGTGCTGGCAAGACTTTCCATCAACTGTTTGCTCATTGGCAAAGTGTTTCAAAATATTACAGCAAACTTTGAAGCTGGGTGCACCTCAGCAGCCTGTATGCCATTTTCCATATTGGTGGGTTTATTGTTTTTAATTCCATTTTTCACTCATCACTTGAATGTTTGTCAACTTTTGTTCTCAGGATATGAGTAGGTTTGAATTCTGGATGCAAATATGTAAATTGGGGGCCAGCAAATGGCTCAGAGTGAAAGGTGTCTGCAGCCAAGACTGAAGACCTGAGTTCAGTCCTCTCAACCTAAATGGCAGAAGGAGACGAGTGATGTCTATGAGTCACCTTCTCTGCAACTTCCAGAAGTGCGGCACGTGTGCCTGCTTCCCAGTATGTAAAAGAGGTCACTTAAATGTTTTTAAAAGAAAAAATCTATACAGATTAATATGAGCAAGTGTGTTACATGAGAGAAGTACCGGGTCCATAGCAAGGAAGGTGGGTGAGAATTGACACTCTGCATCTCTTGGCGGACGTTTGTGTAACTGCAGTGTAAAGAGCCTTGAAGGAGCTGCTTAAGGATAGGAGAGCTTGGTCTGATCTTATCAAACCATTAATACAAATAATAATATGGATGCCATATGCATAGTAAGTAGGCATCTGCATGCTATAGATGTAAGTTGATCACATACAAGTATGCATATCATATTATGCATTCATTTGTGTGTATACAGTACACATAACGAGCTACTGCAGGTTGGTTCAGTAATACATCACATCGGTGCTGTACTGGGGTGTTGGACTGATCACCCATGGAAAGGAAATGTCAATGCTGTCTTCTTCGATCTCCTAAAATGAACCTGGAATATGATTATAGTTTGAAGCAGTAGCTGCTGTAGATGGTTTTTCCCCTACAAAGAGGTGAGATACTGCAGCCCAGTGGTCCAGCATTTTCCAGAGAACTCTAAAGATTGGGGCAGACTCAGTGAAGTGTCATGGTGCTCTATGTCTTAGTTTGGGAATTGTAGAATTTCTTGGCAAACTACCATTCCCAGGGAGAACTCCCTGACCTAATTTAGAAAGTTCTAAATGAGGCATCTTGCTCACAGCCTCGGGGGATGGGGTTCAGATGGGGCAGGCTGTTTTCTTTCTGCTTTTTCCTTTTAAAGTGCCAGAGCAGTTCAGGTCAGTGTGATTCACTTATGTTGAACTCAATCGATCACTTAGAATTCAGCGCTCATGGATGAAAGGCACAGTGCACATACAGAGGCACCAACTCTGTCACATCAGTCCATAAACCACCCTCTTCTGAAGGGAATTACGGTCTGAAAACACACCAGCTCTCATCTCTAAGAACAGGCCCACAGCTGCTCTCAATTGAAAAGAAAAAATTGTTTTCCAGTTCTAGAAGCTTCCCATATCCAAGGAATGTTGAAAGGGCTTCCTACAAGAGAAAACACATTTACCAGTGTGCAGTGAAAACGGGCCAGAGGATGAGTAGGGACCTGTGATTAAATGCCTCAGCTTCTATCCCGGTTCTATCCAAACGCATCCTTCATTGACCCGGCGCTCCTGTGGCCTCTTTAAGGAGCTAAATGTGGAAGGGAGTAAGTAGATCCAGGTGAAAACACCAGAGGAATTCAAGAATAAAAGATATGGCCTCACATTTGCATGGCACCAATTAAAAATTTCAGTGTGGACATTGCTGGATTTCTTTGTATTTTCACCCATGCATATGACAGTAAGCACAGTAGTAGCCACCCTATGGACATAGTCCATATTTACATTGCACCAGACCTGTTTTCAGTGACTTACATGAAGCCATCCCACATAATCCCCACAACAATCCAACCTCTGCCTCTGTCTCTTTAATTTTCCGATAGCAAAGCATGATGGGATTAAACAATGTTATGCTCATTTACCGGGCATGTCAGTTGTAGGCATGGGATCTGAACCCAGGCACCTGAGTTCCAGAGTTTGTACTCTGACCAATTCCAGTGTTTCACAACTCACTTGGAAGAGAGTGTGATTTAAGAGCCAGTGTTTGGATTGAAATGGCTCTGTTGACATTCTCAGGTGCTGGGCCCAACAGGGATACAGCACAGCAAAGAACACTCCAAGGCCGAAAGGTTTGAGATGTGCGAAGCACTTTCATCTGCACGGTTTGTCACGATGAAATTAGGAAGTTGTTACTCTTTTTATTTATTTATTTTTTTAATAACAGGATGTTAATGAATGCATTTTGGGTTAGGTAGTAAAGGCTCAACGTCCAGTTTTCCTGGAACTTCTAGTTCTTGAGAAGAATTGCATGGTAACTGTAATGCCAGTAGCAACTGTTAGTATGTAGGCATCTGTACTGGCCTGCCTTTGGAGTTCTGACAGGACACGCCCTCCCTCAGCTGCTGCCTCTGAGAGCCCCACCTGTGCACACTCGGTATGGCATGCTCTCTTTTTAAATGGCCCTGCCCACCTCCTCCCATTCCCCCCCCCTCCTTCCCTTCTCTCTGTCTGTCTGCCCCCTCTCCCTTCTCCTCTCTTTCCCGCCCTCCTCCACTCCCTCCTTCCTCCCTCCCTCCCCCCCTCTCCTGCTGCTCCTGTCCCTGGTCTTCCCCCTCCTGTTTCCCCTTTTCACAATCCTTTTCCCCTAATTAAAGAAAAAACAAAAAAAACAAAAACAAACTAACAACAACAACAACAACAAAAATCCCTCTGCTTGAATCCTGTGGCATGGCATCTTTCTCTCTCACACTGGTTTTTCTTAAATTACAACAGTGACCATCGCTACATCTAACGGAGAGGGAAGCAAAGTCTTGTCCCTTACCCATCCTAGAAAGCCTGTGAAAGATCACATGGGATGGCCTATGGATGCTGTTCGCTCTGATTGCGACCTTGACAGGACAACCACAACACTGAGAGTGTATATTGATTGACTCTTCCTTCCCTTTGTTAGTCTCTTATGAAACTAGTTTGGTGATGTCCTTCTCCTAGTGAGGTCTGCGCAGGCACAGATACGCGCTTTGAACAATGACTTCCAATAGAGGGTTGAAGTCACCACTATGGGTGGAACTACCTAGTTTTTGCAGAGCAAAACAAAGGGGAAGCAACATAGCTGTAGGCCTGCCCAACCTTGAGGACATTCTGCAGACGCTACTGCGTTCCAATGAAGGAAAGAATGGGGTGTGGAAGAAGCCCAGCTATCATTCCCTTTCCTCAGGACAAGCAAGTGGGCACCTGGCTTTGAAGTCCCTGTGGGATATAGAATGTTGAATTTCATATATTTATTTTCCTGTGTCAGATGACATCAGGGAAACTTGTCATTTAAACCGTTTAAACACACAACAAAGGAAGGTAGAGTACGATTGAGATTGCCGCCCAAAGGCCCTACAGTCCTTTGCCTTGCACCGTCCCTGAGTCTGGATTGCAGACTAGCAGTCACCAACCCCAGAAAGTCCAGTTCACGCTATAGCCGCTGCAGTAAGCAGCTGTGGTAACCCAACTTGAAGTACCCTACTTCCGTGGCACCCTGCTCTTCCTAATGTCATGTCCAGTGGTGAGGTACTGGGCACTCATGTTGAAACTGGGATAGACTCACAGGCAGTTCCTGGTGATTTGTTTCCTGGGTCGTTAGCATTACACAGGAAGTGAATTGCAGACTTGGGCTGTTTCGGGCTGGACCCAGTGGCCACAGCATTCATTTATTAAGACGGCATGTCTTAATACATGAAGAGATCCATGTTGGGTGCTATCACACTTTAGGACAGTATAACTCACTTCCTAGAGTTTTTACAAATATCTTACCATGTCTTTATCTTTAATAACTAACACCCATGAAGCAGGCTGTCTCCTTCCTAAACTGTTGCTGTAACACTCCTGTAGCAGGACAGAAAATATAGATACCTTTGTGTGAGTTTTTAAAATGTTTGGTTTCATTTTTGAATTACCAGCAGGACCTTATAAAAATGCTGAGGGTTACATTATGAAGCATAAATATAGTTGGAAGATTTCCTGACAGATATATGTTCATGTGAATAAATATTTTCTATTTATGTCAACAGCACATATGTAATTCTTTTTGAAATTAAAAAAGAGGGCTCACAATAAAAAGTATAGTATCTCCCACCTCCAGATTTATTTGCCCAGAGAAAAATCTATAATTTTAGTTATTTCTATATTTGCATTTCTATATTTGCATTATACATTCCAAAATATTGATAATGTTAGCTCATCACATATGCATGCATATACATACACATGTGTGATCATAATCTCTTGCCTTATCAATGTTCATTGTTATCTGCTGATTTCATACATAGTGGATAAAGATCTGACATCTTTGCAATATAGTATGACTTCTGGTTCTTCCTAATCATCTCTGTACCTTTAAATATTAGACATTTGCTGTAGTTTCATTCTGGAATGTTTGTCTGAGACCCACATGTTGATGCTTTGTCATCAGTTTGGCATTATAGAACTTTTGAGAGGTGGAGCCTTGTGATGGGACGTTAGGTTATTGGTGATATATTCACTGGAAGACAATACTGTATGTGTCACTGCCCAGCCAACCTGAGATGAATACCTCAGTCTACCAAACTCCCTCTGCCTCCTTCAGACAAAACATGCCCTTCCTGCCAAAATATCATTGGGCCAACTGACTAAGGATTGAAATCTCCTGTCCTTGAGCCAAAACAACCTTTCCTTGTTATAAGTTGGTTATTTTAGATATTTTTGTTACTTTCCTTCTTCAACTAGAAAATAGTGATTTTATTATAATGTCAGAATATTCCCATCTTAGTTTTCCTAAATAGCAAAGGAAACATAGAAACTATGCATTTGTCCATTTTGGGGTAGCAAAGTGGGCCAATGCTGGCTCCCTCTAGATGTTTAGAAATACTGGCACACTTAATTATGGGAGGCTCTCTGCCATACTCCTGGAAAAGCTCCGTTTTCTCAAGGCATCTCAGTGGGCTCAAGTGTCAATGTGTGGGTTCTAATGGGTACATTCTAGCTATATCATTTACCCCTTCTGTAACTTCTTCTTTCAGCACCTCCCAGTTTCACATTACATTATGAAGGGTAGTGTAGTTGACATTATATTTTTATCTTTATATTGATGTGAGTGTTTTATCTATAGGTTTATTCTAAAGAGGTAATTATAAATAAATTACTACATTGTACAATCCTCTTGTCACTCTGCGACAGTCTTTATCTCTTGCAAATTCTTTTTAACCTTTAATAATATTTACTGATAAAGAGGCCATCCACCTCCACTTGTCCCAACTATTTTCCTGGACTATCTGTACTTTCAGACTATGTGTTCATGAACTTGTGTTTCATTTGGGGATGTAATTAGATTGTGCTTGTATGTGTTCAGCTTCTGCATGTTTTATTGATGAGTCAAACCCATTTATATTTAAAGTAATAGTTGCTAATATTTATTGCTAAGTAAAGCGTTACTGCTATTTTTCTGTTTCAGCTTGTTTCATAGTATTTTCTTCCTCTTTGGCTATCTTCCTTTGTTGGATTTTTTTTTATTTTCATATACTTCAATCTTCCATACTTTGTTTGGCATAAAACCTTGTGAGAGTCTGTGTTATGATAATTATTTTCATTTTCAATCACGTATAAAAAACTATGCTTTTATTGGGCACACATACTTGGTTATTTATATCTAACTTTGCTACTTGGATATCCACTAATAAATTTTTGTGTTTATTCTTAATACTGTACCATTATACACTTGTATTAGTGTTGTTATTGATTTTTTTTGTGCCACCATCGCAGTCTGTATTGTTTTGTACTCATCTGTATTTGCGTAATGCTTTCATATTCATTCATGTTACAGGTTGTGTCCCTTGAAGATATCCCTTTGCAATTCCTTGTGTGGGCTGTCTAGTGTTGTTGACAAAGACCCTTTCTTTATATATCGCCTTGTAATGTTTTTCTCTCTCATTAGGTTCTGAAGGGTTTTTACAAGGATGCACTTCCTGTGTGTCAGATTTTTCTTTTTCTTTTCTTTAATCACATTGAATCTATCATCTTATTCTTTTCTAACCAGCAACATTGCTGACAGTAAGTACACTTTTATGATGTGTTTATTTTCCTCTTCTTTTAAAATTATTTGCTTCACTTTTGAAAGTTTAGTTACTTTTATACTGTGTTTTATGGATGTAAATATTGCTTTTATTCTCCAAATCTGAGTGGTTTTGGTCCTTTTTTAAGGCTTCATCTTTTTTTCTGTATTTTGAGTTGTCCATAATGCCTGTCAGTTTCCCTGATGATTCCTTACATCTGAACAGCTTAAACTAATGCATCTACAAATGCATTTATCCTTCTGATTGATTTAATTGTTGTTCAAGCCCCCTATTTAACCTTTTAAGTTTTCATTATAATTTAGCTGTTGACTTTTACTGTTGTTGAATTTTTAATTTTGTCCATGTATTGTTTCTCTCGTTTCATTTAGTTCTTTGTAGTTCACTAAAATTCTTTAAAATGATTACTTTTAATTCCTTTCCCAGAAGAGCATACATTTCTAATTTTTAAAGAAATTTGTGTATGTATGTATGTATGTTTTACCTGTATACATGTCTGTGTATATGAACATGTACTGGAAGCCAGAGGAGGAGGGCTTCAGATCCCCTGGAACTAGAGTTACAAGTATTGTGAACAGACACATGGATGTTGGGAACTGAAGCCAGGTCCTCTAGAAGAGCAGCCAGTGCTCTTATCTTCTGAGCCATCTCTCCAGCCCTTCAGCTGCATTTCTTTAGGGTTGGTTGTTGATATTTTTGTTCCTTTGGTGTTTTGATGGTTCATTTGATCTGCCAACTTGACACAATCTGGAACACTCTGAAAGAGTAGGTTGTCTGGATTGGGTTGCCCTATGGGCATACCTGTAGGGGGTTGTTTTGATATGGGAAGTCCTGCCCACGGTGGGCCCCCTATCTAGGCAGGGGATCCTAGAGTATGTAAGAGTGAATAAAGTGAGCTCTGGGATAGAATGCATGTGTTAATTTACTGTTTGTGCTCTTCTCTGTGATAAACACTGACCAGATTCTCTCGGGCTCTTGTTCCTGTGACTACTGTTATGATGGACTGATTTTGAGTTAAATTCTTTCTTCCCTAAATTGCTTCAGTGAGGGTATTTTGTCCGCAATTGAAACAGAAATAAGACAGGTATTTTGTAGCCTTACGTTGCTGTGTGTACATTTGAAGCTGTGGCCTCCTTGTGGACTAGCTGTTTCTGGGAGACCCTTTGATGATCAGCTTAGCAAGTAGTGCTGGGTGGCCAGTTGGTATGGTCTGCCTATTGGCCAGTTGATGCAATCTGTGAAGGGCCCATGGTCTGCTGAAGCTGCTGTTGGGGTTGCATATGTAAATATTGATCTTCATTTGTAAAGATGCAGGCAGCCTTGTCATTTTAGGAAAAATTGTTGTGTCTATTACTGGAGATGATACTACTTGTGTCCAGTCATGCTGTAATCATCAAAACTAAGATTGAAATTACCGCAGTCAGATATTACTCTAACATCATTATAATTTTTAACTCTGTAATTTTTCTGTTCCAAGGTACCACAAATATCATATTTAATTTGATCTTCATCAATATGGGGCAGTTGAATAGTTTTCCTTTTGCTCTCAGGACTTTGACAGGTTTGGAAAATGATAGTTTCATTCTGACACAGTGACACTATTACTCTAGGACTGGGGGTTCCTGGGAAGTCTGCTACAAAACTGAAGTTCACATGTCCTCATCTCAACAGCACATGACACATGTTATCTGTGTGACTCTAGGTGGTGTTGTGACAGCACATGACACATGCTATTTGTATGACTCTTAAGTGCTGCCATGATGTTTGAGCATTTGGTTGAGGTAGCATCTGCTGTCCCTCTCTAGTCTCTCTACAGTTCCCAGTTTGTTTTTCCAAACTGTGGCTGTCAAGCAAGTGTCTAAGCCTAGTATGCAGTCAGAGAAAAGAAGTTAAGTTCTGCCTCCTGGATTAAAGATGCTAAAAGGGGACCTAGGCTTATGCTAAAGGTAGGTGTAGTGGTTATGAAATAGTGTAGGGGGATGGCTTTCATGTTGCTTAATGGTATTGTTTCTGGTTAAAAGCTTTTCACATTTATTATTCATCATTGGACTTCATCTATTGAAGCTACTATCGATTTCTAATCACTATTTTTTTCATTTCTTTTACTTTAAATTAGACTTTTATTTTCTGCATATGCGTGTTTTGCCTGCATGTGTATCAATCCACCACATGTGCCAGTGAAGGCCAGGGAGGGTACTGGATCTCCTGGAACTACAATTATTGACACTTTGAAGTTGCCATGTGAATGTTGGGAACTAAACTAAGGTTCTGGGCAAGAGCAGCAAACACTCTTATTCACAAAGCCATATTCCCAACCCCTTATATGTGTCTTTAAAAAATTCAAAATTTCCAAAGAAGTTGCTTGTCCCTTTTTCTGCTGTCCGTCTGTCCATCCATCTATCCACCCACTCATCCATCATCTGTCTGTCTGTCTATCTGCTTATCCAGTCATTTTTCTGCATGACATTAGACTTATTTAGTTATATGTTCTCATAGTGTTGCTATTTTGAATCTCAAATGTTCCCCTTTGGCCACTGGAGGATCTTTGAGCTTGGCACCTGTGACTTTTGATATACTCAACCCTAGTTTTTATTGTTTATATTTTTATCACTTCCATGCTTCTATTCACTGCAGGTTTCCTCAAGCTGATCCATAATTAATGTTGCCAATTCATAATTAATGTTAAACTAACCCACAGAGTAGGCAAATCAATAATCCCATAAATATTTATTGAGTGTTAAAGACTATGTTTGATGCCATAGAGAACAATGAAGTTTAGGATATAATTTCTGCCTTCATAGATTCTGTTAGGCCTTTTTCCAAAGATAAAATAAACTAAGAAAAGATAATAAAAAATACATGGTAGAAAAAGATTAAATCATAAAGGCTGGAGTTCTCAGTAAAGAAAAAAATCAGTATGTGACTTAGTACCTAACAAAAGGGGCCCAGAAAAAAATGGGTGTTTGGTCAAATGAAATGGCAATGAGAAAACAGTAGGGAGATTATTATCACTACACGTAGGAAACTGTAAAAAGTGGAAGACATCTTAGGTGTAATAGACAATTTCTATAGATAAAATGAACTAAAGTTGATAAAAGAAGTAGAAAATGAGAATAATTCTGTATTTTTAAAATAAGTTGAATTAGTAAGGGAAATTATGCCTGCAAAAACTATTCTAGTAGGGATGCACTGTACAGATGCTGGCGAGATTCTATTAGAATTTATGAAACATATTATACTAATTTTAAGCAAATTCAGATATATGTAAAAATAGTACTTTTTAGACTTTTTAAAGAATGAAATATGTATTCAGACTATAGAACTAGGGAACATAAACTACAGTAAGAAAATTTCTAGGCTGTGAAGAATTAATATAGACATATGTTAATCAAATGCAGTATACTTTTAGATTACCATAATTCCATTACACAGTCCTGTTTATGCTATAACAAAAATCCACGCATTGATATTTCTTGTGATTACAGACATAAAGCTGTTTTAGCACAGAGATGCATTTCTATAGTGACATAAAAAAGAAAAATACATCATGATCAGTCTAATTTATTTTAAATATGTCAGCATACTTCAGTATTTGAATATTAAACATTGAGTACTAAATGTTAATTTGAATTAGTGTGAAGTATAACAGTATTATAATAATCATTTGATTATTATAAATAGACTCAAAGACAGTATTTTTAAATTTTAGTACTTAATTATAATTAGTAACTGAAACTTATAGTAAAAGATGTTCCTTAGCTTACAAGATGAAATCAGTGATATAAGTAACAGTAATGACATCGATGATATCCTGTCTTTCAAAATCAGTAAAAGGCACTTTTACTGTGCAGTAAAAGGCAGTTTTAATCTGACTGCTTGTACACAGCTCTGTATTGGAGATCCGAGCCTATGTAATAAGACAAGTAAAAGGAATAAAAAGCATATAGGTAAGAAGCAGGAACTATAAAACTGCCAACTATAAGTTTTATGTGAAAAATGTACACAAGTTTATCTATGACATTTCAAGAAGTCCCAAACAATCTGCTTGACCTGGGAAAATTTTATTGAACTTAGCAAGGTCTCAGGATTCAATATTAGTATAAAACATCAAGTCTGTCTCCACACACTCAAAAATTATAAAGTAAAATTACAATACCATTTATGTTAGTATCAAAACCATACACTTGGTAATATATATAAAAACCGAAAACCATTTTTTAAATGTATGAAAATCTTACAAAGGCAAATAGAGAATTAATAATATTGTACAGTGAATACTGTTTTAATAATTTGATTTTTCAAAAAATTATGATGATGCAATTGTTTAATATAATCTCCAGCATTTCATGCAGATATTAATAAATTTTGTCTTTAAATTTATGGAAATACAAAGACTTGGAAAATTTTAAGCTTAAAAATTATTTAATAATACCAGGGAAAATAACACTCTAAGAGAAGGTGTTTCCAATGAATCAGATCAATAGAAGAAAATGGATTATCAGGTAATAGACCAATGTGTACAGTCAACTGATTTTTAACAAAGACAACAAATGTAGTTTCCTGGGTCAAGGAAAGAAACAAAGTTAGTTACTGTCCTTCATTTATTATGTTGAAACAAAGGAAATAATACTTATCCAACTCCATACTAAAAATTAGCTCTAAGCTTTTAATAAACCTTTACATCAATATAAAAACTACAAACCTTCAAAACTTAGCAGTATATATTAGAATGACATTAATTATTTATTAGGATACAATAGATGCCAAACACAATAAATTTAACAGATATGCAAGGTTCCTCATTGAAAGCATTGTTCATGGTCAAGACATAAAGTGGAAATTTAATTTGCTGTACATAAATTAGAAAAAGAAACCAAATTCAAAACTCATATAATCTTTACATCTCAATTAAAACTAGCAAACAAAGAAGTTAGATTTGGTGATATAAGCCTGTAATAATAGCTGCTTGGAAACTCCTGAGGCAAGAGCATCATGAGTTCGAGACCTACCTGAGCTGCAGATAAAATTTAAGGCCTGCCTGGGTAACTTAGTGAGATCTTGTCTAAAAATTAAAAAAAAGTATGGCTAGGAGTGTATGTTAGTGATCGAGGCCTCAGGTCTTACTCCTATTACCACAAAAATAACTTTTAAGACCCTTTTCCTCCACATACAAATTATTTCAACAGATCCTCCATAAAAAAAGATATAAGAAAGTTCAATGAACATTTGAAAACACAGTACTAATGTTATTAGTCAACAAGAAACTCTAAATTCAAGTAAAAGTTCACTTTCTTCAGGGTTGCTAAAACTAAAAGTACCAGACACCAAACATTAACACTGATGCTCTAATAATTTTTCTGTGCTAGTAAGGGTATGAAATATTATAGTACTTTTCAGAAAGTTTCTAATTCTTACTAACGTAAACATGAATCATCATATAGCTGAGGATTCTCATGCCTACTTATTCACTTAAAAGAAAATGAAAATGTACATAGTCCTTTTCTTAGTTACTGTTCTCTTGCTGTGAAGAGACACCATGACCAAGACAGCTAATAAAAGAAAGTGTCCACTTGGTGGTGGCCTGCTTACAGTTTCAGAGGGTGAGTCATGATCAGAACCATGGGGGCAGGGAGGCAGGCATGGCGCTGGAGGAGGGGACGAGAGCTACATACCCATCCGTATGCAGTAGGCAGAGGAGAGAGAAGAGGAGGGGAGGGACAGGGAGGAAGGCAGGAGAGACTGGGCCTGGCATGGCTTTATAAAACCTCAAAAGGCTACTACTCCCAGTGACACACATCTTCCAACAAGGCCACACCTCCTAATCCTTCCCAGATAGTTCTAATAACTGGTGACTAAGCCCTCAGATACATGAGCCTATGGGGCCATTCTCATTCAAGCCACCGTAGTCCTATATAAAAATATGAAGGCCCAAGGTTGGAGAGATGAATTGGCAGTTAAGAACCCTGACTGTTCTTCCAGAGACTGCCGGTTCAGTCCCCAGCACTGACATGGATGCACACACTGTCTATGAGTCCAGTCCCAATGGATCTGGCACCCTCATTTGACCTCCTCAGGCACTGCATACATGTGATGCAGAGACATGAATACAGACAGAAAACCCACATACAAATAGGGAAAAATATATAACTTATTGAATAAGAATGTTAATAGTCACTTTTTTCATAATGACCAAGATACTGGACCAACCTAATGTGGGTTATAAACAAATAGAACAGTATAAGAGAATGTGAAAGAAATTGTGGTAAGTTCATAGAGTGAACTACTGTGCATGTGTGTAGTCTGGAAAGGGAGCGCCAGAAGTGATGGAGATGGTTTTTTATCATGGCTGCCCAAACCTTACTTGAGATTGTTCACTTGACAAGACTCATGAACTATGTACTTAGGATGGTGTGTTTGACTGTGTATTGTTTACACCCCAGTTGAATTGCTGATGTGATCTTGGCTCCTTGGAAAAGTACTTATCAAACCTTTGGTTTTCAGTATTCCTAAGTCGGTATAGCCTAGCACACAGTCATTCTTGCTTTCCTTTACTTTGGAGTATAAGCACACCCAGAATCTGCTCTCTTCTTCACACTGTCTGTACACCTCCCCAGCTCCCCATACCTCCACTCAAAGTACTGCTGTGCTTTGGGCTATCTCTTTATTCTCATTTTTCAATTCATCTAGATGCTGGAATTTATTCTCTGCATTTTCTGCCTCTCACCACCCCCTGTTTTTTCTTACTACTGATTCTTAATTCACTCAAGAGTCTCTTCTTGATTATTCACAATATTGATGTAACATTTATCTTCACATCCTATTCACAATCTGCCGGATAGAAAAGTACTTCTAATTTATCTACAAAATTTCCAACTTTGTTATGTTAGAATTTATATTAATCATGAAAAAAGGGTTCCCACTCTAGTCTTCAGTGTGCTGCTGTTTTGTTGTCTTATTGTATTTTCTTCTTTGCTCTCCAACATAACATTTGTACCATCTGACAATTTTGACACCTGTTTGCTTCCCCCCATGAAGAGATTTGAAATTGTATACAAAGATAATTTGGAAAATTGTCTTTTTTTTTTTTTAGTTTATGTGAAGATAATGCCAGCAAAGTTTTATCACTTACTCAAGTTTTTAAATTTAACTAAACAGATACATACCAAACACCGAGTCCATGCCTGGGACTGCAGCCACCATGCATTTATTCTCTGTTTTAAAAGAGCTTGGAGCCTACCAGATTAGAAAATTAAAAAGTAGGTATAGTTCATCATGTTAAACTGTGTGTGTGTTACTAATTTTAATGTGCTTTTGATTTGTGGTTGATATAGTAAATTCTGACTACCATGAGTTGCTTCTGGATATCATTTTTGGTTGGATAGTAGGTTATGTGGATAGCTGGTAAAAATGTTAGTTTAATGTCCCAATAGGCATTGACCCTTTCCCTGTTATACTGAAAGAAAAACCTAGTTTGTTTGAAATTTAATTAGAATGATTGGATTGGTGCAGGTGTCTGTGAGGATGTTCCTGGAAAAGCATAGTGTTCGATCATTGGGCTGAGAAGGTCTTCCCTGGGATGGGCAGACAGCATCCTAGAACTGGGACCTAGATGGACCAATTCCTGTTCTCTTTCTTGGAGCTAGGATACCCTTTTCTTTCTTTATGTGGATTTTGGAACATTCATGTGCTTTAGGAGTCATACCATAGCCCCCAGTCTCTGGCCATTGATCTGGGGTTGCAAGTTATACCATTCCCTGGTTCTAGCAGTTCCAACTTGAACTGAGTCACACTCGGGCTTCCTTGTCTTATCCAACATATGTCTCGGTCTAAGCTGCTCCCCTAATAACCTCCTTCTAAACTCTGAGTGTGTGTGTGTACAGAAAGATGGAGATCCTATCAGTCTGTCTCAATGGAGGACCTTGTCTCAAACAGTGACTCTCCTCCCAAAGAACATAGCAAATATCATTGAGTGTGTGTGTGTGTGTGTGTGTGTGTGTGTGTGTGTATGCATGCATGCACACACATATACACTCCTAAGTTCACACATGTACACATACATACACGTAAAGTTGGGCATTTATCATGAAGCTTTAGCTCATGAGATCTGGGAGACTGGCAAGTGTAAAATCTGCTTGGCAGGCCAGCAAGCTGGAACTCCAGGGAAGGGTTAGTGTTGTAGACTGAGTCTGGAGTCAAATGATGTCCTCTTCCTGGAATCTCAGGCAGTTTTCTCTGTAGGGCTTTCTACATGGTGGAATGCAAGGCCCTTACTCATTGTCTACTGACTACATCATTCTCATCTAAAAATACCTTTACAATATCTAGAGAGATGCTGGCCTACACACCTAAGCACAGTAGCCCATATAATTATCACAGAAATCTAGTCATGGCTTGGAAGAGCCTTCTAGCTCCCAGAACTTTAATCAGTTTATGCATTGCCAAGGCCAAGGCCAAGGACGCTGAATATTGGCTTAGAAACTTCCATCATGTCCTTTCCAAAGGGACCTCTCCATAAGAGCATCACAACATGGCAGCCAAGACCAGCAGAGCTAGAGTGAGGTCATTTCCCCTACTTTTCTCACATTCTAATTCTGAGGTAGCAAGGAGACCTAGCCCTCAATTACGATCATGGTGAGACACCTAAGGGTATAAATGAAGGATGTAGCCATGGAAACAATCAATGCTACTGCTGGACTTGCTGTATCACCTACTTTAAGCTTCCAGAGAGAGGGAAAAGGAAATAGTCTTTTCCTAGTACAAATAAACAGTATGCACTCATGCTTGGTTGGGGTATCATCAGATTGTAATTGGGGCAGTGGTTCTCAACTTGGGGGTCATGACACCTTTGGGGGTCACACATCAGATATTCTGCATATCAGATATTTATGACCCATAACAGCCAAATTACAGCTGTAAAGCAGCAATGAAATAATTTTATGGTTGGGCATCACAACAACATGAAGAACTGTATTAAAGGCTGCAGTGTTCGGAAGGTTGAGCACCCCTGGTCTGGAGTCTTGATTGGAAATTCTAAAGTAATTCTAAAGTAATGGCAAAGTAAAGAGCAGGCTTCTCGATCTTTCATTTACAGTCAATTTTGAATTGGCACTAAACATTTAATTAAATATTTAACATGAAAATAGGCAAGAGAAAAGATAATCGAGGCTCACTTGCTCACGTATGAATCAGAAGTGTCCAAAGCCCCGTGTCTACCTTTGGAGCCTTCAGAAGTACTAATAGACTGTTTTCATTAGATACAGAGATTTGGCTACAGGTTGAAGATGATAGAGAATCACACACTTCCAACCAGGAATTTAGGTCTGATCTTGAGAAAATAGGATGCCCTCGTGGGTTCTTGAGTAGTGGAATGTACATAATTAGAATGGCAGAAAAAGTTATTTATGCATTCATGTTTATTGGCTTACGTATCACCATGTACATGATAGGATAAAAAATGGTTTGGCTCTTGACAAGATGACCACAAAGAAGGAACGCTTGCTGAGGATCTACTGTGATGAAGAATGATGCCATGGCTTAGAATAGGAAGAAAGAAGGTCAAAGATTAAGAAGGGTGAGAGGTTTCCATGGCTCAGTCCATTCTGTAAGGGCTGTCTTCTTCCATTTGAGACACTGTAACAAAGTAACATAGATTTATACAGTAAAGGGATGTCTTTGCTCCCAAGTGGATGGATGTGTGTCTTCCACATGGAGACTGCAGAAACTCAAGCTTCCTGCATGAAGAATGAGGCATCTTCTAGAAGGGTCCTCACCCTGTTAATAAGGATGAAGTAGACCTTTAAGGCTCGGTCACATCTTAAAGTCATCACTTCTTAATGATGTCGCATTGGCAAGGGACACAGGACACAGCTCCGTCCTTGGCAAATATCTCAGGGGTAGGAGGCGGAGGGCGGAGAGAACTGAAGCCACTCTATGCTTCTGGTTCTTCTGCTCAGTACAGTCTTGTGTGAGTCTGATATGGACAATGCAGTGAATCATTGAGAGCAGATGTAGTCAGTGGGATTGTCTTTTAAATCTAGTAATGATAAGATTCTTGCTAGGGTTCTCTTGAATTAAAGTCCGGAATGTAGAATATCCACCACTGAGACAAGCCAAATGATTTTTAAATGAATCTAAATTCATCTTTAAGAGAAAGATACAGAACCAAATAGGGTCACTGTTTCCCCTGCTTCTGGTGAATCACGGCCGCAGTCATCCTGCTCTGTGCTTGTTACAACAGAGCACATGTCATTCTACTTCCCAGAGAAAAAGGCCGTGTGGTTTCTCTCCTCAGTAACAACTGTGTTTTCTTGAACAATACCTATTAAAGGTCACATTGAAGATCTGAGTCACAAGCCCTATGATTTAAATTTGAGTTTAAAAATGGCATGTCTAGAGCTTGCCAATTGCCATTAAGAAGCACAGTGTCATTTTGAATTACTGCCGAATGGAGCAGGACCCTGCAGGATTTTATATCTCTCAGCAGAAGGCGTGCATGTTCTCCTTGGCCCCATTCTCTGCCTCCGTTGTGGCAAGGAAAATGAAGTCAGACTTCATGGACCTGCTTTCTGGTAAAGTCCTTAATCTTCCAGTAACGTCTGGGAAATAGAACTTTATCGTGTCTGGTTCATAATGCTCGCCATGAGTGTTGCTTTCCTTACTTAACTTTCCTGGCACTGAGGTTACCGTGCACACCCCTCCCCCCGCCGTGTCACTATATTACCCAGCAATGGTGCCACTACTCCAGCAAGTTCTCTCCTCACTGGTGGTTTATGTGAGGCCCTTGCTCCATGCTCAAAATGACCTTCCGGGAAAGGTTTTGTAGGAGAGATGATGTGGGAGAGTTTTGAGTTTCATTGCCAATGTCACACAGCTGTTGAATGATGAAAGAGGCTCTCCAGGAAGTCGGATTCCCCTTCTCATTCTCACTAGTAGCAACATCTTACTCGTTGTGTCCTTCTATGAGACAGTAAGTTTTCAGGGGGCAGAGGAAGGACAGTCAGACTGTTTCCATATATCTTGAATTTTATAACTTCTTAATTGACTCATAAATATCCAGTGTGTAGTGGCTAAGTGAGGACCGTTGGGATTTTTGGTAAGCAGACACGCATGTTATTTTGAATTTGGATGCTAGATTGTGTTTGAATGGTAACAAGGACAGAAAAGGGTGGTTAGCCACTATGGACTGTTCATTTTCTTGCCATTTTGAGGTACTTGCCAAGTAGAGTACAAATGTGATAAAAATTTCCTTGACTTAGACAAAAAGTCTATGGCCTTGAAGACGTGCCCACTGAGGGAAAATTTGAAGCGTTCGGTTGCTGGGTGCTGTCCCTGAGACATTCTTCAGTGGGTATGAGGGCAGACGGCTGGTAGAGGCAAACTGTGAGGTGGTGTTGCTTCCGGGACTGTGTTGTTAATTGACTGAAAATGGAAATAAAAATCTAGAAAGAGCCCAGTCAAACCTTACTGAGGCCCCTTCAGTCATTCAGGAGGACATAGCCAATTGCTTACTTCCTTCAAGGCACCCTCAGAGGATGCAGACTCAGTTCTCAGCATACCAAAGGAAAGAAACTACGAGTTGTGTAGAGGTGCCTGTGGGAATGAGAAGTGTGCATTGCCCTTATTGGTGTACAAAGCACACAAACCGCACCTGGTTTCCAAGGAACTCTCTGTTTGCTTAGGAAAGAGAGTTGGAGGGGAAACGGCATTGCTTACGCCTGGTTGTCTGCTCTTCACGGGGCTGAACAGAATAAGACAATATTTGTTATGAACCTAAAGCAAATTAGGAAACACAATTTCATAATTGATTTAGTAATATTTGAACTTGGTACCTCTGGAGGTTATGTGCTTCTCATCAGTTGTGTTTATGAAATAGTTTTCTCAATCTCATCGGCTACATCATGAAATGAGAAGAAGAGCCAGCCACAAGTCCCTTGGGTTCTAGTACAAACAGGACTTAACCCTGAGCTCAACAAGACGCGTGTGAACTCTCTCACTCACGGTGCAGGTGGCTGTCCCCCAGCCCGGCCTTCCCTAGGAAGGCCCTGCCCAGATGGATGCCTGTAGACCTCTGAGAAGTAGCCATGCTGTTCTCATGCTCACAGCCTGGGCTCTGCAGTCTGAGCCCCTGATGAGATGAGGGGAATGGAGGAGGAGGAGCACTGTCTAGGAAGTGTTTTTTAATTGTTAGCAGTTTCTGAATACAGTGCTGAAAGTTCTACGCCTCACCCTGCCATTTATAAATAAAACGATTTGGGTACAAAATTAATAGAAATTACTTAGCGTTGCTATTGCTGTGAAAAGACACCATGACCACGGCAACTCTCATAAATGAAAACATTTAACTGGAGTGGCTTACATTTTCAGTGCTTCAGTCCATCATCATAATGGTGGGAAATGGCAGCATGCAGGCAGACGTGGTGGGAGAAGGAGCTGAGACTCCTGCATCTTGACACACAGGCAGCAGGAAGTGTTCTGAGACACTGGGCATGCCTTGAGCATATATGAGACCTCAAAGACCCCACAATGACTCTCTTCCTCCAACAATGCCTGCTCCAACAAAGCCACACCTCCTAATAGCACTACTCCCAATGGCTTATGGGATTACATTCAAACCAGAGCATGTTCTTTGAGGTGCTGGTAACTAGGTGGGACGGGCAACTGGTAATGGTGCTGGAAACATTCCCTAACACTGTGCCTTTCTTTGTTTCCAGAAGCCTTTGGCATGTCAGAGCCACACTGTCTTCTGAGGGACTTCCTTTGATCAGCTTCCATAAAACACTTTTATGAATACATTGTTTCAATCAAGACCAGGAAGGACAGATATCCACCGTCTTCTCTGCAGGCTGTTTTAAGGTTTGTGTCATCCATTTCCATTTTTATTACCAGAGACATTGTTAATTTTAAGGGATTTTTCTAAAAAAGTGCATTGATAAACAATTTCGATAAGAGCTCTGCAAGCAGATAATGTACAGATTGTAAAGCTTTAAACTAAAATGATATAGGCTGTGGTATGTCTCATTCCCATTACCACATGTTCTGTGTGATGCTTCAAAGATATTAGAGATAATGTGAGTTCATCATTGGCTGTAAACAAACTTTATTCCTAGGTTTACAAACCCTAACTGAATAAATTCTGTTAGTTTATATTAGATGTGACCATATATAAGACTTTGCTTGATATTTTTATCAGCTAGTACTTATGGATAAAATGCACATTGAAATGTCAAAAGTCAAACCTGCATTGTCATTATCACCTAGTGCCATCCCCGGGGCACTTTTAAATGTGGAATCTCAGTGAGCTAAGCACCCTCACTTTGTTCTACCAATAGGTACTCCCTTACATGTCTTGAATGATAAAGGCTTGTGTAAAGGGGTGTGTGTGTGTGTGTGTGTGTGTGTGTGTGTGTGTGTGCGCGCACGTTAGCATTTTGAAAAGATAGCAATACTTTTTGCTCACTCAAGCTTGCCTCTGAGATAGCACCAAATAAACCACTTTTATTTTGAAGAGTCTGACAAAGACTGTCTTCAGTTCATGCATCTTTCATGGCTGGGAAAGGCAGCAGAGTATATAGGGCGAGGCCTGAACGAGGGAGTGGACAGAAACTAAATAAAGAACAAGCAAGAAGGCACACTCTACTTCCCAGCCTGACACATCTTTTCCCCAAAGACATTTATTTCATTTGGTGGAACTTTTATTCTGTCCACAGTGACAAATGGTTTCTCCATAGTAGACCTTTACTGTGTTTTACTTTTTTATTTCTTTTACGTCTACTGAGAAACCAGAGCAAATTTTACTGCAATCCTGGGCTAAATCCTTTCCTGCCTGTTTCACCCTCTGCTGTGGAGCATCCTAATCAGCTTGCCTTGTAGGGACAGGGGTTGATGGGAAGTATGCCCCATCTCCCACTCCACCTCCAGTCTGTGATCTGGTAGCTTGCTGGTCACTGATGGCTCTATCCATAGAAACAGACACAGCGGGAGGACTTAAGATCACCTGAATGTACCTCCCTCATCTGCAAGCAAGATTCTTCTTTACCTGCCTGGTTTTAAGATTCATTCTCAAAGATTTGGTTTCCTTCTATGAAAGTGTGTGATTTTAAAAAACAAACAAAAAAAAAAAACCCAGAAAAATATGAAATCTACCCTTTAACAAAATTTTGAGTACATGGCTAGCTGTTCGTGTATTATGAATGTGTTCTTAGAGAATTGTAGTAATCTGTCTTCTTAACCTCAATTTTGTATTTACTGCAAAGCTACTCTGCATATGCCTGGCTCCAGCATCCACTCTACTTCAGTCTTCCATGAGTTTGACCACTTTAGGTCCTGCTGTGAACTGAACTGTGATGGCTTGTCCTTCTGGGACAAACTTTTTTCTCTTTGCACAATTTCTTCCTCTGTAATACTCTTTTCTGGGCATATACTTCTTCAGAAAGAAAGTAATTTATTATTGTTTGTGCATGTGAACATGATGGGGAGTGGGGTGTGCATGCCATGTGGTGAAGATGGAAGTCAGAGGGCAACTTTGTGGAGTTGGTTCTCTCCGTTCACCTTTATGTGGGCATGAGGAGTCGAACTTAACCCCTCAAGCTTTACCAGCTGAGCCATCCCACCTATAAACAGAATTTATCTTAACAGTTTGCAGAGCTACGTATTGATTATTATGAATAATATTTAGTGAGTAAGCCATGAAACTGTCTCTACAAAGCTCTTTTCTCAATTCTTTGGATATGTACTCAGAAGTAGGATAGTGGGATCATATGATAAATCCATTTTTAATTTTTAGAAACAATTTCTGTGCTGTTTTCTTGAGTGATGGTTAACATCTGAACACATGCCAACAGTGCTCAAGAAGTATGGTATCTCCATGTCTTAGCAATGCTTGTTCCTTTTTTCTGTTTTAATAATACCCATTTTGGGGTCTGGAGAGAAGGCTCAGCTAGTAAAAGCACTGGCAGCTCTTCCAGAGGTCCTAAGTACAATTCCCAGCAACTGCATGGTAGCTCACAACCATCCATAATGAGATATGGTGCCCTCTTATGGCCTGCAGGCATACATGTAGGCAGAACACCATACACATAATAAATAAATAAATCTTTAAAAAAAAAATACTCCTTTTGATAGAGATAAGATAACAGATTGTTGTAGCTGTGACTTCATTCCCTTATGACATTACACAAATTGACCATTATACATTTGCTTAGGGGTTATCTGTTCTAGCTCTTTCTCATCATTGTTTAGCATTTTGGTTAAATATTATTTCCTTTTGGCTGTTGAGTGGCAGGAGCCCTTATAGATATTATATATTAACTCCTGGATTGATGTGTGGTGAGCAGGTTCCATATAACTCTGTCCATTGCTTTCTTCCCTACACAGAGGCTTTTTTTTTTTTTTCCTTTGATATGATTCCATGTGTCCATTTTGCTTTGGTCATCATTCTCTCTCTCTCTCTCTCTCTCTCTCTCTCTCTCTCTCTCTCTCTCTCTCTCTCTCTCTCTCTGTGTGTGTGTGTGTGTGTGTGTGTGTGTGTGTGTGTGTCTGTGTGTGTCTGTGTAAAAGAAACCATAGCTAGAGATAATGCTGTGTGGCTATTTGTGTATGTCTTCCACTTTTTGAAGAGGTGGCCTTAGGTTTGAGTCTTCAGTGACTTGATGGTTGATTTTAGTATATAGCTTAAGCTAAAAGAACATCTCATTCATTTCCAGTTTTCCTAACACTAGGAGAGACTGTGTTTACCTTCAGAGACCATTTGATTGGGTGTACATGGGTCCATTTGTAACCCTCTACTCTGTTCTCTTGGTCTACTTGTCTGTTTTATATTACATCATTTTCTTTTGATTGCCATGGCTTTGTAGTCTATTTCATGTGAAGTATATTACAAGCCCAGACATGCAATCCTTGTTTCTCAAAGTGATTTGGTTATTATTGTTCTTTGGAGTTCCTTATGAATTTCAGGATTATTTTTCCTATTTTTGCGGCAAATTCGATTGGAGTTTTGAAAAGATTGCATTGATTTTGTGAATCACTTTGGTGTAGACATTAGAACAGAATGAAAGTTGTTAATCTGTAAACACGAGGTCTCCCATTTGCTGATACGATCCCTTCGGTTTTTCCAGCAACATGTGCTAGTTTTCAGTATCAAAATAATTTGTCTGCCTGGTTAAACTTGTTCCTAAGTGTTTTCTAATTTTGTATTTTTTATTAATTTTGTTGTTGAACAATTTCATTCTTACATATGATAGATCCTGATTGCTCTCCACCCCTACCCTCCCAAACCCCCTTCATCCTTACCAGTATGTCCCAGGCTCCTAACTTTTGGTTGTGCTTTGTGAATCATCTCTTTTGAATAGAGCAATCTGTGTGACCATTGAAATAGAAGCGTTCACTGGACCCTGATCAGATCTTTGGTGAATGGACAACTGAAAACAAGGATGTCTTTGCTTTCTGAATCTATCCACAGTAAACAGCTTAGCAGTAAGAGATAGGATCCCCGGGTCCGTTGCCCATGGATGTCTGAGTGTAGGCATGCACCATTCTTGTGCAGACCTAGTGTAGGCATCCAAAGATGCTACTAGTTTATGGTTCCATGACTGTATCTCATCCATGGGATTACATTTTACAGGCTTGCTTGTCTTCCGACTCTTACATTCTTTTCACTACATATTCTAAAATGTTCCCTCAGACTTAGAGGGAATGGGACAAGTATCTAGTGTAGGACTGAGTTCTCACATAATCTCTGCATTTGAGCAGCCATGAGTTTGTGCATTCTCTCCCATTACCTGTGAAGGCAAGGCCTCTCTGGTTAAGGCTGAGAGTAGCAATTGTCTATAGGTATAAACATGATTATTTAGCAGACAGCTTGACACTGTGTCAGTTTAGGTAAACCACATGTTCCTAAGTATTTTTATGTCTTATGGTAAATGAGATCAGTTTTCACAATTGCCTTTTCCACTGTTAGTTGTTATTATGTAGAAACAAACTATTTTGATGTTTATTTTCTGTCCTAAAACTGTTGACTTTAATAGTTCTGATGTTTCTACGTGAGATCCTAAGAGCTCTTTATAACGTGGTGTCATTATCAAACAGTTGATTTTACTTCCTCCTTCCCTATAATGGTGTTTGAAATTTCTTTTACTAGCCAGATTGTATTAACTAGGACTTTCAGTTCTATGTTGACAAAAAGGTATATTTTCCTTGTTACTAATTTTAAAGGGAAATTTTTAGGTTTTCATAATTGAGTATGATGCTCAAATGGGCTTTGAATTCACGACTTTTATTATATTGAGGTAATTCTTTATATATATATATATATATATATATATATATATGTATATGTATATATATATATAATCATATCCATCCCAGTTCCCTCCCTCCCATGCCCCCCGACACCCCTCCCATCCCATCCCCCCTACTCCACAGGCAGGGTGATGCCTTCCAGGAAGGATCATCAAAATCTGTCAAGTCCTTTGGAGTAGGGTCTAGGCCATCCCTCCTGTCTCTAGGCTAAGGGAGTATCCCTCCATGGGGAATGTGCTCCCAAAGACCTTTCGTGCATCAAGGATACATCCTGGTTCCACTGTCAGCGATCCCTTAGACTGCCCAGGCTTTCTAACTGAGACCCATGTTCAGGGGGTCTGAGTCGGTCCAATGCTGGTTTCCCAGCTATCAGTCTGAGGGTCTATGAGCTCCCCATGTTCAGGTCAGGTCAGCTGCCTCAGTGGGTTTCTGTAGCCTGGTCTTGACCCCTTTTCTTATCACTCCTCCCTCTCTGCAACTGGATTCCAGGAGTTCAGCTCAGTGTTTAGCTGTGGGTGTCTGCTTCTGCTTCTATTCTGCATCTACTAGATGAAGGCTCTAGGATGGCATATAAGTTAGTATCAATCTCATTGTCAGGGAAGGGCATTTAAGGTAACCTCTCCACTGTTGCTTAGCTTGTTAGTTGGGGTCATCCTTGTAGGTCTCTGAACATTTCTCTAGAGTCACTTTTCTCTTCAAACCAATAATTGCTTCCTCTATTATGGGTTTTTTTTTGTTTTGTTTTGTTTGTTTGTTTTGTTTTGTTTTGTTTTCTCTAGTCTATTTGTCGTCCCCTGACTCAATCTTCCTGGTCCCACATGTTCTCCTCTCCTTCTCTTTATCCTAACTCTCTCTCCACTCACTGCCCCCCACACACTCCCAATACTTGTTTCTTGTATAACTCTCTTAGGTTCCTCTTTGTATCCTAGATTCTCTGGTGGTGTGAATCCTTTGGCTGGTGGCTGGTGATCCTTTGTTCTATGTCTAAAATACATATATGAATGAGTCCATGCCATGTTCCTCTTTTTGTGACTGGGTTACCTCACTCAGGATGGTTTCTTCAAGTTCCATCCATTTTCCTGTGAATTTCAGGATTCCATTTTTTTTTTTTTTTTTTTTTTTTTTTTGTTTCCCTGCTGAGTATTCCATTGTGTAAATGTGCCACATCTTTATCCAATCTTCAGTTGAGGGGCATCTAGGTTGCTTCCACATTCTGGCTATTACAAATAATGCTGCTATGAACATAGTTGAACAGATTTGTTTGTTGCATGGATGTGTATCATTTGGGTATATGCCTCAGAGTGGGATTGCCGGGTCCTGGGTAGACTGATTCCCATTTTCCTGAGGAACTGTCATACTGATCTCCAAAATGGCTGTACAAGTTTGCACTCCCACCAGCAGTGGAGGAGTGTTCCCCTTTCTCCACATCCTCTCCAGCATAAGTTCTCATTGGTGTTTGTAATTTTAGCCATTCTGACAGGAGTAAGATGGTATCTCAGAGTTGTTTTCATTTGCATTTCCCTGAGGGCTAAGGCTGTTGAGCACTTTAAGCATCTTTCAGCTATTTTAGATTTCCCTATGAGAATTCTCTATTTAGTTTTGTACCCCACTTTTTAATAGGGTTATTTGATGTTTTGGTGACTAGTTTCCTGAGTTCTTTGTATATTTTGGAAATCAGCCCTCTGTCAGACAAGGGGTTGGTGAAGATCTTTTTCCATTCTGTGGGCTGTCATTTTGTCTTGTTGACTGTGTCCTTTGCCTTACAGAAGCTTTTCAGTTTCAGGAGGTCCCATTTATTAATTGTTGATCTCAGTGTCTGTGCTAGAGACACTGGCTAGTAGCTTTCTTATAGGCTGTTTTTGCCTAGCTTTGGCAACAGCTTAGTCCTTGCATAAGAGTTTTTATAGTAATCCTCCTCTTAAATTTCTTAGAGTTTGAAAAAGATTAATGTTGACTTTTCCTAAGTATTTGATAGTTTTTCAGCAAAGCAGTCTAAAGCCTTTCTTTGTTGAAAGGGATCTGATTGTTGTTAACTTAGTAGCCACTTTCAGGTCTACACAAGCTTTCTTACCCTTTCAGAGCAACCACTGGTAGGTTGTAGTCTACTTGTAGTCTAGGTTGTAGTCTGCTCCACTCAGACTATCCAAGTACCTGCCTGGTGTCTGGTTCTTAATTTCAGCCCAAAAGTATTTTTTCAACTCTGATGTAGCATGGATATCTAATACCTTCCCCTCTGCTTCTGCTTTACTTACTTGAATCTTTCTCAAGGAAAGTTGTGTATTTCCCAACCTCATGCAATACTTCTTCCAGATATAAAGTTCCTCTGTATCATTTTAGCATCATTTTTAAAAATCATTCCTTTTCCCCCTTCCAGGGAGAAAAGCTAATTTTATGTTGTTTCAATAAACCCTTTTCAAAAAAAATGTATAATTCAAATTTTGGCCATGCTGCTTTGGAATCTCTTAAGTTCATCCACTTAACTTTACGGGTGAAAGAAATGGAAGGAACATCACATGTTATCTACTCTTGTCTCTCAGTCACCACTTTGAGCAGGACTTTCTTTTGTAGCAAACAATTACACATTTTAGAATTCTTCACATTATTAATTTCACAAAGCAAATGCCAGCAACTCCTAACAATTTCAGCCATTGTGGTAGATTGAGGTCTCAGCTCCCAGTGCTGCGGAGCCTGCATGCCTCACCTGACACTGATGGTGCAGCTGGTGAACTGAATATAGGGCTTGGTCCTTATCTGCTTTATCATACTTCTCAAACACCCATTATTCCAGCCATGGAAAGGCACATCTGCGGCCTCTCTGTGCGCTCTTTCCTGGGACTAGTACTTGTAGTTTTGTATTTAAAGGAGCTCATGTTTGTTTGATTCAAGAACGTGGTTAAGAGGAAGGTCATAGTAGAATTTAGTTTAGGAGAATAACAGGGGATGGCCACATCTGGGGATGGAAAAAAGCAGCTGGGCCTGGTCCTCAGGAGACATGGTTGTGTGGCTATTATAACGGTAGTATGTTAGTTATACAGATACTGTAATGTAGTTGGTCAGTTACTAAAATCTGAAAAGGGACACACATACACACACAAAGCTGACATCTGAGGAATGAGTAAAAAATAAAAAAAAAAATGAAGTTTTCTCTTCAGCACACACCTTCATTTCAGTTTCCTTCCAGGTCATAGGCTTCTTCAAAAAAGTAAAAGATCAGTCTGTGTGGCTGGCAGAGGTCTGGGTTCTAATTGAACCTCTCCAAGTTGCCTGCCTACCTGCTGACTCTCCTCTCCTCGATTTCTTCCTCTTACGTCTTGCTAGCCCATCTCCCATTCTTTATGCATCCTGAGTGTGGAGAAATGACTTGTCCAGTTCTGTTCCTCCCCATTCTGCCAGGAGTTGGAGCCAAGCTTTAAATTAAAAAAGAAAGGGCAAAGAAACTCCTGACCTTCATGAATTTGCCCACCCTCAAAGCTTTGGTAATTCTCTATCTCCTCATGACTTAAGATGATAGATGTAGGATCACTCCAAGGAAAAGTAAACTATTGTTTTTGGATTTAGGAGAGGGGGAGGGGAGAGAGAGGAAGGGTGGGAGAAAGGGGGATGATTCTCTACTTCAGAGGGTACTTAAGAGACTAATGAAAAGAAGGCATGATTTAAGGAAACACAGTCTAGGCAGGAGCATCTCACCTCTTATAGTGGGGTCACCCTCAGCATCTTCCTTAGCTTCCACAAGAAGACACAGAAAGCATGGAGATGAGCCCAAGACTGCTAGCAGAATATCGTCTTTGCTTCCTAATAAAATGAGATAAAATGAGAAATCCTGTGTGATAAGATTTCTGATCTGTAAAAGGCCACATTTATGAAGAAGGAAAAAAATAACAACAAGGACTTCCGTTACCATGCATTAGTTATTTATGGCTCCATGCCTTAGCTTAGGGTGGGGGTCTTAAAGGCAGGGTTTTCTCTCCCTGCTGTCTTTTGCACATAGGACACGAAGTTATATTTGACTTCATGGAGTTTCTCATTTCCTGAAATAGACTACCAGCTCTATAACCACTGAAGAATAAATATTAGCTTTATGGGAACACGCTTCTGTAGTAGTTGAAAAATGGCATGTAATAAAAAAAAATACAAGGATGTAATATTGAAAATTATAGATCAATATGCTTTCTTATTGTGGATGTATATCTAATCCTTACACGTGGAGCCTGTGTTTTCAGGAAAAGGCATGCCATGTGATGCCACTTGTGTCTGTGATAAATATCCACCCCTCACATTTAACAACACATCTCAAGTGACTCTTGCCTCACTCGTGAAATGTTTGCACTCATTCTCCATTATAATGTTGAGATGCTGTGGTTCATCGCTCTTAATGCTAGGAATTTCACCCAATCCCAAGTTAGTAAAATGCTTGTAGATTCCTTCTCTGCCGAAACATGCCCCCACCCCACCCCACCCCAAAGAAGCTGCCTGGGAGTTATATTAGAAAATACCTATCGGCAATTTTGAAAGAAAAGGAAGTTTGGGTGAGGGATGAGTTAGAAAGTCAGTGTGACCTTGCTCAGCTAGTCAACCCTTCTAATTGTGCAAACTGGTGGCCAAAGCCCATACCCTGACTGTGTGTTTGTAGTAGCAGCAGAAACATGCCATCCATCAACTAGGGCTCCAAAACCTTTCATTCATACCCCCAAAAGGAAGAAGAGTCAGCCACATGAAGAGTGTACTCAAGGGAATACTCCTTTAAAGAGAAAACACAGCATAAGTGTGTCCCGTTTGTTCACTTACATCGAAAGTAGCAATAAGATGTCGAAGGTGCCACTGACCTCTGACGTCACGTACAACCCCTCTGCTGCATGGTCCCTTGCCGAAGACTGGAAATGATAAGGCTTATATGTTTTATCTCAGAAGTAGGACAAGTAGGCCTAATATGAACGTCCCTTTCTAATCATCTGACTTGCTGCACTTCTTGCCAAACATTACACAAAGCATGGTGACTGTCCCCGTGAAGTGATCCAAGTATGAGGGAAGGCATAAAGCCTACCCATGCACCCCATACTTTACAGTGCTGATATCACAGCTCTGATTTTAAACTTCAAAAGAAAATCGCCATCCTTCCTACCCTCGCTTCCACTGAAGTAATGATTCTCATATTTGTGTAACTGTTATTAAAGATATTTGTGTCTACCTATCATGTGATACTGTTTGTCATTTTATATAGATCATGCTAAATATCCCTTGGCAAATTGTTTTCTGCTGAACAGTTTTTAGGCATTATCTCCATTATTAGCCAGTTCTCCATATAAAAAGTACCATATATCCAACTTCACAGAACAGTATCATTCTTTTGTATTTTGTGGGCAGATGGTCACCTACCTGTCCCCATTTCTTCTTGACAGTCAAGGTAGGAGAGAATTTTTGATGGAGATCAGCCATGTGGCACTGCCAGAGAATCAGTTACCAGGAAATCCCTGTTCTTTACACACACACACACACACACACACACACACACACACACACACACACACACAGAGTTTCTCCACGTAGCCCTAGCTCTCCTGGAACTCACTTTGCAGATCAGGCTGGCCTCAAACTCACAGAGATCCTCCTGCCTCTGCCTCCCAAGTGCTGGGATTAAAGGTGAGCGCCACCACTCCTGACTTTGTCTTTCTTTCCTATCCACAAAGCTTCTGTTTTATACTCTCGTTTGTACAAGATGTGCTGGTCTTCTTTTTTATTGTCATGTTTTTTAAATGAGTCATTCTGATGATGGCTGAAGGCTCCATGTCAGTCCAGGCTAATAGTTTCAGAAGGGTGAGCAACACTAGCACCAGCAGGACAAGCACATAGGCAGACTACAGAGCATAGAAGAAGGAAGGGCAGTTTCCAGTCTTGCACGTCTGACATTCAGGTGGTGTCCGCAGGGGATGCTTTTGCAAGTACATTTGCACATTTGTTCACACTCCATTATCTCAGAGGTCAGCTCACTTAGAGACCTTTTCCATTAGACCAAGAATTCTTTTTTTCCTTTTTGTCCTTGAATTTCATAATAATATTAGGGGAAAAATGTACGGGATTCATAAAAACTTCAGTACCTTGTTAAATATTTCAGACCAGTCTCATTGTAAACGTTTTAGTGTCTGCTTCCTTCACAAAATGAGAGCTCTTGAAAATTCCCAGGTGAGGACTGGAGTGGTGGCTTTAGCTGTGAAGAGCATGTGCTCATCCTGCAAAAGACCCTAGTTCAGTTCCCAGCACCCTTGTCCATGACTCAGCTCCAGGCATCCCTCACCCTCTTCCGGCCTCCAGGGACAATTGTGCTCAAGTGCACTTACCCCACACAAACACACAGATATACATACAATTAAAAATAAAATTAAACTGGACGTGGCAGCCTACACTGTCAATCTAAGCACTCAGGAGTCAGAAACACTGTTATCTAAGAACTTGAGGGCAGCTCAGTCTACATACAGAGTGCCAGGCCAGTCAGGGGGACAAAGAAAGCACCTACATCTTTAAACCTTTTTCCTCAGGTAATAAATATTGGTGGATTTGAGGATTTTTTTTTAATGAAGAAATTTGCTTAGCATTTGATAAACCTTATTTAAGTGATCAAATAAACAAATTAATTAGTATTTTAAATGTTACACTATCATTTGTTCTAGTGGTATTTCTAAATTCTTATTAAATATCTTTTATCTATTAGAACAGTGAACTTCAATACTTGAACCTCTGTGATTCAAAATAAGTCTCATAAGTAAATGATCTCAGTTTACTGAGGAGATAAATTTTCAAGAGATCAAAATTAAAGTGGGGGGGATTCCTAGTTTATTTGAGGCTCTAAAGAAGTATCCTCCAACATCAAAAGTCTACAACTCATACGCCTTAAGAATGTAGGTTATTTCTAAATCCTATTTTGTTTTGCCACTCTAAGGAAATACAGTATGGACATCGATTATATTTTTGTACAAAAAAAGTGTTGAGCCAATCTCTACCACTAAAGCAAAACAAAATAAAACCCCAGCAACTTGAAAACCTAAGAAGTAGTTTGAGCTAAGAAAATGTTTCCCCTGGTAAAGTTCTTGGGCACAAGCAGGAGGATCTGCATTCATGTTCCAAAATGTAGGTAAAAATTTAGGCAAGGATGTGCATAACTTTAATCCAACAACTACAAAGGTAGAGACAAGTGGGTTCTTTGAACAACACAGTAGGACTGCCTAGCCAAATTGTGAGCCCCTATCTCAAATGGCAGGGCAGAAAGCAACTGAGGAAGATTAAAGACCTCAGCCCGTGGTGCTCTCCCGCTCTCTCTCTTTCTCTCTCTCTTTCCCTCTGTCTCTCTCTCTCACACACATACATATTGAAACATTTGCTCGAATGCTTATGCACAACACACACACACATACACACACAAATTTCAAGAAAAAAAATAGTAGCAATTATTTGTAGAATAGGCATAGTCTTTCCTGATTCAGTTACTGCATTTTAAATTATTTATTCTTTTTTGTCTACTGCAGATCATGACAGTGTAAATGACCTTACCACTTTCCAAGTGTAATTTTCTATCTAAGAACAATTAATAAGAACTGAGCACCATCTTTGGTCACCCTCGGCAGTGCTCTGGTCATTACTGAAAATCAAGTTTATAGAGCTCTTATTTCCACGCACACACCCCTTAATCTTTATTTTTGTTGTGCTTGATGGGATTGTGCTAAGCTAAGATTTGTGCCAAGTTTAGTTTTCACTAGACTATTGTAGCTGAGCATAAGTCCTCAGAAAATAGAGTTTCTGTCAGAAATTCTGACATGCATCCCTATCGCTGCTCTGCCGCCTGCCTGTCATCTCATCGCTCTGCTTAGCCTGTGTGGATGTGTGCCATCAGCAGAGAAATGCTTTCCAACCTTCGCTCCTGATTTTAAGTAGAACATTTTTTCCTATGGAAGTATGATATTCGCAGGGTAACATAATTCATGCTGTTCTTTTATCAATAAGTTTATTACATCTATTGACATCAGTATCATTGGGCTGTATTCAGGATGCTTGTATTCAGGAACATGTGTTGTGTTCTCTAGATTGTAAATTCTATTTCTGGTCACTTTAGAAAAACAACCTATTTGTCCGTCTGCATTGCCATTCATCTGGAATCACCATGGGACCTGCAGGTTCCATGCTTTCCTGTCCATCCTCTCTCAGAGGGCTGAGTAGAGTGACTGACATCTATTTATTTTCATTTAGTACCTGCTAATTTCATAAATGTATACTATAAAATATGGCAAGATCCACCCCACATTTTCCTTTTCCAGTCTCTTTCATCTCCCCCATCCTGTTGCCCCTTACAACCTCATCATCTCCTCCTATTTTTCTTTACAAAATAACTCACAGTCTAATTAGTGCTCCCCAAGCCACTTGAGTATGTGCAGCCTACCAGTGACTGCTGGGAAAGAAGGCTGATTCCCTCTCCTCCATCAGCAGCTTCTTGGTTAGAGGTGTGGTGCATCCTTACCAGCTCCTCCCCCGTCCATGCTGGAGATTGAGTTTCAGAACAGAGGAAACAGTTCTTGTATGCCCAACTACTTTTATGCTTTTGTTTTTAATTTCAGAGCCCAGATAATTTTTTGTAAGTAGCCATTACTACCAAGTAGCTTAGTGGGATAAAGACCTGTCATGATATTGAATTATGAGTTTTTCAGTCAAAAGTTGAGGAAATATCCATCAAAATCAGAAATGGCACAGAGGAGAGTAGAAGATGTAAGGGTGGGTCTTTATTCAGACGAGAGAATCATCATCTTCATTTTGAGTAAGTTGGAACATGGACTTGGAGTGTTTTGTGTGGAAACGCTGTGCAGAATTTAAAGATAATGCATCATCACCAAAAGTGTTGAACAGACAAAATTAGATTAACAGATCTAAGCAGAAAACAGTGCCGGGGTTAGGAGCCTAAAAGAATCATTAATTTCAAATGTGCTGTTCATACTGCAGATAAATATGTAGGGATGGCAAGTCTCAAGGTTGCTTGGTGAATGAGAAACCAGTACCAGAAAGCCTCCTGGTGTGGTGAGCACAGGCATAGTTTTGGAATCAAGTGATGCTCACTGTCAAGGGCAGTGGTACTCTTCTGGATAACCGCTGTAACACAAGCTTGCCGGTGATGGAAAGCTTCACTACAGTACCAAACACCTTATCCTTCTCATGAATTTTTAATTCCCCTCCAATATTTTGACTCTAAGATGATCCACTCTGAGAGGAACTATAGAAGGTTGAACTTAGGCCAGCATAAGGAGATTATGTTAATTGATCCAACAGTGAATGTACCTAAAGTCAATTGTAAACTTCATTTGGATATAGGTCTCCTAACGAACCTCCTTTAAAAGTGAAGTACTGTTCACATTGAACTGTCTTTGAGACTGTAGGTGTATTGTTGGTGTGGCCTAGAAGTGGGTGATTGTTTTTTCATTTACTTATTCTATTTCCTCTTAACAGAAAGATTTTAGTCTGGGAGAGTAAGTCATTGATGTACAAGGTACCTGACTTCCGGTTGTGTCTCCATCAGAGAAAGGGATTATAGAGTTCAGATGTTTGTGCTCTCCTAGCCTGAAAGATAAGGGAGGAGAAGATAAAGGGCAATTCCCCACCAGCTTTCCCTTCCCTGTAGTCCCAGGATTTGGCAGGCAGCCAGTGTTTCTTCAATTTAATTTCATCTCCTGATAGCACTGAGTTGGTACTAGTAGCTGGAGTTAAGAAAGGGAGTTCCTTTTTAAATAAACATGAAACTGCTTTTTTTTTTAAGTGGAAGACATTTTTCCAGATTCCTTCCCAAAATATGGATGACACTTGAATGAGTACCACAAGTAAAAACTTTCCAAATAATTTTCACAAGACCATTTCCAGATATTTGGAATTTTCCACACAGACTGTTTGCTGAACAGTGAAATCACTGTTAGAAGTTCCAGCCTAGAACTGGGGGGGGTGTGTGGTCAATTCAGAGGCAAATGTGAGTAGATGTCTGTGAGCTCTGGGCCAGCCTGGGTGACATAGCGAGACCCTGTCTCACAAGAGAAAAAAACGAATCCATCTCTAAGGTTTAACAGACTGTGTGATCATGCCTCTCCTTAGAAGGCTGAACTGAGCAAGTGAAATTTTGTTTCATGGAACAGAATTTTATGTCTTTTAATTTTTTGGAGTAAGAATTCATTAATTAAAATCATCTTACGTGGTCAGTCATAAGAGGAACAGGGCTGTCAAAACCCAGGCTTGATTTGCTCACCAGAAACATTAATTTGCATGCAATGGATATATGTTGAGAAACTCCACTTGCAGGGACAGTATTCCTAAGAATGGTATGTGTATAAATTCCTTAGCAAGTACAGTTTACATGTTTTCACTCATGCTTGTGTTAGCAAAGCAACTCAGCACATGTAGGCCTTCTGGGGGCGCTCATGCTCAATGAGTGCCTTCTTCCGCTCCTGTGTATTGAAGGTGTCAGTGTTGCTTTTCTATATGAAAAGGAGGCGACAGGACACCAGTGCCACTGACCTTTTACTTTCCTACACATGTACTTTTTGTTTCTAAAGTTACCTCACACGCCTTCATTTTCCTGAGGTACTGGAAGGCATGTGTGGAAGTTGGCTCATAGCAACTCACAGCAAACATTTAGATGTTTGCTGAAAAAATAAACAAGACTATTAATTAAAGGTGGCCACGAAAGGTGACTTTGCCAGAACCCTCCAAGCTCCATGGGGTGGGCACCAGACGGGGAGAGTTCCCCTTCCGTGTCCTGTCTGCAAAGCCCCATCCTATTTATTGCTGTGGCTTTTGGCAGGGCCTCTTTTCTTGGCCCTGCATGTCCCTTGCCATGTGTGAGCATATTTTCCTGGAACAAAAATGAAGGAAGCACTGTTTCTAAAAATATGCTTTATGGGTTTCTAAGACTGTAGCCTCCTTTCCACTAGTTCATTCACACAGGGATCCTCCGCGATGTTGTTCTCAGACGAGAGAGAAGAAATGGCCAATCCGATTCCATGTATGCAACAAATCCAACAATTATTTTCACAAAATAGGTTAACTCCTAGACTTCTGGGAAACTTTATTTTTGTGGTTTATGGCCACAGGCAACCTGTTCTTACTAAAAATAATAACTACATTTTCTTACTATTTATTCATACCAGGAATTCTCTTTGCATGTAATAATGAATATAACTGCGTGGTAGGCATTATTTGTTACTTAGACTTTATAAATGAGAAATTTTAACCATTGACCTTTTAAGAAGCATGACTAGTAATGAATTAATTTGGGGTCTCTCTCTCTCTCCTTTCCACTCCTCCTCTCCCTGTGTCCCACCCACCTCCCTCTCCCCTCTCCCCTTCTTGCCATTCCCCTCCCCTTTCCTTCTCCCTTCCTCTTATTTCCCACATTGTATTTTATATTACAAAAGATCAAGCTTTAAAATGTATTATTTTTATCTTTCTGATCTGCTATTGTGAATAAATATTAATCATACAAAAAGGGGAAAAACTTTACAGTGATCTATCACCAGGATATATCATTGCCGCCTTCAGATACATACATACATACATACATACATACATACATACATACATGAATTCAACTTATTTGTGGGCAAATTTCAAACTAAATTGTAGACCTCACTACATTTCTACACATATCATCTTGCTAGAATTTAAATTAGCATATAATAAAAAAATGCACCATTCTGAAGTCTGAGTTCTGACAAACTTATGTGCCTATGTTACCAAAATCTATATATCACCCTAAAACGTGCCCTGTGACACTTCCCTACTCCATCCCAAGAGCAAACAGTACTTTTTCTAGAACACTGTATAGATGGAAATCAGCTGTAATAAGCTTTTTGGGTCTGGCTCCCTTCTTGTAGTATGTGTCTAGGTTTGCTGGCCATTCTTTCCTGTTTTGATGTTGTTGTTTCTCCATACCTTGCCTATCCGTCACTTACTGATGGACACCTGGACTCTAACAAATGTGAATGAGCTCCCAAGAGCATTCTTGAACAAGTCCCTCCATGAGCATGACCATTCGTATCTGTTCAGGCACCAGCTATAAGTACAACTGCACACAGATGCAGACTTGGTTTCAGGAGATTGCTTCCATTCCCATCAACAGGACACGGCCATCTTGGTTATCCATGTCCCCAGTAGTACTTGGCGCTATCAGGCTTCTTTTCATTTTGGCCAATCTGGAGGCTTCATAGCGCTACTGCATTTTCTAAAGTGCATTTTCCTTGACCAGTGTGATGAAATAATTTTTATGTGGTTACTGTTCATTCATTCATTTATCTTCCTCTATGAAGTGCCCATTAAAGTCATTTTCTCATTTTTGTACTGGGGTATTTGTACTTTTTGAGGTAAGGCATTCTTCATATATGTGATATTAGTATTCATCAAATATGTGTTTTGCTAATGTGGTCTTCCAGACTGCCTTTGCTACAAGTTCTCTCAACAATACTTTTTGGTAAACATATGTTTTCAGTTTAGAGATATATTTCACAAGATTTTTTTTCCTACATTGCTTTTCTTTCTGTGTTCACTTTTAAAATCTCTTTAACTCAGATCAAAGTAATTTGTATTAATTAGGACTTATGGTTTTAATCTTTATGTTTAGATGTATGCTTTGTATTGAGCTAATTTTTGTTTATTATTTTAGAACAGTGTGGAGTTAATTAGGTCCTATGTGGATGGTTAATTACACAGCAGTACTTATTAAAAAGACTTGCCTTTACTTACAAGAATTCCTGGGTGCAGTTCCCAAAAATAAAATCATGTTGTATGTATCCCGGTATTTGGGGTCTCTATCGCGCCCCTCTTTTGTCAGTACCGCAGTGTGTGAGCTGCTTTTCTGTCATCACAAGACAACTTACAAAAGGAAGGGTTCATGTGTACAACTTCGTTCGAAATATGCTCACAGATAAGCTGAATTCATGTCTGAGAGGGCTACCATGGTGTACCTTGGTAATATGTAACTGTCTCTGTAAATTCGTTTCCATTTTTGTGTGATTACTAAATTTTCACAATAACATATCAGAAAATGGAAGTAACA
This sequence comes from Phodopus roborovskii, assembly GCF_943737965.1. Classification (NCBI taxonomy): domain Eukaryota; kingdom Metazoa; phylum Chordata; class Mammalia; order Rodentia; family Cricetidae; genus Phodopus; species Phodopus roborovskii. The sequence goes on along the minus strand of NW_026126511.1, from coordinate 36,948,249 downwards.
AATCTTAAAATCTTGATCTTTTGCAATAAAAAGGGGAATCGGGGGAGATGGAGGGAGAAGGAAATTAGAGGGGAGTGGCAAGAGTGAGGGAGGGAGGGAGGGAGGGGACAGGGAGGGGGGAGAGGGAGAGGAGGGAAGAGAGCGAGAGACCCTGAATTAACTCATCACTAGTCATGCTTCTTCAAAGGTCAGGGGTTAATTTCCTCATTTATAAACTCCAAGCAACAAATTATACCTACCACACAGTTATAGTCATTAATATGTGCAAAGAGAAGTTCCTGGTATGACTAAGTAATAAGAAGATGTTGTAGTTATTATTTTTAGTAAGAACAAGATGCCTGTGATCATAAAGCCACAAAAAAAATTTCCCAGAAGCAAAAGAGTTAACCAGTTTTGTGAAAGTAGTTGTTAGATTGGTTGTATAGATGAAAGCAGACTGGCCATGTCCTTTCTGCCTCCCCCCACCCCCACAAAGTGGGAGGGTATAGCAGCGAGTGGCAGAAGTAGAAAGCTTCGTATCTTCAGACCACAGATATGATCCCGAAAGAGCAAAGGGGAAACAGAACAGAACAAGGGTTTACAGTTTCAAAGCCCACCTCCAGTGACAACTCTCCTCCAGCAAGGACACATCCTCCAAACCTCCCCAAACAGGGCCATCCATCTGGAGAACAAATATTCAAATATCTGAGCTCATGGAGATGCTCATTCAGACCACTGCATATATTCTACTGATTACTGGAGATTTATGGGTACTCTACTGATCAGGTGGTATAAATTTTTTTTTTCTTTTCAAAAAGATTATGTGCTCTGCATCTTGTAACCTTTTATATTTATTTAAGAATTAGACTTCTGCTTATTAAAAATAAACATAAAATCAATCAACCAAGCAGTATCATAATTGGGAATATTTTATTCAGCCTCAACTTGGGAAGAATTGCTGTCTGAAAAATGAGTTTTCCAATCCATAAATTTAAACAATATTTCTACTTATATGAATCTTCTTTAATTCGTGATATTTTGTTGTTTGCATTACAAAAGTATTTACATGTCTATCACATGTATTTATATCCAGAAGATTAGATAATAAAGATTAATTTATAATTAGTTATTAACATTAAATAAATAATTTATCCCTAATATCCCTAATATCAAATCATAAACATATAAAGCACACATATATATGTATAATATAAAATGGATAGTTTATTATTGGTTTGAATGTATTTCTTGACTGAGTTTACAGAAAAGGCTTGGGAGTAGTGTGACCATGGGAATATCAAGCATACTGGGTACCCAAGATCTTGGTCTCCAAATATCATCAGCCATTGTTGGGAAATAAGTTCTCTGGAAAGTGGTTGTTTAATGGCCAAAGAGGTAAAAGCAGGAGATGGCCTTGGGGCATTAGAGTTAAAGTGGCAAAAGCAAAAAGATGCAGAATGACAACAGGATGGGCTGACCTTAAAGAGCCTCTATGACCCAAAGGTGTGATCATCTGAGCAACAAAATTACATAGTGTGTGAGTACCATATGGAAAATGAAAAGAACATGCATGAGTTCATCTTGATACAAATAAACTATAGAAGGAAGCTCTTCCTCATAAAAGAACTCCACTTAGAAGAGGCAGCTGTACCTGTCCTGAACCTTTTATAAGTGTAGATGCTATTAGTCATTGACTTCTACAGGAAGCATGGCAATGCTGTTGTTCAGAAACATGCTCATGATTGTACCCATCAACTAAGGGGCCAAGGTCACCAGTGAGGAGTGGTGATGGTATCACTGGGCCACACACTGCCCTGTGGACCATGCTGCTAGATAAACATAGCTTCTGTGACAGTCTTTCCAATAACCATGGTTGGTCATCAACCCCAAGCAGAACTTCTTAAGACAGTTAGCATCAAGGGAAGCAAAAGAGGACTGAGGAACTACAGAACTGTCCCCATCCATGACACCGAGACTGGAGACTGAATGTCTTGGCACACTGGGCTTTTCCCGGATTAGATCATGGATCATGGATCACCAAAAGGAAATTAGCAGAGGCACTGATGGGGTTAGAGCGAACGCAAGGCCAGTTAGCAGTACACTGATGTTGCTTTCTTAGTTGTGGTAACTGCAGGGTAATTTAAATGTTAACATTGCTTAAATGGAGGAGGAGTATCTAGGAATGTGCTGAATTTGCAACATTTCTGTAAACCTAAATTATTATGAAGTAAATGTTATTAAAAATAGTAAAATTAATGAGATAAAGACCTGGTTCATAGAACAGATTTTTAGCAGATCTGCCATGACTGAAGTAAGGTCTCAGGCCCATCCTCTCTCCTGTGACTCCTTCCTGCCCTCCTAGGACTTTCCTGAATGTATTTGGTGGTAAACTATGATACTCCAGGATGAAATCCAAACTCCATGGCATAGTTTTTGGCACATTCATAGTCTTGCTCTTGCCTAGCTTTTATTTTCACATCTTGACCTCTTCCCTCTGTGTTTATTCCCTTCATATTTTCAGAAAGCAGTTGCTTTGCTTCATGCTGGCTGACTGCCCTGTTGATGTTGCACACAGTATGCTTTAAACTTGAAGATCATTGCCAAGCTCATTTACCATCAGAATCCCTTAAAAGTCATCTCAGGCAACTGGGAAGATGACTCAGGGTAAGAGCTCTTGTTCTCACAAAGGACCGAGATTCAGTTTCCCAAACCCTCACAACCATCTGCAGTCCCCAGGGGATCAGTTGCTCTCTTTTTACCTCTGTAGGCATCAGGCATGCATGCAAGTGTACACACATACCTGAAGGTCAAACACTCATATGTATAAAATAAATCTGTTTTTCAGCAGTCATCTTAGAGTTCAGCACAGCAGTGCATCTTCTCTAAAGGCCTTCTTAGGAAGGGGGGCACATCCTGAAGTCGTTTTCCCAGCAGCACATGGTCCTTCCTACTTGCCTGTGCACATACGTATTCCATGTGTCGCTCCTGAAGTGAAAACTCCTCTGTTGTTCATGTCCCTATGCCAGATAGTAAGCACACACAGCATGGATGAATGGGTGTGTGTGTGAATAAAAGATAGCAAATTTATTAAAAACAAAATTATTTCCTTTTTGTTGTCTTTAAATGTGTCTGACTATGACTAGCACAATGAATTCAATCTGTTAATCAGTGAAATTATCCCAGTTGCCACCTTCAAAGGAAGAATGCTGCATCAGCAGTCAATTATGAGTTGGGAGACGCCCATAGGGCCCTACCCTATTGGTCACAGATGGATTCTTGATTGTTGTAGACCCAGTGAGGTACCCACCGGGCTGTAGTGGGTAGTTCCAAACCATGGTCCCACAGTTGACCCTGATTATGCTCTGTAGTTTTAAGCAAAACAAAAACCTAACCAAAGCCAAACAAGTCAAAGTCTGTAAGGCTGTTAGAGTGTGTGAATGGAGAGTGCAAGTCTATAGTAATCAGAATGTACTTTGTACGTGTACAAAAGTTTCAGTGAACAAATTTTAGTAAAGGCTATAAAATATTTTTAAAGTGCATTAGCTTTCCAGAAATAATAATAATAATTTGATCCTATTTTGGGGGGTCAAAAAGCCATTCCTTATATCATGTATACAGAACGACTCTTGGCGCATAATTTATAGTAAGTGAAATAGGTACTGTGCTGTCGCCATGTAGTCTGTTTGTGTTTGTAGGCATCATCACTAATGCACACTCTACGTGTATCTTCATTAGTCATTCCATGGAGATGGTTTCTGATGCAGGTGGGCGAGTTACTCCCAGGAATTTTAATTTGCCAATTATTGTACCCATAGCTAAGAACAAATAGTGATTAGTTTCACATTTTGCTCACTGGGCACCTTAATGTTCTTGTCACCTTATATTGAGTTTTAAATGTGTGAAACACAAAGAATGTCAAACATATTTCTCAGGCTCGCAGGGATAGGGTCATTCCTGGCCATTTGAATTGCTTCAGCATACAGCAATTAAAGGATCTGGTAACTAGTAACAGTGCAACATTACAAGATAATTCAGCAAAAGTGCATCGAGGATGGGACCGTAAGTGCATAGGGTGAATCGTATAGTCTTAGATGGTCCTTTTAATTTTCTTTCACAAAAGCCCCACTTGCTAGTGTGTGGGATTTGTGTGCTGGCTTGCTGGTTTGGATTACTATCATTCAAAGAAAGAAAGAGCCCATGGTGTGATCACATTTACCCTTTGCTTAAGTACTTATCATCTAGAGTATTCTAAGGTGCCAGGGGTCACCCCAAACAGAATGAGATGCAGTGATGGTTAGCATAATGAATATTCACTACCTTGCATATTGGGCAACATTGCTCTAGCCATTACTCACTGATGTGATTTAAGAAAATAATACTAGCACCTTACCCTGCTTGGTGGAAAAGTTCCCCTTGGAAAAGCCCAAAACATGTAGCGGTTTTGTCACTGTTCTTTTGCTCAATTGTCTGGGAATCAAGTTGGCTCATTTCTGGGGACTTAACCTAGTGCTATTGTTAGCAGAAAAGATCGTTTATCATTTCAAATGGGCATAGGGAAATGTCAAGCACACAGCATCCCCAATACAAACTTTATTTGCTTGACTCTTAAAGAATTTGTTTGCATATGATGTTGTGTTCACACCACCGATACGAGAAATGTATTTAATGACTACTCAGAATTAATATGCAGTAGTATGCATGGCTGCCTAATTTAATTTATCTCTGATTAAGCCTATTATGTTTGAGATCACTTTACAGAAGAGACTTTTTGCCAGCTGTAAGCTTATTTGAATTGTAATATAAGTTAATAATGTGTGAAATAACCAGTGGTGCCTACTTCTAAATGTTAATTGTGCCAGCTGACTTCCTGAGTCGATGCATGCCCAGACCATTCACTGACATTACTTAATATCTTGCTTTAAAACCTATAATAGAAAGATGTGAAAATGCACTTCTTTAGTAGGCAAAGACAAATGGTATAGTGCTCCTTTAGTTCCAAAACCCAGAAAAATGACTATGGTATGTGTAAAAGGGAATTTGAAAAATCAAATGGTTAATTAATCATATAACATGACATTGAAGATAGCACATACATACCTCTTTGTGATTTCTGTTCTAAATATATTCCTTCATTATCAAATCATGGGGGAATCAAATGAAGCATTAACTTCAGATACTTGGCAGTGCTTTTTCCGAGCATCTGCCTGGGTATCTAGGCCATCAAGTGTCTTCAATAGATTCATCATGAGAAAGAAGGGCCTTTGCTATTACGACTTGGTGGCTTATCTTCATCTTACAGACAGAATTATTCATTATGCTTATGGTATGCCAGCTGTGAATCACTGGCCAAACTAATTCTCCTTTGAAATCTTTTAAGAGGTCATCTCCAAAACAATGATTATACTGTATTCTCTTCATTGTAATCATTGGCCTGATACATAGTTCCATGCAACCTATAAGTTGTATTGCTTCAAATGTAAACTTAATTATCTCTAGATGAATTTAGGTTTGATAATCATATAGCTTCTTACCCAGCCTGTTTTTTCTTTCTTTCTTTTTTCCCTGTTTGGAATGCTTCCTCCAGCCATTCAGTGCAGTTCTATCTAGCTGCTCAGACCCCCTTGAAATCTTGCATAACCACAGCAGGTTTTCTAACCATCTCAAGCCTTTGGCCATTTCCTCTGTAAATTTGCCTTATATTCCATTGCTCCAGCCATCTTGTTTATAAAAATAGTGATGTCAATAGCTGGTGATGATTGGTGACCAGAATGTAGACATGACAGGGGAGAAACATATATATCACAAACACTGTATGAATGCATATATGTTTACCACTGTAAAGGCAGCGAAACCTGGAAGAATGGATCCTACAAATGAGGCAGACTCATGGAATAGCCAACTTTATTAAGACATCAGACAATTTATGCTGTTCAGGTTAAGGATAGTCACATGAATAAAGCATATAATCACAAGGAGAAACCACATGTGGCAAGAATATGTTTTTCCACAGAAACATATAAACAAATAAAAGTAGCCAATTTTAATGAATAAAGCAAATTCCCTGCTATCAGCTATACCTGGAAGGAGCATGAAAGCACATCTCAAGGACAATTCTGTGTTTGAAGACACTGAGGTCATAAGACTCTTGTCTTATTTTTTCGCAACCTTCAGAATTCCCCTCATACAACCCCGTTCTTAGACCATGTTCCAACACATACATACATGCAAATAAGTATAAATAGTCTGTATGTTTTGTTTGTACATAGGAAGCAGGTGCTGCCATGATGCATTTTAAAAGGCAGAGCACATAAAGTAGATTTTTTGCTCGTTAGGAGGGGCTCTTTGTAGACCTCTAGTTTGAATCTTGGTAAATGTGAACTATTGTTTCCAGGGAAGCCCTGAAATACTGCTGGGTAATTAGAACACACTTGCCAGTGCTCTCCAGGCCTATTGCATCAGGAAGGCATTTGGTGTTTAGAAAACTAGCCAGATGATTCCTATAAGCAGCGAGAATTGAAATCTGTTGGTATCAAGGAAACACAAAGGTCATTAAACCCATCCATCCATCTGGTGCTGTATTGCTTTCTACAGCTGTTCAGCAGACAAGCACTTCTAACACAGGGAAGAATCGCAACTCTCCAATGGTGGTGTCCATGTCACATGCAGGTCCCCGTTGCAAGCTGCTGCTCAAGGTGACCCAGTTTGGGGACTGGAGGTCTAGTATCAAAGTCCAACACAGTGGGACATCAGTCAGTCCTGGGCAAAGCAAACGTCTTGTTTGCCCTACTGCCAACTTACTCATGTGCTGGGGTGATACAGAATTTTGTTTTGATAAGTTTTCTTCTAGTCAAAGTGAAAGTGTTCTGCTTTGCATAGACTTTCAAAATGGAAAGATCAAAACAGCTAAAACATTAAAACCTTAGTCTGGAGAGAACAGAGACATGCTGAGGAAAATGGCAAGGAGCAAAAATGATAAACAACAGACTCTCAGAGACTTTTGAAGATAAAATGACATAATGAGCATCAAAATAGTCACCCACTTTTTGAAAAACCCCACATGTGTGTCTATAATCAACTATAAATCTGTAAACTCCTTGCGGATTGCTGTTGTTTGTTTTTAAGTGAGAGAAGACTCCCTCCAACTGCTTGGAGACTTGCTGACAGCTGAGTTATGGTTCCTGGGAGGAACCGGGAAGCATCCTTTTCTTCCTAGCAGTACTTAGCGCAGTCTCTCCCTTTGAGATAAAGGTAAACGTCAGTCAGCTAATAGAAAGTGGAAAATATTTTCACTTTTAAGTGTTTGCATGATAACATTAAAATGATCAGGAGAATCCCTTTGAATTGTATCGTGATGACATAATATGGTCCTGCAACCTAAGAATAAACTTGTCCTTCTTACTTTACTTACATTGATCACAGAGCAGTCGGTCTGAGTGGCACATGGTTGATTCATTTCATTCATTGATTGCCAAAATGGCCAGATGTGTTTCCAGCAATCTGACTGTCTTCATAACCAAATAAAATCAACTATGTAGCAATTCAGCCAACGGTTGAGTGTCCAGCTGTCCTAGATGTAGCTAGCGATGAGATATTAAGCCATGCTTGGAAGTGTCTAGTGTCATTGAAATCATATTAGCTTTTCCTGCTGCTCTATAATGTATATGCTGCTACTGGAGGAAGCCTTAATAAATAAAAAGGTGAACAGGTCATGTTCTGACTTCTTCCTTAATGGAAATATCTAGCTAGATTTGTAAAACGTGTTAGAATCAGACACTGAACATCAACTCATTCCATCTTTTCATAGTCTGTTAGTAGGCCTTACCTGAAAGAAGGGAGTAAATGGAGGCCCTGTAGTTCGCATAACGCCAGATCAAACAAGACCAAAGAGGAGCCGTTGGGAATAACATGTAGTGAGTGCAGACCTTTCAGCATAGCACAGGGAAGGACAAGAGTGGGGGACCTTTTCTAAATGATCAAATCTCAGAACTCTCCTGTGAATATGTAGAGGGACTCCAACTGACCTCCTAACATTTAGTTCAGCAAACTCCATCCAGAAATGTGAAGCAACTGATGTGGCCTGAAACACATCCTTGTCTCTGTCCAGGCGGCCTGCTTTCCTTTAGCTCCTGAAATCTTCTGTTGCACTTTCTCCCAGTGGGTGACTAACAAGAGCTTTTTAGGCGGTCTGCTCTTTTGAGATGGTACCTAAAAATGGGAGTGAAAACCCTTCCCCTTCCTTACTGTGTTTTGAGAAACTGTTGTGGCAGCTACCACAATTGATGATCAGTTCCAACTTCTGGAGCCAAAGGTCAACTCATGGAAGAGGAAGACCACTTTGTCTGTGGTCCTCTAGGAAATTGCAGGGCTCTGGAGAGATGACTCTGCCATTAAGAGTGCTTGATGCACTAGGCAGTGGTGGCACACGCCTTTAATCTTAGGCAGAAGTAGTGGTATCTCTGAGTTCGAGGCCAACCTGGTCTGCAAAGTGAGTTCCAAGGCAGCCAAGGCTACACAGAGAAACCCTATCTCGAACCATCTCCCTCCCCTCCTGCCCCCGCAAGAAACGAAAGAAAAGAAGAGAGCTTGCTGCTCATGTACTGCACAGAAGTTCAGCTCCAGACTCCCATGTCATAACCTCCAGCTCTAGGGAATCTGATGCTCTCTTCTGACCACCACAGGCACATGCTCACACATGCAAAAAGACACACCCATGCACATAAATAGAAATAGACTCTTTCCAAATAGAAGGAAACAACCATGGATTAAGATAAGCTGGGCAGTATAAGACACCCCACCCCCGTCCTGAGAGAGTTAGCATTTGGTTTGTGTTAACGCAGAAAGTTCTTCAGGTAAACAAACTAGGCCAGAGTAAAATAGATATAAGCTTATGTCAATGCCCGGTAAAGCTGGAAACTTTGAAATTTCTGGTGTTGTGAGACTGACCATGTACAACTTTTTATTTTCCTAGTCTAGAATCTCTGCAAAATTGTAGAAAGTTATTTTTAAATCTATAAAGTTGAGGCCGAGAGAACAAGTGATGGCACTCACAAAGAGATGCCAGCCAGTGTGAGGACAAGGACAGCAACTGAGGAGCAGCTGAGGCACATGGAGAGAAGCTCTGGAGTCTCCGAGAACATCTCAGGGCTAAGGGGACTCTAGAGGGGAGACTAGGTAGGCAAGATGGTTGTATCATGTTGCGTGGGACGTTAGCACTTGGAGTAGTTGTGAGGAGTAGTTAGGCCACGCCCCCTGCCCCACCTCATGGAGCCATACTCCATCACCCCTTTTTACATCTTGATAAGGAGTTACAGGCTGTTTCAATCAGATGTGCTCTGGGCCCAGGGAACCAGGCCTGCCTGGGGGAGGAGATGAGGCTTCACAGATTGGGCAAATAGGACCTTCTCATGCTGCCCAATTTCTAGGCAAGTCAAATAGATTTCTCAGAAAGCAAATTAGCAACAGTGATAGAGGGTGGGATGGGGCTGAGATAATTAATAAATAAATAACTCAATAAATCCAGTGGATTAATCCATAAGGTTCAGTATTTTTCCAATAGACTTCTAGAAAGAGGAGGAAAAAAACCAACTCTGTGGGGTACAAGATAATAGATAATATAAGAAGACATTTCAAAAGAGAACCACAGGTGTCTACAGAAGTAAAGGGACAAGAAAGTTGGATGAAAAGGTCCTCATTATAATGGTGCTTAGTGTGAAACTTCAGAACAGCAGGATTAAAAAAAAAAGTTTCCAGACCCTTCAGAGAAATCACAAAAGTCACATATGAAAGGGCAGGAATACCAGTGGTGTGAGCCTTCTTAAATGTAGCACCAGAAGCCAGCAGGCATTGGAGTACATCGTAAAAACAATTAAGAGAAAAAAGTTCGTTCTTTGTGCATAATTCATTTAGCCAGGTGGACTGGCAAATAAGCTTGAGTTACGACATTTTCAGATATGCAAGGTCCCAGTGACTGTGCCTGCCATGGACTTTCCTAGGAAACAACTAGGAGGGTGCTGCCATAAACACAAAGGGTATATATAATAAAAGAGAGGATGGGATGCCAGGGGATCCAGGAAAGGGGACCAACACAGAAGAGCACAGGGAATTAATTCACGGGACAGCGTTTCAAAGGAGCCCCCGGTTAACAGGTGGGGACACCCTAAGACTAGACAGAGCGATGAGGCCTCTTGACTGGGAAATGGACCTAACAGATGACCTGGTTGGCTTGACATTATGAGAAGTCGTTTCGATAAGGGTTTTGTCATATTTTGGCTAGCTTAGAAGCATTACAATAAGCCCCAAATAGTAAATAGCTATATCAGAAGTGATTGCCTGACACACTGGAGAACGAGGGAGGAAAACTTGTCGGGAAGTAGTGTTGGGATAAGAATGGTCGGTTTGTTTCCATTTTACACATTAGTAAATTATGTCATGATGTCTGAGTGGTATGCTTTTTTAAAATACCAATGTATATGCTGCTTAAGTGAGAGAAAGCAGATATAAGAGTTGGAAGGTGAGAGTCCTGTCAGGTTAGAGTTACTTATTCATCAAGCCTGAGAACAACGCAGGGGCGTGAGAGGCACAACCAAAGTCCTATAATGTAAGACGTTGCTCATTCTAGCAACAGGATACTTTCCATAATAAAAACAAAATGAGAGAAGGAAAGAAAGGAGGGAGGGAAAGAACAAGACGGAAGGAAGGAAAGAAAAGCTACCCGAGAATGAGAGCTTCTAAGGCTCTGATTCCTCCCTGCGGGATTCAGGAGGCCTTCACAGCATGGAGCTAGCTGCCTTTGGCATTGCCTTCCACACACTGTTTTGAATCATGGATGTTTCTTCCATCCCCTGTCTGTAACAGACCTGGAAGATCACAAGATCAGGCGGCTTCCTGTACTGTTTCTTTTTTTCTATTTTGTACTGCCTGGGAGAGTACTGATCTAACCTAGGTATTGCCTCAGATATTAATTAAATGAGTAAACTAATCTTTTATTAAATGTGAAGTCTGTTCAGTCATATGGCCCATCACTAAACATCTGCATCTACATAAATAAATACTACCAGTCAGTAAAAATGCTTTTCTTTTGGTTTTAGGGAGGCTCACTCCTATTCCCTCCAAGGAGGGAACTCTGCCCAGAGCCTGCAGGACAGACTATTACTTGAGGCTTCTGGGTATTCTGTCTCTGTGGAGGATACAGAAAAGTTGTCAATTGAAGGTTCACAGTTGTGTTTGATAGAGTAATAGTTGCTGACATTCTCTGGGCTAAAAATATAGGCTAGACGACACTTAGGCCTCCAGGAAAAAAAGGACTTAGACATCACCCTGGCCTGGAGGCTATATCAAAGTCATCTAATGTTAGGGTAGAGACATGGTTCTCAACCTTCCTAGTGCTGTGACCCTCTAATACAGTTTATTGTGTTGTGGTGACCCCCAACATAAAATTATCTCATTGCTAACTTCATAACTGTAACTTTGCTACTGTTATAAATTGTGGTGTAAATATTGATATGAAGGATGTCTGATATGTGACCCCTGTGAAAGGGTTGGTCAACCCCCAGGGTGCCTGGATCCATAGGTTGAGAACTTAAAAACCTGAATCCACACTGTGCACACCTTATTTAGGTCCCTTCATGTTCAATCAGCTTTTATTGTACAAACCCAAATCTCTAAATAGCCACTCAAATGACCATCTAACAAATTTGGAACATTCATTGGGAAAGTAACACAGTGCCCAGGACCATTATGACTCATCCAGATAGCAGAAGAACGTTCCTTGGGAAAGACTGCAGTAGAACCGTTAAGTCCTGGTGTGGCGAGGTCTTTGGCACAGGCTGCTGCAAGAAAAGATCAGTGAGAGCAAAAAGTCCTCAACCCCCACCCTTCCCAGGGGGACTCCCTACAGCTGTGCTGTAATTTCATGCAGTCCCCCATTCCCTGGCTGTTCCTCCACACACAAAAATCATACCTATCCCTATCCTTTTTGCTTGTCTGTGAGTTCTTATTTTCAATGGAAAGCATTCTTTACTGCTGTTCTTTTATTTATTTACTTTTTAAATAACAGGCTGAAATAATTTGCATGAAGACAGTTTCTTTGCAAAGACCAGTTTTGGAAGGCCACGCAAGTGTAAGGAAATTATCTCTGAGACCAATGACATGCCAGAGATGGACCAACTCTGTTGTCTATATCTTAACAAGCACATCTCTTCCTCTTTTATTTTATTTGTGTTGTTGTGTAAATGTCTGTGGGACTGAGTCTTCAGCTGTGGGCAAGCCTTCAGTTGTAGGGGTGATCCTTGAGTCATGGAGCTGTGCCTTCAGTTGTGGGGCTGAGCCTTCAGTCATGGAGCTGAGCCTTCAGTTGTAGGGGTGAACTTTCAGTTGTGGGGCTGAGCCTTCAGTTGTAGAGCTGAGCCTTCAGTCATGGAGCTGAGCCTTCAGTTGTAGAGCTGAGCCTTCAGTTGTAGAGCTGAGCCTTCAGTTGTGGGGCTGAGCCTTCAGTTGTAGAGCTGAGCCTTCAGTTGTGGGGCTGAGCCTTCAGTTGTGGGGCTGAGCCTTCAGTTGTAGGGGGAACCTTCAATCATGGGGCTGAGCCTTCAGTCGTGGGGCTGAGCCTTCAGTTGTGGGGGCCCCTCCTCTCACCTTGTTTGAGTCAGGATCACTGTGTTGTTCACTCTGTGTGCAGCTTCCAGAGATTCTCCCATCTCTGCCTCCATGTTGCCATAGGAACAGTGAGATGCATACATGCACCTCCATGCCTAGCATTGCACCGTTTCTTGGGATTCACACTCAGGCCCTCACTTTACCCACTGCTCATGAAGCACTTTACCCACTGAACCATTTCTCCAGGCCTTTTTTTTTTTTAAATAACACATTAGCTTGGCAGAGACCCTTTAGAAATGTTTTATAAATGACTGTAACAAACTTTATCAACTGTATAAGCAACACCATTTATTTGTGATCTTAAAATGATGCATACACTTCTTAACTTCTCATCTTTTCCAGAAATTAGGTTGTAAATGGGCTTCTGTCCAGGTCCATGAACTTACCAGGTTATGAATTCTCTACCAACAGATTCTATTTCTCTTCTGGCCAATGGCATCTGTGCTTAGGCTGTGCTCACATTAAACATGGGTTTCAGGCAAGATACATCTTTCCAACTTCCAGCCAGGTGACCCAGGATACGTGGTGCCTCTCTATTCTCTTCTGTATAAAATCAGGATAAATGTTCCCATGCATGGACAGTAATTGAAGAACAGGTCCAGATATATGTGCTTGGTGCATCTCAATGGCTGGATCAAGACAGGGCTTTCACATCAGGTTCTCTCTCTGCAGTAGGTCACCAGAGTGAAGATTCCTAGTGGTGTCTTTAATCACTAATTACTCAAAATGTGCCCCCAATATCACCAGGAAGTTTATTAGAGCTACAAAGTTTTCACCCAGCCTGGTCTGATGGATCAGCCTCTGTACTGCATCAGACCCAAGCCATCCCTATGCACAGGAAGTCCTCTACTGTCCATCAGACCCAAGTCACCCCTATGCACAGGAAGTCCTCTACAGTCCATCAGACTCAAGCCATCCCTATGCACAGGAAGTCCTCTACTGTGCACCGGACCCAAGCCATCCCTATGCACAGGAAGTCCTCTACTGTCCATCAGACTCAAGCCATCCCTATGCACAGGAAGTCCTCTACTGTGCTCCGGACCCAAGCCATCCCTATGCACAGGAAGTACTCTGTTCTGTGCACCGGACCCAAGCCATCCCTATGCACAGGAAGTACTCTACAATCCATCAGACCCAAGCCATCCCTATGCACAGGAAGTCCTCTACTGTGCACCGGACCCAAGCCATCCCTATGCACAGGAAGTCCTCTACTGTCCATCAGACCCAAGTCACCCCTATGCACAGGAAGTCCTCTACAGTCCATCAGACTCAAGCCATCCCTATGCACAGGAAGTCCTCTACTGTGCACCGGACCCAAGCCATCCCTATGCACAGGAAGTCCTCTACTGTCCATCAGACTCAAGCCATCCCTATGCACAGGAAGTCCTCTACTGTGCTCCGGACCCAAGCCATCCCTATGCACAGGAAGTACTCTGTTCTGTGCACCGGACCCAAGCCATCCCTATGCACAGGAAGTACTCTACAATCCATCAGACCCAAGCCATCCCTATGCACAGGAAGTCCTCTACTGTGCACCGGACCCAAGCCATCCCTATGCACAGGAAGTCCTCTACTGTCCATCAGACCCAAGTCACCCCTATGCACAGGAAGTCCTCTACAGTCCATCAGACTCAAGCCATCCCTATGCACAGGAAGTCCTCTACTGTGCACCGGACCCAAGCCATCCCTATGCACAGGAAGTCCTCTACTGTCCATCAGACTCAAGCCATCCCTATGCACAGGAAGTCCTCTACTGTGCTCCGGACCCAAGCCATCCCTATGCACAGGAAGTACTCTGTTCTGTGCACCGGACCCAAGCCATCCCTATGCACAGGAAGTACTCTACAATCCATCAGACCCAAGCCATCCCTATGCACAGGAAGTCCTCTACTGTGCACCGGACCCAAGCCATCCCTATGCACAGGAAGTCCTCTACTGTCCATCAGACTCAAGTCATCCCTATGCACAGGAAGTCCTCTACTGTGCACCGGACCCAAGCTATCCCTATGCACAGGAAGTCCTCTACAGTCCATCAGAATCAAGCCATCCCTATGCACAGGAAGTCCTCTGTTCTGTGCACCAGACTCAAGCCATCCCTATGCACAGGAAGTCCTCTACTGTGCACCAGACCCAAGCCATCCCTATGCACAGAAGCCCTCTATATCATGCACTGGATCCGAGCTAAGCCATCCTTACAAAGAGGAAGTCTGAGTAACATTTTTTTTTCTGAGTAACACTTTCTACATGTAGAATTTTAGGAAATCTATAAATTGTGTGTCTGGTTTTTTAAAAATTTCTTTGTTGTATATTTTTATATCTTATAACCTTATGGACTTGAATGGAGACAAGTTCTCCCAGGGTCAGCAAATTGCTAGAAGTTGTAAATATTTCCTTGAACTCTACTTTGCAGACCAGACAATTCCTGTCTAGATAATGTCTATCCTTACCCCAGCTGTCTCTTTCTGTCAGAGATTCTCCCCGCCCTAATCACTATAGACACCACAGCCGTACCTCACGGCCTGCTGAAATAATAAACAAGCCAATCGCAAGCCTCCCTCCATGACTTACCTGTCCTTTCCAAGGAAGAGCACTTTGAGCTCACTCTCTGTCTCCTGACCAACGTGGCACTTACGTGTGTGCCTCTGTGTAGCCTGAAGTACGTTTTAACACCTATTTGGGGTATTGTAGCATGTTGTCACTATCATGGCTGTCATTTTCTGAGCCGTGGGCTTCACCCTATAGGAATAAAAGCTGCAATCATAGTTACATGTCACAATAAAGCTGTTCTTCAAGCTTCTTAGTGGCTATTTTTCAGGCCTTTTAACAGTGAGGGTGGCCAGTAGAGCCATGTGTCCTAGTCCATTACAATCAACAGTCTAGAAGCTCTAGGAGAACGGTGAGCTTCTTCACCAGCTTTTACATAAAGATAATAGCCATATCCGAGGCTGTAAATCTGCTTAACTCCTTAGCAAGCTTTGAACACCTCAGAACACCTCAGACACCAATATAACAAATGATTGAGGCGTTTAAGACAAAGGAACCATTTGCATCAAAGCACACAGACCTATTTACTATATTTGAAAATGCTAGGGAAACAAATATACCCACTTATTTTCCCTGTAGTTTCTTAATATGTATGCTTCAGATAGAAACCCCTCCTGTCAGAGAGAAGCTGCTGTGTAAGCGACCTCCTTGACCACCTTTGTACCTTCCCCCTTGTTTCCTGTTCTGAGGAGACTCTGATTGTGTGGGAGTGAGTTCACCAAAACTGAGGTGAAGGCTAGCAGATGTTAAAAGAATGTAAACTAGACCTTTTCCCTGTGATCCAATGGGGGGAGGTACACCCTTCTCAGAATTATTCCGTGTTTGCTAGAAGCACTCTTTTCTACTTCTCTTAGACAAGTTCCTTTATGAAAATTTTATTAAGTAATTTGAGTTTGGTTGGGATTGCTACTGGAAGAGGAAAACTTGTATGAATTGTCTTGTGGCCATCAGAATAACTTTCACTAGACAATAACTTCACTTGTTAAGATCATAATTAAGAGTTAGCTCCAGTCCTGGCTGTATCATATGGCAACCCAATGCTACTGCCAACCAGTGTCTACAAACAACTTGTTTGCCTGCATGTACAACAATGTCACCTGAAACCGGGTGCTTGTTCCTTGAAGTATTTTGTTTGATGGTTCCTTGACCCTTTTCCAAGAAATCTAATTTGCCCGAGGGAGCCTGGCCCTGGGAAAGGGTGTTTGCATCTGCTTAGGAAAGTGTGCCTGAAATAGTGACTTATTTGGAGCTGAGAAAAGAATGGAATGGAAAGGACAGATGGGCCAGTTTGAGCCTGCAGAGAACAACCTGGCCCTCTAGGCTCTTATAAAAGGGGCTGTAAGCAAAGCACTTTGTGGAGCCTGGATCCAGCGAGACCCATCTCCATACAGCAGGCCTTGTCTCTGTAGAAAACTCCTTCTCTAACAGTGTGTTCTGTGAGGTATGCAATTGCATCTTAAGCTCCGCTTAAAACTCCTGTGATGTCGCGGGTGTCCCGGTTCAGCCCTGCAGACACCATTGCAGAGCCTGCTCTCCAAGGTACGTTGTCCATTTGAAACTCAGCCGAGTTCTGTGGATGGCCTGGACATGGGATGTTTGCCACTGGTGATGGGATTCAAATCATCAAATCACAGCCATTTCTCTGTGGCTAGGAGAGTTGACAGGTATGCTGATACAGGGGTTACCTGAAGAGAGGGTTTGACTCTGCTGCTTTCTCACTTACTGAGTGAAAACCAACTAGCAGCCAAAGGAATGGGGCAGGGGCAGCTCATCTCTTATCTTGAGGAAGGCAGAATGAACTGTGACTGATACAGAAACAGCCTACTCCTGCCACTGTGTGGCTTTTTGGTACTCTGTCGTTATTGTTTCTTCTGCTCTTTCTTTTGTCTCCCCTCTCTTCTACCCAATGAAATTGAGCTCATTTGTTTATTTTCATAGCCCGAAGCCTTGTAACTCTGAATGGCAAAGATGATGAGAGAGGCTCTTTAAATAAATCTTAAAATCCTGAAGTTAGGTTAATTGATATTTCATTAGTCTTTCTATTGTCTTTAAGAAGAAAAGAAGAAGAAACAAAGAAACCATCGACCACATTTAAACTGGCAGGGTTAAGTGTGGACTGAGTCCTATTTAGATAAGATGGTAATGAGAATTGTACCTTTTAAAAAAATTAAATCTATCTTTGCACAATTAGCAAATTATTAAATTACCTTTCCTTCAATGTCTTCAAGCAATTGCCTGCCCCCCACTAATAGGAGAACATGTTTTACAAGGTTCATGTTGATTAATTGACAAATGCTGATAAAATCAAAGCAGTGTTAAAACTCAGTGCACCAACGGCAATATAAATTACATTTGTTCAATAGTGTTCCAAGTGGCTATATGTTTATGCTTTACCTTTCAATAAATATTACTGTCTTAATTGAAACATCCATTGTGGGAATTTATCTCTGAGGAAGACTGTCAGGATGCACAGCCTGGGCCAAACATTTCTATAGCTATACATGCTTTTTAGCTCAATTAAGACCATCAATTGCTGTGACTATATTCAAGAAGGACACTTTATATTTTGTATGAAAACCACACAGCTTAATATATTATTTTGAAAATCAGACACCCTCAACTGACTTTCAATTGCCTTTTTTTTTTTAGTTTTAGAATCAGCTACACAAATAAATAAATCAATAAATATTTTAAACAAATGCCTTATGCCACTTACTGCATTCTTGGCTCACCGCCAGGGAGCTTCTGGGTGCCACTACAGAGCTTATAGCTGGATGACACATTTGTGTGAGACACAGGGATGCCTGCCAAACCCAGGCCCCTGTTTTCAATAGGAATGAGTTGCTGTCTGCAAGGGTCTCATGTACCATGTCAAAACCCAAAGTCTAGATAATTCCAGCAAGGAAAGAAAAAAGAGAAGAGCCTCAGTAGACAGGAGAGTCTGTCCTTCTGGGTGCCATAGCTCTTCTGTTGTTTTTCACACCCCTAGGATAGACTTCCGCACTCTACTGAAATATGGCTTTTAGAAATGCCGAGTTCTGCCACCACTGCCAATGCCTGCATTCATGTTGACTACCCTAGGAGTCCTACAGTCTGAAATCATTCCTCACTCTGTATTCATGGACCATATCCCAAATTTTGACACTGCTGTGTTTGACACTTGACTGTTATGACTCTAACTTAAAAAAATTACACCCAAGAAGGAAATCACTCCCTTCAAGCATCATTTTCTTTTCTAGGATCAAAGAATGTTGGAGTATACATCCTTGAAGTGTCTAATGCAAACCTTGTTTTCTGTTGTAACCTGAAAATGCTGTGACCAGCCCAAGGTCAGACAGTGAGTCAGGAACCAACCAGGGACTAGAAGACTAGCCCAAGTCTCTTGATCTTGGAAAAGTCCTTCAACCTGCCTCAGGCCACACACTGAGACAAGACACGGACCCTGCCTGGGTCTAACAATTGCCATCTTCGATACTGAGAGGGAAGAAGTTACGTCACCAAGGCATGCCCCCTATTCCTTCCTCCTAGCAGCTTCTCTGCATGTAGAAATAACTTGAAAGAAATAACTAACACTCTTTTTACCTGTCTCCCTCCCTCACCCCCATCTACATCCTCATAAGTATTATCAGGAATGAGTTAACTATTTTGTGGAGTATGAATGAGCCAAGTGATGCTTCTATGGATGACTTGAGAGTTCTGACTCTTGCCATAAACTTTGGTTGTGTGAGCAGGCCAGTCTTCTCTTCTTGCTCCCAATGGCTAGACACCATCCATCTTCCCTAGAGTGGGAGAACCCCGGGGCCACTGTCACTCCTGCCTGTGTCTAAACTCCAGAGACATTCTTTCTTCAGGTGGGACCTTGTCTCATCCTCCTTGGTTTCTGACAGAAGAGAGGCATGACAGATGGAGACATCAGGTCTGCCACAGGGTTTCGTCCCACTCATAAATGGACGGTTAAGATGCTGAATGTAGATGATAGCTTCCTTTTCCTCCTTCTAGCAGGTCTGGGTACCAACTGCAGTCCCTAGAGCTGGTTGTCTCTGTGAACCTCCTCCCTGCCCTCCCCCAGCTCCTGTGACTTCTTAAGAAGAATGGGGAAAGATACAGTTGCAGCATGCTATTGTTGCTACAAAAGCACCCTCCCTCACGACACACGGCACACTGGGCTGATGCTCCCCTGGGTTTCCCAAATTGGCAGCCCAGAGGTTCTCTGTGTCCTTTGCTTCTTCTCACCAGATTTCCTAAGCTTCTCAAGTTCTGTCAGCTGAACAGCCTGGTCAGAAAGAATTCATCTGGCTTGAGACTCTTAGCTCGTGTTAGACAATATGAGTCTAAACATTTTAAAGGAAGTAAAACACTGGTACATGTGGTATATGGGTGTGTGTGCGTGCGCACGTGAGAGAGAGAGAGAGAGAGAGAGAGAGAGAGAGAGAGAGAGAGAGAGAGAGAGAGAGAGAGAGAGAAGGCCGACCAGCTCAGCTACAGCGGCTGGCCAGAGACCCCATGGTCCTTCCTGTCTTCTCTCTCCAGTGCTAATTTACAAACGCATGTCTCTGACTGGGCTTTATCATGGGTCTTAGAGGATTGAACTTGGATCCTCACGATTGAGTACCAAGCACTTTATAGACTGAGCCATCTCCCCAGCCCCGGAAGTAAAACTGTTTTAAACATGGGATTTGAAAATGTTGTTATAGGCAAGCTGATTTGTTTCCCCTCCCTGGAACGCCTTCTCTGCCTGGTTTAATCCCATCCATCTTGTAAGGCTCTGCTCACTAGTCTCTTCTGCTGGGTTCCCAGCCTTCCTCTGCCCAAGTCTCAGTCTTTGTCATGTGCTTGGAAAACAGCTGATTCAGAGCGCAGGGGGATAACATTTATCTCCAGGATATCGTATACACCTGTCTCACGCCCAGGGCCTAGTGGAGGCTGAACCCTGGCGTTCTGAATGGACTGCTGGACTGAAGCCAGTTGTGCCAGCACTTTTCATATAAGGGCTCTGAGCTTCCGGAAGATGCATCAATAAAAGTGTCTCCAGAAAACTCCTGAACACTTAGGATTTTATATTCGTATTTTAGTATGAAAATGTAATATAAAATCAGGCATATGTTTCCATATAATGAAGGCACTATGTTTGAACAATAGGGGAAGAATTTTTACCACAGATTTATATGCTTTGTATGAAAGAGGTCAATGTGTAAATTTGGCATCTAGAACCAAATAAGTATTAAAATGTACTAAAACAACCACTTGGGTTTCTCCTGTAAGTGACAAAACTCTCTGAGAATTTGCTTTTTATAGAGAATTTTCTCTAAATGACACAGTCACTCCTGTGTTCCACTCAAAATTTTCTTGGCATAAAAACTACAAGGCTGGACATAGTCCTAAGATGATGTTTACTTTAGACAATAGGCCCCATGGGCTTACTAAATAACTCCTCTCACCATCATAAAATCTGTTTCTGGTTAACAACAATAGATGGATAGATATAAATTTTAAATCCCATATAGATATTAATTTTAAATCTTATTTGAAGGAACCCGAATGCTACACCTTTGACTTGTGAAATCTAAGTGCTAATGGGGATGTTGTGGAGACTAAAGAACTGAGGAAAAGTGTCAGACACAAATCTCAGACATTGTCCAAACACCCCATATATTATATATGAACTTGAAATGCGACGGGATCTCTATTCCCCTTTTCCTCTTTTACCTAGATTGACTAAAAGAGACTTAGAGAGAGGTGTGGCCTGTGCGCAGGTTGGGATGTTGTTGATTTACAGGGAGTGGGTCAGTCCTTGAGTGTGTGGTTTATTCAGAAGGGATGCTGGGTGGGCACTCCCTCTTCTCCCTGACAGTGGCAGTACACGAAGTTCTTTTCATGACGCGCTCATTGGAAAACAATGTTCCTGACTATGGAATTGTGTTCTTAGTTAGTTTGCCCTCAGCATATATCATGTGGTAACCTTGATGCTTACAGACTGGGTTCTTCAATGCATAAATAAAACACTCCAGTGCTGACCCTATTCAGTAAACAACGCTAGGAATATTGAGTATCTTTAAAACTCAAATGCAGCTTTTGAAACGTGTTTTCATTTTCACAGCCAGCTGAGACCCGGCTGTACTAATACCCAGCTAATCTGAGGTCTTGGAAGAGCCTGAGACTCAGTCAGACTCTGGCTTCTCAGCTTTGCCTTAGCCCCGGGAGCAGAGGCTCTGAGATGCCACTTGGTTTAGTTCTTTCCTTGTACTGGCATTTCGATCTCCCCAGTGAACTTTCTCTCACGTCCAAGGGTTTGTATCATAAGCATCTCATTTGGGCCGATGTACATGCCTCACCCAATTTTAATCAAGTAGTAAAGCTGATCTGTATTTATTACAAATGTATTTTAACCATAGATATCCCTCCTCATTTTCTCTTTCAAATTGTTCTTACTTGTCTGTCTCTTTTCCCCCTAGAAAATATCTAAGGGGAACTCCGCACCTCATTAAGAGTTGTCATTCAAATTCTATTGTTGGTCCTTAGGATGAGAATATACACAGCCACATCCCACATTGCTGACCATGAGCAGCAGATCTGTAAGTTCTGCCCCGAGGCAGGCAGGTTGTGGGGCAGGCAGTTTCTGGACAGTCAGGTTCTGGGGTCTCCAAGTAGAAAAGCTCCATCAATTCCTCTGCAGTAAAAATGAAAGTCTGCTCAGAAGCAGGCTGCTCACCCTAGCCTGGAATGTGTGGTAGTCACCCCTGTTAGTGTGATGGCTGAAGTCTACCCGGAGGCTGCTTTTTCCATCTCCTTTCTTTGAGTGTCTTCTGCTATTGTCTTTTCTAAGTGGACATCCCACACAGCCATGACAATGCTGAAACATCCCGAGAGGAATACTGCTTAGGAAAATATAAAAATGTAAAAAAAAAAAAAAGTGACATCCATGAATTCAAGTTGAATACAGCGTACATCCCAGTGTGTCCACTGGAGTCTCTGGTTAAGAGCCCTTTTGTGATTATGACTACTGGAGACAATATGCAAATGGTATGAACACAGGCTTGCATCTGAGACGTTAGTGAATGTTTTGGATGGAATATGGAGTCATTTCTATTTCTTAAGCCTGTAATTTATACATCCAGCACTGTGTAATGATTGCTGAGTGATAGTCTGAATACATCAAAATTAGCCTAAGCGACAGCACAGTTCTTAGTCTGGCTTTGTCTTTCCTGACTGAGATAAATTTTTAAGAGTACTGGTTGGTTAATTTTGTAAAATGCTTTTGATTTAGCCAATGCTCTCTGATGATTAAATTAAGTTTGTGCAATTTGGGTAAAAATATCACCGAATATGTATGGAGCCTTCTCAGGGTGTCCTATCAAAGCACATTTCCCGCTGTTGTGTCTTAGTATTGCTTTCAGAATCTGTTTGATAACATCAGTTGAAGCAATTTTGTCTCTTTAGCCAAATCACACCTTGATCAGAACATCACATCCATCATTCCTATAGCTTACGTTTGTATTTAATATTTATATTCTTTATAACTGTAATAAGCATCTTCATCTGGATGAAGTGATACTTTTATATACTATTATTACAATTAACTCTTTTTGAAGGTTTGTCCAACCTTCTGGCATGAGAGAGGACATTGTTATTTCTCTCTTTCTATGTAGTTCACATTTGAGAAGTATACAGTCTAGTTACAAGAAGTAAATCAAAAGTAATATCTCATAATATTTCAAATATATTTACAACTTTGTGTTAGAAATACTAAAAAACGGTTATGGGGAAGAAGACATATGCATCAGTATACAAAGAAAATTATGGAACTTAAAAGTGAATTGATGGGACTGGAGAGATGGCTCAGCAGTTAAGAGCACTGGCAGCTTTTTGCAGAGGACCCAGATAGTGGCTCATAACCTCCTGTAACTCAAGTTCCAGGGGACTCAGTGATCTCTTCTGGTCTCCAAGGGCTCCTGCAAACCCATGATGCATATACATGCTCTCATACACACAGTCACACTTTTTTAAAATGCAAAACAACAACACTGAAATAATAACTTGTTGCAAGGGAGCTCTAAAAGTGTAAGAAATACAAGAAAATGTTCATCAAGTCTAGCCAATAAACCCAGTCAGCACTCTATGTGAGGTACAAACCCAGAAATGTCATATCACACTTGTGGGCCTGCAAGGTCCAGAGATACAAAGGCCATCTCACAAAACGTCCTACTCAGTATTATACTGAATGTCAGCCAAACTTTTTTCTTCAAAAACCTTCTTTCCTTCCTTCTTTTAATTGATTTTTCGGAGTTCACCATTGGCTGTAAAATTATAGCTCTCCCAGATGTCAATCTCTGATACTCATCAGAATCAACCTCAGAGCTGTTATTTAAAATTCTTGAACCTTACATGATATGCAGAGAAACCAAATATCTTCCAAGGTGGAAACCAGATCTGGGTATTTTTGGAAACCTGCTTGGGTGGACCCATGTCGGCCAAATGAACGCCATTGTGTGGCAGATGACATGCCAGCATCATTGCCTCCAGAGCAAAGCAAATGACCTCCAACCCTCCCACCTCGCCCCTAAACATAAAGGCTCTCATGGACTCCATCAGCTCAATGCAAACACATCTTGGTGTGTTCGTGTATTTCTCCTGGACGGTTCCTGGCCTTAAATATGCTGTTTTTGCCACAATTCCCCTGAGCCAGACGCCTGGAAAGAGTTTTTTTAACATCGCTTTCTGGTACCCTTTTGCCTGCCACTTATTCCTCTCACCTATGCATTCCAGTTGCTCACTTGTGTCATCTGATTTCCAGAAACATCTCGCAGCCTGCTTCTCATTCTGTCTCTCCTGTTACCACCTCATCTGCTCTTGTTTCTAGTGATTTCCACTGAATGGGAGCCCAGCACTGGCTTCTCTCCCCATGGAGCTTGCCTTCACTCTGATGTAGGAACTATTGTTTTAAATTACAAATTTTATCCTGCTGCTCCCAATTTGAACTCTCTTTTAGGCGCCTTGTTAGCTGCTGGGATGCTGCTTCCTAGCACAGCCTCTGTGTTCAGCATCCTTCCTCCTCGCCCTTTCATCACTGGCCCCATAAACTGCAGACAAACGAAAGGGTTGACTTTCTGTCTACACCATGCACACACTTCACAGCCAGTGCTTTTGATCATCATGGTGCCCACATCTGAAGAATTGTTTTGTTCTTTTAAGCATCCTGCCCTGCAGATGTTCACCTCTGTACATCCTTCACGAAAATCTGAAATCACCATCATTGGCCAGTTAATTTTTCTCCCTCTATTTCTGTTAACTTGTGTTTTAATAAATTTACACACCCATCTTCACATGTGCCTGGGTAAGCCAAGCTAGCTGCACCTCCCTTCTTTGGAGTAAGTGCTTACTTATTATAGGGCCTCAAATGATGCTGTGTAGAGGTGGTGTTCATTCAGCAGTTGCTGGATACGTGGGGGACAATGAGTGCACAGGATCTGTGATTCCTCCCTAGGATCCTCCATCCCTTGTAGAGTGATGCTTAATGGATGTAGTTCATTTGCTTTCATTCTCCTGCTGACACATGGAAATCTCTCTCCTAATTGCTCATTTCCCCCAGCTAGTGAGTGGTCATTCTAAAACTGTCACCAAGGCTTTTGGTTCTGCTAGTTACAGTAGCTCATTTATCAAAGTTTTTCAAATTGAAATTCACATTTTTCACTGGGGAGGGACTTAAAGTGTTCAGCTCAGGGTCAAGTTACATTGCTATAGGGGCCATTCTCCAGCTTGTTTTTCTGAGAATAGCTGACCCCCCTCTCCCCCCCAGAGCTTCCATGTAACCTCAGGCTGAAATTCATACTTACATTGTTTATTCTGCCTTTTCTAATGTAAGGGTGATTTCGCTGTAAGGGACATTCATAAAATGAGAGTAGAGTGGTATCAACAGCTGCTTATTTGCAATGGTTTTAACCCAAAAATGTTGCTGTTTTTCCCTTGTCCTTCCTCTTAAAGCTTTTCTTATTGTTACAGTGTGTGTGTGTGTGTGTGTGCACATGCACACTCATTTGTACATGGTGTAGGCCATGGATATGTATGTGGTGTATGGGTGTCGACAGAGGCTAGAAGAGATCACATCCCCTGAAACTGGGGTTACAGGAGTTTTTTAGCTTCCTGGTGTGGATGCTGGAAACTGAACTCTGGCACTCTGGAAGATCAGGAAGTGTCCTTAACCACTAAGCCATGTTTCAGCCCTTAAAATATTTTTTAAAACATTTTATATGGTACCCATGCCACCTGCACTATTTGCTTCAGTATTTTGGAACAACAGCCCTGCCGTACGTAGGCCTCTCTCACCTAAATCATTGTTCTAACCCACACTTCTGTGGCTGCATTCCCTCCCCTGTCATCATTTACACTCAGTGCTTACGCTTTTAGAGTCTGAATTTATCAGAGGAGCTCTTGTACAGTGACTTCTGTCTGTAATAGAACCTCCTTCTCTTTTATTCTGAGTCTGCTTATTTCTTTTGGCAATGAAATGTTTCTTCCTCTCGTAGACTTAGTGGAGCTGATTTGTGCTCCCATCACACATACTGCTGTGAACTTCCCAAATGCATCCCGTACATACGTACATTGGGTACATACGTACATTGGGTCTGGGCAGGAGCAAGCTGTCTGCCCTCAGTGTCAGGGGCTTAGGCTGGGCAGCATCTTCTCTCCAGGAGCCTGGCCAGCCTCACAGCATGGACTTTTTATTGTTGTTGTTGTTTTGTTTTGTTTTGTTTTTTTTTTTCAGCTAGTCAATGCTCTTGTTATATACTTTCTTCCCTGTCACCAAAGGTTATGAACACACTCCACCATTGCTGTCCTGATTTAATGAGAGTGCTGTAAATCTGTCCCCTGTGACTTTATTTAAAGCTCTGTTAAAGTATACAGCAATATTTTGTGTATTGTTCTGGTCTCCCGGTTAATGAATTCAGAGATTCCTTTCCATGCTGTAAGAGTGTGCTTCATTTCCCTCCTACTAAAGTGATCTTCTTTGCACTGTGAACGTTAAACCCGAGTTTTAGCATTTCATGAGTTGGTAAGTGCATGTTTATGTCGCCAAGACTCCCCTAATCTTTCCAAGCTATCTTCTATAAAGAGGCTCACTTCCTGTTTTCCAGTTGATAAACTAGCATTTTTATATAGCACAACATTGTATTTAGCATGCATGGATTTAAATCCCTTGACATTTTTCTCAAAGCAACATTTTGAGGACGAAAACAACACTTTAAAGAATAAAAGCACCATTGTTGTTATATACATGCCGAGACGGCATTCTCTGAATAAACTTGCTCAAATGGAAAGTAGGAGCAGCAAGACAGCTCTGGCCTTTCAGCCACTTCCAGCACACCCTCTTAGTTTCACACATTCTGGTCCCTGGTCCCTCCCGAGCTCCTGCCCACTCCTCCTCTGCCCATTAAGGATGTTTGTGTCATAGAGACTCTGCCAGATTCTGCTGCTCTTGGCGTCTTCCTCATGCCTCAGATGAAAATAACTTCTTCTTCCTCTCCCAGCCACACATTTCTACAAGTCCTTTTTTTTTTTTTTTTTTTTTTTTTTTTGGTGTTGGTTCTCTTAATGTCTATGACTCTATGACTGATCGCTTCTGTCTCAAGACTCATCACTCTGTGAGTGGAAGTAAAAACTGATGACTATGCAGGATTTAATTTTTCAAGGGCCATTTTTTAAATGTGACAAAAACTTTCTAAGTGCTATTACCATGTGAGTAGTTTATGTTTTTTTTTTAATTGGAATTAAATATAGGAAGTTAATTGTGTTTAGCTTAAGTTTCTTTCTCTTTTTTTCTTCTCACTTGAATCCATATTTTATCTCTTGCATTTGAAAGTTTTTTAAAATTTAAACTAGAAACAACCGTTTTTTTAACCTATCAACCTCATTCCCTCTCCCTCCCCTCCTCCCATTATGCCACAATGACCCCCATCCCATCTCCTTTCTGCTTCCCAGGAGGGTGAGACCTACCATGGGGGATCATCAAAGGCTGTCACATCCCATGTGTCTAGGCTGAAAGTGTATCCCTCTATGTGGAACTCCATTCATATATAAGGGATAAATAAATACTGATCCACTACCAGAGACCCCATAGACTGGCCTAGTCCTCCTAACTAACAGCCACCTTCATGTAATCTGGGTTGGTCCTATGCTGGTTTCCCAGCTGTCAGACTGGGGTCCATGAGCTTCCTCTTGCTCAGGTGAGCTGTTTCTGTGGGTTTCTCCAGCCTTGCCTTGACTCCTTTGCTCTTACTTCTCCCTCTCTGAAACTGGATTCCAAGAGTTCAGCTCGTCCTTAGCCGTGGGTGTCTGCTTCTGCTACTAGATGAAGGCTCTACAATGGCATACAAAAGAGTTATCAATCTCATTATCAGGGAAGGCCTCTCCACTATTGCTTACATTGTTTGTTAGGATCATCCTTATAGATCGCTGGACATTTCCCTAGTGCCAAATTTCTCCTTAAACCTATAATGTCTCCCTCTATTAAGATACCCCTTTTCTTGCTCTCCTGTATTCCCTCCCACCGGACTCAATCTTCCTGCTCCCTTGTGTCTTCCTCCCCCTTCCTCTTCTCCCCTTCTTTTTACCTCTCCCCTCCCCCCATGCTCCCAATTTGCTCTGGAGATCTTGTCTCTTTCCCCTTCTCCTGGGGACCATGTATACCTCTCTTAGGGTCCTCCTTGTTTCTTGTAGTTTAGCTTAGTTTCTAAAGAATGGGAAAATGTAATCTTCCTCATATACTTCCAAAGTCTTGGAATGTAGGTATTAAAAAGAGCTTAAGAGCCAGGTGCAAATGAGGGCAGAAAGGCAGAAAGGTTGGTTGTCAACAGGGTATTACCAAAGAAGATGGCTTCCCACATCCCCTTTCTTGCCCATTTGTAGAACTGTCAGTTGGGACTGGGAAGTGGGTTGGGGGTAGGGTGTTGTGCACATTGTGCTACAAAATAGAATGATCCCAGATGGCCATCCCTCATTAGGCCCAACAAAGTGCACTCCCCTGTAATGCGGACCACAGGTGGGGTGGCCTCCCAGCACTACCAGAGGAGATTGCAGGGTTCACTACGCGCCAAGTTAAAGGCTTCCTGGCCAGGATAGCACACTGGGTTGCATGGTCCATCAGTTTCATGTTATTGAACATTCATGAAAAAGAAAACAGATGATGTCCTCTGGTGTCATAGCATAGCCACAATCCAGCAGACAAATCCTTCTGGGTCACCTGGGAGCTATCTGCTAGGCATTGTTCTTAGAGGCTGCTGTTGTTTCTTGTCCCAAATGACCATGAATGCAAAGTGGGAATACATAGAACACTGGTTGTCGGAATGCCATTGTTCAGTTTCAGTAGTGGATACAAACTTAGTAATTCCACTCTGGCTATACAGCCAAAATGCATATTTACTCATTTATTAACACAAGCACACAAGCATCTATAAAATATCCATGTTTTTGTCTCATCCTATACAATAATTCTGGTGAAACCCTTCTTTTAAAAATGTATTTCTTTCCATCATATACCAGGTTGAACTCTATGAAAGTACCAATATTTTGCTAGCTTTTAAATCCACAGAAACATCAATTTCACATGGCTCAGAGCAAATTTAACTATTAAAAATTAAAATAATGGTTCTCTGCTCCCTGATAAGTCCCATACCCTTGGGGAACGCTGGAGTTAGAGGGGCAAGAATTGACCCTGGAAGGCGCCTCAGAGGAGGCGGGCCCTGATGTGAACCAGAAAGGAGGGAGGTGTGGAGAAGCAGTGGGTACACAGGGCAGCAATTGTGAGTACCAGCAGCCTGGAGGAAAGCTCCTGTCCCCTCTGATAGAAATTCTCAACGTTTCTAATAGTTTCTGAAAAGCATGCTTCTGCAGCCTGTAAAGGGTTTCAAAACCTCTACCATGGCAACTAAAAAAAAAAGTTCTTGCATTGTCACTAACGCCTTGAGTGGTGTCTTGTATATCTATTACAGAATATGTGGTTGTCACAGAGTGGCCATCTTGGCAGTGGCTCCGTAGCCTGAGTCAGCAGGTATGCATCTAACTGATGAAGATAGCTGCCTGGGCCGTCAGGTCTTTCTGAAGGGTCTAGTACCAAGGTTAGCAGCTCATAGGCTGTGACTCGACCATTCCTGTGGACATCTTTATGTCTTTCTGGCCAAGTCCTACTTTGCTAAGACTTCAGCCTCCGGCCTTTGTCCTTACCAGTTACTTATAATGGGTAACCACCCAGCACATTCCTCTGAATTGACTTATGAGAGCATATGGAAGGTCATTTTCCCAGCATCAGTTTCTGTGACTGCCATGCCCCTATGAGGCTTGGCTTCGCCCTGCTGGAGGTGTGTTCCAACAGAGAACAGTGAGGCATCTGACCAATGGGCCATGGAACAACATGAACCATGGTTTTGGAATGAAATGGGAATAACTGTTTTATAATGTGCTGAAAACTCACTGAATGCTCCAAGGCATGGAAATGTGCCCTCTTTACTTTTAGAACCAGCTATGATTTAGGAAAGTGGGGGTGGGGTTTATTATTTCCTTATGTTTAAAGAGAATGGATAAATACAGTTATGAGTACATTATTTATTTTTCTTTTTAAAGATATTGTATTTACAGACCACTTTTAGGTTCATAGTGATAAGGAGCATAAGGACATTTCCCATAAACTCCCTGTATTCAAACAGGCATTGCCTCCACCATTATTAATACTCCCACCAAAGTGGTACATTGACTCTGATTGACAAACCTACATCATTCAAAGTCCATAGCATGTTTGATGTATGGAATAAATTATTCCTATGTGGCAGAGTTAAAGAATCATGGCTATTTCTTTGAGTTAATGATACCCTTTTCTAAACGTCAACAATAATAACAAGTACATAGAGTAAACTCAGAGCTGAGTGAGATAGAAACTAAATTACTTATAAATCTTTAAAATGTCAGAGTCATTTTATTTCTTGTGGATGCAGCAAGCAGTAACTTCTAGTGATGATTATATTTCCTTTTCCTTGAGGATATAGCGAATTATATTTACTTAATTGAATCATTCAATATGTTTGTATGTTTGCATTTTTAAATTCAGGTTTTTGTTATTAATATATTGTTATTTCTTAGGAATAAAAAGGCAAGAAGATGGAGGTACTACTGAAGTTGGCTTGTTACGAGGTCCCAAAAGGAGGGGACACATTTTGCCGTGCCCATGCCTCAGCAAGGGGTAGGACAGCCTAGGGAAGCACTGTATCTGTGTGAAGAAAGGAACTGAGAGGAACACTAGGCAAGGAACCTCCCTGTGATTTCCCAGGATGGAAAGCAAGTTTAGGATTGGCTAGGACAGGTAATTTAAACAAATTTGGTAGTGAGACCCTGTCCGGTTGCCTGGTTTCTGAGGACAGAACTATGGCTTAGCACCAGTAAAGCCAGAGCAAAAGGCAGTTGGGGGATGGTGGGCTCCTGCAGGTCCATTGGTTCACATTTGCAGAGTGGCACCCAAGAGCCCATTTGATGTCTGTAGGAACTGGCTATCCCTGGAAGAACTAGTTTCCTCCAGCGTCTGTAAGACCCAGTCCTCAGCATTGGAAATACAGAAAGTAGAGATATGAGTAATGCAGTGTGTGTACACATATATACATATGCATTCCCCCAATCAACTCAATGAATTTGATGGTGTGGGAGAGGGAAGAATTGCATATAGACTATTAGGAACTGTTTAGGATTGTGGCAGTTTAGCACAAGGAAACATTTTTAAATGATTAAAAATAAAGCCTATCCCCACTGAAGACTAATTTACCAAGGAAATCTCTATGTCATATAACTTAGGATCTTAAGAAATCTGCAGAGAAAAGCAAGGATTATAGAAAGATCAAAGTAACCAAGGTTGTAGTTCGAAGTAGAAGCCAGTCAAGTTCAAGGGCAAGGATTTGGGTGCAGTCAACCGAACTGGGCTAAGGGGAGGGAGAGGACTGATATGTAGGAACCTTCCGGGTCTAGCATCGCCAAGCCAGGATCATGCTTGGCAGGTTCACAGGAGATTAGCAAGCCTGTGTTTCCTGAGAGGAAGTCATAGAACACAAGTGTGCAGGGGTGTGACTGGCAGCTAGGCATGGACAGGCCTTGGAGATCATGCAAACATAGTAGGAGGCTGCTTGTATGCGTGACTGTAGTCCAAGCTGGAGCCATCTGAAGAGAGTTCAGCTTCAAGCTGCAAATCGAGTAGCTATCGCTTCTGCTTGTCTATTTTCTGTCCCCAACTATTAAATGATTTTATCACCATTTGAGATCCTTAGGTTTACAAATGGTCTATATTTGTAAATGGACAGAGGTCTAGATATACAAGTCATCTCTTATAGTTTAAAACAAATCAGACAAATAAAACCTTCCCCCTACCATGCAAAAGGACAGCTTCAGGTCAGGACTGGAATCCCATTCTGTGCACTGAATGGGCTGGAATCTATGTAGCATTAAAATAAAATGGAAAACAATTTTAAAGAAACTGCCACACTTCTGGTAAATCTGGAGGGGGGTGGGAGGCTGTGAACAATCAACAATTTGCTTTTATTTTCTATTAAATCAGAATGGTTTCTGCATTGATATTGTTTACAGAATATAAAGTAAAATCCACCCACAGTCTTCTCACTGTAAGATCACCCACAAAGAAAACCTCATTTCACATCTAATTGTGGACATTGTTCCTCCATTAAAAATTCATAGGGTTTGTGAATGTGACACATAAGTACTGGCATCTCCATTATTTCCCAGCTCTTTCCCACTACCAATTCTGATCAGAATTTCAAAACACTCGTATCTAGAAAGGTGTTCTCTGAAGAGCAACCAAAGAAAAATACAGTGAAGAAGGAGAGACATGATGAGTGTAAATCGAAACAGCCACCACACAAATAGACAAGACCTTCCCCTTGCTCTTACAGCACACACAGGTAAATGGAGGGGGCAGCCAACCTTACTTCACACCCTGCAGCTTCCCACTGCCCGTAACTTGCTCATCTCAGCAACTTGAAAATGTGTTATTAGCTGTCAACAAGCCATTGCCTTGTTATGAGCCCCAAGAAGAGACTGGAGCACTGTCCTTCATTACCCAGACTCTTCCTTTGCTCCACTCAAATGGTGAGACCAGAATGCCAGGCCATTGGTCATGCACATGGTATTTGCTGGAAATTGATGAGACAAACAGTGCTCTGCAGCCAGATATCTTGGTGAGGTGGGCCCCATGCTGAGCCTTTCTTGCTTGTCTTTTATGGTTTTGTACATTTGCATCAGTGATATTGAAATATTGTCCTATACCCTTAACAATGCCTCAGTCAACAATGGGCTCCCTATAGGATGATGGCCCCATAAAAATACAACAGTTGTAGACAGGGAGGAGTGGTGAGCAAAGGAGTCAAGATCATGCTGGGAAAACCCACAGAAACAGCTGGCCTGAGCGGGGGAGCGAGGGGGGGCTCATGACCCCAGACAAACAGCTGGGAAACCAGCTAGGACCAAACCAGGCCCCCTGGATGTGGCTGTCAGTTGAGGGGCTTGGACAATCTATGGGGCCTCTGGCAGTGGAACCAGTTATTTATCCCTAGTGCATGAATGGGCTTTGGGAGCCCATTCCCTGTGAAGGGACACTTTCTCAGCCTAGGTCCTGACCCAAATGATGTGGCAGACTTTGATGATCCCCCTCCCCTCCCTGAGGGGTGGATGGGGGTGGGATGACAGGTTGTAGGAGGGAATGGGAGGATGGGAGGGAGAGGAAACTGGGATTGGTAAGTAAAGTAAGTTTGTTTTAAATTTAAATCAAAATTAATCTAAAAATATAACAGCTGGTAATTTCCCATTGTCTGGTGATGGTGGCTACAGCCACTCACAGGTAGTAACATAAGACTTTACATGTTGTCCATTAGTGCCAGTCCTAAGGGCAGCCCACGCACAGTTATGTATAGTGTATGTGGCAGTGTCCTCTTTATCCCTGAGTATAATCCTACTTACCGAAGTTGCGATACAGCACTGTGTCTGTGTGCTGGCAGCTAAGTACAAAACCTGGAATGCACATTTCCTTTCCAGTGTTACCATAAATAAAAGCTACAGAAACACTGAAGGGGGTGTCCTGTGGACCCATAAACTGAAGAAAATAGAAAACACTATCTCACTCCTGTCCCAAGGGGCCGCTGCCACCTACCAGGCACCTTGTGTTTCCTTTGTGTCTTGGTCACTAGCTGCCCTAGTCTAAGTCTGTGAAGTCTACTCCATGATGGTGGCACACTCAGGGGATGGTGCTGTGATACATTTCTCACCACATACCCCGGCAGTTATACGAGCTGTGACTATACAGGAAAACCAGTGGCTAACATAAACTAAAATCATAACTGAGTCTGCTGATACTGCGATCATGTGGATGGAGGGTGTGTGCTTCTCTGAATTTCCTTTATAAACTGACTGGTTGTGCTATGGTTAATAAATTTCAGAAATCACCTTTTCTCCCCCCTGTAAACTTTTACCTGTGAGCTTAGCAGGGAGCTTGCAGATGCAAAAACCATTTCAGCTCGCCCCGACCATGTGTGTAGGAAAGCCATGAGGACCAGAATACATACTGTCTGGAGGTTGGGAGAGAGTGAATTGCAATAAAGGCTGTGTAGCCATGTGATCAAGGATATTACCCTGGGAAGACTGTCTCAGGGAGATCTGGATTACAGCTGTCAGAGTAGCTGACAATTCTTCAGGTGATGTTTCATTCTCTCAGCTCCTACAAAAGGCACTGTGTGGCAACCCCTCCAATGCCTCCTGAGATGAGAACTGAAAAGTACAAAGCAGAAGAGCTCAGGAAAGTGGCCCACAGTGGGGGTGGGATGGGGGGGGCTGTAACAGGAGCCCTCCTCTGACCTGCACATTGTGCTCCCAAACTCTACACACCCTTCATAGGAGGCAGAGCATTGTCCTCAGAGCAGTTTCTCTCTGCTTGGACCAAAGAAGTAGCTTTTGAGATGGATAATGACCCTGCCAAGCACACAGGAGATCTCTGATTCTAGTTTGTTCCTTCTTAACTAACACAGACTTGTGTTTCCAGAGTCTGGGGACCAGTGGTGACCCCTTAGCACAGCAATTATTATAAATTCTGTAAATCATAAAACCTTAGCTTGTGAATTCCTAGTACCCTTATTCCTGTTTCTGTAGGTCTTGTTTACGGTTGGTGTTGAAAAGTAAATTCCAGGCCTCATTGCTGCCAGTGTAATGAGATTGCTTGTGCCAGACTGTATTGAGTACAAGAGAAAGAAATCAGATTGAAAGGGGGAGGAGTCTGATGAGGGAAGGAAAAGTAATAGTGGCCTGACTTTACTACCCAGCCCAAAATAGTCCTAGGCAGTCCTTGAGGACCACAGATTCACTTCCCATCTCTGTCTCTATATACGCAGAGATTGTATACATATCACACACCGATCTACCTATATAGAACTCCCCTGATGCCCAGGCTGTCTTGAATTAAGGTGTATCAGCCAGGCCGTCCGTGGACTGCCCATATGCCAGCACTTGCTGCAGTGAACACCCCACAAACACTTTGCAAAAGCTGTTCAACAATCATATTTGCTTGCTTCAAAGTATACCTCTGCTCTAGAAGGCACTAGCCCAGCTACAACTCTTTCAAAGCAGCTTGCAGTGGGCCTTAGGCCATCATAAGCCTTGCTGAACTCTAGATGGCCCTAACCCTTTCCACACTGTACAAACTTCCTTTGGTGGCCCAGGAGAAGGGCCGGCCTGTGGGAAATACCAGTGTAGTTCCTCCCTTTCCAAACTGACAGCCATGATGGATAAAAGCATCCTTGTCACATTCCCTTTCTTAGCCATGTATGCAGGCAGCTCAGCCTGCATTTCGAGCCAGCTAAGGGTACCCTCTTGCTGTTCCCTGGTAGGATGCATTCAACCCAATAAAAGGCCTTGCTGACTTTTGGTCTTTATTAGTAGTGTGGGCTGTGTTGATCACACAGACAACAGGAGCGAGCACCTATGAACTGGTAACAATAACAAAGTTATCGGTGGCCACCATCCAAGCAACAGCAGAGCCAACAGTGATAGCAACAGTAGGGACAAGATGGTAGCTGCAGAAGTATTCTGTGTGGCTGAGGCAGAAATGACAGAAAACAGAGGCAAAGGAGACAGGAAGAGTTTTTGAGCACCCTTAGCTGAGAAACTATAGATCTGGGTTGCCGGAACTGTTTCAGGAAGCTGTAGGGTCTTAAGGGCCAAGAGTCTCAGACATCCTAGGTCTAAAAACTCTAATGCTTGCTGCTGTTAGGCTGGGGTCCCAGCACCTGAGGCCTGTTCATAAGCTGGAAATAGCGACTTGCAGCTGATGGCTGCTAACAATTGCTACTGCTTAATATAGCTAAAAGACAAAGTTTGTAACAGCTGCCAAGTGCCAAGACCACCGATGGAGCCCAGAGCAACAAGCCTCCATCCTTACCGCCTACAGCCATGTCTCTATTGTTGAAACTCTGGAGCAGTAGGGCTCCTAACAGTTCAGCAGTTAGAACTATAAACTTCTAAGTCTGGCCATCCCATTCCCAGATCTTGGGAACTCAGTGTGGTGGTTAAACTTGATTGTCATCTTGATGGAATTTAGAATCACTGTAAAAATAAACCTCTGGGCGTATCTGCGTATCCCATTAAGTTAACTGAGGTGGGAATTCCCACCCTCAGTGTAGGCGGCAGCCTGCCATGGCTGGGATCCTAGACTGCATAAAAAGGAGAAGGTGAGCCCAGTAGCAGCATCTACTCCCTGACTGCCGCATCCGGGTGCTGTCACTATGCCTTTCCTACTACAGTAAACCGTATGCCACACTGGAAGCCAGAACTGCTTTCCTTCTGTTGCTTTTGCCAGCTATATTGTCATGAAAGGAAAAGTCTCTAATCCTCCAGTCCTGGGGTAGCATCTAGTCATCTGCTTAGGTCAGTTCATCCCGGGACCCTAACCCCTAACACCAGACAAAGTTCACTTTAGGATACAGGTCAGCCCTAGGCCAACATCATACATGTTTGGTCCTTCGGGTTTTTTGTTTTTTGTTTTGTTGTTTTTTTGGCTAAATGACAGTAATTACCCTGACATCAAGAGCAAATGTGCCCTCAAGAAAGCATGGCTTTAGTGTTCCCAGCAGCAATTTGTGCTGGTTGACCCAGATCCTCTCACTTGGTCACCTCTATGATGGCACTAGAGGGCTTGGGAGGGCTGAGGAGGGGCATGACAGAGCCAGACTTTCATTCGCCATAGAACTGTGGCCTTATTTGCCACGGAAGGCTGTCTCTTGGTTCATCACTGATGGCAGCATCTCCAGGCTCCAAATCTGGCTTCTTTTGGTTAACTGCTGGGGGGGTCATTTGCTTTGTTCTATGACCATCTTCTCTCTCTCTCTCTCTGTCTCTCTCTCTCTCTCTCTCTCTCTCTCTCTCTCTCTCTCTCTCTGTGTGTGTGTGTGTGTGTGTGTGTGTGTGTGTGTGTATGTGTGTGTGTGTGTTTCCTCTTTGGAAGAAGGAAGGCCTTTCATACACAACCCAGCAATAAGTACATTAGTAAATGTTTTTCTTTTTTCCAGAACCTACTAATGGGTTTATTGTTGTTTGTTTGTTTCAGTAGGAGGTTCCTAAGAGAATCTAGTTCACTATAGTGCAAGACTCTCCTGTCTGCTAGTAATTTTTGATGTTTTGAACTTATCCTATATTACTATAAACTCTGTGAGGGCAGAGTCTGTGTCATGCTCGGCATTCTACTATTGGTAGTTAGCACCGTGGTCTCTTGAGTGGTTATAACTTTAGAGGATGAAGTAACCTCTTATCCCAGATTATTCTGAGTGCCAACAAAACGCATAGGAGCTTAGCCTATATTTTTGTTGGAGGAAGCCTGAGTCCCATGAATCTATAACAAGTAAGATGGAGACTAGGGACTGATCCGGAGCTCTGCCATTCTTTCTAATCTAGAGGAAATGATCCAAGTCTTGGTCTTTAGAACTCTCATTTCTTCTTTTTTTAATACAACACTGTAAACATTAGCCTAATAGTTGTATTTTGTAGTTTATTTTCCCCCATGATATGCCAGGATATGAGCTGCTTATTGAAATGGCATGGCTAGCATTGTATAGTATAGTAATGGTGTTCTTTGGTAAGCATCTTTACAGAATATGGCCAGCTGGAGGTAGGGTGCAAAGATTACAGTATCCTCCTTGTGTTTTTGTTTTTGTTTTTCCAGACAGAGTTTTTCTATGTCTTTGGAGCCTGTCCTAGAACTAGCTATGTAGACCAGGCTGGCCTCAAGCTCACAGAAATCTGCCTGCGTCTGCCTCCTTACTGTTTAAACTACCTTTATTTGAACCCATTACATGTATTACCTTGAAATAAAAATTTCCGTATGAAAGGTTCCCGTCTCCCAAACATCTCTCAGATCCAAGAGGATCATGTCATTGCATTTTTATGCAAGTATCACAGCCAGAAGAAAGGACAGTACATTGCTGGTAGTTGGAAATAGAAGGTGAACTCTTGGGCATGTGTCTGAATGATGACAGTGCTCCCAACTGACATAGGGCTCTGTTAGATTACATTTTAGCAAATCTGAAAATCATGAGTTTTGTTACCTGCTGTGTGTCTTAACTTTATTTACCTTAGTTTTACCTGTTAGTGAAAATGTCCATATTGTTAAATTGATGAGTTGGATAGGTACAATCACCTGTCTCCCTTATTTTGTGTAGTAGAATACTCACCTAAATCATCACAATATTCGAGGGCTGGTGAACGTCTGGATTTGACAGCCACTGCAGTTTCCAGTTGCCGCCACTTGGTGCACTGCTCAACCACTGCTAGTCATTGGTTATTCTCTTAAGTCATTATTTTGCAAGAAACATTATCTCATAATAAGCTGTAACATTTAGAATTGCCCCAGAATGAGAATATCAGAGGACTGGAAGAACAAGCGACCTTTTTCATTAAGCCTAGAAAGGGGGAAAATGTGATAATGCCACTGGGAATTCTTTTAGAATATTTGTTTAGGTTGGTTTTAAGCCATCTAGCTGTGAAAATAAACTGTGGTAGCAGTAGCAATATACTGTAATTCCCACAAAGCACATTCAGCATAATTTCTTTTTATAAATAAATGTGATTATCGTAAGCTAACATGAAATTATATTCAGGACCCTAGGCCTGATATTTTCCTCTTGCATCTGTGTTTTCCAAGTCCATACTGGCCTGCTGTCCTCCCCTCCCCTCGTGTGTTTAGTGGTTCATGGTCACGGAACTGGATGTGGAGTGGGGGGTGGCATTTGACCTTCCACTGAGTTTGGTGAGTGGAGGGGAAGTAGAACTTTACCTCACGGGCTTCCAGTAGGCAGGAGACTGAGAGGGCCTTAAACCGTGCAGAGTTCAGCAGCTTCCCGCTCACAGGTCTCACCCCATGTCTCACCACGAGTATGAATGCCATTCACCTCTGACAATATAATTTGCCTATAGGAATTTCGGGTGAGATCTTGATAATTTTGCTTTTGAAGCTTTCCGCTTACGAGTCCCAGCTTTTCATCAAAAACCAGCTCTGATTTCTCCATAATTGTATGGACTCAGAATTCTGCAAAGTGAGAAAGCCTGCTGACAAATGGTTTTCAACAGTGATGACTTTCATCTGAATGTTAAATTTGACAAGAGCTGTCCTAATACAAAATTTATGGGTATTTAATGAAATAATTCTTTATGTTAAATAGTGCACTTTTCACTGTCTGCCAGCACAAACCATTTCCAGGTCTGCAATATTACTGTGGCTATCTTATGCCTCAAGTGCCTAACTGATAGGGCACCCACAGTTAAGGGAAGAGGCGGGGCAGAGGCAGCAGCCCCTCTCATCTACAAGACTAGACTAGTAGGGAAGCAGCCTTGAGCCAATCTTCCAAATGCCACACCCACATAGGAATTCTGTCTGCCTCCTTTTTGTTTGTTTTCCTCTACTCTCTCTTTGTTTCCGTGTATTCTTTTAATCCCTGGACAGCTGCACACATGTATATAATGAAATTGCCCCTTTTACCTTCTAGTACCCTGTCTCTTCCTCTCTCCGCCTGCTGAACTCCCCACTACACTTCCTGTTATGCCCCTTCCTGCTCGCATGTGTTTTGTGTGTGTCATCCACTGAAGTTAACGGGACTCTGTGTGAGCATGGGTGAGGAAGTCTTTCACTGAACCATGGACAACGTAACAGTGACTATACCACTGAACGAAGTCACACCCCTTCTAGCAGCCACCATTGGCTGTCAGTTGTCCCGGAAGAAGGGGTGAAACCTCAGAATGAAATGCCACTTGGCTAGATCTTGAGTAGGTCTTATGATGATTGGCTAGATCTTGTGTCAGTCTTATGCAGTTTGGTGAGTTAGGAGTCAGTCATATCCCATCCAGAAGACACCATTTTGCAGAGGTCCTGCTCAGCCTTTGCCTTTTACAATCTTTCCATCCTTCTTCCTCAGTGTTCCCCGAGTCTTAGGTGGGGAGATATAATGTAGGGAGCCACTTTCGACCAAACACCCCATGGTTGCTTATCTGTGTACTTTGAGCAGGTGTTCTGACTGCTGTCTATTCCAAAGGGAAATTCTCTGAGAAGCACACTAATTGATGGGAACACAGGAGGTTTGAAAAGGCAGTTTCCTGTTATGCCCAGTTAGCAAAATAATAGTACTAGGTTCTTCCCCGGGGCCTGAGACCTCCTCAGCTACTACAGGTTGCTGCCCGGGTTTACAGTGCCAAGCGTGACATTCTCTTGTGGAGTGGGCCTTAAATTCAATCTGAAAACAATTGATTGTCCCCAGTCAATTGCTCCAAAGGGCCTATCTTCCCAGACTGGTTTTTATTATAGCTGGTAGAGTTCACAGCTGGGTAAGACTGTTGCTAATGGACTTTTCTTCCCCAGGCAGCTTGCATTTCACCTCCCAGCACTATAAAAGCTAGCCAGCAGGGAGAAAGCTTCCAGATCAGTTTCAGGTTGATTTCTCCATGTCCTGTAACATATATGGTACCTACAGCAACAGGGTCTCATTGTCAAGTTCCACCAGGGAGCCAGAAGCAGAAGCCATAGCCTCTATTGTCTTAAGGATCTTTGTGATGATGCTGGCCAATTTTAGGAAGGTATTCCACGCTTGATTCTGGAATATTTGTTTAATAACTTGTGCCCTGGAAGGAGCATTACCCTCCTGCATAAGGTACCTCCATCAAATTTCTCTTAAAACTGTTTATTAGTTATCCTTGTCCCACCCCTCCTCTGTCCTACCTTCCCGACCCTCTTGCCACTTAAACCTCCCTCCCTGTTCTTCCCTTTCGCCTCTTCATATACAGATCACTTGGCAGTGATTAAGGGAACAGTCTGTCCTCTTAAAGGACAAATGTCTTCCCTTGTGGATTCGGAGAGGATGGGGGTGGATCAGAGAGGAAGGGAGTACATCTACAGCCTTTATGGAAGCCTAGGCAAGGTAGAAAGGGCAGTCCTGTTAGAGCTGTAGCAGCAAGGTGTGGCAGTGCCTTTCAACCCTACCCCAATGCCAGAGCCATCCCTTGAGCTTTATTCAATATGTGGCCAAGGAATGACCTTGACCTTCTGGCCCCGCTGCCTCCTGCTCTTGAATGGTGGTGGATCTGCAGGCTTCACCACCATACCAGTTTTACATGGTGCTAGGGGTCAGGGTTGAACAAAGAGTTTTGTGTATGCAAGGCAAGCACTCAGCTCCAGCTCTAGCTCCAGCTCCAGCTCCAGCTCCAGCTCCAGTCTTTCTCACTTCTGAATCATAGACACTCCCAGAGTCCAGTAGCACCTCTAGCCTCAGAAGCCTGACTGTGTTCAAGCCCCACAGGCCTTCCTTTCTCCAAGGCTCTCCATGTGAGTCTTGCTGAACACTGCCACCAGCACCAGGGGCTTATCCCATGTCCTAAGAGTGCTCCCTGCCAGACTAGAATCTTCTAGCAAATGTCCAGCATACATTTGCATCAGGCTTTGTGCCCCCATTCATTTCCCTAAGAAAGCCTGGAAGCTTTCTGTGTGGCCTATCATCGAATAAGCACTCTGCTTGATTGGGAGCTGGGAATTCCACCATCCTTACCCACTTGGGACTCACCAGGGAAAGGGTCATGGGTGGTCTTTTAGAGAACTGAAAGCTAGGTATCTGTGGGGATTTAGAGGAAAAGAAAGCTAGGCTTGTGGCCTGGGGCAGTGCATTGAAGAGGTGTGAGCTGCTGTGTCTCTAAGCCTGTGAGCCTCTTGGTTACAGGGCTAATGCTTTATTCATTGGGCTGCAATGACATCATTAAGAAGCCATTAGCTTAAAGAGTAACTAACCCATGCTTTGTGACTTTACTAAAGGAAATGTTAAGCAGGATGAGCCACTGGTTCAGGCTGGTCATGGTCTGAACTGGATTTTATTGTAGGTAGATTCCATAGACTCAAGCAGGGCTCTGCCCTGGGCTTTTTGGAAATAGATAACTCATTTAACAGGGTTTGCAGCTATTTAGGGGTCAGTTATTTACCCAGGACAATTAAAATGTTTCACTTTGTGTTTTAATTTGTTTTCCATGCATGGGTCAAGGTATAAATTAGTACATAATGAAAGCACCGAGCCACCCACATGTACAGCCTAGGCTGTACAATGATGTAGGATCCTTCTCTCCCTCCCTCCCTCCTACCCTCCCTCCATCTCTTTCTCCCTCCTCTCTTTTTGTAAGACGGTAATGATGTTTGTGGAAAATGTTTTCTGTATATCAGTTTGGCCAAGAAGTATGTGACAGATACTATCTTTTCATAGTGTACATATGTGAAAATTATTCTTTAACCTGTTTGCCTATTCCTCAGTATGAAGAATTCATCTCAAAAGTTCAATCTTGGCAGCCAAGTATCTGCCTAAAGTCTTGCTCAGAGTTTGACTCCTTTCTTTAAAGGGGTCTTTCCCTTGTCTTTCTTGCTCAATACCAGCAGCCCATGGTTTTGTTCTTTCAAATAAAGCTTTCATTTACCTACAGCTCTCTGGTTGGTTTACTCCATAGAGCCCCCCCCCCAACACACACATATGAAGTCAAAGAGGGAAGAGAGTGAAAATTGGGAAAGGCATGAACAGTGGTGGGGAGTCAGCTATGTCCTTGTTTACCTTCATAAATGTTTCTTTGGCTGACTTAGATGGCTGTGGAGAGCCAATGACCTTCTTCCAGGGGTAGTTGGCTCATTGTTTTCTAAGACTGCACATTGCTGTGGAAGTAGAGCCTGAAGCTATATTTCAGATTCAGTTCTCTTCTCCAGGCAAGGGGGCAGGTAGAGAGGGAACTTGTCCAATCCTAGAACTATTTGATGGTCAGGCATCAGCTTTGGCTATGAATGGGAATGCCCCTCAAGAACATTTTGGAGATTTCTGTGCTGGAAGAAATTGGAAGTGATGAATTTAAGGTACCATTTAATTCTGCACACTGTGGTGCTTGTGAACCAAGGCGTGTTCTGCTATAATGAGGGCTCATCAATCCAGGCTCAGGTTTACTAGTAATAGTGCTTCTTTTAATGACTCACTCACCTTTAGGGTAGAACAGTGATAATTGTTTTAATATTGCTATATTTAGAAGGTAGAAAGCAACCCAAGAGATCAGATAGTGTAGGTAGGGTGATGATTGACATCTGTCCACAAGAGGACCAGTTGAGCTATTATATTTTCCACAAATAGTGTTCAAATATAATATCACCCTTTCTAGGAAACCTGAAGTAGTCTCTGGATAGAAAGTCATGGGATTTAAAAATGTCTTCAGAGACCTAAATTTTACAGATGGCCATGAGAATATACAGGCATTTCTGTTTTTAATGGAAAGAGTAGTGCTTTTCCCTGAAGATCTCAAGATTGCTCCTTGATTACTTGTTCAATCTATTAATATGAAGTGTAGCATTTTTGAAAAGTATAATCTTCCTGAGAAAAATAATTGCACCTGTCATTTATACACACACACACACACACACACACACACACACATGCATGCACGTATGCACACACACACACACAGATCAAAAATGTTGAATAGGGTTTCTCTTGTGTCAAAAAGTAATTGGCTTTGCTCTTCTACCCTTGTTTGTTTACTTCCATGGACAAGACTCTTTGGGTCATGTTATTAGATTGTATAATTTCAAAGGAGCCCTGCCTCCTTGCCTGCCTGCCCATCTTTGCATGCCCTTCTCCTGAAGACAGACAACGTGTTGAGCGTGAGGTAATGCCTCACCCATTCTATGATCATTACTTACCTAAGATAAAAGGAAGATGATTTAGAGCTTAAAATTGGGTTCTTAACAAAGTAGAAAAATGGAGGCTATAATCACAGTCCCCATAATGGAACTTAGTGTTTGAGAACTGGCCAGATATGCTTTTCATCTTCTGTGGTCCATGCCAAATTGAAAGTCTCCTTTCCTCCAATGATTTCACCTCCTTCCTACTATACATTTATGCCTCTGTCATGCTAATGTGCTGGTTAGTGGACCTGGAGATGCAGTTATTTATAGATCTGGGCTATTTCAAACAGCAGCTGCAAGAAACCTCACAAAGGGAATGTACGGTGGTAACCCACCCTTGACCCTGCACGGGGGGAGGTTTGGGACCTGAGATCCCAGCAGATGACTTGTTGAGGGCACCAAAAGCTTGCCTTGTATTCTTT
Source organism: Phodopus roborovskii (assembly GCF_943737965.1). NCBI lineage: Eukaryota > Metazoa > Chordata > Mammalia > Rodentia > Cricetidae > Phodopus > Phodopus roborovskii. The sequence goes on along the minus strand of NW_026126511.1, from coordinate 36,904,398 downwards.
GACACATTCCTCCCAAATTATTTTTGTCTGACACTTTAAGTCCATTGTGTTCTTTAGCTTTCAAACCTCCAAGCCTTCTTGATTGAAAACTGGCATCAAACTGTTTGGTATTAATGTTCCTTTCTTTTTCTTTATTTTTTCTTTCCTTTCCTCTTCCCATGCACACAAGGATTTGAAAGTGTATAGATACATACTGTTTATGTGGAGGGGATGAGGGGGTGATCTGTGTTCTTGCTGGGTATTGACAAGTTCACTTGGTTATCCTAAGTTTAGTGTTGACAGTTACTAGCAGTGAAGGCTAGATTGGCTGTGTCCAGACTTAGATCTACCCTCCAGGTAAGGATTTGGGTAGAGGGGAGCTGAGTCTGTGAAGTGAGAAGTGCTGGTACATGGAAGGCACAGAGTGATGATTATGTAACTCCCTTGTCTTTTTACCTTAAAGAGAAAACTGAAGAAGAATGTGTAGAATAGAGATGGCATCGCTTCTCAGAATATACTATGATGGGAATGTCTAATGTGACAGTTTTGAAAAGCCCACAGTGATTTTATAACTGTACGGGGGGGGGGGTGTTAAAGAAGAGTGTTTGATTCTGTGGATTTGAAAGCTTTGTCCTCCCTGTGCTCACCTCTGTACGGCAACAGCCTCTGCCTTCTCCTCATTTGAAGAAGGATCCTCTTTGTTTAATAGAGTATTACTACTTAGTCAGGGTGGGGGAACTGGAAAGCTGGCTAAGTGGTTAAGAGCACTTGGTGCTCTTGTTCAAGACCCTGGTTTGGCTCCCATTACCTACATGATCACTCACAACAAACCACCCATAGCTCCAGTTCCAGGGACTGTGGCACTGCCTTTTGACCCTGCAGGCAGCAGGCATGCACATGGTACACATACATACATACATGCATACATACCAGGCAAACACTCATACACATACAATAAATAAGTGCTTAATAAATCTCCCCATTTATTTGTTCTGCCTAAAACTGTCCATCAAAAACTTAGTTTTCTTCTTTGCCACTAATTAGCAGATAGTGATCATTAATAAGTAGTCAGAATCCTGTATATTTACCAGGCTTAAAACCTTCATAATATTTTTTTTCATCTAGGATCTTAGGTTATCTCTTATCATCCGTCTCTTCATTACCACCTTTAAGCTATTTCAAAGTATTCCCAATGCTCAAAAGAATTAAAAAGCAATATAAAGTTTGCTGATATTTCTGCACAATGTACTGCGTTCGCTAGCTTTAGGGCGGGCAAACACGAGTTGTCTTAATCATCTTGAGATTAGACTTGTTTAGACAGTGGTGCTAGGCCAGCATGCTGTGGAAGCATAGATGAGAGCCCATTCTCCTGTCTTCTTCCACAAGAATGCCAAAGGCATCCTCCTTCAGGTTCATTGTGATTTACATTGTATCCTTTCCTGTGAACCACTGATATTCTGTGGCTTGATATAGTGATTTATCTCTATATTGGTCGCCAACATTTGCTAATTCTCGAAAAGTGTCAGCTTTTGTGTGTTCTTACCATGTTTTTGGTTAGCTTTTTTGTTTGTTTTATTGGTTGATTTGGTTTGGTTTCATTTGGTTGGGTTTGGTTTTATGAGTCAGGATTTCTCTGTAGCTTTGGAGCCTGTCCTAGAACTCACTATGTAGACCAGGCTGGCCTTGAGCCACCTGCCTCTGCCTCCTGCGTGCTGGGAATAAAGGCGTGTGCCACCAAAACCCGGCAGTTTTTTGTTTTTTAAGTGTTTACAATTACAACTGTGTTTATGTTCCTTGTTTTCCTATTTATATATATATATATTTATTTATTTATTTATTCATTTGCATGTGTATGGGTGTCTGTCTGCATGTATGAATGTCTGTGTACCACATGTGTGTAGTGCCCATGGAAGCCAGAAGAGGGCAATGATTAACTGGGACTGGAGTTACAGATAGTTGTAAGATGCCATGTGGGCTTATAAGAATCAAACCTGGGTCCTCTGGAAGAGGGAAGAGTAGCCAGTGCTTGTAACCACTGAGCCATCTCTACATCTCTCTACCACTCCCTTCTTCCCCTTTTAAACTATATTTTGAAGAGCAGTTTATTTTGTACCCAAATTTGCAGATTCTTCTCATCTCCCAAGCAGTGAACACTCAGAAAGAAGATGACTTGTATGCCTTAGAAAACAATGGAAAATCACTCTGCAGAGCTTGTCTTTGTGGTCTGTGTTTGTGCAAAGAATTTTACAAACCAAATGTAAAACACACAGCTTTCTAGTTGTTCCTTAATGGAAATGTTCCTTGGTGCACTGGTAGGAGGCAAAACACCTCCTGTATCATCATAGACAGTTGCTTTAAAAGTATGACATTAACAAAACCATAGCTTATGTCTAATTTATGATATCCCCTCATTTTCATCTGTGAAATGTCTCTCTAAACAACGAAGTGGTCAGCAGGTATTCTCCTGCCGAACACCAATCCTAGATATATCCTTAGTGATAGAAAAACATGAACTTGGCATGAAAACACAGCTTTTCACTGCACACACAAACGATAGCTAATAAAGAGTTCCTAACAAATGAGACCGGCTATCACATGGCATAAGTTTGCTTTGATCTCATCTCATTTAAAGACATTAATAAAACCGATCCTCTCATTACATTGTTTTTTCTTCCAGGTGGAAGCACCCCCATGCTCCTCCTGTAGGTTTGATGAGATTTAAGATATTTTTGCTCAGTTGATCTAATCCAGTGAAGTACTGAGCAAAAATATATCTTGTTAAACCTTTGGGAAATTAGGTGTGAGATTTTGGCTTTCAGTGTATTTCACTAAAGAACAGGTTGGAGGTCCATTACTCCTAGACAGAGCTCTCTTGTTATCCTTGACACTCTGTACATCTGATTGCTTTATAATAATAATCCCTCAGTAAAACCTGTAAGCAGAAACCACCAATTTCATAATTTGTCAGGAAGCTCTTAAAAGCTTTTGTATTTGCATAGAAAGGAAAAGCTGGAGAGGGAAAAAAATCACCCATTTTTTAGATGATGTTATTTTAAAAAGGAATTGTAGGGAAGGAAACAGCCTGCTACAGTTTAGGTGTGGAGCAAAAAACTAGGGCAACACTTACTTTTAGAAATATCAAGTGTTATTCACTGTTTTATAATTAATTACATAATTATACACCAGAACACAGAGATCCCAGGATACCGTAATAGAAACACTGCACTTCCAAATAAAATAACAATAATTATCACCTACTATATTCAAAGTACTTTATTAGCTGTAAATCTTAACTCCCTATTCTGTGTGTAAATAAACATCATTAAGAATATTAATCTTTCCTATATTTTAGAAACAAGAAAATTAAGGCAGGGAAGTTGGTTTGACTGATCAGTTAAGCATCATGGCCTTGAAAGGTTGAAACAGTGTTAACAAAGTACAAAAGTCACTCTTGCATTCATTCATATATTACCGGGTAGTAATTAATACTTACAGTATTACCCTTTGTTCAAATTCATGTGATCAAATAAGCTTAAAATTTTACAAACCTATCCTGTCAGTCTTGAGACCTGGTGGAAATAAACTTATTTCAGAGACACCATCTTAGGTACCTAATAGCCACATGAAGCTGTAATTAAAACCATTGGGTTAGGAAACTGGAGAGCTATAATAAATTGAAAGGCAGGCACAGAGTTCAAGAAAGGGATAAATGAAAGTTACCAACCACATGCTGCTAAGAAAGCAATCTTTGTGAAATAGCAGCAGGTTGTTACGGTAGCTGGGAGAGACATATAGATAGAGGCCTTGGGTCCCCAGGGTCTCTGATGCTCCTGTACACAGCCGTAACCACCACAGTGAGAATTACCACTGGAGCAGACAGTGTGGAGCCAAGACAAGCTAATGCCATCCCTGTGATACTGTAAAAAAAAAAAAAGTCAAGGTTAAGCATCACCAGAGAGGCACAAGCCATAAAGCCGACAAAGTACAGAGATATTCTCTGATAGAGTGTTCCAGAACTGCAAACTCATTAGACTGGGGGGGGGGGACTGTGATTGATGTCCATTTGTGGAGATCTGAGCTGGAGGAAGGGAGCCAGCTACACTTCATTTATGGAGCCAAGTAAGACAAATAGTGACCTTGTGGTGATCCGAGGCTGCTCCACTACAGGGCTGCTGAAGAGAAGGATGAGACATGCTCATCTGACTCTGCCTTGGTGCCCTGCAATGGTTAGAGCAGAGAGAAAAGTACTCTAAGACTTCACCATAGTGCGGATGAGTAGACAGCTGCAGGGCATCCACTCAGGCTTGCTATGTGTTTGCTGAACTTGGTTTATATGGAAAGAATCCATCTTGTGGCATTCATTTCCTGTGGTAATTGGTGTACAATACATCAGCACATTCTAGATTCATTTGGTAGTAGTGCTTAAGAGAAAGTCTTGAACATATGTGTTCTGAATACAGTTTGTTCTGTATCACTTCTAGGTGATAAGTAACTGGAAGGAAAATGCCCCAGCATCTCATTTGCCCTTCTTAGTGACAGAGATTTGTTGAACTCCCAAAACCACGTGCTCGTTGTGCACCTATTCTTGAGATACTGAGACCTGAGCTTGCATTTCAGTTGAACATTGGGTAGGGAACGTTCTAGCAATATCTTACTTATTAGGGAGTGGGACCTAAGAATCAAAGATCATGACTTGAGGTACTCAAGCTTCACACCATCCTCAAAAACTAGAATGTCTAAAAGTATGAATAGAAATGTGACTCCAGGAAAAAAGTAAATTTACACCTAAACAAAAATATTTAACTCAAGTTGGCATCTCAAACTCTTTGTTTGGGTCTCTCATCTGGGTTCACAACTGACAAAGGTACACTTAAACTGTGGATGTGTACATAGTTGGCTTTTGCATTTGTAAGGGTGGAGAAAGGGCATTAAAATCCTATAATTAATGTCACAGAGAGGCCCTTTGTAGCCTTACTGTATGTTGAAATGTTGTTTATATTTATTTATTAGGAAAACACCGAATATAACAAAATACATATCTTTCTATAAAAATACTCGTCTCTATACAGACATGCATGCATATACACACATACATATACATATTATATGCCAGGTAATTCTCAGGAAAATTTGGACCGAACAAATTTGGGCCAGTGAAATTCATCAATTTATAGAACTGAAAAACAAACATTCTATCTCTGCTGCTGCAGCTTTGTAGATTCCTTCCTAGGACAGGCCCTGCCATCCCTACCACCCCCCCCTTGCCTCTTCTGAATATTGTATGCTCTTTCGGCAGCCTTACAGGACAAAAAAGTTCTTGCTGTTTTTATTCTTCCTCCCTACTTTTTGTCCTCTTTGAATACATTTCACAGATGACCGTCTTCCAAAATAACAACATCAATTAATTTTTCTTAACTTGAAAGGAAATCATGTTCGCCCTAGTCTGCCCTGGCTATTGGTGTGCAGTGTGTGGAAGAGGCTGTGCTGGCACTGATAAGGCCCATAGGCAAAGAGACTGCAGCAGGAGAGTAAACCGTAACACACTCAGACGCCAGCCGTGGGCCAGGTGAGGTGATAAGTTGATCCATACAATCTCCGGAGCGAGGAGACACTGTGCTCCAGCACTGCCGGCCTGGCAGCATGCACCTTGGGTTCTGTGCTCTGCTGCTGGAACTGGTTCTTTGTGCTTCCTTCCGTGTTTAAGTAGGTCACAGCCTGTTAACTCGTCACCACAAATGCCCCCTCCTCACCACAATCCTCTCCTCTTTTTCAGAGTCCAATGCTCTCCGAGGGGACCCTCCACTCAGCTGTCAAAGCACCCCGGAGCCCCATGGTGCTTGTAAGTCAATGGTAGATGCAGCTGTGTTCCAGAGCATTGCCCCGTGTCCTCAGGAGCTCCCTCAGATGATGGCAGCAGGTAAAGGTTGGTGGCCAGTGTGAGACACAAATGAGATCTTTTGCATTTATTTTTACTGGAAAAGCATGATCAACCATGAAATCAGTGTTGAATCAGGGGCCAAGCCTGGAGACAGGAAGAGGCTATGAAACTCAAGAAAAGCAAAAAAGAAAGTGAAAAATCAGATTTAATATGATTTTCTTGTTTCTGTTTCATTCCTGCTATTTGTTTTCTAATTTTATTTAATAATTCTAAAGAGAGGCCCTGAATTTGAAATAGAACAAGAGGGGGTTATGGGAGGGTTTGGAGGTCGGGCAGGAAAGGGAAAAATTATATAATTGTATTATAATCTTTAGAAAATAAAATAATAAGAAAGGAGTACTCTGAAAGAGTCATTTCACATAGACATGTGCAATTCCTTAGAGGAGATATGCTTCAGTGATAACCTTACCAATCCACCAGGACCCATTATAGTCCTTGTTTTCTTGTTGGGTGGTTAGACAGGATGCCTGGACCGGTGTAACCCTCAGAAACAGGCACATTTATCTATCTTGCTCTGCTAAGCAGTGACTTCCCACTGCTTCCTTCTAGACCCAGTCTCTTAACAAGTGTTGCCTCACCAAGAGGAGGAAACTTATCCCTCATGTTTTCCCAGAGGTGCCTCTTTCATGGCATGCTGCAGACAATACAGATCCCATGTCATTATGTTTCTCTCTAGAAAGTTCCATGAATGCACCTCTTTATGCTCCCATCTTTTTGCTCCCATCCTGATACTTTTACATCCGGAGAAATTATCGGGGCAGTATAGATCACAGTGGGTTTTTTTTGTTTGTTTGTTTGGTTGGTTGGTTTGTTTTTGTTTGGTTTTTTTATGTCTTGGCAGTGTACTAAATGAGCCTCATATCTTTAGAAACATAGTCTTTAGAAACTTAGTCAACACTAAGCTGAGTTCGTTTCTCCTGCAGCAGCTGATGGTTTGGGGAGTATAGCCCTAGACACCACCCAGCTCAACATGTCCGTCACCGATCCCACAGCGTGGGCCACAGCTATGAATAACCTGGGCATGGTTCCCGTGGGGTTGCCTGGCCAGCAGCTCGTGTCTGGTAAGCTTTCTCCTGGTTTCAAAGATGCTTTGCGGCATTGCCAAATACTATGGGTGACAGGTGTTCAGTGGTAATCTCTCTACATGCCAGTGTTGAACGTGGCTTTTGATTCTTGACTGAGGCACATCTAGCTGTTTGCACCAGAGATTGTTTTGCTCTGCACATTGCTCTTTGCAGTCGAAGCAACCGTCACCCTCACCGCTGTTGGTACACACCAAATCTTTTCCCCACAGCCTTGCAGCGGCAATCACACTCTCAAATTGGTAGATGAGGTGGCTGATAGCTTCTTTCCTGTTGGTGAAACTTACTCTCGTGCATCACTCAGTTTGATCACCATCTCCTTTGTGATAGCTGGGAAGACACATGTTTGGGTGCCGCTTTTGCTCATGTTCCCATGTTTCAAATGTGGAAGTAGAAAATGAGTGTTGAGAGCCACCGTTCCAGCATTGAAGCAACACATGTCGAAACTCAGCGCAATGAACACCAAGTTCAGACTTTGCTGCCTGCCACACTCTGAAATAGTAATTCCGAGCAATCAATAGATGGCATGTTTAGAAAGGTCATTTAAGTCAAAGGTCATTTAAGGGTTTTACTTGGTTAATGCAACATGTGTTTCATGAGGGTTTTATGTGTGCTTTGTAAAACAGGCTTTGAAAAATTATATATATATATATATATATATGTATATGTACATATACATATATATATACACACACATATATACATAAAAATATATGTATGTATATTTGTAGATATCAGCAAAAGTACGTGTATGTAAATATAAATTCATATATGTTGAAACAGAAAAAAATTGACTGCTAGAACTAGAAAGCTGATGTGTAGGGTCGAGTGTACAGTGGTGGGTGGCAGTTTGCTGGTCAGCCCCTGGGACTCTGAAGGAAAGGGTTCTCAGATGACAAATGAGCTTTGAATGCAGAGCCATTGGGACTTGCATGTACACCCACACACTCAACAAATACTCACTAAGGCTCTACTGGGTGTAGAGTCCTCAACAGTCAGCAAATGGGCTAGTCCCCGCCCTCTTGGGATGTGCATCGGTGGGATGACCACCAGTTACTGCACTGAAGAATGTGTTCAAACAGCAGAATAATTGCTTTGACCACGGAGCCCAGAGAAGGTGGATGGTGTGCACTAAGTTTAAGTTTACCCACAAGGCTAGGTTACAACTGTCCTTCCTTCATCCCTTTGTCCCTCTATCCCTTTCTCTCTCCCTTCCTTATCCACTCTGCCTTTCCTCCCTCCCCTTCTCTTCTGTCAATGATGTTCATAAACAAAGAACTAAATTATCTATATTAAATGATAAGTATGTACATATGTGTATGGATGGTTTCTTGTTAACATGTTTGACTTATTTTATATGTATCAGTAATTTCCCTGCATGTAAGGCTGTGTACTACACGTATGTCTGATGCTCATAGAGGCCAGAAGAGGGGATTGGATCCCCTGGAACTGTAGTCATAAGCAGTTGAAATGGGTGTGAGTTCTATGGCTGAACTCTGAGGAGGAAGCTCAGGTCCTTTGGAAGAGCAACCAGTGTTTTTAACCAGGGGACACCTCTCCATCCCCATGGTTTCCTTTTAGCACAGCAAAATGGAGCAGGAGAGGTAGGAGACAGAAAAACCAGGAGACAAGAGAAACTAAAAGAAAGAAAGAACCTGGATAGTAGCCAGTTGAGATGGTACACACCTAGAATCCCAGCACTGGGGAGGCTGAGGCATGGGGAATAGGAGTTTCTGGCCATCTTGCTAGAGAAATCACGCCTTCAAAAAATGCTAAGGAATTACTATAATTGACAGCTGTTATGCTGTGTGGGTGGGTGTGCACACATAAAGGGCATTGTCTATGAGTTGAAATGAGTTTATCCAGGCCCTTTTCTCAAAAGCTCATCCAGGCAGATACTTCCTTTTGATAACATGAGAGTAAAGATTTGTATTTCCCCACTTACTTTTCCCAGCTGCCTAATTGAAATATTCATGCAATAAAAATTATTTCACTCTCATCTCAGCGCCCATTTCTCTCAGAAAATGTGTGACTTCTAGAGTAAGCCCTCACCTCAGTAATTCATTATTTTTTCCTCACGATTTTGAATCTTCTGACAGTTTAACCATGACCAATTTATGATTTTCCTAGCAACCTACCATGAAAAGAATTACAGCCCTACTCGTTATAGAAGATTTACCGTATCTGCCCCGAATTGCGTTCTCTATCTCCTGTATTAGCCAGACAGCCTAAACTGGTTTTGAGCCTTTCAGAGTGTCTCCCTGTTTTTCTTCCTCCCTTCTGTATCCTGAGAATGTTAGCTGCACGTGGCTGTGATCTCAGGACCAGGTAACTCAGTTGATGCAGCATCCTGTCCGGTTCTCTTGAGATTGGCTGGGCTTTGTGCATTTTCCTTGTTTTTTTTTTTTTTTTTTTTTTGTTTTTTTTTTTTTTGTTTTTTTGTTTTTTGTTTTGTTTTGTTTTGTTTTGTTTTTCTTTGTTTGTTTGTTTCCCTATGAAGTGTTTCAGTCACTGTGGATATGGAATTTTTTTCTAATGTGTTTTGTGAACGTACTGCCTTCCACTTTTACCCATTGTGTGCTTTCATCTTAAGGAGGTAAATCATCCATCAGGTCAGTACCACACTAAGTGTTGCATCCATTTCTACTCTTTTGTTCTGAGTGAGTTTCTTTGGAGCATTGGGAACCTTTTCTGTAGTGTGACCATGCCTGTTAGGACCTGTCCCAAACACTTAGACGTTGTAGCTTAAGCAAAATGTGTGCCTTTGTATAATGAGTACTTGCTGAATGCTGGCTTTTGTCCTGCTTTTTCCTTTTTAAAACTTTTTGACAGTTCCACACATGTAATCGTGAATTTTAGTTATTTCCACCCCTCATTCCCCTCCCTCTTTCTCTGTAACCCTTTTCTTCTAACAATCTCTCTCCTACTCTCGTATCTTTCTGTGTGTGACCCAGTGGGCTTGAGTTTTTTCCTAAGTGTGGGTTAGGTTATGTACAGGAACACAAGCAATGTTTAAGTGGCTACACCGTTGAAGAAAATGACTCTTCTACCCCCCCCCCAACCCCCAACACATAATCATTGACTTCCTTGAGACCCATGGGAAGGGGTGGAGCTTCATGAGCCACACCTCCATGGCAACATGTTGACAGACCCAGCCTGTGTGCAGGTCTTATGCAGTCACTGCTGCTGCGGTGGGTTCATGAATGGTCTCATGGTTAACAACTACTGTGGTATGTTCATGAATGGAATGCTCAGGATCTTACTCTTGATTAAGTCCATGGCATTTTTCCTGAGTTTTTAAGGAGGTGACACAGATGTCACATTTAGGGCCGATCACTCCACCATGGCTTATTCTTGGACTTTGGAGACAGTTACGAAATTTTATTAACTATGTCACACACTACATCAATAAAAGTTTTCTGCTGAAGGCCAAGAACGGCACTACTTTAAAGTTGTAAACATGAGCATCTAGAAGGCTGTTTGAGGGAGCTGGAAAGGTGGCTTAGCAGTTAAGAGCACTGGCTGCTCTTAGAGAGGATCTGGGTTTGGTTCCCAGGACCAGCATGGTGACTCATAAACATCTGTAACTCCAGTTCCCAGGGACTTGACTCCCTCTTCTAGTTTTGGTGGGCACCAGGCATGCACACTATACACATACATACATGCAGGAAACACACACACACACACACACACACACACACATATATATATATATATATATATATATATATATAGAGAGAGAGAGAGAGAGAGAGAGAGATTGCAAATAATAAAAGAAAGCAGTCTGCTATCACGGCCAGCTAGCAAACATCAGTATTAGCTTCCTTCCCTACTGGAGCCTATGACCTCCGCAGCCAGGGTTTCACTCCTGTGTATCCCTTTTTCCTTAATTTTTTTGTTTTGGAAAAAAATATCACTGTGGGCATTTTAAAGCACAGACATCAATTAAAATAATTTTTCTTGGTTGGTTCTTATATGTAGAACTAGTAAATCAAAGAAGGGAATATTTTCAAGTTTCTTCTTGTACACTAGGCAATTAATTTCCCTAATACTTAATTATATTCAATTTGCTAATTTTATTTGTAAATCTGACACACTATTGCTTCACTTTGTATTTTTTCCAAGTTCCAGATTTTGTAAGACAATTCCCCTAAAAGTCCATGCCTTGCAGGCTTGGACTCTAGAGAATGGCCTTACTGGGAGGTGAAGGAGCCTTTAGGAGGTGGGGCCCAGTGGGAGGAAGTTAGGTCTTGGAGATACGTCCTTAGACCGGATGTTGGAATCCAAGTCCTGGCATTTCTCTTTGCTCTAATTTGTGCTTGCACCACAACTTCAGCTTTGCAAGTCAATGGGACCAGCAACTGTGGACTGATACCCCTGAAACCATGAGCCAACAAAACCTTTTCTCCTTTCCAGTTGAATTTCCTCAAACATTTTATCACAGTGCCAGAAATCTGGCAAGCACACTATGCTTGTGCCTTTCCCCTTTTATTTATTTATTTTCTTATGTTTTATATTTATAAAAAGTTTACTCTCATTATGAACTCATTTTACCAAATGTGGTCATGGGTTATTTTTAATTGGTTTATGTTTACTTACTTTTTAAAACAAACTTGCTAGGCATTGGTGGCACACGCCTTTAATTCCAGCACTTGGGAGGCAGAGGCAGGCGGATCTCTGTGAATTCGAGGCCAGCCTGGTCTACTGCTGGAGTTCTAGGACAGGCTCCAAAGCAATACAGAGAAACCCTGTCTCGAAAAAACAACAACAAAAATCTGTTTTGACTCTCTGACTTCATACTTCCTAAAATATTTATCTAGCATCATTTTTCTTCTTAATATTAATTCCTTTAAGAAGTGTTTCCTTTTTGAATTCTTCATTCTATTTCTAAGTACAGATAGCTTACATATTCTTGCAGTTGCATGTGTATTTCCACTTTTGTACTGTCTCATTGACTCTTCTATCTTTTATCAGAAATCAGATTTCTATAACTCCTCTTAATTTCAAAAAATCTACTGTATGTTAGTGATCTATTTTTATTCTAGCACCTTATTGGTCAATTTGTACAGTTCTGTAATATGTTTATGGGAAGCTCAGTCATCCCTTTTTACTGTACTTCATATATAGAACTATTTGTTCCTTCTCTGCATAACCGGCGTGCCATAGGAGGCTCAGTATCCACAGTGGCCACCTCTGAGTTCTTAGTTTGAGTATAGAACGCTACAGACCATCCTTAATGTTTCAGAAGATTATTTAGTGTAGCATCCCTTCCCAGAAAACCTCCCTGCCATATCTCTGACAGGATTACAGAGAGGCTCGTTTTATGAGTGCTTGGCTTTCTCCCAAGGTTTCTGCTATTTCTAAATGACCAAGTACTCTTCCCGTATTTGTTAAAATTAAACAGACACTAAATCCTGTTCCTCAGTGCTTCTTCAGTTTATTGAGATTAAAATTATCAGCAAAGAAAAGTACACATTTTTCATATCCTTTGATTTTATCAAAAGGATTTCCCAAGAAATTGCATCACTTATTACCATCATGTAGTACTTTTCTGATGTGCCGTCCTACACTGGCATAAATGTGCCTCTGCCATTTATCATCATGCATCTGCTCCCACTTTCAGAAATGCCCATTCACCTTCCTGTGCAGTTCTGTGTGAGATCATTGCAATAGACTTGTTGTCTGTGTTGAAAATAGAGCATTATATTGTTATGCATCTGCCCTACATCCTCTGCTACAAGGGGTTGCTGCTTTCTTCTACTTACTGTTTCATGTTTGTTTTATCCCCAAAATGGCTTTGAGGGTTTGTGATTGTTGTTGTTGCCATTCATTTGTTTTTATAATTTATTTATTCATTTTTTATTTTGCATGTCGATCCCAGTTCCCCCTCCCTCCCTCTGACCCTCTCTGTCCCCTCACATGCACCCTGATCACCCTCCCCTCCCATCCCCCCACCCCAATTCCACATGTAGGGCAATGTCATCCAGGTGAGGTCATGTAGATCTGACAAGTCATTTGAAGTAGGGACTAGGACTTCTCTCCTGTCTCTAGGTTAAGGCAGTAACCCCCCATGGGGGATGTGTCAACAAGGTCCTTTTGTTTTATTATCAGTATTCTACACATTGTTAGACAGTGTCTTCTAAATTGGTTTGTTGGAAGATCTGTGTCCCACATTTGTCATTAGGTAGGGTGAATGTTGCATTGGTATGTAGATGGCCTGACAACCATGACCACCTCTGTTAAACACAGGTAAATTACTTTCTTAGTCTTTACTATGTTGATACACAATGTACAGTTTTCCACAGTGTGGAAGCTAGTATGTAGGATTCTCAACCTTAATCCGACCTTTAGGAAATAACCACCAGTATTTTCTGATACACTAGAGTGCAACCATCTGCACAGGGCATTTCCTGTCAGCCAAGGAAAATCTTTGCCAATGCATCCATACTTCTTTGCAATATGTGCTATCAGTCACATTACCTCATCTAAGATTACTTTTTGCATGTGTTGTAGCTGAATGGTGTCACTGTTTAATTCCACCTTTCCTAGCAACTGTTCTCTGCTCAAGTTTTCCTGAAACGTTTTCTCAGTTTTCTGTGACACATTGTCCCTGTATAAGGAATCATACCTCTGATGTCAGAGACCAGAATCTAGCTGTCAAATCCTGAGCTCTGGCCATCTGTGCAGCCAGGCAATCTCTTCTCCATTGTCCAAGTCTCAGTCTCTCTCTCTCTCTCTCTCTCTCTCTCTCTCTCTCACACACACACACACACACACACACACACACACTCCCTCTTACTCTCATTCATGCTCTCTCTTATTTTGTAAAATTCATTCTTTGAAGTTGAGCATGATGGCTCAGAAGGTAGAGGTAGGTGGATCTCAGTGAGTTTGAAGCCAGCCTGATCTACAAAATAGAGTTACAGGACAGTTAAGACTGTTAGAGGCTGTTAAGAGACTCTGTCTCAAAATAAATAAATAAATACATAATTAATTAAATAAAATAAATAATTTATTTTCATTATATAGACACATATAAAATATATCTTGATCATATTTGCCCTTCACTCTCCCCTTCCAATTTCTATCAGGATCCCCTATCACATCTTCTCCATTCTAACTTCATTTCCCTTTAAAATAATTTTAATTAATGTTTTCATTGTTTAATAATTTCATATGTGCATATAGTATGTTTTGATTAAAGTTTATTCCCATCCCTGTCTACACTTTTCCAATTTCATTCATTCTGTTTTAAAAGTCCACTGTATCCACTCAGTGCTGCTAGTGTGGACATTGACAAAGTGCTGTCTACTGAATCATGTGTAGACTGTAAGGGACCACATCCTTAGAAAAGACTGACTCTCTCCCTCTCAGAAGTTATGAATGTCCAGTAGCTCTTGAGCTAGGGGTAGAATTCAACACTACCTGCCTCAATCCTCGAGACTTCAACCTAGAATCCAAAAACCCAAGAAGAGGATGGGAGCAAGAGATGCGGGGGAATGACCACAAGACAAGATTATGATCAAGTGGCAAACTTTATTTTTCTACCCGGAGCTCATATAGTCAGCAGAGCAAGGATGAAGGAAAAGGGGCAGGGGAAGTAAGAAGAATGGTTGAGGACCAGGTGTTCTTGCAAGCAGAATATAGAAAATCACAAAGAATGGATGCTGACATGGGTGGAAAGATCAGGAGTTATGAGAACAAGAAAGGTTACTATGGTAATGAGGCTAGTGGTTATGTGCTAGGCTGATCTTACTAAATAGGGCTAGTTAGTTACTAAAGCATCAAACCTTTGTTGAATAACTGAAGGCTCTAAATGTACAGCCAAGAGAAACAGCCAGAGTTCAGCCAAGGTTCGTTCCATAACTGAGCACAGATACAGCCTCAGTTTCCAACAACTACCTCTTGTCTATGCTGGGACTTTTTTATGTGGCTTGAGCTTGCACGACTTCGTGACATGTCCAGGAAACACCATCTCCTGTAGCCATCCACTGCCTCTAGCTCTTCCTATCCCTTCTTCTGTGATGATCCCTGAGCTTTGGAAGGAGGACGCATAGTACAGATGTCCCATTTAAAGCCAAGTATTCCAGAGTCTTTTATTCTATGCAGCTATGGGTCTCTGAGTTAATCATCACCTGCTTTTCTGGTGAGAGCTGACAGATGCAGTCATCTTTGGGTGTAGTGATTAGAAGTTGGTTTAATACTATGTGCATCAGTAGAGTTATAGAAGTAGGTTGTCCCCTAGGCCACAGGTTCTTGGCCCCATTAATGGTGACAGGCATGACTTCCATCTTGAAAATCCAGCCTTAAATATAATCCAAGGGGTTAATCCAATACAGCTGACCTTTAATACCTGGGGTTAATTACTCCCATGACATCCATGGCACCATTATACCAGTGACTTTTTCTTTTTAGGTTAGTCATTACTGTCGCTCTCACAGCCGGGTAAGACTACTGATTCCCTTTTTGTCCTGGTAGCATACGTAGCACTACCGGGCACTATGAAACAAAGCTTCTAGGACAGTGTCAAGTTTCTCCATGTTCTGTGACTCAAGTATATGATGTTTTAAGTGATGTAGTCTGACTGTTAGATTCTGCAGGGTAACCAAAAGCAGTGGCAATTCCTTGTACTGTTTGGTGGCGGGTAGGGAATCTTCGGGATCCCAATGACCAACAACTCCAAAAGAAGTCATGCAATCCTGGCAGTAGGCTTGGTATCTGATAGCCTATGGCTTCTAGAGGCATTGCCCCCCTGTTACGGGATAATTCCCATTTAAACTTTCAGGTGATGGGGAGTCTGGGTGGAGATTGGGGGACCTTCCCTGGGCTTGTTTCATAGGACTTGGGGGCTTCAGGCTATGGGATGGAGTCACATCAGAGGACCCTTCTGGGGAGCAACACACAGGAAAGGGGGGCCTCATGAAGCAGGTGTGGAGCTGTAATGGGAGACTGTCCTAGATTATTTTCCAAAGCTGTGACAATCAGTTGGAAGGAGAGTTGGAGAAAAGGAGATTTTGTGAATGTGTCATGAGAATATACCTTCCTCACTTCTGTTTTGGGGCATCTCCTTTCTTACTATCAACACTCTTTCCTTAGCTGTTGTCAATTTAAGTTGACATGAATCTTTCACAGTAAGTTTCTTAGCATGTCCTCTGAATCGAGATCAAACTCCCTCTTAGCTGCATGGAGGACCACACACATTGGAGTGCCACATCCTCACTGGGGATTACCTTAAAAGCAGGGAGAGTAGCTGGCAACACTCTTCCTTGCCCTGAGTTCATTCTTTGCTCCCTATCCTTGCCAGCTCCTGCCACTCTGAAAGGTGAACTCTCTGACCCATGAGAGGGCTAACGCAGGATGCTTTCCCCACTGCCTCCCTTCTTCATTATCCACTCCCCTTCCCGAAGTTTTCATTCATTTTCATTTGTCTCTGCTTCCTCGGACTATTTTTTTTCCTAGTTCCCTTTTTGGGTTGTTTAATCCTCCCAGGAACACCTTTTATCCTCTTTAATGTGCCCAGATATGAAGAGGCATTTACTAAATCCTTTCATCTCCTCAAGCATCGCCCCTTTAACTGGATTTACCGAGCCAGATGTTGTCCTGAATGCTGGGATTACAAGACATAGACCTCGCTGCCATGTAGTGGGGAGATGGGAATAGTAAATAAGCAAATGCAAATCAACACGGTAAGTGCAGATGTTTCTAATAGGTATGGATACTTATAGTGCCACTACAGAGTGGCAAGCATAGCAGTGGTGAGGTGGCCACTGTATTTCTGCAAAGGACTTGTTAAGTGCTACAGATCACCCATGGTAATGTGGAAAGTTGGCAACAGGTCATTAGATAGATACAAGGCTGTGACAGTTGCCCAAACAAGAGACAATAGTAAAATAACGCCTGTCTGTCGTAATAGTATACCCTTTTGTCCTATGAGCTTTGTCTTCTTGTGGGTGGGGGTGCTGCAGGGGTGAGGGCAGGATATGGGAGGACCAGGAGGTGAGCAGATTTGGGGTGCATGATGTGAAACTACCAAAGACTCAATAAGGAAGTTAACTTAAACAAATTAATAAAATAATGCTAGTCATAACCCTGCCATTGGAGGTATAACTATGCAGAGGGCCGCAAGAGACATTTATTAATGATTATAGAGACATTAGGAATGATCGACTGAGTCCATGTGAAATAGTGAAGACTAACCATGAATCCTGAGAGTCTAGCCTTGGTTCAGTGGTGGGAAAGGGAAGGAGGAGGAGGAAGAGGGCAGGCGGCTGCTTTCTCTCTTCCTGTGACAACTTTGAGGAACCATTTGTAAGGAAGCATGCGGTGATCACTCCACTTTATGAGCCCTTGGCCCAGGTAGGAAGAAGATGGAGAAGTATCTTTGGCAGCCACGTGGGGACTTTCCTGCTGTGATGTTAGGAAAGCCCTTTGCTCACGCTGATGTCAGTCTGACCTCCGATCCAAATCCCTCTCTCATATTTCATCTCCTGTGACCTGCTAGATTCTGTGCATTGCTGGGTTCCAAGGCTTGAAATGAGAGATGCAAGTCTAAGGTAACAAATGCATTCTGGCAAGTCCGCCACACACCATTTGCTAGGCCGTGGATACCCAGGGCACTCTGTGGGTAGGCTTGCATTTACTATTAAAATAGTGCTCATGGCAGCACGGCTCTCATCTCAGTGTCTCATATGGGGATGATACTCTCTGACCCAGGTGTGCTTACAGGCAGGTAGGAAGGAAGCCTGACATGTAGAGGTGGAGCTCTCTCAAAGGAGATGCTCGGAGCTCCCTTTTGTTTTCATTTTCTAACTGATTGAAAGACCCGTTATCCAGGGTCAGGAAACAGATGGGCCCTTGATTTAGAGTTCATGATTTGTGTACCATACCTCACATACCTGTGATAGTTTTGTTTTGTCCCACTTTGCACAATTATTTATCCTTTTCTTTCCAGGACCTAAGGACAGTGTGTTGGTAGAGTTGCCCATAGAGCATGATATCACTGGAGGTTCAAAATGCACACCGTATTTTACAAGGAAACAGAGAAATGGGAATTTCCATGACTGGTGATGTGCTTAAGGAACCTGTGCAGTGGTTTGGGTTCATGTATTTGAACACTAGGTTACCAGTTGGTGGCCTATTTGGGGAAGTTATAAACCTTTAGCTTCACTGAAGGAAGTACTTCACTTAGGGTTGGTTTTGAGGGGTGATAGCCTGAACGTATTTCCTGTTTGCTTTCTCTACTTCCTGTGTGGATGGGAATGCAACAGCCAATTTCCTGCTTTTGTCCCTATGCTATATCTTCCCCACTGTTTTGAATTTTTGCTCTCTGGAACCACAAGCCAAAACAAAACAAAAATCCATAATACAACACTCTCTTGCCAGGTTTTGTGGAGCACTGCTTTATACTCAGCACTCCAAGAGCTATCTCTGTGAGTTTGAGGAGAGCCCAGTCTACATAATGAGTTTTAGGACACCCAGTGCTACCTAATGAGATCCCCCCCCAAAAGAACCTTTCTTTCTTCATTAAGTTATAGTTTATCACAGCAACAGAAAAGTAGCTAATACAGATGCTACATAAGTAATCATGCAAGTGATTTGCTGCCAGCCATGGATCATTATCGAGAGGAGGAGTGTGCTTTTACCTAGAGGTTCTGAGGGAAAGCTTTAAAAAGGCCTTTCTGGAGAAGTAATAATTTAGTTAGGCCCCGAGGAAAATCATATATTTTCCCTCACAGAGGACATTATTTGCCAGGGGACAGGAAAAAGAAAATCCATAGTTAAATTCACATAGCAAGATTGATTTGAGGGTCCTTAACTGGGTCACTCTCTCTCTCCCTCTCTCTCTCTCCCCCCCTCTCTCTCTGTGTGTGTGTGAATATCCATGCACAATAATGTATATTGAATCTTTGTTATAATGTCAACGTTTTTATTTGTTAATGTACAATAATTGCATGGTGAATTCTGTATCTTTTCTTTCATTTTACTCCATTTTATTATTCTGTAGCCTTATTTATGTGTTCATACTATGATCTTAAGTTGTGGAAATATCACATTATGCATCTCCATGACTACCGTTTATTTAATAGATTTTGCTGGTTACTATGGGCAAGAACTTAATTCATACTTAATTCATCTTTGTATTTTCTCTTATTATCAAACATAGAGCTTGGGGATCCACAGCTATATAATGGAGTCAATTTATTATTTTATTCATTTATCTGAATAATCACACAAAACATAAAAAAGAACATGTCATCCTTGGCCCTTAGACATTACTCAAGTATAGTCTTTATATCTTTAATCATGGTGACATGTCAAGGGTGCCTACACCCACTGTCCCTGGCTGACATCTCAGAAATGCACATGATATGTTCTGGTTGTGTCTATTCTGGGAATACATCGTTCCCAGCCACCATTCCCCATGATGTTCATACTTTCTTCTACCTTTCCTGCACCTGCAGTGTGTTTGTGAGAGTTTCTTTATTGTGCTTACCTTCTAATCTGAGTCTCCTTCTCCTGACTGACTTCTCTCCTGGCCATGTGGTCCTCTTCTTTCTTTGTATGCCTAAGTAAGGCTTGGTGTGTGTCAAACACTTTGAATTTCATATTTCCATGGGATAGATTTTTTTTAATTTCCTCAAATATTTGACTTGAATGGTCAAGTTCCTTGGAAACAATTTCAATTCTCTCAAAGCTTCTGTCAGGTTTGGGTAAGTATGGGCAGGGAACCCTCGAGACTACACAGAATTTAGACTAATTCTAGGTGAAATACTTTTAGTTACTTTCTTCCATGTATTTCAAAGTTGCTCACCTCTGGCTTCTGGGAACTTGACCCATTTCCAACCCCTCTGAGCTTCAGACCTGGCTCTGTCCTCATCCTTTCCCCTGGATTTTGCCCAAGCACTGTTTCCCCTCACCACCATTGTGACAACACGAAGCTGAGGACCCTGAAGATGAGTAGATGCCCTTCCTGATAAGCCTGACTCATTGCACCTGCCCACAGTCTGATGGATGCTGCACTTAGCTAGAAGGCAGACTCAGCTTAGATTTCTGTTCTTTGCATTAAGTCCTAGAGAGAGGGCTGAGCCAATTATAGGCTCAGTTCCAAATGTTCCTAGATGCTCATTATCCTGCATGTCCTGTTGTCCCATCTCTGAAAACTGTCACATCACGTATTCTCCTCATTTTTTACTTGAGGTATCTTATGAAACACATCCCTATTATTTCTTCATTGCTAGAAGTGTCCAGAGTTTTTGCAAATGTTTGTGTGTATCCCTTGGATAGGTGAGCAATATAAATCTGAGGGTGTGATGTGGGTGACTCAAGGAATGCTAAAAGGATAGTGACAAATCCTCTCCATTATAGGAAAGTAGAAGGGAACCCTTTTGAGAAAAGGAATGGGCAAGGGAGGGTTGATAAGAAAAGGTAATATTGGCTCAAGGTGTGCTTGTGTAAAAACACACGGAAACATGTTGTTTTATATAGTGTATATATGCTAATGGAAACCCAAAACATCATAAATAAATTTCCATATTCTAAGAACTTACCAATGATTGAAAATTTAATGTATGCTAAAGGCTCTAAATATTTTTCTGTTTACTATTCTGCTAGGTAATATTAGTCACCTTGTAACATAGGTAGGGAACTAAAACCTGGGTGATACTAATCAACTTGCCCACAGTTGCTGAGATAGAACAGAGTAATTTTGGAATTGATACAAGCTCTGCTGCCTAAGCCTTTTCTATGCCATCAAGATTTGTAGAGAAATAACTAAAGAAAAACCTCTTACAGTTTTGCCTTATGCTAATCCTACCGTTACACCTTTGTAGAAATCCTTAGCTAAAAACACTGTTGGTAAGGAAGGAGGGCATCATGGGGATGTTGTTGTTACATTGGAATTTAAGAGATTTCAATTGTCTAATTCATATGCTTGTCACTTTTTCCTGTGCTTGAAATTTGAAGATTCCTAGGAGGCCTTTTAGGACTTGGAGTTCTGGGGATCTAAAGTATGAATGCTTTACAGGGAATAGCTTAGTGACATAAAACAGGCTGCCATGAATGAGACCGTCATGACCAGTCCTCGGGTTCATAATCGCCAAAATACTATAAGGACAGGGATGACGTACGTGCACCACATGAAAATAAGGAAGTTTTGTCGAAGAAAAAAAATACACTTCAAATGTTTTAAGATTAATGCAGATGAGATAGACATAGTACAAATCAACTTAACCCTTACTGCTTGGAAGATGCAATAGGCAGGCAGACAGGTGTGTGTGTGTGTGTTGCTCTGGTAACACAAGTACCAAGAATTGCTACTGATGAAGTTCATCTCTCAGGGAAAAAAAATAGGAGAGTCATGTACATCTGCTGATAGCAAGTGGGCAGCTGGGGACTGGAAAATGTGAGGAGGAGAAAATACCTTTAAGGTCCTCACCACGATGGGCCAGGGAGGGGTGACTGACATGGGAAAAGTGGCTAACAGGAATTTGAAAGTCCTACTCAGCTTTCCCTTGAAAGGGGTTCTTTTCGGGGGTATAGACTATGGGTTATACATGGAGCTAGATTGAGCAGCAGGTTTAAAACAAAGGATGGGGACACAATGGTAAGACCACACATTCCTACAAGAGTGTAGAGATGACAGTGAAGAAAGGGAAGGCTTGACTGGGGAGAACATGGAGAATGAAAGGAACATAGAACAATAAACAAGAAGAGGAGGTGAATGTGTGGACCGAGGAAGGTATTAGCCTGCAACTGCAATAGATTGGGGGTTTGCCTGGAATAGTTTTGTTAGACACTGAAGAATCATCTCTAAAAAAAAAAAAAATGAAGATAGTAACTTTAGAGTCCATGGTCTTTGGTTTGAATCTATGTTCTCCCCCTCAGGTGGGTAGCCTCAAGCAAATTATTTAACCTGTCCGGGTTGTATATCTGCATAGAGGGAGATTTTTTTCCCTATTATTGAAAACAGGTATTTTTTTCAAACATAGTATACCCTGATTGTGGCTTCCCCTTTCTGCTCTCCTCCAAGTTTCTCCCCAACTCCCCACCCATCCAGGTCCACTCCATTTCTGTGTCTTATTACGAAACAGGGTTCTAAGAGATAACAATAAGATAAAACATAATAGAATAAAGCAAAAAAGGAAAAACCACATTGGGATTGGACAAAACACACAGAAGCCAAAGAGTCCAAGAGAAGGCATAGGAAACAGAAACTTCTTGTTCACACACACTCAGGAGCCCCATCAGAAGAAGCTGTAATTTGTGTGCGGAGGACCTGATGAAGGCCCTGTGCACACCGCCTCAGTCTCTGTGAGTTCGCATGAGCTTTGATCGTGTGGGTTTAGAGGGCCTCATTTCCGGCTGTGGGTCTCTGTATTTGTCCCGTCTGCTGCAGGAGGAGCTTCTCTGACGATGGCGGAGCAAGACATGATCTATGAGTGTAGCAGAATGTCACTAGGAGTATTTTTCCTTCCTTCCTTCTCTCTCTCTCTCTCTCTCTCTCTCTCTCTCTCTCTCTCTCTCTCTCTCTCTCTCACACACACACACACACACATACACACTCTCTCTCTCTCACACACACACACACACACATACACTCTCTCTCTCACACACACACACTCTCTCTCTCTCTCAGTACAGTAGTATTTAGTTTTACCCTAGGCCCTAGGTTATCTAGTCTCAGGTTCTTGGTTACCCAAACGATGTTGGGTATGGGTTCCATCTCATGCAGAAGGTCTTATGTCAACTCAGGGACTGGTTTGTTACTACCACTAGCTTCATGCTGCCATTATACAAGCATATCTTGCAGGCAGGATACCATTGCCAATCCAAGGGTTGTGGCTGGGTTAGTATTTGCATGGAAGGAGATGTTAAATTTGATATCATGAAATTGTTACAGTGTCCAGGATTGGTAATGTAGGGTATTAGTCATATGTGAGAGAACCACATATGTTAGTTTTCTTTACTCTCAGTACAGAGCAGTAGAGGAAGGAGTAGGGAAGGAGAAATAGTGATCTTAAGAGATTCTTAAGAGATAAAAACAGGAAAAAAAATAGCCTCTGTGAAAAATATTTCCCTTGTCCTGATTTCTACCATTCTTGTCCCCATAAGCCATGAAGGCAACAAGTATGCCCTCATGCACATTTACAACTCAAAAGTATCTCTCACAAAGGACTTGTGTTGACATTGCCTGTGTTGTCCATTCCTGGACCTGCTTTAAGTTTTTTTTTTTCTTAAATATGAAACCATCAAAAATGATGTTTAAGTCCTTGAAGTTCCCCTTGGGGATATGGGCATGGCTCAGGAAGCTCATTGGATGCTAACTTCCATTGTCTTAATTAGAACACAATTCTACCATTATAACTGATTTTTGTAAAAGTAGTTGAGCTGAAAAGTATCTGAAATGTGGTTGCAGATACAAATGTAAAACTTGTGCTGTGAATGGAATGTATACATCTTGTGAATGGAATGTATACATCTTGTGAAAACTCAACGTAGACATTCTAGTTATAAATGTTTTAGGAAGGGGGGCTGCTAGATGCCCATGCTATGGCTCCAGAGATTTTGTAAGTAGGATTCATGCTCTTATAAGAGATCTAGGAGACTACCTGTTTCCACCCACCATGTAAAAAGGCCATGAGAAGGGGCCAGCATGAAGCATTGAGTAGATCTTAGCAGACACTGCATTTGACAGTGCCTTGATAATAGACTCTCCTACCCTTAATGTTGTGAAAAATAAGCTTGTGTTGTTTATAAGCTGTTAATTCCTTACAGTAGGGGTATACTAATCTAATTCACTTTTACCTTAATTAAAACAAACAAACATGTCTTAGGCATTAAGATGAACATCATTGAGGTATATAATACACCATTTTCCTCCTCATCTGGGGCATTTTCTTATATAATGAAAGCTGCAATTTTGACCTTGAGACTTTCCTTCTGAAAGTCCCTGCCTAAAGAATGAGAGGAGATTTTATCCTTAAGGAGAGGGAGAAATAGCATAGGCTTCAAGCCTACTAAGTCTTTCAAACCACGAGGGCATCTTTAAAGAAATATCCCTCACATCAGTGGATAGGATGCTTGTGACCTCCATCAGTTAATGCATCCTAGCCATTTATTCCATCTCAGCAGGAAAAATAGGCCTCAGTGCCCTAATGTGAGCTGACTAAAGCCACCACAGGGGACATCATGGCCAGAGTGAACCATCACTGATGAGATTCTAACCAGAGACATTTTCGTGAGCTGTGCAATCACTCAAAAATGCTCATTTTGTATTTGCAAGACTTAGTGGCCTCTTTTGGAAACCATGAATTCGAGAACGTCTTTTTGAATTTGTTCATCTCCAGCTGTGTGAAAATACTGCCTAGTCATGGGTAGGAAAAAAGCAATTTAGAAAAATAATAGAAGATGATGATTTCATCTTTGTCTAGAGTTTCTATGCCATCCTATTGGGACTTGGCCAGGGTAGGAGCAGACAAGAGAATCTGCAAAGCATAGAGGACCCCAGGGTTGCAGGTCTAGGGCTGGCCAGTGAAGACAGACAGGGGTATAGACATGCTGAAGAGGATATGAGTACTGCACTGAATGAACAAAAGATGGAGTGTTACAAGCCCTGGATACAAGACATTGATTCCTGTGCTACCATCAGACAACTATGGACAAGTGTGAGAATCACTCACCTTTCCAAGAGAAGACATGAGCATTTACTCACCCCAGATAGGGCACCAATAACAGACAACGTAACAATCCCGCCCAAGTATAATTCGGTGAACCAGTGGGTTTATTGGGCTCACTTACAGTAGAGTGGGTAAGTCCAAAATCTCCACATCACCAAAATGTCCCACACCAGAGCAGATATCGGTTTCCTCATAACTGCGTAGTTGGAGTCCCTCTGTAAGCTCTGAGTTGCAGTGTCTTGGCTAAAGTGATAAGGCATGCAGCTGAGGCTGAGTTGTCTTCTCAGAGGGAAAGTCTGTTGGGGCCATTTTCCTTTGTCTTATGGTATGTGTGCCTCTTTCATGGGTGTGGTCCACCAAAGGAAAACAGGGACATGCCAAGAATGGCTGATGGAACCAGAGGCTATACTGCAGTCTGTGAAAGTAATGCTGTAGAAGTTGCCTTGTCCTACTGTGGGTGAGGTTGTGGGACTGAGGCTGAGCTGTCTACACCCAGAAATAATGAACCCCTATAAGGGATGAATTACAAGAAATCATCTAGGACCATGCCACCCTGAATGTGCCCCATCTTGTCTGATTGCAGAAGCTAAGCAGAGTCCAGCCTGATCAGTACTTGGTTAGGAGAATTACAACAAGAAAAAGACATATGGATGCATTCCTCCACACTGTCCTCTGAAGTGACATAAAAAGTTGAAAAGGGAGGGTGAGTTGGAGGTATGTGCTTGCTATTTGTTATAGCTAAGAAACCAACAGGAAGGAGATTACAAATTAGATCTGTGCTAAATAACCCCTCCTGCAGTCTGAAAACTTGGAGCCCACGATGTTAGCAGTGAGGAGGGAGAAAATGAGATTACAATAGGAGGTGGGCTTGCAAGATGGTATGTGATGCCTGGGTCTGTGAGCTAGGCAGAACTGTATTCGCCACAGCGCCAAGAAAGGAGCCAATTCAGCAAGTGCCTGAGGGCTAGGGTGGGGCTTTTTTTGTCTCATGATGGAAGATGGTTTTGGAGCAGGGGTCAGGGTGACTTAGATTGGCATGTGGATCGGGTTTGTAAGGTGCAAAGGAGGATGTGGAGGGGAAGTTGGAGAAGGGAACTCTACTTGTGTAGCTATGAGGAAGGGTTAAGTCCTGTGGGTAAGATGTTTAGGTAATATATTGGAGTCACCCACATTCCTGCAAGTTATCCCCTATCCATATTCTGTAACTGAGTCCAATGAACCAAGCTAGACTTGGGTAGAATGGTTCCTTTGGCCTGTTGTTAGTGCCCTTCCTAGAGTAATTAGGCATTTGCTCATATCTCCCCCAGGAAAAGCCCAGTGATAGCAAGTCACGCAGATTTCCAGGGCCTCACCCCCCCCATCAAAAGAGGATGTTCAGCTCCCTTAAAGCTCTATTATTCGGTTATTTAGAGAACTCCCCCATCAAGAACTTAAGACATCAGTGCTCCTGATGCTAAAACAACTTGCATCCAGTTAATTATCTTCAGGAAATAAAGCAACATAGCAACACAGTACCTACAAGCACAGTGTGCCTGTAATTAAGATAATCTTTTTGGTGGTGATGGTGTCTTTTGTTTGTGTGTGCTCTATTCTCTAATGGATCCAGAGAGCCCCTGCAGAGTTAATCACACCTGTAACTGTGTGAGTGATGTGGGAGAATCACTTTAAGAACTCACTGTAGTCTCTGATGACTTTGAAGGACCAGGTTCAAGAGCAAGGGGGATTGTTGCCAGCCCCAGGCATATGCTGAGTGCATCAATGCTGGAGTTTAAATTTGAAAATGCAGGACCACGAATGCCCATAGTAACTCAGATGCTCAGTATGCTGCTGTCTCAGGTCAGGCAATTGTTGGAAAGTGTATGATGCTTGATCTTTTCTTTAGGTAAAAGATAACTATGGGACACATTGCTAAGATCCCTCTTCACTGGCCTTGTGGGCTTTTACGATCAGTTTTGTCATGATTATGTGCTGTTTCTTTCTTCTTTATATTTGACACTAGGGATAGAATCCAGGGCCTCTTCAAGCTGTAAACTCTGCCATTGAGTACATCCCAGCCCTGTGTTTGACTTCTTAATGTATGGCTTTAAACAAAACTGAGGACTTCAGGAAAATAAAAGGAAGAGCCAGAAATGCACATTTTAATCCCACATTCCTTGTCAAAACTCTTGCATTCATTATGTTCATGCTCAGAAGGGAACTCCTGTGTATATACCCTCATGTGATAGGCTCCACTCTAAGTGGCTTCCTGCAGGGTCATGTGATTAGGGGGGAATGGTAGGGAAGGCCAAAATTCTCTTCTCGTGAAAATGGGCACCTGAGCTGGTCAGTGGCAATGCACACCTTTAATTCCAGCACTCTGGAGTCAGAGGCAGGTAGATCTCCGTGAGCAAGGACAGTGTCCAAAGCTACACAGAGAAACCCTGTCTTGAAAAACCAGAAAGAAAGAAAGAAAGAAAGAAAGAGAGAGAGAGAGAGAGAGAAAGAAAGAAAGAAAAAAAGAGGGAAGGAAGGGAGGAAGGAAGGAACAAACGAACGAAGAGAAAATGGGCACTTTAAAGCAAGACTTGGGGTAAAAATCATGGAAATGTAATAAGAATGTGCTGTGTACGGTAAGGTGTCCACTGCTGTGAGGACAGATGACAGCTCTGACTGAGTGCTCCCAGAACCATAAAATGGAGAGCTAGGGAAGGCTTCTGGTAGGAATATCTCACACTGGTACCCAGTGCTTTAATCATTTTCAGAGACAGTTGAGAGGCAGCATGTCATTTAATCATTAATGAGCTGCCTCAAAGTGGGAGTGTCTCCCATTATTTCTGTGCTCACAGCAGACTCTGTTAGTTTGTCAGAGGGCTGCTTTGCTCCTGAGATGGGATGTGTCCTCACGAGGTCTCAGTGTGAAGTCCCAAGCAGTGAACACCAGGACTCCTGTAAAGAGACCTTTCTGTTAACAGGGATCCAGTGTTCTTTTCATTCATTTCCTACAAAAATATACATATGTATATACTTTTTTTAATGTATGGGGGTGGATACTTGGCACTCAGTACCTTCCCTCATGGTGTCTAGGGTGTTGCTTAGTGTTTGTCCCCTTCTTCAGATGAGTGATACATGGGCCTCCTTTTTCATGGTGGAGTAGGAATTCTATTTGTTCTCGGCAACCTTTGCTGGTTCCATGGGGAACTCCACAGGCCAAAAGCATGTGCCTTTATGTAATCTCCCAGGAAGCTGCTAGGTTTGGTGAGGCAGTCATGGCAATGGCTGCGCCTGGGTTTTCTTATGTTCTTAGTCACATGGTGGCCCTTGCTGAGACCTGGGGTTGGGTAGCAAAGATAGTTGGCTCCTGCTCTCCGGTGATTGTGGTAACCTTTCACAAGGAAGTCCAGGAAGGGTTTGAGGACATCCTACAAAGCAATGTCTTAACACACTTTCTTTCAATTTTGATGAGTGTTAGAAAAATCTCCAGGAATTCTTGCCTCTTTCCTGGTGCCAGATGAAGGGCAGGCCAATCATCTTTTATCCTTCCCTGAATTACTAGAAATAAAGGGACAGCTAAGCCTTAACCATGGTTTCTTAATCAAAAGTCTGCATGACCAAGAGGAAGTTACATTTTTTTTCATGCATTCATTAGAAGCATTTTATAGATCTAACACACAGGAAAAGACCACTGTTATTTCACAAAGCCTCTGAGATAGGAATCAAATTAATGAGCCATGCTCATTTCTTTGCATTTGCAATTCATCTCCCTAAGTCTGTCTTGTGTCATTTTAAATCCTCATTACTTTCATTTTGTTATGACACAGTGTTCAGTTCCCTGTCCTTATCTTTATTATATTGGCTCTCTGTTTGTCTGTCCATCCATCCAACCAGCCAGCCAGCCAGCCAGCAGGTATCCAGGTATCAATATAATCTTCATTGTGATAAGACTCCTAAGAGAAAGCACAGTGCTTATTCATGTGTGTGCTTGCTGTGAATGACATTGTGATTTGAATATGAAATGTCCTCATTAGGTTTAGGTGTTAAGGATTCATCTCAAACTGGTAGTGCTACTTTGAAAGGAGGTAGAAGTTACAGCCCTTGTATGAGCTGCTATGTTTCTGCTGTGTCACAGGAAGAAGGTTTAATTTAACTTAAAGTTCCTGGAGCCGAGTCCATAGGAAGGCAGGCAAGACATGACAGGAGGTAGCCAGAGCAGGAAGCAGAGAGCACATCTCAGCCATGAGTGCACTTGAAAGCACACAGAAAGCAAAATAAAATCAAACAAGAAAATCAGATAGAGTAAATTGGCAGAGGGGTGAGGTTATAAACTCTCAAAGCCCCCCCCATCCCACAAGCTGTTTCCTTTGGTAGGCACCAACTCCTAAAGGCAGTGACCTCCCTAAGCTGGGGGCCAAGTGCTAATGTACATGCTGAAGGAAGTGTCACTGGAGGGTAGGCCTTTGAAAGGGGTACCTGTCCATTTCCCTTCTCACCTGCATCCTCCACATCCCTCTCCACAGTGATGATCCCCCTCACTTTAGACCCAGAGTTACACAGCCAGCTAACCATGATCAGACACCACTGAAACTGAGACAAAGAAACCCTGATGCTTCTAATGCTTTCCACAGAAATGCGTGCATATCTGTCATGATGAAGGAAAAGAAAAAAATCTATCAGTTTGCAGTTAACAATGTGTACTGAAGAAAAGACTCTTTTACCTGTGTGTGTGTGTGTGTGTGTGTGTGTGTGTGTGTGTTTACGTTTTTGTGTCATCTCTTTTTGTTAGAACCATACAAACCATTCTCCCCTTCCCTTTGCAAAAATAAAAGAAATTGGAATGTGCCTTCCCCGAAGGCTCCCAAGTATCTTTTATTGGGTTTTAGGCCTGAGTACCCACAGCAGGTAGCACAAAGAATTTATACATCAGCTTCTTGGAAACAGTTACAGGTGCTTGCAGCCAAGTACATGTCAAAGAGGTGGAGTAGTATTGTGTTTTAGCTGCAAATGAACTTCTTTCCTGCAGTAATCCTGCAGTAACTCAAAAACATACAGTGCTTCACATTATTTTCTCTTATTATTTGTTTCATCTTCTTTATGTGAATTATTTATAATGACCAGTGTACGGTAGCAGAAATGAAATGCCTGCAGAGCTCTGTCTGGTTTTTGCCTCAGTCTCTTCGACACCAACTTATCAGTGATCACCTCAGCATCCTTGGGCCATGTTTTTTTTTTTTTTTTTATGGAGCTGCTGAAGATGCAGGAAAAAGCACATAGAAAAGATTTATTTAATTTATGATCATGCATGTTATACTTGGAATGAAAAACACAAGATTTTCAAAGAACTTAACAGCTTTTAATGAAAAATAATGAGATTTATTTTACAGTGTGTATATAAAGCATAGTCAAATTTTTGGAAAATATTGAAAAATTCTGTTCTCTCTAGAAATAGTTTTTAAATGTGCATATGGTATATATGCATGTATGTATGCATGTTTGCATGTGTGGTTGCATGTACATGTATGAGAATCTTCTCCAGTTGTTCTCCACTGTGTTGAGGCAGGCTCTCTCACTGACCCTGGAGCTCTACCTACCCAGCTTGTCCTGGGGATTTTCTGTCTCTTCATGATGATTGCAGGGAATACTTGCAGCATCTGGGGTTACCTGCTCAGCTTTGCATGGGTGTGCTAGAGATCTGAGGTATGGTCCTTAAGCTTACTAGCAAACACTTGATTCACTGACCCATCTTCCCATGTCCCAACAAATACATTTTTAAATTAATATTATATTCCTTCCTCAACTTCAGGGATGCCTAACTTAAGCTAGGATCTTTTTTTTTTTTTTTGAGTCTCATGTAGCCCAGGCTGGGCCTCTAGTTCTGTACATAGTCACTGATGACCTTGAATTTCTGATACTCTTGCTTTGTAACTCTTGTATGTTAGGAGTACAATAATACACTACCATACCCAATTTTATCCAGTGCAAAAGATCACACCTAGAACTTTGTGACCACTAATATTCATCTTTTATCTCATTGCTGTGACGTAGTACTCAAGAATAGCAATTTCACAAAGCCGGGGGTCATTGTGGCTCACGGTTTAAGGGATACAGTCTATTGTGTAAGCACTGGTGGCTGGAGCAGGATGTTGCCGAAGGCAGGAAGCAGGGCACTGTGAATCCTGCTGCTCACCTTGCCTTCTCATGTTCATGGAGCCCATAGCATGCCGCCCCCTCATGTGGAGTGGGTCACCCCATCTCAATTAATCTCATCTAGATTAACCTTTATAGACATTTCTAGGCACTTGTTTCCATAGTGATTCTAAATCCTGTCAAACTGATGACCGTTCTTCACCATCGCACAAGGCAAACACTGCCAGCTGACTTATATCCCCAGCCTCTAACTTCATAATGTGACTACATCCTTTTCCTCCACCTTCCCTCAATTACTCCTACATTCTTTAAACTATTTTCACTGTGAAGAACTCATGTTAATTCTCCTTCCATGGAGATCTTATCCTGATAGTAGAGACAGATAATGAACAAACATAGTTGAAAATAGTCAACTATGATGAAAACAATCCAGCATTGCACACAGAGTGAGGACATCATGTAGATCATCTGGTTGTCATGCAAGGCTTCTCTGTGAAGAAAAATCCTAGGCTGTGACTATGATGGGTGGGAAGAGCTGGCTCGAGAGAGAGAGTGGAAGGAAAGAACATGAGAGGACACCAAAGTACTCAAACAAGTCCTAGAGAGTTTGATGGATGAGGTGGGGACTAAATGAACAAAAGTTTAAATGGGTAGACAGAAGCCCTGTTGGTCCTAGGAAAGACCTTGGGTGTAATTCTGAGGTAAATTAAAGATGGTTTATTTACTTATTCACTTCATCATAAATAGATTCTATGATGGATTTAAATGTTGAAAAGGGGGTAGTCAAGGGAGATGAGGGAGGGCACCAGCCTCAGCTACAAAGTTATGTGTGTTCAGAAAGAGCTGAGAAGAGTTGTGGCCTGGGGAAGGTACTTGGAGACAAAGGAAAAAATTGAGATACATTTTTTGAGGTAGAGGACTTAGTATTCTGTGATGGATTCCATAAGAATGAGATCAGAAAGGCAGCAACCAAGATGAATCCCAAATTTCCAACTTGAGCAACTGGGTAGGCGATGACATTTCATGAAATAAGAAGCAGGGAAAGGAGGAAGTCAGGGGAGAGGAGCAGCTAAAGCTTGGCCCTCTGTGCAAAGTCTAAATAGTGATATTGCTATTCAAAGGGCAAGAGATACGTGGTCTTGGAAGTAGAGCCAAGGGAGGCTGAAGCAGTCATGTATAAAGATATCTGTGTTGACTAGAGTAAATATCTGGGTATGTGGACATGATGGAAATTGAATAGACACAATAGAGAAAGGGGAGGCAACCGGAGGAGGCGCCTCTGAAAATTCTGTGGTTAAGGCTTCCGAAAGTGACAGCCTGCAAATGGGGTTGAGAAGAAGCAGGCACCCAGAAAGCAGGAGTGTGCAGAACTGCAGAAGGCAAGTCACAGATTTCAGCCCTGTGACAGCTACAAGGGTGGAAGTTTTTCATCCATCTAATGAAAAGTTCCAAACAAACAAGCAAAAAGTTGGGAGGCGGTTGTTTTGGAATCATTGGTGACAGTTACCATTGGATATGGGCATGGAAGCCAGGATGTTGGTCTGGGAGTTGGACCATATAAGAAGTGTTGAGTGAGATGGTACCCAGGGAGGCCTTGTGAAGAGGCAGAAGTGGTCCACAGAGATCAAGGTGAGTAGAAGCAGGACCCTGAGATACTTGTGGTTCACCCTTCTTCCTTTCTGCTTCCTGATTAAATTTGGATCGATTATTTTTTAAAAAAGAAAGGAAAGAGAATAATGAGAAATGAAAACTCAGAACACCTAAGCAGATAACACCTAAAGGTGCTTTTTCTAAAGGCAAGGCTGATTGTGGCCCTGTAAATTGAGGGAGCTATGAAATGAAGAGAAAATAAAGATGATGTAGGAGTCAGATGGTGTGCTTTTGGAAATGGATGTATCCATGGTACAGAGATGTCGACTGAGGACAGAGGGGCAGGGGTAAAAAGTAAAGTCCTTGAGAAGATAGAGGCCCAGACTTGCTGGATTAGGCAAAACCTTTTCAGCCAATAATGGGGATAGTGCAACTAAAACATGGGAAGAGTAACCAACCAACCCAGTGAGTCATTGTTAGAGGATCAAATAAACAGACACCAAAATTAGGGAATTGGAAAACTCAAAAGGAAACACAAGTTCAAACCTTGAATTACTGACATTATCCTTGATAAATAATTGAGCAAGCATGACGTGTGCCCACCAAATTATAACTCCTGGGCACAGCCACGGGCGCAGTGGCATTTGTCCCATTTGGGCGGCCTCTTTTTCTAAAGATGTATATGTGTGATGCTCATTTATATTGCCATGGATGCATATCCTTGTGAGGCAACTCATTCTAAATATTTACTCTGGTTAATTGATTATTGTGAAACTCACAGAAGTCCACATAGCTCTTAATAATTAGAATTGTGGCTTCTTCGGCTGTGGAATAGTAATGTTCCTCTTCTCTGTCTGACCTACTCTGCAGAAACAAGCAATCCATTAGAGATGCAGACCTTCCCCACTCCCACGCCTCCTTTTGAGCAGTCACACTGCATTGTATATTTGACCATATGTTTTTTTATTTACTGTTCCACATAAGCTAGGTCAGAGTGTCAACAAATCATCCTCACTCTACCTTTCTCCAAGGCTTACTAGGAATAGTGCTGTCCTCAATACAATAGCCCATCCTTTGTATCCCCAGACTCTAATGGTATGCCTTTACGTAATGGGGGGTCTTTGCCTAAAGAAAGAGATATTTCTGCATAAACAAGATAACGGTAGTTTGCCTTTGTGAAGTTCCCACCAGTGGCCTAATGGACCGACTTTTGCTGATTAGGCATACAGACTTAATAAAGGCTCTGTTATTTATTTTTTTAATCTCTATGATTTTCAATTCTAAGACAGCTTAAGATTTTTTTAAAATAAATAGGTTCTCCATATATAATTGATTCTTGGAAGAAAGAATCAGGTATATTATGGAAAACCTATTTATTTTTTAAAAATGTGAAGATGGCTTCAAATTGACAAAAACCTTAGACACTTTAGATAATACAGTATTGTATTAGTAACTGTGGCTAAATGTCTTACAGAAAATGTTGAAGAGCAAAAAGAAATGTTCTGGCTTACAGCCTTAGAAAGCTCTGTCCATCATGGCGAAGAAAACAAAGGAAAGCATGCTAGTTCTTGACTGACTTTCTTGTGTGTGTGTGTGTGTGTGTGTGTTTTAAGTATTAATTCCTAGTGCCCATTGTACCTAGCCAGGGGACCTTCAGAGTGACTCTTCCTCCTCACTTAAATGTGTCTGGAAATTTCTTTCTCACACATACTCTAAGAGGCATGCCACACTAATCTGCTCACTAAGGCCCATGAATAAAAACTGTGTATACCTTGACACCCAAACACATCACTTTAAACCATAGCATGCGAACCTGTGTGTAAGAAGTATGTTTTTTTCTGCCCGCCGCCTGTTCTTGTCCTGCCACCACGCTGCCAGCCCCAAATAATGCACAGAAACTCTGTATTTGATACAATGTTGTTGGCCCGGTTACTTCTTATCGGCTATGTCTGTCTTAATTATTAACCCATTTTTATGTATTTCCACGTGGTCTTACTGAGAGCAGAGGAATGGTGGTTCTGTTTTCTCCAGGCTCTCCATCCTGACTCCTCATTACTACTTACTCTTTCCTCCTTGTCTCCTAGTCCCTCCCATCTTCCCTCCCTATTGGCCAACAGTGCTTTATTTATTAACCAGTATGAGAAACATATACAGAATGACATCTCCCATCACCTGTGGCCTCTAAAAACACTCATATCCATACTCAGGAGTTCCCGGTATGTAACAACTCCAACATTGTTTAGAAGCCCAAGTTCAGTGTCTCCACTGAAACTAAAGGCAGGCTTTTACTTGTAAGACCCTTGCTTTCTAATAAAGCACAGAGTGCAGTTATTCCAAATGGGAAGAAAGTAATAGCTAGGAAGGACCCAGCCTCACTGGGTCAGATCCCATCAGCACAAACATTGAACATTGTAGGTCCATGTCCAGCATCAGAGCTCGTGTATTCGGATGTGAGTTACAAGAGGCTAAGGCAGTCTGCTTCTCTAGCTTTGCTGTCTGTAGCCCACATAGCCTCTTTCTTGGATGGTTCTACTTACTAACCATGCTTTCTATGACAGTAATTCCACATTCCTTGCATTTTTAGCTTACTGGAGACTCCACTTCAGCTAAGGCTGAACCCATTCAACTTCATGTTTTGTCCTCTTGAGTGCTCCTTGCAAAGATGTCAAGCCTACTGAGCATTGACTGAATTCCTATGCATCCTTTTAAAAATCTGGATGGAAGGATTCATGACCCTATAATGCTTGCATGCTGCTTGCTTAGGAAGACCAATAATATGTGAATAATAAAATAAATGAACTATCAGCTCAAGCAATATATAGTATACCTTGGATCATGTCTTTACTGGTCTGAGTACCTCCACAGCTTAACACTGGAAGTATTTTTCTAGGTACCCCCCTTGTGCACAGGATACTCCATTGGCTCTCAACAAGAGAAATTCTTTCAAATGAATTTAGAATTTATTCCATGAAACCCAAGTGGTATAAAAAAAATCCCCTCTTGCCCCAGTGCGAAATTATTGCCTTCTCTTTAATAACACTTTTCTCTTTAACAACTACCAAAACAAATGTCAACAACTGTCAGTATCTGAGACTTGATGTTTTTCAAATGCTTTGGCTCTGCTTTTGCTCCTTGTTCACCCAACTAAAAGCAGCCGGCAACGACCATGCCACCACCTCAATGCTATGCTGTTTTGAAATTTCTTCTGCCCAATGAACTAATCAGTCACCTTAAATTTGGCCTCCCACAAAGTTCTGGATGTGAACAAACTAGGCACACATTCTCTGACAGTATGTAGCATGAGAAACTGCTTGTTTTCAATGCCATCTGAAACTTCATGAGCACAGCCTTCAGTGTTCACATTTTTTGTTGATATTCTCATCATTGTTATCTTTTGAGCTTAAGCCAGAAGTGCACACTAAGCTCTGTTTTCAGCGTTGGAGGGCTTCACAAACCTCCAGATCCTTCATAGCTCCTCCTGCAGGCTAATTCCTGGGGCCTAAGGACCACGGTCAGTTCTAATCAGCAACAGCCCAATCCGTGTGTCCAGCTGAGGGGTTAGTTAGTTACCTTTGCACTGTCATGATCACCTACTGACAGGACAACTTCAGCGATAAAAGATTTATTTTGCCTCATAGAGGATGCAGAAGATCCACCATGACAGGGGACATTCATGTGAAGCTTCATACATGGCAGAAAGGAAGTAGAAAGGAGGGGGCCGTCAATGCTGCTGTCCACAGCCAGGCTCTACCTTCTCCCTCTGTTAATCCTCACTGGTAATGCTCTCATGGCCCCACCAATCTCCAGGGTGATTGCAAAGACACTCAAATTGACGCTGAGGATTAACCATCACAGATGTTTATCTAAGCTTCAGCGTCTGACGCCAAGGAGTGTGTACTTTCAGCTTTATTATTGCCTGGTTGCCCACTTCAAAAGTTCAACCTGTTCACACCAATAATGGGTCTTGAAGATTCCGTTACACTTTCCCACCTCCAAGGCGAATGCTCACATTCTTCTGTTCCCATTCACCTGACTCCTCTGACTTCGAGCTGCTCCCAATTCGTAGATCATCTGAATAACTGCTGTTAGTACATTTGGCCTTTTGTTTCCCATCTGACTGTTTCTTTAAGATCAGTTTCAGGTTAGCTGAAGATAAGGTCATCTCAGTTCATCTGAGGCATTGCCCGAAATTACCTCCAGGAGGTTTTTTCTACCTACACTCTCATTAGAGATGCCTGAATTTGTGTGTGTGTGTGTGTGTGTGTGTGTGTGTGTGTGTGTGTGTGTGTGTGTGATATTATTGCAAAATTCGTGTATTTTTTTTTTAAAGTTTTCTAGTTATGTAAGATAGAAACCAATGCCTTCTTGCATCTCCCAGGAACCACTGTATACAGAGCCCCCTGACGCCACTGGTCGCAGATGGAAGCCCGGCAGTGTCACGAATGCTTTGCTGTCTGTCCTCTCACCTGCTAGTTAATCATTAGGCGGGCTCACAGTTGGAGCAGATTGAACTACTCTTGATCAGTGTGACTCAGAAGTACTTTCCCTTCCCTCTCCCCATATCTGAATTCTACCAGCACCTCTGAGTGTCCTTAAGTTCCATTTAATTTGAGTAGCCTTCCCGGATAATTCTAGCCAGTTTTAACAATGCTATTTCCTACTCACCTCCAGGCAATTTTGCTCTTACCATAGGGTTTGACCTGGATTGTAGTCAATTTGTTCCCATTATTTGCTCTGTTGATAGGATTCTGTAAAGCGAAGCCTCTCCGCATGCCAGGTGGCATTAACATCAAGGCTTTTCTCTCCACTTGCTTTTACTCTTTACAAGTGGAAACACATCCTAGCACGGTGCCAGCCATATAGATATACAGTGCCAGTTGTCTCACACAGTATGTCTGAGACAGATTCTATCCTAGAGGATGATGAGTAAGACAGACACCACACTCTCCTCTGACAAAATCGTTTCTACATCTCTCAGCAAGGAAGCAAAACTTGTTTATTAAATATAGTTTTCATGTAGTTCTTCTCACATTATTCTGATTTGCTTTGTTAGGAGCCCTTGCCTAATGGTGTTTTCTTCGCCCTGATGATATTTTTCTGTTTAGACTTCTGGCTTAGTTCAGTGAGCAAGCTTAAGTTCTGTTCAAACAAACCCCTTCTCTGCATTCTCACACAGTGGGTTGAGCTTCTATTTAGATCATGTCACATAAGCGACACCAATCCACTTAATCCCATCAACCTTCATTGTTGTTATTGACTGTCTCTCGTGCTAGCATTTTCCTACTCTGTGGCTTTCAGGATATAACTGTGCGTGTTATTCACGTGTCTTTTATTAGTAACTGCTGGGGTCCTTGACATATGGGGTTTTCCCCAGCTGGGGAAAAGTTTCCACCCACCTATGGCTAACGTTGCCTCCACAGCCGATAGTTGCTGCAAATCACTCACGTTCATTTTCATTAGGTACCATGATTTCCAAGTTGCTAATTTTCCAGTGTGAATCTTCAACCTGCGTTCAAATAGCTGTATGTGCACATCTGCTTGTGTATATGTCCTTACATTCTATATATGTAAATATTGTATGTACACTATGTTTATATATATTTATTTGCATGTATATGCACATTTATATCAGTATCATAGTTGTAGGTATATATCCTCTAACAACTGGAAAAAATAGAAACTGTTACAAGTGTTTTCTTTCTGTCTTTCTTTCTTTCTTTCTTTCTTTCTTTCTTTCTTTTTGTGGCTTTTCAAATGAATGACTGCCCAAGCAGAAAGTCAATCAGCATACAAGATAGTAGTTATCAGTTCAGTAGTGGGGATAAAGAGGCCTTAGAGATGCCCTGTTCAATCCACATCTCCTCTCTGTACCCTGACTCACCAAGCTGCATCTGCACTGACTTTTGGTTCTGAAGCATGCTAAGCTTGTTTGGGCTTTTCTGGGTCCACATCCTACCTGAAATCCCCACATCCTGATCTTCCTGTCACAGATAAACTCCCTGTTACCAGTTCGACTCAAAATCCATGTTTCCAGACGTCTGTCCTTATAAACGCTCCCTCCCTCCCTCCATCCCAGAGAATCACGTGCATCTCTGTTGCAGGCACCCGTTACTGTGCAAAGCTAAAGGTTTTGTGTCCTCTCTTTTTCTGCTGAAGTATCAGCCTGCTCAGGGTCCTGCCTGCAGTCCTCAACCACTGCCTGGTTTACAGAGTTCTGGCTAAGGCTTGCTGGGAGAAACAACACTGGAAGTTTGTTCATATGAGTTTGTTCAGTTCTAAGTTCTCTGGTGCTCAGTTTTAAGAATTTCAGTTTTAAAGATGCCTCGCCAGCTGCCCTGCCCCACAGTCAATGTAATTAAGTTGTGCCTTGATTATTGAACTTGATTCCTAGCAGGAATCTGGAAGCATGTGTCAGAGGTCACTGCAAATAATAAACTCAAATAGTTTTGAAGTCAGTTGTAAATATATTAAAGGAAAACCTAGGGTACAATCTCTGTTTATAAAACAAATAACGTTTCAAAGTCAGTTTCTCAAAAGGAAATCCCCCATGATGCCATGTTGTTGGGTCTCTTAGCTTCTAATATCAAAAAAGTAATTTTAGTTTCTAATTGTTCAAACAAAGCTAAACATTTTACATCTATGTCAACAAAGACTGGTCCTTAGTAAACGGTTTTGATTGACACTTCCCCTCTTACATATAGTCTGAATGGGAAGCAGCTATCAAACACAAATCTTTTGGAAAATAACCTTTGTGACCTTGTGATTTATGCTTTCTTCTCTTATCACAGAAAATTTTGTCCTTTGCTTCTAAAAGATGTTATATAAAGTTAATTTTTTAATACCTATAACCATCTAGTCTTCGATAATCTCTATGGGAAAACAAAATCGTCATCATGTCTCCGTGGCATCAGAAGGATGGCACCATGGGTCTTGTCTCATTCATTCCCCAAGCCCCCCCCCAACCCCCAAGACAGTATTGTGTAAAGAACTTATAAAGAACATACTAAGGAATTTTCAGAAACACAATTTTATTGTCAAACTTTTGAATCCATGAAAGTATGCAGTACATCAATGTTATAATTTAGGGACGTGAATCTTGTGGATCTTGTGGATCTTGTGGATCTTGTGGATCTTGTGGATCTTGTTTATTGCCTTGCACTTTCCTTGTCTACAAATACACAGATTGATGCAATTAACTGAGTGACCCTACTCATATATCTGATGGATAGTTGTTTCCCACTTTCTCCCATCCTGTTTAGTGCATAATTTTCTTGTCAATGAGTATCTCACTTTGTATCATGTCAATCCATTTAAATCTTTGCTAAAATAGTTATTACCACAAAAAATATTTGCCAGCAATACCTGCACAGAATATCCTGATATGGCCACACTGATTTTTGTCTTTTATAAATACTGTGTGTCAGGTATGGCGGTACACACTTGCAGCCCCAGCTTTCAGGAGGGTGGCAGAAAGGACACAGCCCAAGGCTGGGCAACATAGAGAGTTCTAGGCTAGCCTGAGCTGCATTGCAGGAGCTAGCTCAAAAACCCAGACATAATGGAAATTCCTACTTGTTTATCTTATCTCCTACTGAAACATTAGTTGTTATTGGCTTATTCAAGTTTTCTGTACTTAGGGAATTTCACCCCTTTATAGTGTCATAGGTGAATATTTTAATGAGAGGTTCAAGTTTGGTTTAGTCTACTGTATTTCTCCAGAATTATTACTTAATATGAATGTCAATCTTACATTTCTCCCTTCAAAACAAATCTTGAGAGTTTTCTGGTAGATATCAATCATTGATTTTGTGAAATAAAATTTCCTCTTGCTTACCAGTTCTTTGTACCTTTTACCATGAATTCTTCTAAAAGTATGTGAAAGTAGACTAATTCATTTAGGTATCTACTGAGTTCTACCCTCTCTCTGTGTGTTGATGCCATAGTGCCTCAAAGAAAACCATGACACCATCAGACCTTTATTTTCCTCTCCCCAAGCTTTCTGAAGCACATTCTTTCCAAAGAAGTCAGCGCCAAGTATCCTCACTTGAGTTCTGGTACCAGATCCACCCGAAGCACCAACAAGTGATTTTATTTCAGGAGTGTTACCCTGCTGCTCATAGATGAGCCAGCGATGCTGATCACCCCTCCATGTTCAGATGTGACAAGGGAACTGTTAGCCCAGCAGTATTTGATGCAATCTTTATTCTAATGGTTTCAAAGTCTGTGCCTTGTTGGAAACTCAGCCTCCTAACAGATTTGTTTTCCTCATAAATGCCTTTGCTCAGAAAGTTTCGCTTCCTTTTGGACCGAAAAGCCACACGACATACCAGGCAGCCCATGGGCTGAGAGCCAGGCAGGTCCTTCCAGAAATGCTCTTTCCAGCCATGAGGGCTGAGGCAAGTGATTTGTCTTAAATCTTCTCTGGTCTAAGTTTCCTTCTTTCCCCATGTGAGGTCTGGTATCCTCTGCATTGTAATAAGAATAAGATTTTGTACATGGTACCCTTTATTTGATGGAGAATGCGCAGAAAGGATCCAGTTCTTTGTGCTGTAACTGTAGGTCTTGATATTTGAGAAGCCAGTCATGACCAATTCTCCTTACTAGAAGGTTTTGCTGGATCATTAAAGGAAGTGTTTCTCCCTTTTATTGCTTGTGTGCCTGTCATAGAGAAGCCACCATCACCCAGGCTCTACACATGCTGTGGGTAGTAGAGCTGTGTTAATAAGAAGCATTGGTTGCATATGCTGTTTACAAACTAGGTGTTTTTCTAAGCATCTTACAGTTAAAACCCTGCCCAATCATCTCCCAGTGAAATAGGTGCTATGATGACCCTACCTCAACAAATAAGTACATGATGGCAAAGAGGCATTATATACAGTGTCTACTGGGAGTCACACAGAGAGTGGCCTGGCTGGAACGTGAACATGGGCACTCTGGCTCCATAGTTGACAGCTTGGGCATTTTCTCCTTCTGCGTTCCTGTAGTGCAAGCCCCTGCATTCTGGGACATTTCCTTTAGAAAGATGTCAAAATACCTGCTGGAAGGAGGGAAGTGGGTGCTCTCAGTTGAATGCCATTAACCTGCAGGGGTTTCCAGAAGGAGCAAAGCCACTGACAAACAAATCCATTCGATCTGCCAACAACAGACTGGCTCCCCAGTGTCAGGAAGATTGCTGTCCATGGGCATGGTGTCATTTCTTGTTTGGTCCAGAACCCATCCTGTAATTGCAGTCCTAGCAACAGTGGCCAAGGGAAGCAAGCCTTTGTGGGTAATGCCATGGGAACTGTTTCTCAATAGACCCTATTTATTGAGGGTATAGAAGTTATTTAAAATGCTGCTTCTAGAGGAAACATCAGAGAAGTGAAGTGTGTGACCTTCCGATGGGTTGTCAACCAAAATGATGATATTAAAATATTCACTGTCCCGGAAGCAGCCTTAGCTTCATACTCATCCTTGTGCTTAGGATAATGATACTTCTTGCCTCAAATGTATCTTCATCACAAATAGAGTTGAAGGGTTGTTCGCCTTGAATCTTTATCACTGCGACTTTCAACCATCTGTGCTTTCTCATTCTGCTCACGGCTCCAAGAAAGTCTTGAAATTTAGCACATTGGGAGAAGAATTTCTATGGAATAAATTCCGATGTACAGTGACATCTTAAGTCTTGCAAGTTTTTATGTTACTTGAGAGACATTTTCTCTCTTGGCTTGAGTTGAAGGTGAAAATTAATCTAACCCTTCCAAATCATCTATAGCTCCCAGACTCTTCTGAGGTCTGGGGGGCCATCTTTCATGTCCGATTGTGTTCAACACATCCATAATCCAAAATAGATTTCTCATTGACTTGTAAGATTATAGAATTGGCACGTAGCTGACTGTGTTTCTATCGAGATCTATTAAGTGTCCTTTACACAAAAAGCTTTATTTGGACAAATCTAATGGTTTTTAAGTTGGTCTCGGAACAGTAATGCCCAGCTGTAAAATAAATAAAGTATACTCTGAGACATAGACCTGTGTGGACCTTACTTGGATCACTGCAGCAGTGATTTCAATTTACAGATGATCTGAGAGCCATGTTACTATTTATAGTTTAATGAAGGCTGACTCACATGCAATGAGTGCAGCACACCTAAGCTGTACCATGTGATAAACTGTGACATACATGCACATGCCGGTGAGATCATTCTGTTCAAAATAAGGAACATGTCAGTCATGCCAAAAAGACCACAGTTCCTTCTGTAATATCTCCCCCTCACACTTTCTCCCCTCTATCACATTCCCAGGGAACTCTTCTGTCTGTCTATCAATTATTTTATAACAAACTGTAATATGCGTAGAACAATATAGGATTCATTCAATGCCTAGCTTCTTTCATTCATTAGAGTTATTCTGAGAGTGACTCACGTTGCCTTGTATGCCTTAAATGGAAGTGTTAAGAGGCTTCTAGTCTTCTGGTGTGTGCATACCTTTATCAATTGCGTGGAGGAAGTTTCCCATGGGAAGCTTTCATTAGCTAAGAGAAAGGACAGTTCTCTGCTACATTTCCCTGCACCTGTTGAGATCATCTACATCTTTCCTGTTTAGTCTAGTGTGGTGTGGATTCCATTCTGTTTTCTTGTGGTGGTTGTGTTTAATGTGAAACTGGCTTTGTATTTTCTCTTTGTTCATGAGACATTATCATTTATAGAGATCATTAGATCCAATTCGCCAAACGCTTAAATGCAAATTTTACATAAAAGTTCATGATGGATGTTGCCTATAATAATTTTTTTCCTTCTGTTTTCACCTGATTAGTATCAGAGGAATGACAGAATCCTAAAGTCAGTTTTCAAGTAACACACACACACACACACACACACACACACACACACATACACACACACACATACACACCATTTTCCATCTATTTGGAAAGGTTTGTGTACAATCAGTATTTCTTTTTCTTGAATTTTTTCAGTTCCCCACTGGAGCCATTCAAGTTAGACTTTCTTTATATGAATAATTATATATATGGAAGCTCAACTTCTTTTATAGATAACTGGCTACATAAATTATTTCTTCCAGTGACTTTGGCACTTTGTATGTTTCAAGGAATTCACTTTACTTGTCAGATTTATTGACATAGTATTCTTTATACTTGGTACATAGAGGGTCTTTAGCTCTGTCAACTTTCTCACATCTAACGTCAGTAAGCCTGTATCCTCCTTTTCCTTCCAAGGCTCACTAGAAGCTTGTTAATTTCACTAGTCTTTGAGCACACAAAACCTAGTGCCTAGCTTGATTTGTCTCTTAGTATTTATCCTCCCAATCTGTTGGCCCCATTATCTTTATTATTTCCTGGTTCTCCCTGAGCTGGGTTTGGCCTGCTGTTCTTTCTCTGGTTTTCTCAGGAGGAAGCCCTGTGAGCGCTCAGCAGCCTTTCTGCTTTTCTCCTAGCGCCATTGAGTGCTGTAAACTTCTCTGCTAATGCTTCCTTAGCCGCATCTCAAGGGCTTTTGTGTGTTGTATTTTCATTTAGTATGAAATGCTTTTTTAATTTCCCTTTTGGTTTCTTTCTGACCTACAGGTTATTCCGGAATGTGTTGTTTAGTTTCCAATTACTTGATGATTCTCTAGGTATCTTCTTATCATTAATTTCTAATTTGATCTCTTTATGGACCAATAATATGAATTCTATGTGTGATTTGTGTCTATATTATGAAGATTTTATTTATGCCTAGAATGTGACCAATCTTGATAATGGTATCATGTGTATTAAAAAGAGAGAGATAAGTTTTCTGTTGCTGTTGGCTCAGGCATTATATATATATGAATTATATTGAATTAGTTGCCAATGTTGTTTAGATTTCCTATATCTACTGATTTTTGGTCTGTACATTATAACAAGTATTAAGAGAGGGTTGATATTTATAGACTATTAACCTGTATATTTCACTTTTCTATTAGTTTTTAGCATCAGTTCTGTTATTTAGTACAGAATGTTTGGGATACTTATATTCGCTTGAGAGTTCACCTTTTTGTCACAATGAAATGAATGTTTACATATAGAAATAATTTTTTGTCTGAAACCAACTTTGCCTGTTACTAACTAGTGTTACCATGGTATGGTATTTGAGTTCCTTCATTTTTAGCCTGCTTGTGATGTCATGTTCAAAATGTTTTCTTTTAGGTAGCATGTAACTTGTTCTCATTCTTGTTAAATTCAATCTGATGAGCCCTGCTTTTTAACTGGGATTTTAAAATCATTTCCCTTTTAACATGAGCATCAGTGTGACTATACTAAAACTTCATTTCACTAAATGATATGATCTGTTCCATGATTCGTTTTTCCATGTTGTTTTTGTTTTCAAGACAGGGGTACTCTGTGTACTCCTGGCTGTCCTGGAACTCACTCTGTAGACCCGGCTGGCCTCAAACTCACAGAGATCCACCTGCCTCTGCCTCCCCAAGCGCTGAGATTAAAGATGTGCACCACCACTGCCTACTTCTTCCTTGTTTTGTAGTATC
The DNA here is from genome assembly GCF_943737965.1 of Phodopus roborovskii. Lineage (NCBI taxonomy): Eukaryota > Metazoa > Chordata > Mammalia > Rodentia > Cricetidae > Phodopus > Phodopus roborovskii. Next base: position 36,859,508 of record NW_026126511.1, on the reverse strand, counting down.
TGTCATTACACCTGTCTCTCTTCTTGACTATTTAATGTATGAATCACACACTTGTCTTATATGTGACTTTTCCTATAATCTTACTTTTGCTTATATTATAAACCACAAGTAAATACTAGTCTTACATTTTTGATTAGCTACCTTTTACCTATGTATTTATTGTATATGTTTGCACATGTGTGCACATACATTTGCACATGCACATGCATGACATGATTTTTAGATAGAGATGAGAAAACTAACTATGGGAGTCGTTTCTCTCAGTCTCCATGTGAGTACCAGGAATCAACCTTAGGTCATCAAGTGCACTGACTGGGTTTGTGTCATCAGAGAGAAGGGAACCTCATGTAGGAACTGCCTCCAGGAGATCCACTGTAAGACATTTTCTCAATTAGTGATCTGCAGGGGAGGGCCCAGCCCATTTTGGGTGCTGCCATACAAGGCTGGTGATCCCAGGTTTTATAAGTAGGCAGGCTGAGTAAGCCAGGGGAAGCAGGACAGTATGCAGCAATCCTCCATGGCTTCTATATCAGCTCCTGCCTCCAGGATCTTGCTCTGTTTGAGTTCCTGTCCTGCCTTCCTTCAATAATGACTAGCACTTTGGAAGAATAAGCCAAATTAACCCTTTCCTCCCCAACTTGCTTTTTGGTCATAGTGTTTCATCCCTGCAACAGATGTCCTAAGTAATACATTCAGTATGTCAGCAATGGTCTTCATACACTGAGCCCTCTCACCAGCCATTAATCATCTTGTAAAGAGGGTAAATGGGGCAAAGTTTTATATAATCAACCATACACATATTTATCATTTCTCCTACTCATTATTTTTGTGGGTCAAGACATATCTTATATAATTCATCTCTTGGCTTATGTAATAGGTCTCTTAGGAGTTCCTATTCAATACTTCTTATATATTTGATGATGGATTTCTTTGAACTTGATATCTCTGTAAACAGCAATGTGTTCATTTCACTCTTGACAGATTTTCCCTGGGCTGTGTGTGTTGTTGTTGTTTTGCTTCTCTTGGACATCTTTAAAAGTTCTACTCCAGCGTCTTTTGGCTTACACCGTTTTCACAAGAAATACGTTCTCATTCTGTTTTGTCTCTCTGAATATATATCTTTCTCCTTGATGCTTTCATGACTTCGTCTTCATTCTGAGTAACCTGACTGAAGCATAAATCTAATTAACCTTAGTCAATAAAGACCAGGAGTCAGATATTGGAGTACAAAATCCTGGAAGATCAGAAAACCAGGAGCAGCTGCCTGTCTCATTCCTCCTTCCACAAAGACCTGAGATCCTGTCCCCTCCTCCCCTCATCACTTCCTGTCCCCACCTCCCCAGTGCTGGGATTAAAGGCGTGAGCCCCCACTGCCCAGCTTCTATGGTTGACCAGTAGGTAGCTCTGCCCTGTCATCTCCAGGCAGACTTTGTCAGAGCACACACCAAATAGAATACAACCCTTGGTTACTGTGCATCTTCATGTTTCTTGTATTCTATGTTTTAGAACTTTCCTGATGGATGAATTTTAAAAAATCTTCAGTCATTCTTTCTTCAGATACCTTTAAGACTGCTTGAAATTTTCTTTCCAATCACTAACATTTTAGCTAATGTGGTTTCATATTTTGATAGTTTCATTTGCTGTTACTCAAGTGCACTAACTTTTTAATAAATATCTGCTCTTCGATTAACTTCAGCGTTTTTGTTTCGCCAGGGGGCGGCCCTCTTCTTCACATCCTCATCATCCATACATTTTCCTTGAAGTTATGTTTATCTTACATTTTCAATCTGCCTTCTACCTTTTAACCATACAGAACACCATTGTTACCCTTGATTTGTATACTCTTTAATGTGTTATTTAATATCTACAGTGATTCAGCTTTTCTCCTTATCCTAGGAAGTTTCCATGCTTCTTGTGCATCTGCTTTCTTTTAAACTGATGCTAGAATAAGTAAACCCAAAGATGCTATTTTAAAACAATACAAACTTAGCCTATAGTTCTATAGCTTAGAAGCCTATGACATGGCTGAAACCCAGGTGTCACAGTGGCAGTGTTGCTTTCGGAAGACTCCAGGCCAGTCTGTTTCTGTGTTTTCTCTAACATCTACGTGTGTCCACTTTTTTTTTTTTTTTTTAGCTCACAGCCCCAAGGCCAGCATCGGCTCTTTCTCATATCAAGTTGTTAGATTCTTCCCTTCTGTCTCTCTTTCTCTCTCCGCCCCCCTTAGGACATTTGTAATATAAAGCCCAAGGAGATACCCAAGAATTAATCTATCAGAAGGTCAGCTGACTAGTGCCACCTGCAGCCTAATTCTCTTTGACATATAAAATAAGATGTTCAGAGATCCAAGGCTTAGTTTGTCACATCTGGTAATGTTTCATTGGTTGCCAGGTGCTGTAAATCTTACCATGTTGAGAGCTAGAGATTTTTGTAGCCCTATAAATATACTTGATGCCCGCTCCAGAGCACATCAACACATTTAAGTCAGTACAAAGCAGTATGACATTTTGAGGCTTTATTAGGGGAGGTCAGAGCAGCTTTTGTCAGGGCCCTGCTACTTAACCAATGTCATTCTCAATATTCTGCCAGGTTGCCCAGGGATTACAAGGCTTTGTGCTGTAGCCAATGGCAACAATGGAGACACAAAATCTTCTAACCTTCTGTTGTTTCAATGAATTGTTTTCTCTAATCCTGTGTGTGTGTGTGTGTGTGTGTGTGTGTGTGTGTGCGTGCGTGCGTGCGTGCGTGTGTGTGTGTGTGTGTGTGTGTGTGTGTGTATGTGTGTGTTCTTTTGTCTCTGATATCTCGCCCCATAAACTACCTTGGCTACTGCAAAAATGAGCAATTATATCTATACTCGGAGGTACTACTGAGCTCTTTCGGGGCTGTGTCTTCCTGCATTGTGAGAAAATACTCTCCTGACTGTAAGCCAGCACAATCACATAGTTCCCTTTGTTCCTCTTCTCTCGGTAATCATTATCTTGCACCGTCTGGTGTCCAGTATCTGAAAACCACACGTCATGTATTTTATCTGGGTTCTTAGTGGGTTCAGGTGGGAGAGTCTATCCAAACACAGTTTACTCTCTCCTTGACAGAAGTAGAAGTCAAACATCTGTTATTTAACACATATTCCGTTTTGATAACAGCGACAATGGCACCCAAATATTTAAAAACTGTTAAGTCTTGGGTACCGACCAAATAGAACAGATGCTGGCCTCCAAACAATGATATGATCATACTTGTGTCGACCAGGTAAAGATCACTCCTGTCCTACAGGGTGGCCAAATCCCATAATCTTTGTAGTTGATGGTTTTGTCATTGACAGCCCTGGTGAGACGTAGACAATTGCAAAAAGAGAGGTCTAGATTTGAGGTCTGACTTTTGACAGTTTCTTTGCTAAGATTGATTTTATTTAATTTTATGCATGTGTGATGTTTCTGTCTGTAGATATAAACAAATGAGTGCAGGTGCTCATGAATCATCTGGTCCCCCTACCCCACCCCTCCCCTGGATCTGTAGGTACAGCAGTTGTTAACAGCTTGATGTAGCCGATAGGAACCAAACCCAAATCCTCTGCAGTTCGTGTTCGTACCTGCTGAGCTGTGTCTTCATCCCCCTGAGTCTGCCTCTTCTAGCTTCCAATGCTCCATCCTTTAAATTCTCAATGGTCTTATGCACCTTAGGTGGAATGGGATTTGGAAATTGGCCTTGCCTCTTGCCTGGCACCTGGAACACCCAGTAGAAATGAGGACTCCTTCTCTCCATGGCTTTCTCAGTGACCCATCCAGAGGCATTCAGGCCAGCCAAGGTATTCTGCCAATGGCGGACTGGCTCCTAGAGGACAGGAAATCTAAAGGGATCCCCAGTATGCAGTGGGAGGGGAAGAAAAAACCTGAATAGTGAACCTTATAGCTAAGAGCTATCCTTCTGTCCTTCTAAAGGGAAATCTGTCTAAGAGGAAGCCACAGAAGAGACCAGAGAAAGGCCAGCCTGCCCAGGACAGGGGGCAAAGGGAGAATGGCCAGGACTCCTTTAATCAAGCTTAGCAGAAGTGGTCTGACCTATATGTTCCCTCATTCAGGCCTGCTTGCTCCTCGGGTGTTAGCATGCCAATGCTGGCCTGGTCCAACCCTGACAAATAATGTCAGAGGCAGGGGTTTTCTAAAGTAACAGAACCTATAGAATGAATCTAGAGAGACATATAAAGGGATTTATTAGAATGACTTACAGGCTGTGGGTCAGCTAATCCAACAATGGCTGCCTATGTGTGGAAGATCTAAGAATCCAATAATTGTTCAGTCCGAGAAGCTGGATGCCTCATCTGGTCTTTGGTATGTGCTGGAACCCTGAAGAAGTATGTTCTAGTGCCAGTGAAGGAATGGACCTGCTAGCAAGAGTGAAAGCAGGCAAAGAGCAAGAGCTTCCTTCTTCTGTGTCCTTACGGTGTGGTTCAGATTAGTGTTGTTCTTCCCATCTCAAAAGATCTGGATTAAAGGCATGTCTACCCACTGCAGAGAGCCACATTAGAATGGTTCTTCCCAGTTCAAATGATTTAATCAAGAAAAAGAAAAAAAAAACCCTCACAAGTGTGCCCTGTGCCCTGCTATTTTTGGGTTTTAGTTAATTCCAGGTGTAGTCAAGTTGACAACTCAGAATAACCACCACATAGCCCTTTTGTTTCTTTATGGGATTTTGCTTTTAATTTTCTTTGTCAACAAAGAGGATGTTTGCTCATAGTAAAAACCCCTATTCGTGTCCCTACACCGAACAGGCCTTGGACATAGTGTCTGTGGAAGACAGTAAGCAATGAGTGCCCATGGCTTCTTAACTTGGGACATTAGGAGGAAAGACACCAAGCAAGAAGGATCCAGGCGGATCCCCCAGTATGCCCTCAGTTTACCTGACCAGCGGGGCTGCTTTTATCTCAGTTTAACTTGGCTGTGTTTAGCAAAAGCTCAGTGCGGAAGAAATTCACTTCTCTCATGTCTGGTCCATCACTCTGTGGAAGAAAGTTAAATACGGAGAATAAGGTTTTCAACATTTTGTTTTTGATTGACTGACCAACTGTATATGAAAAGATCTATTTTTTTTTTTTTTTTTTTTTTTTTTTTTTTTTACAGCCAAGAAAACATAATTGAATCAAGGCATGAATGCCCAAGCTAACATTTCTATTCCGGCAAATGGAAATCCTCATTCAGTTGCAACAGCAGATATAGATTAGCTGGCCTTTGTGTTCTCTGTTTCTACAAAGAAAAAAGGTCTACAATCTACTCTTGGCAGTCTCTGTCTTATACCCATGGGCATGTCTGATGTACACTCAGTCTAAGGAGGGCCTCTGACCCAGAATGCCCCTGTGTTGAGAAGAGAAAGGCTCGTAATGATACTGATAAAGAAAGATAAAATCAAAGTGCTGGGCAGTCCTCTGCCTTGAAAGGGCATTCAATAAGTGCTGTGAAAATGGCCGCTTCTGAAAGAGCGGCTCAAGCCTAGGGCAAAGCTGCTCTTTGACGTGGGTATGTATACAGAGTGCTCCCTGCTTGAATACAGACACAGTGGCTTCCTTACACAGATAACATGCACCTAGTTAGGACCCTTGTAGCTCAGGACTATTGTGCTTTCCTTTCAATAATGGCATGGGTGTTTGCCTGTCTGATTCTATCGCCACTTTCTGACATAGCTCTGTGCCTGTGTGTTTGTGTCACAGTGGACCAGGAGCGCTTCAGACTCTGGATTTTGACCCGCCTAGAACCCTTTACGTTGTGACCTAAGGAAAGACCTAGGAACAATGAAATAAAATGATATGCTCCTTAGTTTCCCAGCTACTACTATGAAACTTTCTAGTGAACCCTAACATGGACAAGGGTGTACTTCTGTTAAGAACCACAGGTTGCAGTAAGAGGTGTGAGAACCATTCTTTCTCTCCTCCTTTTCCTCCACATTCTCACTCACCATGTTCCCCTATACTCTTTAAATCACACTGACACACAGAGTAACATACTGAATTCCATTTCTGCTCAAGACAGCCACTCACTTAGCACTACTGTGGAGTCCCAAAGGACATTGAAGTAAAAACAAAATCCAAGCTGTAATTTACATTTTTGTATTGATTAACTGTTGCTAAATTGCTAGCACATACATCTCTGTCATACAAATCTGACGAATAAATATCATGAAGTAGACAGGACAGGGTGTTTGCCTTACAGCTGAACCAAGCAGCCTGAGGTGTGTGGGGCTGAGCCTGAGGTGTGTGGGGCTGAGCCTGAGGTGTGTGAGGGCTGAGCCTGAGGTGTGTGGGGCTGAGCCTGAGGTGTGTGGGGCTGAGCCTGAGGTGTGTGGGGCTGAACCTGAGGTGTGTGGGGCTGAGCCTGAGGTGTGTGGGGCTGAGCCTGAGGTGTGTGGGGCTGAGCCTGAGGTGGGTGAGGGCTGAGCCTGAGGTGTGTGGGGCTGAGCCTGAGGTGTGTGGGGCTGAGCCTGAGGTGTGTGGGGGTTGATGTGTCTGTTTCTCCAGTCTGCTCACTGCCTCACCTTTCCAAGGAAGCTGAAGGCAGGTAGACAGCCATCATGGTCAGAATGGGGTGGACCATAGGCTGTCCCCTTCTGTGATTCCAGGCTACTGAGCAAATGCCTTCAGTCTTCCTGTATTTATCCACAGAAAAAGGAGAAAGGTATTCCGGAGCAGCACACCTAACCACTGTGCACAAATTCTGAAAATCCAGCATTGCATACAGGGTTAAGAACTACTCAAAGCCAAATGTTCTGAGCATGAAAATGAGATGAAAGCCTCTGAATGGAGAACAACAAGATTCGTCCATTGATCACTGGGGAGAAAATAATTAGTTTAAAATGGACAGCTGAGTGATAATCTTTGCTTTTCACCTTGAAATGCCTGGGGGTGGGGGGGTGGGGAGGTGGTGTTTGGAGTTTGTCTTTTGTGTGGAAGATTAAATCTCAGATTTCTAATGTTGAATAGTGATTGCTGTGGCAGAAAGAGCCATTGAACGGGTCATGGTGAAATGTGAAAGTTACATTATTCCAACTTCCTTTACTTCTCTGAAAGTTTAGCCGCTGGGGATGTTCAGGATGTTGCTGGAAGTAACTAGTTACTGAGAGAGGACTTGGCATTGGTGCCATCTACAGTAAGAGGCACACCGCCTGCTTATTAAATCCATCCAGGCCTAGAGTGTGACGAGCTGCTTTCTGAGTCTGGTGCTGCTCACTTTTACTTTACCAGAAATATGCAAATGTGCATAAGATAGACATTCACTTAGATGAATAAAATCCCAAGTTTATTAGGAAAACAGAAATGCAGACCATGGGAATGAGTGCAGCCTGGTTGTGACTTCTAATCTTTCCAACAGACAAGGCCTAGAGAGAATCTGGAGGGAACAGAACATCTCAATCCAGGTGCAGAGAGGCAGCTTGGGTCCGTGGAAGGGGAAAGTTTTAATGATCAACCCTTGGAGAGATTTTTTGCTTTCGGGAGATTTGGTGAGGCTTTCAGACTTCCTCCCAGTCACATCTTAATTAGTACACACTATAAAATATGAGCATGCACTGAAGAATTTGTGACATGACACACACGCGCGTGCACGCGCACACACACACACACACACGCACGCACGCGCGCGCGCGCGCACACACACACACACACACACAGAGATTACTAAGGAAAACCAAAGTTTATTAGAAAAACAGAATGCAGAACATGGGCATAAGTGCAGCTGGAACGATGCCCGGTTGTAACTTGTAATCTTTCTGAGTGTGCGTAGTATGTAGTATGTGCACATATTCCACTCACTGGTATACATGCACCATTTGTGATCAAAATGAGAGCCAATATTTATCTAGTGCTTACCATGTGCCGGGCATGTTTTGAAACCCTCTGTATGATTTAAGTCATCTAACCCCCAGAATGACTGTCTGCTCAGTATTTCTTTGTTAGTTTTGCAGACGGAGAGGTGAGGCACAGAGAGCCTCAGGGTTAATGAGGCAGGAGAATCTGTCCTTGAACCTGAAACTGGCATGACTACCTACCTAAGGCGCCTTTCTCTCTGATTTCTCTTCTGTCTTTCTGTCTACAGCTCTAGTGCCAATTTTAACAGGGGACATGTGAACTCTTACTTATTTATGTCTGTGTATTTATTGTGGCCTTGTGGCTTAAATGTGGGGCTTTGTATGAGCTGGTGAGCCACCACTGACGTCCACTGCAAGATTTTCCTTCAATCTTTTTTAGTTAAGTTGCATGTTGCTTAGGCTCCTTAAGTTGTGTGTGGTGTGGAAAGGTATTTTCTTCCGAGTGTTCTAAGCACCTCCAGTCTGACCAACAGGGACACCCTGTGTGGATTCAAGTGTTTTATTGAAGTGGATTTAAATGTTACTCTCCTTACCTTCCCACTCTCCTGCCTCATTACTACAAGTTCAAGTGCTCCTTGCCATAACTGTAGGCTGGCAGTGGGTGGGGAGCAGCTCTGACTTCAGGCTGTCACACTGCTGATCATACAGAGCCCACGTCCGTCCTTGCACTCTGACCCTGGCCACATTCTCTTGGTGCTCCTCATCTCTCCGCAAAGCTGTCTTCCCATGGTGATACTAAGATGAACAGCTGACCGAAAGAACCCTTACAGTTCTTGCTGTCCGGGGATCAAGATAAATGTAAAGAATGCTAGACATCAGTTGCTTAGAATCATAGTTCAACTAATGCAGTGACATTGTGGATTGAGCAACCAAATACTGCTTTTAGTTGTCCCTTTAATATGAACTCTGTGAATCTATGTGTCGTCATCCCTTTCATCCCCTTAAACCAATAAGCTACAGAAAGTGATACTACATGGCAACGATGGTACCAGGCCCTGAGATAAGGAGACAGTTCAGTTACCAGACCCTGAGGCAGGATGACAGTTTAGTTACCTAGCTCTCCTTGGCAGTGCCATTGAATAGCAAAATCAAAGCAGTGTGATACTCATCCACTAAGTGTTTACATTCTCTTTACAAGTTCACAGACATATGCTGATATTACTTAAAGAGATCAACTCCATGTTGTTCTAACGCCTTCTGACAGGAAGTTGAAATTGAAGCTTCTATCAGTTACTTAGATGGTGTTACAAATTTTTTAACTTAAATATTGAACAAATCTTTCTTTGTTCTTTTATTTTTTAATTTGTGAGAAGCTATCTATCTGCAAGCTGTTTTCATAAACTGAAACTGAGGTTGATAAATAAAATCACAAAATTAACCCATGCGCATTGCCCTGGACAGGCTCCAGCCTCAAAGGGGAGACCCCTCGTATAACCCCACATGCTGCAGATGCCTACCTCTCTGCTGCGATTGGCTTACTAGAGTGACCTCTCCATCAGCAGGGCATCTCCAGGCTCTTCGCCTGATTTCAAACAAAGGGAGGAGCCCTGTAGAGCAAAGCCGTGTTGTGTACCAGAAAGAAGCATCCTAGTATGCCCTACTTTGTCTTTCAGTATATACATGGAGTGTCTTTGCCCTTTAGAAAGATAGAGCAATGGATAAATAGATTTGTGAGAATTTAAAAGTATTTCTTCGGTACTTGACTGAGTGTTCAAACATACTTCTCAAAACTCAGTGGGATGTTGTTTTTTTTGTTGTTGTTGTTGTTTTTGTTTTTGTTTTTCTCTCTGCTGTCAGCTCTGGCACTAAAAGCTTATTAGCTTGGACAAAGCAGATAGCACATCAAGAGATTATATAGGTTGTCTTTTTCTTTTTCCTATCATTATGTAACAACCCTGCTGCACAAAGTCACTTAACATAACATCATACAGAGAGAAAATTAATCATCAGCTAATGAGATAGGGATGTGGCAAGAAGTTTGAAAGAAGCAATTTAGAGGCCCCAATTAGGCCCTATTCTAGTGAGTCCCTCATGGGCATTGCTAGTTGATCCCGGGTCCAGGAATGTGAGAGGGATGTGGGGGGCAGAAAATGAAGGAGGCAGGGAGGGAGGTGGGGAAGGAGATGCTAGAGCTACAAAGAGACCTTTACCGTGCCTTAGACACTGGCTAAAGAGTTCCTAAATTAGTAAGGAGAGTGAAAAAAAAAAAAAAAAAGATCTAGAAATTCCTTCCAAGGAAGGCGGTGAGAAGGCCTAGCATATGCCCACTTTTCATCATCAATAGAGCTTCCAACCAGGAAGGGTGATGACCATGCAGAAACCAGAAAACACAAAGTTCTTATAACCTTCTTGTGTGGGTCATTCGGGACAGAGGAGGACAGATGTCTGGACCCTACAGGGAATTTGCAGATTACAGGAGCGGAGATGCAGAAACAAGGGAGCTGGTGGAAGCTGGGAAGGAATGTTATCCACGTGAGATCCCAATACCAGAACCTCAGAGAAATCCCACGTGCATCTCTGAGACTTGGCAACAGTCCTCCAAACTAGAAGTCAGTGGCAAAGGTTTTGGAGAAAGTAAATGTGGGGTAGAAGTTATTTCCACAGACTAGGAACCTGTCTGAGTCTGGCCTGCAAGGACAAGTTTGCTGGTGAATGAAAAGGGTTGAGAATGTTCTGGGAGAGTCATCTAGTCATTTTATATAATAAGGACCAGGGCGGGGAAAACTGAGAAAAGAACAGAGCCTAAGAAGACAGAATGAGAAATTAGATGTGACCATTGCTTGAAAAGACCAGTGATGGAAAAGAAAATTAGATCGGGTCCAAGAAGCCGGGAGTTGAGAGTAAGGAGCATGGATTTAACCACAGATTACCAGGTCCAGAGCCAGTGAGAAGATCTGTTTCAGGCGAGGTCATTGTCAGAGTGCTGAATGCATTGTCCCTAGATGTGTCCACAGGCAGCTAGAGAGCCTGTGGACCAGGAAGGATCGATTGGCTGCGGCACTCTGGGTCCTTACTCACTCCCCAACTCACCTGGCTTCATAACCTTAGAAAACTCATTTTCCATCTGCAGAAATTAATTTCTTCAGCATCCAGTGTAGAAGACAGAGTGGTGTAGTGACCACCCCATTTCAGCTTCAAAATATCATATTCCTTAGGCCCAGAGTTTCAGCTCCATCGTTAGCTCATTGTGTTGTGAGAGTCTGAGCTACACCACATCTTATCTCTGGGCTTCTTAAGCATCTGTCTTCCCTAGCTCACTGGCCCATTTCACGTCTACGTCTACCCTCTGGGGTGCACCTTTTTTTTTTTTTTTTCTGTTTTATAAACTGCTTCTATTTCTATCACCTAAAAAATTAGAAGAAGAAGAAAAAAAAACCAAAAAAACCAGACTGAGTTCCAACAGGACAAGGCAGTGTGGTGTGGCCCACTCTGATGGTGGCAGCTTGGAGCCGTACACAGGACCTGTTTCGGGACTGCGTTCTCATGGCCCAACCCCCAGTGCCAATGCATTTCACACCCACTGATGAGCCCTTGCCTCCTGCTCCTGCCCCTGCCCCTGCCCCTGCCCCTGCCCCTGCCCCTGCCCCTACCCCTGCCCCTGCGGGACAGTTTTGATGTCTCATGGGCAGGCTCCTGACGCAGGTTTCTGGAAGGACATGTCTGACATCTTTGAGCAGTCAATTTTCTGTACTCGTTTCGGTCAGAAGCTTTGAAATGGTCTCCACTTCTGTCATGTCACTGTTTAGACGTGGACACAAATCTCCTCGCCCAAGTCAACAGTACTTAAAATAACTGTTGATGGCTGCACTCCCACTCTGCCAGCACCGCCAGAGGGTTTCATTGATGGAATGAGGTCTTTGTTTGTAATAAGTACACAGCAAGGGTGGAGGGGCACGCACTGGATATGCACGCTGGCCTTAAGTGGGAAGCATACCTCTCCACCTTCAGATCTCCTCCGAAAGATCACAGGCACATTTTCAATTTCCCCTCCCTAAAGACCTGCTTGGAGGCATCCACTTATTATAAAGTACACTGTTCCCTTAACATGTAACCTGTGTAGCTGATTTGTTCTGGGCAACTCGGGAGCAATCTTCAGGGTTTGTTTCCGTACAAAGGAAAAACCTAAGGGGGGGGAGGGCCTGCCCCCAGGGAACTGGTCTGAGCATTTCCTTCTCAGAGAAGATTTGGAAGCAACCCTTGTACCACCTATCATCCCAATAAATATATTTTGGAAATAACTTTTATGCACGCCCATCACTTAACCAGAAAACATCATTTCCAAAGAAATAAGTTGAGACTGTAATCTCAGAGCATACATAGGTGACTAAAGCGGGGAGTGTAAATTCCAGGAAGCTCTAGGCAAGCCTGAGCTATATAGCAAGACTCCGTCCGACTCAAAACTGAGAGGTGGATGAAGTCCACTGTTAACCCCGGTAGGACCCCTTCCCTGACAGTCTCCTTGTGCTGGTTTCCCAGGGTTACCATAATAAACCAGGTGGCTTGAAACAATAGGTATTTACTCTCTGTTCTCATTTGCAGCAGGCACAGCGATGGAGCGGTAATGAGAGCTCACGTTTTGATCCCCCAAAATGGTGCAAAGAGAGCTAACTGGGATTGTGTGGGCTTTTGCAACCTCAAAGCCCATCCTAGGGACACACCGCCTCTAACAAGGCCACCCCTCCTAATTCTTCTCAAGCAGCTGAACCAACTGGAGCCCAAACATTCAAATCTGTGAGCCTATGGAGGCCACTCTCTTTCAAACCCCTACAGCGTACATACAGGCACTGTAGGCAAGCAGCATTCATCAGCTGAAAATGGAGACTATGCTGAGCAAATCTCATCATTCTCAGCTCCCAGGAAACAGAAGGCCTGGTGTATCCCCAGGCTCTTCAGTAGCCTGATAACGAGTCTTATTTGAAGTCAGTATCTCATCTTGTAAAGGAGAAGCAATGCTTATAAAGGAGATATAATTTCAGCCCCCCCCCCCTTTCTGCCCCTCTCCAAGCCCTGGAACCTTACACAAGCTCAGGACTTGTAGACACTCTGGCCTCAGGCAGGAGAAAGAGCCCTGAGCCCAGCCCTCTGAACTGCCCTGAATGCCTGAGAAGTAGGGCGTCACCTCTGCCTCCTTTGCCAAAGCCCAGGCTATGCTTCTGGCATCTAAACCCTAATCTTGCTTCTCCAGCCCAAGGCTCAGCAGGGTTAACCTGCCAGATGCTTAGCAGTTCTTAACCTCTAGCCCGAGTTCTTGTTGCTAAAACCCATTCCCTATGGGCTGAGTCAGAGTCCTGGACCAGAGTAATCTGTGCTCTGTACTGTGTGGACAGGGTTCCTGCCCTACTCTGCTCGGCCTGCCTGGGCTGTGACTGTGGATTGCTGGCAGTCTGTGTACTCAGTCATTCACTGACATCGCAGGCTCTGGGGGAAACCTGCAATGTTCCCATTTACCCTGATTGCTCTGTCCTCCCTCTTACTCTCTTGGAACACTGTGTTCTGCCTTCCGGGCCAGACGTGCTTTGGCACCGGCACCTTGTCTCTGTCCCCCTCCCTCATCCTCAGCCCCAGTCTGTCTTCTCTGTTCACACCTGACCTAGTTATATGCAGCTTTGATCTGGGAGAGACCCAGCTGCCTTTTTTATTTTCCCCAGTGAGGAAAGATTCTCACCTCCAACAGGACTGTCTTTACTGAGGTGTCCACCGGAAACGCCAGAGCGAGATCAAGCGACTACTGGCGGGAATCCTGCAAAGAGAAGACAAGGATGGGGGTGACTCACACGGCAGAGGACCCAGCTGGCAGATATGCATCTGGCATGGAAGGGACTGCCACTCCAGCAAGAAGCATGAGGACACTCACCAGCTTGCATGGCACTGTCCCTTCTGGTCTGCAAGATGCCTTGAGCATTCTCAGTGGGACAGTGGTCGCTTGCCCTGTGCACCTCATGGTACAGCTAGGGGCGTTCCTTGGAATTCCTCATACTTATGAGACTTACTGCTGGCAGTTCCTCTCCTGGATAACTCTTCCATTTGGCTTCTGTAATCATCCTTTTACTCTGGGCTTGGGGCCCATTGAGTCCTGCTATTTCCCCAGCGAAGAACTTACGAAGTTATCCTTGGTAGATTGCAGTAGGAGCAGTAAGTGCTCAAGAAATGCTGAATGAATGAAAATGAATGAATGAAGCTCATTAGTTCAACTGTCATCCCACTCAAACCCTAACTGCAAGTTCTCTGAACCATACTCTGAAATGTCCATCTTATCCAGTCTGTGTCACCCGCTTTGGAAGCTGCAACATGTTTGAGAGCCACAAAATGAGTTTCAAGGCTAGCCTGGGCAACTTAGTGAGTCTCAAACTACAAAGGGAAAAGAATGCTGAAGGCAGAGGTCGGAGATAGAGTGCTTGTCTGGCGTGTGCAAGGCCCTTGGTTCAGTCCCCAGTACCAAAAACATACAAGCTCATCTCAGAAGTAAAATCCTGGACCATGATATGAACCCGGAAGCCAGATGTCTGTTTCAGTAGTTCATCCTTCCGACTGAAAGGAGAAATACTGCTAAGTTTCTGCTTCCTGCCACCCTTGTCTTTGGAGCCAGAGACACAGAGAGCAACCAGATAGGACCACGATGTAAATAAACCTTGGTTCACCTATAAGCAATGTTTCTAAAAGATGCTGTTACATCCTTGAAGGGACCTTCCACACTGCAGTGTGGGCTGGCTTCCTCTTTCCCTAGGATAAACTGTAGCTCTTTGTCCACAGATTTCACAGGGGTACCTCTCACCTGCCAGCCGAGGGACCTGATGCCCAGAGTTTGCTTTCATTGTCTGTACCCGTGGCTGCTGAGTGTTGTATTAGACTTTTAGAGCTTCTACTTCAGTTTAATGAGCTAGTACATAATATACTTTTATGCCGTTTGAGAAATGATTTCTATTTATGCAAGTATTATTAAAATATAATATTTCCTTTAAAAAAAAAGCAATGACTAATCCCTTCCTCCTTTCCCACTCCCACACTGAATCCCCGATCCTTTGAGGTCCAGCACAGCTTGTATTAATTCCTTCCTAAGCCCCTTCAAGCCCCTGCACTCACCATGCAGATTTCATTAAACCTCATAGTCTCTTCCTACTTACTGATGCCTCAGAAAAGATGAAGCAACCCCCGTTCCATACTAAACATTGCGCTCAGGAATATACTGTCTTTTGTCTCCATTGCTGAGTATTTATCTATTCGGCCTCGAGACAGAAAGCAGACAGGCGTCTGTTCTGTTCGAACTAAAGGCAACCGCGAGCACCAGGCTCCCAACTCATTTGTGGGAAACATCTGTTTATTATAATGCATGGGGCTTGAGTTTCAAGGTTTGCAGTCCTGAGCAGCTCCAGCCTTAAATCATCCGGTGTTGGCAAACAATAGTGAAGTCCAGGCCAGGAGAGAAACAGATGTATGGGGTGAGATTAAACAGAGAGCACAAGCAAAGCCAGCGTTCCCACCCCTGGCTCTGTGGCTAAGGCGCTCACCTATGGAAGCAAGTGTTTCAGGGACTGTGACATTGAAAGCTTTTGTGCCCTGGAACTTCTTTATGATTGTCGTCTGCTTCAGCAGAAGAAGAGTGTCTGTGTGTGTGTGTGTGTGTGTGTGTGTGTGTTAATTTTATGAGTACATTTCTTAGATGTAGCATCCAGTATTAGATGACTGGTGGCCAAAACTGCACCTTGTGCTGGCAGCCAAGGTAATGTGTAAGAGCTTCCCAGGTGGTAACTGGTTTTGAAGGCATGGAGGGGTCATGAAGAGCAGCTGTGGCTGGGTACCATGAGACCCAGACAGGGCATTAGTGAATGTGTAGCATCAGTTGGAAGAGGAACCAGCCAGTAAGCAGCATCCCTTCATGTTCTCTGCATCAGTTCCTGCCTCCAGGTTTCTGCTTTGAGATCTTGCACTGACTTTCCTCGATTACGCACTGTAAGCTATAAGACGAAATAACCCCTTTCTTTCCCAAGTTGCTTTCGGTCATTATGTTGTAGCACAGTTAAAAAGAGTAACTAATTTAGCAATGAATCAAATTGAGTCGTTTTAAATTAGAACATTGAAACTGTCATATTTATACATTTTAAAATATGGAGCCAGACCTGAGCCCTTGCTCCAACTCTGCCATTTGTCTGCTTTATGACGTAAATGCTTTAAATGTCCATTTCTTTGCCTATGAGGCATCATGACACAGTGAAATGTTATGATGAATTTATGAATCACGAGTTTGGGTCCCATCCTTGTCCATTCCTAAACCCCTCTGTCTTCTCAGTATCACTGTTATCACAGAATTGTGAAATGCTGGAATGCCAATGTGGTTGGAATACAACACACATGCCACACACCCAAAATAAATCCATCTAACTCCTGCCAGGCTAGTACACTTAGATTCCAGATCAGGGCTATAGTGCTTAAGCTGTTCCACCCAGGGAGAGGTAGATATGTCTGTAGTAGCTAGAGGACCCATGTGTCTTTTCCCTGAAAGGAAAAGATTGGCCTTCCATATCTTCAAGTTTCTATAAACTCCATCATTGATTTTGCTGTTGGGTTTATCTAAGGCTTGGCAAGCTAAGCAAAGAATAAAGCCATACATGGGGCCAAGTTGCCTATGTACATGAGAGCCCAACAGGAGAGGGGCATATAAAGGTCAAAGGGCAAATACCTAAGGGACAGGAGAACACAGATGATGAGGAGGTAGTTTAATTTCCTCCTTGAAGCATGGTGGGGGGGTCATCGTATCCTCTCTTGGTGTGATGTCTGCTTAGTAACTTTATCTTACTAGAGACAGAGTTGTTTTCTACAAAGAGAAAAATTCCCAAGAGAGGGATCCCCTTTGTACCTAGTTTTGCAAATATCCCTGTGGTTAGAAAGGGCTTACTTTATTTGTTTTTAATGACTGATAAATCGGATTGATTTGTCACATGCAGAATGATGCCTTAAAGTGTTAGAGTGTGTATACACACGGGGAACTGGTTCCATTTCACTACCCATGGATCTCCTCATATAGTTTGCCCTGTCCATGGATGGCAAGAACCTTCAGTATCTACCTCCATTGGCCAAAATGTTTATCATTAGAAACCATAGTCATTAACATGTACAGCAGATCTCCTGGACCCGCCTCCATCCAACTCGAATTGTGTACTCTTTGACCAACCTCCTGCCTAACCCCACGCAGTAGAAAGGCAAACACCATTCCACTCTGTCCTTTTATTCATTCTATTTTATTTTATTAGATTTTGTGATGAGGCACTTGGTTGTATTTGTAAGCCTGGCTTATTGCACTTAGCAGGCATCCATATTGCCAGGAATCCTTTCTTTTTATTAGCTGGCTAGTACTCCACTGTTCACACACCACAGTTACTTAATACATCTGCTCATACGTCTGGGTTGATTTCCCATCCTGGCTATTGTGACCCATGCTGCAGTGCACATGGGGATGTAGATGTCTCTTAATTCATTTACTTTGGATATATGCCTACTGGCAGGATCATTCACTGGGCCCATGAAAGTTCTGTTTGTACTGATTTCCATATTGGCTGCATTTATTTATACAAGGACACTCTTTTCTCTATGTCCTTGTGAACGCTTATTATCTTTTCAGAATCCTTGTATATCACCTTTGACATTATTTGCTTCATTGTCACACTCAGAAATCAATTCAACATTTTATATGGAAAATCTATCCTCCTTGGCTCTGTTTAGTTTTGTAGTTGTTTTTGATACAGAGCATAAAACTCTCAGAAGGGTGGGCCAAATGTTTATTGATAGAATAAAAGGAAGTAAATGTGATTATATAATAGAATTCAGAAATATATATAGCTAATTTTACACCTGCATGCCTCTAACCCAGTCATAGCAATTATAATCACTCTTTTGTGTCAGGCCCCTTCCCCTAGGAGAAATGGGTTAGGTGGGACCGGAGTAATTGTTAGGAAACATGCACATATAAATTGAACTTTCCCAGATGTAGGCCGCTTGGGCAAGGAGGCACTTTTGATAAAACTAGGCTGACAATTAGATTCACAGGGCACTTCAGTGCTAATATTCTTTCCACATGCTAAATCATAAGACAGTGTAAACAATTCCCTGACATTAGGAAACAGAAAATTGCATTCCCAGTAATAGCAGAGCGTCATGGCACGTGGCTTCACACTTTAATATGCTGTGTTCTGTTCTGCCACGCTAATATTTTAAGTAGTATAATTGCCTTTTTTTTATAATTATGGGTTCTTCATTTTCATCTTTCTCCCCCTTCACCTTTCTAGAATAGCTTTCTGTAAAGCTACATTGTATGCCAAGAAGAACCCTTGAAAAAAAGAAAATGCAGACTAACCTGTGCAGGACAGTGACACAAACAAACAATGGGGTGAAAAATCACTAGCCAAAGTGTTGTCTTGTGTGCTTTGCAGACTCTATCTGTGTGCCAGGCTTTGATCCAGGCCTCAACATGATGACTGGAATCACCCCCATTAACCCGATGATACCAGGCCTGGGGCTGGTACCACCCCCACCCCCAACAGAAGTGGCCGTTGTCAAAGAAATCATCCACTGCAAGAGCTGTACTCTGTTTCCCCAAAATCCAAGTAAGTAGCAGTGAGAAGTGTGGGCTTGGTCTTTGAAATAGAATTGTGTTCATTTTCAGATGCAAGATGTTCTCCCCAAGGCCTTCACCTCTATGTTAGGAAAGGTTCACAAGGGCGCGTCTGTGTATCTGTCCAGCACCTAAATAAGCACTGTGAAGCCAGTACCTAATAGTCTCTGAGAATTTATGTAGAACTTTAGGAATCTTTTCTTGTGTGCAGTGAAATAGGAATTTCTGGAATACATCATGTGAAATCTATCACCCTGTCTAGCCCTTCACAAAAGGGAGAAAAAGTCTGAAGTGTGTTTTGTTAGATAGAAATTTGAATTAACCTGGCAGTGGGCAATTTGGGGAAAAGATGAGGGGCAGAAGGAATATGCAGCTCAGAATTTCTGGGCCAAATCACACTCATTCCAACGACCCATATATTTGATTAATTTAGCCTCTGATACTAAGTTTATAGGCTTAAATAGCTAGACTTTTTAATTCATATTAATCAGTGTTGCCTATTGGAAGTGGACTTTTCAGGAGATTGCCTTAGTAATCTACATAGAAACTAGGCAAAATGTTGTGACAGAACGCACTTTATCTTTTCATTCGGCCTCCCCAGGCTTTAATAGTGTGCTCATTTAAATGTGAATAATAACAGAGATTTTACTCAGACTCAGCATTTTGCAGCCAGGTAAGTGCTGTCGCATGCTCTCATGGGCTGTATTTCCCGCTTTCTTCGATGCCGCCCCTTTATCTGGCAAGAAGACAAAGTGGTAACAAGCCGGGGCTTTTCATCATGTTGCCGTTTCATCATGTTTTGTCCTTTGTGAAGCTCTCTCTCCTCCTTTTTTGATTTTTTTTCCTGTGTTATGAAAGAGAAATGACATTATGCTAACGTGTGTTAGTTTATTCTCAGACAAGCATAGCCAATCTATAGAAATGGACATGAGAAATAAATGTTGGGAGGTGGGGGGGGGAGGTCAGGAAACATGACAGCCAAGGTGTGAGATGGGGTGGGGGCAGGGGTGGGGAATACAAGTTGGGGTAAAAATTGACTGTGCCTCAGTCTGGAGAAAACTCTGCATGCCTAACTTTTGCCCGGTGAATGTGGGGAAGAGCCTCTCAATAAAAGACAAAACTCTGTGTTTCATTGTGATATTAGATCTTCCACCTCCTTCCACAAGAGAACGACCTCCAGGGTGTAAGACTGTGTTTGTTGGAGGATTACCAGAAAACGCTACGGAAGAAATTATTCAAGAGGTCTTTGAGCAGTGCGGAGATATTACAGCCATCCGAAAAAGCAAGAAGAATTTTTGTCACATTCGCTTTGCAGAGGAATTCATGGTTGATAAAGCCATTTACCTTTCTGGTACTTCGCTTTACAAAAGGGGTTTGCTAGGCATTTTGTCCTGTTTTGTGATGTTAATATGAGCTCATTCCCTTTTGCTTAATGCACTGTAAGTCCCGGTAGTTTGGGGCAGGAGAAGGAGGTATTTGCCTTTTAGCTTGGCTGCCATGTGTTCTTGTTAAGCCTCCTGCCTCTCCACAGGCAGGGTTTCCTACCATCCAGGCTGGAGGAATTCCACAGAGTTTCTAATTAATGTTCTCAAGTGCATATTAGATGAAAAGCAATATTTTCAGTACCCAGGACCATTATTATTATTGGATGTAATCCTCTGGGGGAGTAAAGTACTCTCTCAGAATAATTTCAGTTTTTTAAAGTGTTTTTACAATCTTCACCCCAGGGATAGTGAAGCAAGATCCCCTCCTTACAGGGAATTTGTTCCTGAGCCTGTGATAGGCCCTCTGTCATCACACACTTGGTAGTTAAGCAGCCTGATCTACCATTCTTATCCTTAGGGCTAGGTTTTAGGAGAGTTTTAGGAATGTTAAAGGGAAGCCTAGTGCTACCTTCCACTCTATGGATATTTATTGGACAAGTATGTAGAGTCAATGCACAAAACCTCAGTCAAATCAAAAGGTAGTGAGGCTAATATTGACATGTGACTTTAGAAGTGTTTATTTTCTTATATTCCATTCACTGCCCTTTGCTCAAACTCCTCTGACATTTGTGGAGTGTGTCACTCGGCAAGCCAACTACCTAAGTCTAAGCAAAGGTAACCTGGGATGCAAGAGGCAAATAAAACAGGTGACCACCACCACCACCACCAGGTTTCCTAAAGTCTTCAGCCAACCTCCACTGCCATAGCCTCCTGTGTAGACCCCAGAAGTGCTGAGGGTATCTCAACACCTCAGAGGCCTTTTTGCTCTAGATGGGGATCCAAAGAACATTAAAACCCTCACTGTAAGTAAGCCATGAAAGTAAAAAACCAAGTCTGACCATCCCACAGTGGGAATGAAAGGCAGACCCAAAATAATAAAGGTGTTTTGCAGTGCATGCCCATCACTAGACCCTTGGGGATCCTGGAGAGTAGGGCATTCCACTGCACAATACCCAGTTTACCAGCCAGGACTCTTAGGTGGTGTTAATCTCATGAATATGGAGTGCAATGTGAGGACCACTCGGTGTGAGATTGTTTTTAACCAAACAACCCTGGCCAGGAGAAAGATAGGTGGATAGATGGACAGACTGACAGACGGGTGCTTCTTTCCCATCAGTGCCTGCCTGGAAATCTGGGTTTTGGTCACTGCATTCAATCAAACTGTCCCTGGTCCCTAAGACTATAAATTCATCTCACGTATTGAAGAAGGGGGTGAGTGAATGGTCCATCTCAGCACTAACACATTTCAACTTTTAGGCCAGACAGGAAACTCAGAAGATGCTAACAAAGATGAAGAGTGCCAAACACACACATAGAGGGAGGTATGGCTTAAACTCAGCTGTAGCTCTTGTAACAGGAAGAAGCAGGGTCTCGCCCGGAGTGCGGAGAAGTCTCTGGCTCCGCTAGGGTGGCCTCAGCCAGAGAAGAGCCGAGGAAGTCTGAAATCACAGCTAACAGGCCTGGGAGCAGGAGGGAGGGAAGGTTGCCCTTCCTCTGTGTATTCTCCTGCAAGCCCAAACCCAGCTGGAATGCCTAATTTTAGGATCACTTTCACATCTGAGGACCAGGCTAAGTTTAGCCTCAGCCTCATCAGTGCCTTTTAAGGCTGTAATGATGATGTTCTCAGGAAAGAGAGGACCAGAAGTGGTGTAGAAAGTGATGCTCTGGCCTCAAGCAGGGGAAGAGCCTGGCCTGTTGCTGTACCTCTCCGCAGCCCACCACTAAGACATACTTCACTTCATCACTAATTCTGCCCCGATGTGAGTGGCCATTTGCATGTCTGATGGGTATTGTCATGTTAGGTTTTTAGATGATGCTGTGGAAACTAGAAGAGAGTTCCATCAGATGAGATCTGTAGCAAATTTGTAACTTCTCAAAAGTGTCAAGTGCCTTGCTGGGGTAAAACCACCTTCCATAGGGATTTATAGCTCTGCTTTAACCCCAAATGCTATGGTTACCCATTGAGATGTACCATGACACAGTGCTCACAGCACAGCACAGCCTAGCATTTTCCACTTGCATCTCATTTGCAAAGCCCCTGCATGGCAATTTCTCCTCTAGCAGTCCCTGACAGACATGCTCCCACTAAGATTTGAATTTATGTTGTGAAAATCTGAGAACTCTAAGCTGAAGAGCAACCTCACAGTTGGTTGAAGTCAGGCTGGCTGGCTGCATTCAGTCCTGTGTTGGCCTCTCTCTCGCACACTACCCAATCTTCCTAAGTGGGGTAGCTCATAGTAACGCCCCCTCCATCATGTCCAGGTCCACTGTTTTGTCTTCCTGGCCTAGCTTTGGGCTCTTGCACAAGCCTCCTGTGGCCTTCAAAGATTTCATGGACAATTTGTGTGGTACTGCAGGCTGGATGAGGTGCTATAGGGCCTCTTGACTGAAGGTAAAATACTCTCCTGCATGCCCCCAGAGGATAAGTAGAAGTAAAACAGCATTGCAAAATTGCCTAGGTAATTGTGGCTTCTGTAGTGCCTGAAAGAAAACTGAACGGATGGTGTTTGCTAGGGGAATGAAGCAGTAGGCTGTGAGTAAAGTTCTGGAATTTACCTTGCAGGTCCCTTTAAATATCAGAGACGCTCATTATTTACTCATACTCTGCCTCCTTCCAAAAAGAATTTTAGAGTGCTTAGCAATAGAGTTATAGTACATTGAAGGAAAAAAAAAAAAAAAAAGGTCAGCAAGACCATTAAAGACCATTTGTTTCTGAACTCCCTAGAAGCCAAAGGGAAGAAGAAATGGCCAGGATTTAGTGCTTAGATTCTCAGTTGGTGAGGTCGGAATGTCCCCTGAGCGTGGCAAGGGTCCCTCTAACAAACTTCTGGGGGTATCTTTATCTCCACATCTAGTTAACTGGTTAGAAAGACACCTGTTTCCCATCTCCTAGAGGGAAAGGTATCCACTCCTGTCCAGAGGCCAGAAAAACAAGTGCATGGTTGCCTGGCCAGTGGGAAACCTGGACCAAAATGTGTGTCTCTTGAGCTGAGGTGACATGCCTTTCCAATGCTTTTAGGTTACCGAATGCGATTAGGTTCTAGCACTGATAAAAAGGATTCCGGCCGCCTTCACGTCGACTTTGCCCAGGCCAGGGATGACTTTTACGAGTGGGAATGCAAGCAGAGGATGCGTGCCCGGGAGGAACGGCATAGACGCAAACTGGAGGAGGACAGGCTGCGGCCGCCTTCGCCGCCCACCATCATGCACTACTCGGAGCACGAAGCTGCCCTGCTGGCTGAGAAGCTGAAAGGTAAGGAGGGCTCCCACAGGAGGACTCCACTGGCCACTAGTGTTAGTGGCTACTTGATGAAGGAGAAAGAAGGTCATCTCCAGATGCCCGACCCCAGTGTGTCCTGTCTCCTGAAGGCTGCTTGTGCAGGGGAGCGAGCTGGAATCTGCAGAGCCTTGGGAGCCATCATCCTGCTAGGGACAGAACTGTTACTCTATGAAACTCTTATATGAAGGGCAGAAGGGCGGGCAGCCCCAATCCCAGCAGCAACCTGTGGTCCCCAGCCTGTGCTTAGTGAGCCAGGACAGAAGCCTTGTCTACCAGTCAGCATTTTCTAATGCTGACTTCTGTGGCATATGCAGGTCCACTAGGCACTGCAAGGTTTTTCAAGACAGCTTCCCTAGGATGCTAGCAAGGGTCTGTGCAAGAGAAAAAAAATGTAGACAGGACCCCTGTCTTCAGAGGTGGAGTTGAAGGAACAATTTTCACACCTACAAATGAGTGACGAGAGAGGAGGGGCAGTTCTTCACTTGCTGCCAGGGCCTCCCCTGAGTTTGAGGGGGAGGTCAATAAGGATCCAAAGAGATGAGGAGCAGACCTACTGAGCTAGATTTGAAATCAATTTGGGGGGTATGCACTTGTATGTGTCTGTGTGTATGCTTAGGTCTATTAGTATCCAAAGTGAGTGGGCTGCAGGACATTCTAGGCATTTTATAGCCAGTGGTGGGTGGTGATCCGAGCTCCTGAGGTTGCTGGGTAATGCCAGGGTCATAGCAGGTCACAGTGGCTACAGCAGGTATCTACAAGTAAACGACTAACTGCAGACAGCCGTCTTCAGTATAAAAGAAGGCTTGTGCAACACTCCTTGGTAATAGTAGCAAGTGTGGACAGAAAGGGCAGACATATCAGGGATGTCTTCACCGAGCAGGCAGAATTTGAACTTAGCAGAATAAACAAGATTTCCTCCAAGTTAGAAAGGTTCCTACAGGCAGTCCACCCAGAGGCTGGAGCGCTAAGAACAAAGACACACAGGAAACCCAGAGGATTTGATACAGGCACTGCATTCCTAACACAAGGTGAGGCTGGACAGTATCTCGGCAAGATGGTGAAGTCTTGGCTGCTGCAGGCCTTGGAAGTATCCTCTAAACAGTAGGAGAGGGTTTCACAGATGTCTGATGAAAGGAGAGCTCTGGGTTTTGGAGCCTGCCTCGTGTATTAATCAGCAGTGTGTTAAATGAGCGAGAGGATCTTAATAAAGGAAACGCACAACTAGGAAAGTTGGAAATGGCATTCTCTGCTTTGTCTACGGAGCAGTGCATGTGCTTCCAGTCATCATCCCTGTCAGATCTGGGGACTCCTAATTAGCTACAGTTGCCACTGCACTGCCCGGTGGCTCTGCTGGTACCTGCCGAGGTGCTCCAAGAAGACCCATGTATAGACATTAAAATGCAGATAGAGGCTATCCCTTCAATAAGAAGCATATGCAATACAAATTCAGCCCAAAAAAAAGTATTAGGAGAGTACAGAATAAGAAAGGACATCATGTACAACCAGGAATGCTCATTAGAATAAGTACCTTTTTGTCAATGTCAAGTGAATTTTGTGGTACTACACTGTGGTCTCCATGACTTCACTGTTTTCAGGTCCAACTAGCTCAGTCAGTAGAGTATGAGACTCTCAAAATGGGTTTAGTCAGGGCCACACCTTAGTTCTGTATTACATGGAGGAATTTCATGAAGGTTTGGCATCTACATTATGTTATTTTTATGAAGCAAACATCAAAAGTGCCAATTGCATGTATAAGGTACATGACTTTTGCCTCTACTTTTGGAGGATAGCAGATTGGCATGTCAATTTGCTAGAGTAATTTGTGAGCCTTGCCATTTCAAAAATGTATATTTATATAGATGAGTATAATTTGCAGAATTCGGAAGCTGTACCTTTGCCAAGTACCGTGTGATCCCTTGAGGAGAGAACAGATTGGAAATTTTAATAGATGGCTCTTACAGCAGAATGAACTAGCTGCAGATACATCTTAGGCAAGAGTCAGGTAATACCAAGCTTGACAATTTCGACCCAAGCACAGAGTTTGGAATATAAACAGCATTTAATTGCTTAGGAAATTGGCTGCCTCTGAGAGGAAATCCACTCTCTGCTCCTCAGAAGACTGTAAAGCCAGGCAGGGGGAGCCAAGGAAACTGTTTTCCTGAAGATGATTTCACTGATGTGAGGGTATAAAATGCAGTCAAGGCGGAAGGTACAGAACCCTGTGTCAGAAGGGGAGTGGCAATGTGAAAATACTGTCCTGGGTTTGATCTCTTTTCCTCCTCTGAGAAACTTTGCTATCTTCAGTTCATTAGGTATTTGCCTCCCATTTTATACTGTATGCGTTTATTCTTGTAACTTTGATTTTGAAGATCGTTCACATTCAGCAAAATCTGTATCAATCAGGTCTTTATTATGATCTGCAAGACTTTCCACAGAGTTGCACACAGTAGGTGTGTTGGGCATATTAATTCCTTTCTCTCCTCTCCAAGTATGACTATGTGGCATAGTGCATCTCTGGCCTAATAGTAGGGCTTCTAGGCATGGCTGCAAATGAGAGAGGTGATTATGTTCAACCTGCTGCCAATAAGGA
Source organism: Phodopus roborovskii (assembly GCF_943737965.1). Lineage (NCBI taxonomy): Eukaryota > Metazoa > Chordata > Mammalia > Rodentia > Cricetidae > Phodopus > Phodopus roborovskii. The sequence continues at coordinate 36,833,697 of NW_026126511.1, read as the reverse complement.
AGAAATATTTGCTAAGTGTTTTACAAATACCTGACACTGGGTATTGGTTCTAGGTATGGAGGGGCACCATGTCAGCTCCTACCTCATAGAATCTAGGTTTCTTGGGTAATAGAGGAAGTGGCAAATCATCCTGCACTTGCTACTTATAATAGCGGGTTTGATACTATTAGCGGCAGTGTGCACAATCGTGAGTAGCAACTGCAAGATGCTTTCTCTACAAAGACAGCCAAACCAGTGAGGCCGCTAGCAAGAACAAAGGGGGCGTCTGTCTTCAGGGACCATAGCTCCCCATCCACTGGCTGCTTGGCTTTCTGAAGCCAGAGGAAACACTGAGTTGTGACTGTGTAGTAGTGTCTGAGGCACAGAGTCACCAAGCATCGGTTTCATTAATACAAATTCTAAGCCAGAAAACCAGTGGGCACCCTGGTGATTAAATAGACATTGTGGTGAGACAATTGAACTTAATGAAGACTGACTGGGAAGTCGCTGAGCAGGGACCTGAAGTTTATGGCATGGCTTTGGGAAAGCAAGAAGGAGCTCAATAGCCCCATAATTACACTTTATTGGAAACAGTGGCACCAGGCAGATGAGATAATGAATTCCAGTGTTTCTAACACAGACCCAGCAGCCCTGAAGAGGCCCAGGTCTGGGCCGCACAAGGATGAGATTGATTTGATCACGAGGAAGCATTGTATCTTCATTCACTGGAGGTTTCTTTGGGCGAGAACATTTTAAAAGTTTCCCAGTACTTTTTCCCATTTGTCTCTCTCTGAATCAAGTAAACTTCCAATGAAGTTCTCCGACCAGTGTGCCCTTGGGGTCCTCTCGTGTGTCACAGAGAACTGACTCCCCACCACCACCACCACCGGGATTGTGCTCATAAGTTCCAAAGGACTGGGGTCATATTTGCATAGAGTATGGCCAGCATCAGTATGGCAGGAGAGGAAGTCCAGCTGGCATTCTGTTGATGGTTGTCAGTATTTATGGTTCCTTGAAAGTAAAAATCGATAATGCTATGAGCCACGTGGACATTCCATTAGCGAACAGCCAGACCTTCTTCGGTCCAGGAAAATCGGAAACATGGGGAACCTCCTGGAGGAGCACTTTTTGGGTGTTACTGACCTTCATACAGGCAAGAGAGGACATTTCATTTAGAAACATTTTGCTTGGCCCTTCAGTGGAAATAATCAGTGTACTTGTGTATTTCCCTCTTAATTTCCCCCATTTTATAAATACTGAGTAATTGAGGAGATTGTGTGTTAGGGCAGAGTGGAGCATTAATCACTTGTGTAGCCTTTATGTGCTATTCTGGTTAACTGATGTACAGACAGTTAAGCAGTTACAAAATGCATACTTCTCTGGGGCAAATTCTCCTTTGAACTAGTTTTAACATGTCACCGCTTCTTCATTAATTAATGAGTTAAATAAAACCATTGGAACATGCCCAATTTGTATTTGCAAGATGGTCATGATTTCTCTGCCACAGTTTCTTTAACAACCCCAAATGCACACTTTCTTGGAGGAATGTCACCACAGCTAAAATCCCCAGCATGCAGAAGCTGGTAGGTAACACCTGGTAAATCTCTATCAACCTGGTAGGTGGGTAATGATGGGGGAAATGCAGCAAGGGTGTTGAGTACTTTTCTTCTCCTTTGTGCTAAGGGAGATTCAGAACAGTAGGTAGACAGGGAGCATGGGGTAGAAAACTTAGGTGGGCTGCTATGCCTTTATTTATGGCTGGGTCTATGAAAGGATAATTGGAGAGAGGTCCTTTGATTGAACAGCAAGAAAATTAGCAAAGTATCCCACCACACTGCTTTGTTTTTTCTCAAAGAAATAGACACTGATTTCTGGCTATGATGGTAGCTGGAAATTCTTCATGTAATTTGCTTTATGAAGATTTCAACTTGTACTGAAAAAAAAAGAAAAGAAAAACCTTGCATTGCTGTAGAGAAGAATTATTCGCATCATTTGTTTCCACAATTTATGTTCTTCAGCCTCAGAGTTGTAAAAGAGCCTTGTCAGACAAGCCTGAGTCCACATGCCAGTAAAGGGGAAAGTAGGGTGTGGCTGGTCCACACCCAGTGTCTCACTGAGTGATCCATAGTGATCTCTGTGCTGTTTCCAGGTCTTAGATAACCTTTTCCTTTCTCAGTTGGCAATGACAATTATTCTTTTATTGAAAGTGGGGATTTATAGGCAGACACCGGAAAAGCTCAAAAAAAAAAAAAATCATATCAGATCCTTTCACTTAAATTTTAATTACTATTACTTCCCATTTCAGGTTTGTGTGATCTCTTAACTGAGATTGGCTTCTAACCATTTTACCTGGCTTTCCCCAAATCATTTCTTGCAGTGTGTCTGAGTCTTCCAAGTGCATCCAACATAAGGGGTGAAATGCAGTCACGGCGGGCAGGGGTGGAGGTGAGGGGCTCTGAGAAAAGTTGAATCTGCATTTTTAACAAGCTCACAAAGGGTGTTTGGACGTGTGACCTTTGGAGAGCAGGTCACCCTGCTGGCAATTTTAATGTCTACTGTTGTAGCAGGTGTTTATCAAGTGTGGAGAAGAAGGTACACAAGATCTGAAATAACCCCAACCCCGACGGAAAACATGATGACATGGATTCAGTTGGGGACATTGAGTAACAAAAAAATGAGCATTTTTACTTACTTATAATTACTATAATTATTTACTTAGTCCTCTAACAAATGTTATCACCTCCCTCAAATTTTTCTTTTTTTTTTTTTTTTTTTTTTTTTTTTGTAATCACTGAGAATCCCATTTAGACATTTGGCTGGGTCACCAATACTTTCTGCTTGTCTTCAAGCATCCAACGTCACTCCTAACTTTGGTCTCCTGGTGCTCATGGCCTCAGAGGCCCGTTTCTCCATCATGAGAACATTTACCTGTAGCGAACAATGACATATGTGAAAATCCTCTTTAACACAGAATTAAGCATCTTTAGTATCAACTGTTGAGCTGTGCACCTTGTGCTAGTCATCTGTGACTGGCCTCGTATTAATTACTACATATCTTTCAGAAACAGATAAAATATGAACTGTAAACAAAGTGACCAGAGGGCTGCAGTGTTTGGTTTGGAGGAAGTTTCTTTAAAATAACAGCCCCTTAAGCTATAAGTAACAGATAGGTGACCGTCACTGCACAGGGTGGCTATGTCAGTTGAGTTCATAGTGAGTGGGGGAAAGGCAGCAAAAAGGCACTCAGTTCCCAGGTGGCAGGGACGTCTCCTTTATAAAGATGGCATAAACTGAATCTTGAAGGAGTAGCAGCTGTCTGGGGATGGAGAATGTAAAAGCATCACTAGGACAGAAACACAGAGGCCACGCCCATGGTGCCTATCAGAATGAGCTTGGCAAAGGGACAGATATTCTAGAAAGAAAATGCCAACTGGGGAGGCTGGCAAACACATTTCCAGCAATGCAGACAGAGGGGTGTGATGTGGTAAGAACCCTTCTTGGAACACGCTGTGTAATCTGGAATGGGCGAATGGGTTCATCCGCAGCCCTCCTCACCACAGCCACTGTGGGGAGGCACGCGTGTGCATTCTAATTTCCAAACTTCCCTCTGCTCAGAGTTATGCCTAAGCATGAACAAGGAGAATGCTTGCAAGTCTTATAAGTGCGTCTTTGATGTGATTTTTATGGGCAGCGTTAATTTCCTTCCACATGAATAGCTTTAATAACGCTGCAATCTAAATCCTGTTTAAATTAGTTTATATTGTTTTCTGCTTTCTCGGTGATCTTTCCACTGAATACAAAATTGAATTTACGGTTGTGAATTGAAAATGACCGTCCTCAATATGCTCCAGTAGCCATCCAGCAGGAGTGACTGAGTCGGCGTTAATAAGTATAAATTAAAGTCACTTCTAATATGGTAACAAATGTTGACTGGCATTTCTAAGCATGCCTCAACTAACATGTTTTAAATTTAATGTGAAAGTTAGCACATCAATCATTATTAGTCTGCCGGTTTCAAAGGCAGAACTTGGGAGTTTCCAAAACTGTATACTTTCTTAGATTAGCTGGATTCTGCCTACCGATGCTTGCTAACAGGTGAGAGGGAGCCTCTTGGCCTCCTATGTTTTCAGTACTGGGTTTCCTGTTGCTTTGCCCTCACGAGATGGCATTTCCCCTCTGAAAACTCCATTTGCCACTCCTTGTAACTTAAGATCAACTCCCATGTCAGTCTTAAGAGTGAGGGCCACTGAGACGTGGTTTTTCACCCTGAGCAAACACATGACTTTTACCATTTAGATGTGTTGTCAGAAATTTCTTTACTTAAGGGGTAGCAACCAGGAGTGAGGTTGGGAACGATTTCCCATGTACCCCAGAAAGTAACTGAGCAAGATGGGCAATCTGCTCTTCTTTTCTGCATTTCCCTTATGAGCTTAAAAAAAGAAAGTTGAGGATTCTCCCTTTGTGCTGTGTGGAGGCTTAAGGGTAAAATATAACACTTAGCACATGAAGTCAGTGTTCTTTTCTGTCGTTAATTTTTTTTTAAAGGGGGGAAAAAAGGATTTCTTATAAGCATGGGGTTTATTCCTGCTGTCTGTCCAAAGGTCCATTTTCCTAACATATATTGTCAGGGAGAGAGGGGGAGAGCATGGAGGGAGGCAGGATTTATTGTGACTCTAAGAGTCGCAGTGGGCCTCTCACAAACATAATGCTAAATTACGGGCCTCTCCGTGGGCTGAGTGTAGTGTTAAGTTGTATGATGGATTTTATCTTACACAAGCTGCTTCGGTCCATGAAGTGAGATAAGAAACCACTACAGCTGGAGTTCACGGAGGCTTGAACTCAGACTGAAACCCCAGAGTTAACACAATTGCACGCATCAGTGTAGGTATTAAGATGGTGCTCTGTGCTCAAGAAGCAAAATTTGCAAGGAAACTGTATTCTGCCTGTAGGTTTACCCCTGCCGGTTACCTCCCCCAGTTGAAGGGTGAGCACAGGTTTGCTTGGAGGCTTGCCCAGAAGGAAGCATCTTGTCCTACATCAGCAATAGCAGCTGATGCTATTGGAGTCTGGAGAAGGTAGACTGTACTCCTCCACCAGATCCCAAGCAGGGGGAGACCTGCCCTGATGTGCCAGCCATGTCCCTGGGCAAGTAATAGCTAGCCATACTAAGAAAATGGTACCTGGCTAGGGAGGTCTCATAAAAAGAGGCTGAAGATGGCTTAGACCATATCCTGTAGGATTTACAAAGCATTCCACAAACAGCGTACTAATAATCAGGCAATGGTTGATTTTTTTTTTTTTCAGCCAATGAGTTCATTTGGGTTCCTTGCATGAGTATGGGTGAGGGGTTACTAACAGGGTCCAGGAGGACTTAAAAGCAGCTGCTTTACTAAAAACTGAGCACAGCATGGTTGACTACCCACAGGAATTGCTTGCTTCTTTTTTTTTTTTTTTTTTTAATCATGTGAAATAAAAGTAAATCGTTCTTCCAAGTCACCCTCTGTCCTCCTGGAGTGTGGACATGTTTATACACTTCAATAATATAGGAGGCGTCTCTGAGAGTCCTCCGTGACACCTAGAGAGCCTGGAAAGACGAGTAAGAGGGTAAGTATGCAGGCAGTGAGGTCTAGTTTTGCCCCTGATTTTGAGAATGAATGAGTCTGCCTACCTTGGTTAAAACAAAGGCAGTTTTCCTATCACATCGATTAGAATCAGAAACATACTAATCAAAGTTTTCTTCCCTCAGTTTTGCTTAGAATGTCCTCGAGGAGCCTTCAGCAGTGGTCACATCGATTAATGTTGTAATGGCTGGCATACAACTTCCAGGTGTAATTAACTTAACCACCCTCACACCTGCCTTCCTCCACCTCCAAGCCGTACAGCCATCCCCAAACAAGCACGCCTGTTTGCCTTCTTTGAAATAAGCTTTATCGTTTATTTACAGATGCGACCTCCTTCCCCACTTCCTGCTCCCACCTGAGGCTTAAACCAAATTTAAACGGGCTTTTCAATGGCCGCCAAAACAAAGGTTGACCACCTCAGGGCACACATCCCTTTGTGTAGAAAACTAGGAAATATTCCATTTTTCCATAGCATGGAAATCTATTCAACTGAAAATGAAATTACTCTGGAATTTCACTAGCTCAAGAAATGACTTTATTTCTCCTGCCTACTTTGGAGCCAGTATCTTGTATTACCAGAACTTTTAAGATAATTTTCCTGTCACCCACAGATTGTCTCTAACTTAGCTATCTGTATAAATAACAAAACAATATACCACCATCATGTCATATTTCTGATACAGAAATAGGGTGAGGGCCAAATAGGCCCATAACATTTTTTTTTTTTTAGTCCATCTTAAGAAAGTGTAATCTGGGATTGATATGAGAATGGGGCCATAAATTATAGCTAAGACTGTCCAGTACAGCCATGCTGATGGAGAGGCAGCTGAATAAGAAGTTCTAGGTGGTTCCATGGAACCAGGGGAAGAAGAGGAAAAGATAGGCTATGGAAGGACAGAGCAGTCCTCCACGGAAAGCTGGTTTGTCAAGTTGGGAACAAGTGCCACCTGGGGAGACCTCACATGTTTTGAGAACCTGGATGAGGTGGCTATTTCTTGCCATTGCCTTCCAGACGACAGCAAGTTCTCTGAGGCCATCACTGTGCTGCTGTCCTGGATAGAACGCGGGGAGGTGAACCGGCGCTCTGCAAACCAGTTCTACTCCATGGTGCAGTCGGCCAACAGCCACGTGCGCAGGCTCATGAACGAAAAAGCCACCCACGAACAGGAAATGGAGGAAGCCAAGGAGAATTTTAAAAATGCCTTAACCGGGATCCTCACACAATGTAAGTAGCCTTGGGGGCCATCTCTTTTTGTTATGGCTTGGCCTTTTCTTTTGTGCCCATTTTATATTGTCATGTGGGGGTAAGTAGTTCAGAAGTCTCCCATTTTTCTCCCCATTGGATGGTACACCTCATAACCGATCCATGTTCTGTGGCTTGTGGAAGAGCACGGACCCTGCCCTGAGAGCTTACTCCTCAAGGTGAGCGACATTTCTGCAGCTTTTCCTCAGAACACTATGCCTGGCCCCCCAGGACAGGGCAGCCAGGCACACATGTTAAGTGGAAACACCTCAGTCTACACCACACCAATAAAGCAGCAGCTACTGTCCACCTGCAGGCGGTCCACACACACCTGTATGTCTGCTTGGGGCTGACAGCAGAGAACATGTCCTGGGGCTCTGTGTAGGGAGTAGGTACCATCTGAAAAAAAAAAAAAAAAAAAAAAAAACCCTCCTCCGGGTCCTGATGAGGTGAGCTTTGGCTGTCTGCACCGGTGACTCGGGAGTAGACTTTCGTCCTTTCTTCATTTGGAAAGCAAATTGCCTTAAACACTTAATGCCAGTGATTTTTCATGTCTAGATCCTGAATTGATGAAGGAGCACAAATGGAGCTTTCTAATAGAACAATAGTCACGGTAATTACCCCGGGCTTTTATTCAGAAAAGGGGCGTCGACTTTTTTTGTGGCACTCTGTGTCTGTAGTTAATGTCACAGAGGCATAATGCAGCTAGCTCAGCTGCTGTTGGTCTGTGGCTTGGTAAAAGCTGTTGAGTGACACTGTAACGGGCATGTGCTCCATTCCATTCCAGGTGCAGGGACCCACACATGACAGCCACACATGCAATTTACATATTCATTCTAAAGATAAGTATTATGTGCAGTGATCCAGTGTGCCAAAATGCCTGTCGCCCCTTTCATCAGTGCAAACCTAAGGGATAATGTGTCTGTTAGGCTGGGAAGACAGAGAGGGATGACAAGCCAGGACCTTAAATACAAAAGCATTTTACATGACTTTGTTGCCAACAGACAGTTTTTACAGCAGCACAGAGTAAGTACCATGCAATGAATCCACAAGCATGAACTGGTAAGTTAAGGGCCCAGGATAAGAAGAGCACTCTGCCTTTAAAGAAAAGGACTATGGGAAACAGGAGTTCTCCACCTCTCACTGACCTATACTGTGTTAGCAAAACTCGTCAGCATTGAACAATTGTCCTTTACCCAACTGTGTAGGTCCAGCAATGCTAGAGCTAGAGAATAAAGAAAGTTGATACTGGTTCTAGCATTGAAAGGAAGAAAGACAATAATGAATGATTTGTCAGAGAAAAGGTAAGAGTGGGTTGACAGGAGAGACGAGGAGAGAAGAGAGGGTATATAAGAACAATCCCTGAGGAGCGATGGTAGGAAGCTGTGTGCCCAAATAGTAGAGTGGTTACTGCCCACGTACTTTTGCTCAGGGGACTTGATTCTAACCAATTTCCCATCTCTGTGTAGTTCACTGTCTCCTTCTGCAGGGACTCAGCCTTTAATAACAGCAGTGAAGATACGGGGGTAGGAAGGTAGCCATGGGTTAGGGTAGGAGAGAACCAAGCTTTCCTTGGCAATGATATTAAATAAGGACTAGTTAAAATGGGGCTGAAAAAGTAAAACATACCTCCCTGCCTTTGTGCAGGTGACAATTATCATATTTGAAGCAACTGAGAGGTAGACAGGATCTGATGTGTAGAATCAATGGGCCTCACGGTGGGGAAGTTCAGGGTGAGCCATCAGCCTTGGAGCCCTCCACCTAGAGGCTTAAGCTAGGAGGGACACACCTAGAACAGGTGCCTACCCTCCAAGGAATCGGTGAAGTTGCAGTTTTGGAAGCCCATGCTGAGTGGGCATGACCATCAAGATAGTTCTTACTTACCTCAGCTTAACTGAACTCTTGTCTTCAGCCTTCCAACCTTTTTCTTTTAATGGCTTTCCTTTCCCATTTGAATAAATTCTTTGACTGAAATCTTGTCAGGGCTCTTCATACTATCCTTCCACCGACAAACTCCTTCTCAAGGCCATACATAAGAAGTCTTACTGCTTCTACCTGAAAAAACATAGCCCCGTGTGACACAGTTGTTTCATTTTAATGACTTTTGGTCACATTCATGGTGCCTAGGCACTTGAAATTGCCTAATGTGTCAGTAAGATGCACTGAATAGCAAAAATCCCTACCAACCTGGTTGGCTTCACACACACAGACCAATGCAGATGCTGGACCAGTCTGATGGTTCAAGGTTTCTATGAGTGCCATTATCTTTTTGCATGATTGTATAGGATGACTTGCCATTGCACCAACCATTGCATCTCTTCTTCTAGACTGAAACCATGTAGGAAAAGATGAGGAAGGGCTAATATCATTATGTTGAGAAACCATAACTTTTCCAAGATCCTGTGTCGTGGTTAGGATTTCTATCATTGTGAAGAGACATGACCTTTAATTGCGGTAGCTTGCTTACAGTTCAGAGGTTCAGTCCGTTGTCATCATGGTGAGGAGCATGGCAGTGTGCAAGCAGACATGTTTCTGGCAAAGTAGCTGAGATTCCTACATCTTATAGACCACAGGAAGTTGACTGAAACACTGGGCATTATCCAGAACATAAGAAGCCTCAAAGCCTGCCCCCACAGTAACACACTTCCTTCAACAAGTCCATATCCACTCCACCGAAGCCACTCCTATGAGCTAATGGGGAGCAATTACATTCAGTCTACCATATTCCATTCCCTGCCCCCCATATGCTGGAAAAGTATCATAATGCAAAATGCATTTAGTCCAACTTCAAAAGTCCCCACAATCTATCACAGTCTCAACAGTGTTTTAAAGTTCAAAGTCTCTTCTGAGAGTCATGCAGTCTCTTCATCACCTGTAAAAAATGAAAAAGCAGATCACATATTTCCAACATATAGGGCGTATAGGGCGTAGCAAGGAAATACTGGACCAAAGCAAGGCCGAAAACCCTCTGGGCAAGCTCCAAAATCTGCATCTCCATGTCTGATGTCAAAACACTTTTCAGATCTCCAGTTCCCTTTAGCTTCCTTGACTAGAACACACTTCTTTCCCTTGGGCTGTCTCCATTCCCTGTTAGCAGCTCTTCTTGACAGGTATCCAAGAACTCTGGCATCTCCAACATCTTGGATTCTTCCAGGCAATCCAGGCTTCAACGTCACAGCTTCACACAGCGGCCTCTCTGCAAGGCCTCCATTCAAGGGCACCCCTGACTAATGCCTAGCCTCAGTGGCCTTCCTTAGTCTTTGAGGCAAATTCTATAACCTGTTTCTTCTCTCCTTAACTCTAAAGCCAGAATCACATGGCCGAAGCTGCGAAACTCTGGTACTTGCTGGGGCTGGAACATGACCCCCTTGCTCATTACACCTTCACCAGCTTTCTGTTTTTGATTGTTACCTTCACTGCCTACGCTTGGCTGTCCTTGAACTTGCTCTATAAACCAGGCTAGCCTCAAAATCCACACCCACCAGCCTCTCCTTTCTGAGTGCTGGGATTAAAGTTGTGTGCCACCACACCTGACTCTAACTTTTTCTTTAATTCCTTTCCACAAGTTGGAAACTTATCTGGGTGGGATCTTGCCCTGAGGTCACTACTTCTTATTTGCATTTCTTAATTTGTTTATCTCCTTGACCACACAATTTAGTTTAGCTCCATTCCACTTTCTGCTGCTCTTTTTCCTCTTCAAATATTTTTCTTTGCTCCACTTGCTCCTTTTCATTATAAATCTTTATCAGAGTTAATACTAGTAACCATACCACAGATCCCATATTAGCCTGTTTTGAGATTTCCTCTGCCAGCTGAATTAATTAATCCAAAAGCTTCAGACAGACTGTTTGGACAAGGGCAAAAAGAAGTTACTTTCTTCACCAAAATATCATAAGACCTATCTGTAGACCACGAACTAACATTCTTCTCTGAACATCTTGATCCCCATGGTTCATCAAACCAATTCAGCACAACTGTCTTCCTTGCTCCTACTAGTATGACCCACTAAGCAGTGCCTAAAGCAGTACACTGCTTTCTTAACCCAAACTCCCACAGTCCATATTACTTCAAACAAGAACATGATCAGTCCCATCACAGCAATACCTCAGTCCTTGGTACCAATTTCTTAGGGTTTCTACTGCTATGAAGAGACACCATGACCTTAGAAACTTCTATAAAGGAAAACATTAAATTGGGGTGGTTCAATTACAGTTCAGAGGTTCAATCCATTATCATGGTGGGAGCATGGCAGCATGCAGCCAGTCATGATACTGGCAAAGTAGCCAAGAGTCCTACATCTTGCAGGCCACAGGAATTCACCTGAAACACTGGGTGATATCTTGAGATTAGGAAACCTCAAAGCCTGCCCCGACAGTGACACACTGGTTCCAACAAGGCCGCACCCACGCCAGCAAAGCCACATCCCCTAATAGTGCCACTCTTTATGACATTACCACACCCTGAGTGTCCCACTGGGCCTAATAGGATAGACATGGCCATGCCCCACCACAAGAAAAGTGGTCCTGGCTGGTCCACTGATTTCTAGAATAAGCTTGAATTACTCACCGTAAGGAAGAGGAAGTAGCTCCTGGGAGGCCCTGTTTCCTTTCATTTTCAATTTCCTTTTCACATGCCACCCGATAGACAGCTGAGCCCTATTGTACTCTTAACTACTATTGATGCTTCTCAGCCATCACAGCTCTTCAGCCTTAGCATCACTTTTCCATGCACTTGTTATGGTCATCCCCATCAGCCTTACCTTTCCTGAGTCCAACAAAGCTATCTCCTACCTCGGGGCTTTCATACATTTGGTCCCCTCTGCCTGCCCTGCTCTTTCTCTACTGGGCGTGCTGGAATTCTCTCATCCTTTAGGCCTTACTTGAAAGGCCCCCTCCTTCTGATGGAGTTTTCTTGCAGTGCCTTTGCAGCGATTACCTGGGTATGTGACAGTTTGCTGGGTTTTGATAAGGATAATCAGAAGGAACATCAAAGTATAAGAGACAGATTGGGGAGGAAGGGAATTAGTAAACAATGGGTAAACTGCAAAACGGGTCAGGAGAAAGCCTGAAACAGTACATTGAGAGATTTCTCACAAGCCGTGTGTGCTGGGCACCTGGGATCCCAGCCCTGAGGAGGCTGAGACAAGGGTGTGAGGCCAGCCTGGACTAGATAAGACCCTGCCTCAAAAGAGAAAAGAAGGCAGAGAATAGAAACGGGGAAACTTTTCATAGGTAACCAGGCTTTCAGCGTGCATATGTAATGAATCAAAGAAATCAAAGAAAGCTCTCTGGCCATGGTCTAATTGGAAATCAGTACTCCAGATCCTAGCTAACAGCTAGGGGCTGTTAGGAGGGCTGAGCAAAAGTCAGCCGAGAAAGCGATGCTGACTCTTCCCCTATGTAACCTTCCAATCACCCCTAGGTTTATCACCTACCCACCCATCACCCTTTGGGAAGCTCCCCTAAGCTCTGCAATTTGGTTCTCCAGTAGCATTTCAGTAATGGGCAGTTACCAACAGACTGTGAAAACCCCAGCTGATGCTGACAGCTCTGTGCTGGCTGAGGAGTACATGCCCCATCTGGAGCATGGAGAGTCTCAGATGTATCCATGAAAGCCAGACTCTTCCAGCATGAGCAGAAGACAGAAGTGGTATTGTATGCAGCCCAAGCTCAATTTAAGCAGAATAGGAGGGCTGCATGGCTCCATTAACAGCCCCCCGTTTTCCGTTCTCTTGTGTGTGCTTTATATAGCGATGACCACTCCCTGGACGCCCAGGGAACCAAACTGCACATCCACTGTGAAAAAAAAAATAGCGGCGACCTCACTGGCCTGATAGGCAGTGTGCCCGTCTCAGCACTCCGTTGCCATGCTCTACATTGACCTAACTGGGGCAGGGAGGGGATGAAGACATGGCAGACACACAAAACTGGAATTGCATGGGCTGGACTCTCTGAGGAAGCCACAGCATCTGAGAGGTTCAGCATGTTTATTATATAGAGTGGGACCAGCAGGCGGGGTGATTGCAAACACCTGAACAACAGTGGCAGGGTTAGCTAATTTCAGTAGGAAGGGGCTGTGTAGGGGAGCAGTCTTCAGATTGTACATAAGGAAGGGGACTACAGGGGACATTTTCTGCACACACTCAACATGCTCACTTAGACCAGAGGAAGGTTTGGCCACTCCCAAGGGGCATTGGGGTCCTCAGCAAGGCCTTGACCGTGTCGACGCCACATTCACTCAGGACTCCACAAGCTCCCTGCACCTTGTGAATGTGCCTCACATCTCCTGACCTGAGTTGTCCTCTTTCTGCTGGGCTCTGGTTGGTATATCTCAACCACACTTCTAGTTTCCCAGGCCTGGTTCAGTTATGGGAACCCGAATCTGGTGTTAATACCACATGACTGCTTCTAACAGTAACTGCTGATTGACACGTTTGCCGAGCTTTCCAAAAGCAGAGCCAGTCAAGCCCATTCGTCGGTATTAATATCCCTGGCAAACTCCACATGAATTGCATTTGGATTTCTCACACAGAATGCTGTTGAGGTTGTGGAGTGCTGATATTCAGGAGCTAGCATCACAGCTTACTCTCTCCTAGATGGTCTCCTCATTAGGCAGTAATCCCAGCTGGCCTCCCAAGGTCCCTAGTGCCTTTTCTCATAGTATCCTACTGCAGCCTAGAAGGAAGTCACAAGGAATGCTGAAAAATTGTTCTAAGACATCATGGAAACAGATGTATCGACAAGCTGATTTACTACAGCAAGTAAAACAGACCTGATGTCACGATGGGAGGGTTTGCTTAGTAACTTCCAGGAGAGTCCCAGCACATTACAAAACTCAAGGCATGGTGGGCTCCTGTGCATGTGTTGCTGGAAATAGCCAAGAGGTTGAGCAGGGCAAAATAAACTTCATATGGGAGTCTACAATGCTGGACAAGATGCATACACCCATCTCATTGGTTTGTTTGTCATTGTCTTTTCTTCATGTGCCAAGAAAGCACTCAAAAGGATTGGCTCTGTTGCCAGCTAGCCATCTCGAAGTGTCAAGGACACTCTCCTTAACATTTACTGTTTAATTAAAAAAATGTACAGGAATGTACACCAAACACCAGAAGTTACCTTCTGGCTTTGCTGATGTTCCATTCTGCCACTGTTTGCTTATGTTTCAGTTTTGTATTGTGATCAACTAGACATTGTTTTTCTCTGAGCCTTGCCTTAAAGTGTCAAGATCAGTAGCTATACTCATCCCAGAGTTTGAGGTTTGTGACATGTCACCACTTCTTCAGGGGACTGTATTTGGCTTGTGACCACGGGTGTGCAGTTATCAGTTAAGGGTCTCAGTCTATCCTGGTATGGCACTGGGACTTTGTCTCCTCTTCTGAGCCTGCTAGAGTAGTTAGAGTAGAGCTAGTTATAAAAGAAGAGGGGAAGTGGTAGGCCTAGTGAGTCTAGTCTCATGTCTTCTTACCCTCAGATCATGTTTGTCCCACCGTGTTGTCTACTTCTTATTCTGTCTATTTGGCAGAACTTCCCCCACATTTTCCAATGCATAGACTTTGGGGTTTTGATCTTTGCTTTTAAAAAATGTATGCTTCGTAGGAACTCCCAATAGGCTTGCCCACCTTCCGTTTTATCAGTCCTAAGGAAAGCTTGTCATTTCAAAGATCTGACAGAATCAGTTTATAAGTCCAGGAAGCACAAGCCAGAACGTTCACATGCTAATATACATGCCATGATCACTTGTGCAAACCTTGTTATAGAACATGCACATCTAATCAATTAAACATTCCAACCTTTCCTTCTTGACTACTTTTCCACCAAGCTTCTTGCTGAAAAAGAAAAGGGGGGCAGAGCAGAGGAGATAAATGAGAAAGCAGATAGTAATAGAAAAGGCCTGTTAATATTGAATGGGGAGTAATATATATATATATAGATAGATAGATCATGAATGAAAAGTCAAAACTGTAATGTCAGAGACAGTGAAGGCCAAGAGTCTTGCTTCTAGTTGTCTTTCCCCCTCTCTGACCCTTGGCCATCTGGATGGCTGGTTTCCTAGAACTATGTCTGGTTTCTTTGTTGTTTGTTTTAATAAAAACTGAACACATGCTTGGAGAGGATGCTGCTAACGCTGTAAACTCAAGCTTACAGGAAGAGATGAAGATGGACATTGGCAGCATAGCCAATCTGGTTAGATGTTGCCATCTGGTTAGAAATGGAAACACATAGTTCCAGCATGCATGCCCCCTTTTCACCCCACTCCGCTACCTCTTCCCTGAAAGGCTTCTCCGTATCAGATTCAAACCTACTGCCATTCAGGCTTCCTCCTGTTAAGACCCACAGCCACACTCTCTATGTGAGTCCTTAACCATCTGCTAATTATTTTCTGTGCACCAAATTGATTAGTGTTCTTCCAGAATGGTTTCATGCCAGAGGTGCAAGCCATGTGCCCTCACCTCATCTTCTTGCTCCACCACAGCTCTCTGAAGCTTGGCACTGTTTGTAAAAGCACACCCAAGTCCTGAGTACAAGTGTCCGTCATAGAGGGGAATCACTGTAGTTATAGTTATAGTTATAGTTATAGAGGGGAATCACTGTAAAAACGCGCGCGCGCGCGCACACACACACACACACACACACACACGCATGCACACACGCACGCACGCACATCCTAGTTCTGTAAACTTACAAGAGAAAGTGGTACCAATCACATCTTCAGTCTTCAGAACAGCAAATGATGTAGACTCTGTTGACTGGGTCTAATCTCAGCTCAAGCAGTAATTAGCTGTATCCTCTCAGGAAAGTCTTCTAAGCCCTTGAGTCTCTGTGCCCTCCTTTCTGTGATGAAAAGGTTTGCCACATAATCCCCCGAGGTACTGTCAAAGCCCCATCCATAGCCCTTACCATGTGAGAAACTGAGAGCCTTGAGCAATCCTGGATAGCTAAAGGAAAAGGGCTGGCGGGACCCACAGGATGACCAGTTGGCTCAGATGGCGATGGGACAGAGGAACAGGCAGTGATCCCTGCACATGTGCGATGCTTCTGTGGTGGCTGCCTCGGGGGCTGCTGGGAGAATCAGAAACCACACTTCCTCCATGAGTGCTTGCGCACAGGAGCGTGGGAAGCCCTGCAGATGCCACAGGTGGTCAGAGTTATTGTCATAAACGGCTCCACAGTACTCTGACACCCCCCTGTCACATCCTCATCTGTCTTCTGGTCTGAAATTGTAAAAGCCTCAGCTGCTGGAATGAATGATTAAATCATCCTACAAATATTTACTGGAGTGCTGCTAAGTGCCAGGTCATACGCTAAGTGCTGGAATGAAATGTGAGGGTTCCTGACCTCCATGCAGACCAGGGTCCCCCTTATAGGCACATGGGTGTCCTCCCCACACTTCTTGTGCCTCAGAAGTTCTCCCTGAAATCATTATTTCCCAGGACCATCTCCGGCTAAATGCTTTTTATTCCCACCAAGGGAAATTTAGTTCCTGTGTCCCCTGCTGTCGAAAAAGAATTTTATGAAGTGTTAAAAATGTTTTCCTGTGTCTGTAGAAGTCATTGCCATAGCTCATCCAAGGGAAGGGGGTAAAATAAAAAAAGTCTCCCTAAGCTTTTCCATTTCTCCTCAGAATCATGCTGATAGCCATTATTTACTAATACATTAAGTGCTCAAAATACTATTTCCTCTGAAAAGAAAAAGAAGAGAACACATCTTTTGATCTCAGGGAATAAATATCCAAAGAAAATAATGTTGTGTGAAGGCTTCCAAAGGCAGGATGAGCACCAAATGTTCCATTTCTCCCAGGACCAAGACTGACAAAAGACCCTAAAAGCTTGCCACAACTGGGCTCTTTTTAGTATCTCTTTTTTTCAACTTTACCAAAAATATGTCTCATTTAAAAATAAAATTAATCACACACACACACACACAGAGAGAGAGAATAAGAGAGAGAGAGAGAGAGAGAGAGAGAGAGAGAGATTAAGCCTTAACCTTAAAACAAACAAGGACTAGAGAAGGCTCAAAATTCCACGTGCCCATTATCATTAACGAAACAAGTCAGGGAAGCCAGCTTTTATCTAATATTAAAACCTGGTAGATAGATAGACCCCCCCAGCCCTGGGGGCTGAGCAAAAATGTGGGGCAGGGCATATCGTTGATGGGTTAGGGAACAGGTCTTGGCTACTCTGGATAGAAGCCACACAGAATTTCTTTCCACAAAATTTGTTTAAAAGAAAGACGTTCAAAGTGAGAACAAATCATTGTGAGGCAGAGATGTGTTCTGGAGGCAGAGAGAGCATCTTCCCATCATTTTGCAGAAGGAAGAAACCATCCCAGGAGGAGTGTGGGAGTAGCTGGGATGTGTGTAGATTGCTTCTGAGACCTAAACAGAGCAGAGAAAGAACCCATGCAGTGCAGTTTGCTGACCCTGGCCCAGAGATTCCCAGCACCAGAGAGCAGATTTAGTATTGCCTAGCAGGGTGGTTCTCAACCTGTGAGCCATGACCCTTTCAGTGCATGGGTTCTTTCTCTTCGGAAGGCAGAGAGAATGGGGCAAAGGACAGGCCTGCCAGAGTCATATTATGCTCCAGTGGGCGGAGCCCCTTCAATTCTCGTGGAATTCTTCAGAGCTGGTGGAGGCTCAGAAGAAAAATGAGTCACAATATTGGAGGGGGGATCACAAGGATGAAAATCCTCTCAGAATCTAGCTTTGTCCTGTAATAAGAGACTATTCTCCACAAGTGTACCCAGCTACTTTGAGATGGGCAAGTTCCCCGAGTCTGAACTCATTTTGGCGATTTGTAAAGGAAACTGCAATGTGGGTATTGTTGGGATGGAAACTTGGTTGGATCATGATTCTTTCCATCTTCCACCTGTCAAGAAAAGCCAAACGCAATGTCTATGGATGTCCCTGTTGTTGGCTGGGAAAAGGAAAGCAATCTCAGAAAAACCAAAACAACCAACCAAACAAAACTTTCAGGGAGCATAAATCAGAGAACAATTTAACAATGGTGCTCTAGATTGACAATTCAGTTACTCCCTTTTCACAGCCACCCCCAGGAACTTTTAATAAAGATCCTTATAGAAGGATGTCAGAAGCCATGTCTGAACATGCTCACTGCAGCCTTATTAATGGAAGACGTACCAGCGACTTCCAAGATAGGGTTTAATTGAAACAGAGAATGGTACAGGAACAGCACTAGTGCTTTGTGAAGAGGCCAGGAAGCCACCTGCATACCTGTGCACTGTACGCATGCGATCCTTTTTATCTTGCTGTCTGTGCCAGGATCTGCCAACATCCTTTGTTGTAAAAGAGAGTAGCTGGTAAAGGGGCTCACGCTCGAAAGGTAGTCTTTTACTTCTCATTCTGTTTCCTTAGTGTTATGTACATACATTACTTTTGTTGAGTCAATAGTGGAAATCTAGTCAGGGAATTTGATGGATTTATAAAGCCTGGAAACTGCTGTACGTTGAAAGGAACGGTTACATTTATAATCCTATGAGTTTTTTCTTTCACTGCTTCCCAAGACATTTGGATGTGTGCATTTACAAAGGGGCTGATCCCTCACACAGGGATTTACGTAACCAGGATAGCAAGGGAAAGAAGAAAGGACAAACACAGAGATACAGAAAAGTTGGAATCTGGCGGGTTGGGCTCGCTGACGGAGCTAAGGCACCTGGGAAGCTCAGTGTGTTTATCATATGCGGTTGATCAGGGGGATGTTGTTATCGAGTACTACTGAACAGTTACTACATACTGATAAACAAGGAATTAGGGTTCTTACATACAGCAGAACAAGGAGGCAGATTTAGCTAATCTCAGTAGGAGCAGGCTTTTTTAGGGGAGGAACCTTGCAGAAGGAGAAAGCTATGGTGGACGTGTTTGCACCCTCTGTAGGCATTGGCACTCATACAGAAGGAGTCCTCTGCCATCCCTCCGAGCCTCACCTAGGAAAGGCTTTGCTGCTCCTATGAGGCTAAGGCACAGGGATCTTTGACATGGACACACTTGTGTCAACCGCACACTTTCTCTCAGACTTCATCTGCTCCTTACACCCGGGCATGTGCAGTCCATCTTTATGTCATTTTCTGCCTAATGTCTTTGTACTTATGTGAGCAGTTTTTTTTTTTCTTTTCAGCATCCCATTCCCTAAAAGAAACAGTTGTTTTGCGTCATCTAACCAGGACGTTGAGAAATCAAGTTTGAGGCCGGCATTTTGAGGTTCAGATTTAGCGGGTGTATAATGAATTCAGTGTCACATGACAATCTGTTGAGTCATCTCCTTGCAAACTCCCTGCCATTCCTCCAACTGTAAGTTTAGTCCAGGCCACTTTCAAACATGACTGTCCTTGTAAATTTCTGCTTCCCTGGCTCTCATCCAAGCAGCTCTGTCTCTCAGGCAGCAGCTCGGGACCACAAAGGAGTCAGGAGTTTGAGCACCTGACCTGCCGCTGCCCTCTCCACATGGCCAGTGCTCATTGCCCTCCTTGGGCATCTGGTGTGCCTCTGGGTGTCTGTCCTGAGACTGCAGTCACTGATGGCACCCTCTCCCTGGCAAATCTCCCACTTCTGGCCAATGCGCATCCATCTAAAGGAGCCAGATGGTGGTGGTGGCGGCACACACCTTTAATCTCAAGAGGCAGAGGCCAGTGGATCTCTGAGTTTGAGGACAGCCTGGTCTACAGAGCTAGCTCCAGGACAGGCTCCAGAGCTACACAGAAACCCTGTATCTAGGCGGAGGCGGGGAGGGGAGAGTCTCACATTTTCTTTCTTTTCTTTTCTTTTTCTTTTTTTTTTTTTTTTTTTTTTTTTTTTTTTGTCCCTCCTTCCCATGAAGAAATCCCATCCCCAGCTTTAGCATTTAAATAACAAGCTAGGGGACGTAGGTCAACTATTTCATTTGATATATGCCTTTGAAAATCCCTTCTGAGCTATTCATGGAAGATTTGGAAATATGTTATCCCTTGAAAGCAAAAAAAAAAAAAAAAAAAAAGGGAATTCTTCTGAAACCTACAGCATTAAGGCTCTATCATGAGCCTGATAGCATTAAAAACAAAAATTAGGCTTTGCAAGATTTGTCTGAGTGTTTTGTGTAGGGAAGCCTTCGGCCTGGAAGAATGTAATCAGTTGCGCCAGATATTTGGGGCACCAAATGGATTTACATTCTTCTCACAGCTGTGTGGCTGGGACCCTGGGTATTGGCGGTACCGGGTTTGGGGGGGGCAGTGAGGGGAAAGGAGCACACTCCTGCTCGTGCCTGCCTCTGTCTCGATGCTTTTGGTGCTTCTCTGCCCCGTGCTAAAGATCCAAAGACCTTATGCAGCCCAGACACTGCACTGCATGCAAACAAACAGAGGGCTTGTTTAAATATAATCCATGCCTCCATATGTGGCTGTCCTGTTCTAAGCCCCTCTTTCTCAGCAAGACTAAAGACAAATGCCTCTCATGATAGTTCATAAATAAACTCTTGGAATCCGTGGCCACAATCTGTTCTTGCCGAGGAGACCCGGGGACTGCCACTATCACTCTCCAGCACCTTTCCCCTGGTGCAGGGAGATCCCTTGCAAGGGAGGATGCTAGATGGCTCACACACTGAAAATGGGTTCCTAAACCTAGCACGGCCTCATGTAACACAAAGTGGGTGCCAGAAGAATCCCAAGATGCAGGAAGCGAAACAGACATGCAGACAGGTGCAGAGACCCTGAGAGATGGAGACCTGTAGTAGAACAGCAACCACGGGTAGGACCAAAGGCTGCTCTAGGAGGATAGAGGGCTGGGATCAGAGGACAGTAACTTGGACTGTGGATTACTCACCTGGAGGCAGGTGTTTAATGCTTAAGACTTTGGGTCAAATAATTCAATAGCTTGTGGTATATTTCCTTAGGCTTGTAGTCACCATCACAGTCAGCTATAGAACAGTGCCATCTCTTAAACGATTAATTGTAAATTGTTTTAACAAACATCATAATCATAGCTTTATGCTCCTCCCAAACTGTAGACAAACACTCCCCTTCTATGTGGTCAGTCCCTTCTTCTTGACATTTATATGGAGGGAAATGTCACTTCGTCTTGATGGTTACATTTATTAAACAAGTATAGCTTTCTCAGGGAATATCTATCCTGTAATAGGTATCAGTACTTCATGATTTTTGATGAATTTCTATTCTACACTGTGGTATGTCTAATTTTCAATTAATACATTAGTTTGTATCCTTTCATATCTTCTTTGGGTATTCTGAGTAAGATTGATATCAGTGTTTTTTAAAGTGCTTTATTAAGTTATTCTATCAAAAAGGAAGTCAGTTCTACACACAGCAGATGTCCAAATGTCCAAACATCTGGGGATAGGGGAAGCACAAAAAGCGGTTTATGAACTACTTAGTTTTCAAGAAATGTTATTTGTATGTATGTATGTATGTATGTATCCTACATGTATGTCTGTGCACCACCCGCATGCCTGGTGCTTATGGAAGCCAGAAGAGGGTGTCAGACCCTCTGGGACTGAAGTTACAGACAGTGTGAGCCACCCATATATGTACTGGGAATCTAACCCTGTCCTCTGAAAGAGTGGCCGGTGATCTTGGGGCCAACTTTCCAACCCCAAGACCCAAGAAGTGTTTTTTACCACTGAAGTGCAACTATGTCTGTATGCATGTTGTGTGTCTGAATGTGTCTACACATGTGCATATCCACAGCCTATGGGATACTCACAAGTAGGGGTTTACAGCCACACAGGGTAATTGGCAGTGTTGTTAAGGCTATGTGCCCCTTTCTTCTGATTGGGTAAGCCTGCTGGGCAGAGTAGCCACTCTGAGATGGCATCTAATGAAGACTGGCATCCTTGCAAGCTTCTGGACTGTTCCTCTCTGACTTTCCTCATGATTCTCAGAAAACCGTTTTTACACAAAACACAAAGCAGGGAGGGTAGGCAAGAGTTTGGAGACAAGCCTGGCAAATTTACATTTTCTGACAGAAAGGTGTGTCAAACAACAATAGTTCCAGGTTATCAGGGATAGGCTTGGTTTGTTTGTTTGTTTGTTTGTTTTTAAATAAGTGACACACGTGGTGCAGGATTTAAGCTTGTCATTTGATACAGAACCCAGAGTCCTTCTTGCCTTACACACTGCCAAGGTAGCAAAGGCACTGTATAGTGTGTTGATCCCTACAGCATGGCTGCTGGTTTGAATAAGTGCCAGCCGTCCTACTTTGTACCTCCGAGAAGTGAAGTTGTAGTTACCCTTTGGCTAGTAATTACGTGTGGCCTCACTGTGCATAGAATGAGCAGTGTGAAGAACGCCAAGGAAGCATTAAGCAGTATTGTGGATCACAGATTCCCTGAGTCTTTCCCAGAGACAATGGACAGCCTACGGTCTTCACCTGTGCCATCAAGATGAGCACCATCCCAGTTTGTGGTTTTAAAGCCATGCTATATCTTTGTATCACATTCATTGGGACATTCTTTTGGAAATGTCTTCCCCTAATGATGGGCTCACATTTACCTTAGCCTGAACACTTCCATTTGCAAGACAAATAAATGTCTTGATAAGGTATCTGCAGAAACAGGAGACTGAACTGTGCAGTGTAAATGCTGTTAGAGTGTTGTTCAAACCTACATTGAATTGTACAATTCTTACCGTTCTGAGGTTTTGGTGTGGGTGGGTGTGTGTGTGTCACTATGAGCTAGGAAATGAGAAAAGAATATAATTAAATCCCATCTACTTTTCCTTTTAATTATTTGTCCCATTGATGAGAACTCTGTAAGAGATGTGAGAATGCCCAGAGAATTTGAGGCATGTCTTAGAATTCTGACGTTTTTTCTAAACCCCGTTTGACTCATAGTTCAGTTCCATCTGGGTGGCCTTCGGCAAATACTCATGCTCAGTATGTCTCAGAGCCAGTTCCCTGTCTTTTTTGCTCAGACCTCCATCTGTGCTTGTTCTCTGCATCTCTGATGCTCTTCCCAAGCTTGAGTCATCCTGACTCCCCACCCTTCTCCCCACATCCTCTTAGCAAGTCACCCCCTTGCTGCTTCCTATGGGATGGCTGCTCACCCCACCCCTCGTTCAGAGCGTCTGCTATGACTCAGCCTTCATGTTTCCCACACCAGTCACACTGGCAATTGTCCCCTGACCTGTAGCAGCGACCGGAGGCCTGAATGAACACATGGTCCTTCTCTGTTTCTTCTCTCAGGGCCTTAGCCTCCTTCCTTCCAGCTACTTCCATGTAAAGTCCTTTCACAGCCCCAACCTTGCAGACGTCTCCCCTTGAGCAAGTCACCAGCTGTGGGCTGGCAAAATGGTGCCTTCTTCCTGATAGAATCCCTTCTTCCTTGATCCTACTTGGCTGCTCTGCTCTGTTTTCCTCAAAGCAGTCCAACACACTTCTCTTGGGCAGAGTAATTATCTGTTTTCATTTCTTTATCATCTCCAAGACTGAGATCTCATCAAAAATAATAATTATATCTGATGTATACATTTCTAGTAATCAGCTACCTAGTAATTGATCAGATCCCCAGGTGTTTGTTGAGTGAATGAATGAATTTACTGTATGGCCTCAGATAAAGTAATCAAGTCCTCTAACTAACTGAGGCACACACCTTCAGTCAGCAAACATCCCTGAGTATACTTGATGTTTTCGCCCTTAACTTGTGCCATAGTGAGCCAGGCTCTAGCTCTTGTTTTTCCTCTGTACTTCTCCATGTCCTTTAGTGGTAAATCTCCCCTTCAAACCCTCCTCCATTTATGAATATGCGTCATTTCCTCAACATTGCATCTTCTTCATTAGGAATCTTGTCTAGCAGACAGCAGAATTTTGGTTATCACCACCCAAATCTTAACCCTGAACACTGGAGATTTTCTTCTAAATGATGCCAATCACAGAGTTTAGCTATTTAAAGCCATGGAGCCTCAGACGTTGTCTGAGATGACTTCTGGCCTCTCCAGACTGACCCTGCAAGGGAGAGCCAAAATCACCAGTGATTCCAGCCTGTGGGTAGACAAAGAAGCAAAGAGCCTGTGTGGCCACACGGTGCTGCACACTGAGGGTAAAGGTCAGATAAGGGTCAGCACTTAGGATAGCTCAGGGTGATGAACCTGAAAGCTTATTCCTCCTCCGGGTGAGGCAGAGCAGGGGTGCCACAGCTGTACAGAGAGAATGTAAGCCATGTCTGTGGAAATTCTCCTTAAAGCTGAGAGAAACAAATTCTTAGTATAATATGAGGATGGGGTTTCCTAAAGTTTACAATTGAGGTTCTTCTAAAGTACAAAATAGCAAACACAAATGCTCCGTGTGAAAATACCTGGAGATCAAGGCTAAGAAGTATTTATTAGCAGCGTAGAAAATAAACACTGTGTTGTGAGGAATGGAACATATCTTACTTCCTTCTAGCACAGTGGTTTTCAACCTTCCTAATGTTGTGGCCCTTTAATACAGATCCTCATGTGGTGACCCCCAGCCATAAGATTATTTTTGTTGCTACTTCATAACTGTAATTTTGCTACCATTATACATCATAATGTACATATCTGATATGCATGATATCTGATATGTGACCCCTGTGAAAGAGTCATTCGACCCCCCCCCCCCGCCTCCAAAGGGGCCCTGACCCATAGACTGAGAACCACTGCTCTAACACATCGTGTCCTTCTTCATTTTGTGTGCTAATTTTTTGTCACTAAAGGTCATTCACCTTTGGGGCTTTGCTGTGATGATATTTTTGGATGCCTTAAGATAATATTTTTTATATAATAGAACCTCAGGAATCATTTAGGAATTATGGGATATAGTGCTAGCATCCATAAGAATGGAGCTTACCATTTAGACATTCAGGTTTAATCATGTGATTGATTCAGAACACAAGTTTCTTAATCCCATCTGTATCAGATCAATAACTAGTAAAGAAAGACTGATTCTCTAGTTGGTTGGCTCTATACCTAACATCCACTAAGACCCTTCCTCTATATGATTTCTCACAATCCCTCAACATTTACCATCTGAATAGCACTGTTCCTGGAGGTAACAGAATTGAGGGATAAAGTCAAGGTGATTAAATTAAAACTTCAAATGTTATGAGAGTCGGGAGGGGATGCTTAAAAAGCAATTGGGGAGCACCCGGAGATAGGGGATGGACTCAGTAAAGAATGAAGAACTCGCTGTGGTACTGAAGTCAGATCCACAGAGCTCCTGCTCAGCTGAGCTTTGGTTTGCCTTCACGAGGAATGGGTAGCACCCGTTACCAGCCAATGGGCAGGAGGACCTGGCTTAAGTCTTTAGAGAAAAAAATGGGGAATGGTTCCTGAAGCCGAGGAACCTACAAGTATTCATGGCCCCAATTTGGACCTTGGACACAGTAGTGTCTTCAGAGGCTTGTTTTACCCCCTTGAGATAGAGAACAAAGGAAAACGACATATTTGGTTTTGGGATTTCAGACACTCCACCTGATTTTGCTTTGAAGCCCCTATCCAGGCAGAACTTTATATACCTTTGCTTGTATAGTAGTATCAGGGTCTGTATATTTATAGATCTAGGTCCATAATCTGCCATATCAGATTAATAAACAACAGCTGAAGGATACTTAGGGGTAGATGCCCATAATCCTTCCCCTGGTCATCTATAGAATTTATTTTAACCTAAAGTTATGGAGACAGACTTGAAGGGAGACATCCCCAACCTTGCTAAAATGTAAGTACAAAAAGGCACAAATTGGATGGATATTGATGATGTTGTTTCTATTGTGACATCATCCATAGACTCCTAGTGTCTTTGCTTTGCTTCCCTATGGTGATCACAACATAAATTACTTGTCTTGTTTGACTTCCTTGTTCACCAAAGTTGAGCAGATTGTGGCCGTTTTCAACGCTTCTACCAGACAAAAAGCTTGGGACCATTTCTCGAAAGCTCAGCGCAAGAACATAGACATTTGGCGAAAGCATTCTGAGGTTGGTGATTTTACTGTTACTTTCTAACCACCATCACACAGCTGGATTGGCAGAGAATAGAGTGGCTGAAGCCATTAATGGTTTCGTTACAGTGGGAAGTCCCTCTGCCATCGTCCTGTCTCATTGTACCCTTCATATCCAGCTCTACTTCGTTTCCTGTCCAGAAAAGCAGCTGGCTTCACACTTAGAACATTTCCCCCTCCTCTCCAAGGGAGAAGAGAATCTTCCCCATTCATGGTGAAGACTTCGCTCAGAAATAAGCGAATATGCTTGACCTAAAATAAGATTGAAATGTACATGTACATGCAAGCCAATTTAGAAAAGTAACCGTTAAGTACAAAGTTTATCTTCTGCGATCTATGTGGTGATGACAGTTGGCTCTTTGGGCTTGAAATGGCAAGTATGCCTTCCTCTCCATATCTTCTTGTCATTAGCCATGCCTAGTCCACTGGGCTAGCCAGTAGGTTCTGTCACATCTCTCCCCTGGTGCCAGCTCATGATGGGAGCAAATGTCCAGGCTAGCTGAGGTCAGAGCATCAATGCATGCGTGAAGTGTGAGTATCCACCGCCAAGGAAAGAGGCCACAACTTGACTTTCCTTGCCACCTAGACAGACCAAACTGTGTCATTAGTCATTGGTCACCCAGCTGTTAGTTTTGACTCCACCTGTAGTGTACGCTTTGAACCTGTAATGTAAAAGTAAGTATTCTGCCTTCCTTTGCTTCTTTTTAAGTGAGAGAATGTTTTTCATTTGGATGCCTCTTCATTTCTAGCATGTTATTATTAAAGTTCTCTAAAAGACCCCTCTTTCAAAAATCACAAAGTTATAGAAGGTAAGGTTTATTTATGTAATGGTTTTGGCTCACACTTGGAAAAATAAGTGTTTTATGAAGAGTTTGAGGAAACACAAAGTACTTGGACATCAATCACCCGGGTAGCATTTTAAGTGCCCATTAACTAATGCTAAATTGCAGTTGAATACCAATGGCACTACATGTAATATCCACATGAATGCTAAATAGATTCTTTATTGTCACGGTTATTATGGCGAAGGCTGAGAAGCTTCCCAGTAAGGTGCTGAGAACACTTAGTGCAGTCGTTGGTGAGGACCTTTGTAAGTGGTGTTCACTAAGAAGGTGGCTGGTGACTGATCCAGCTTGCTTCCACTGTTGGAGATTGTAAGGAGGGGGTAGGATTTTTCTTTCATTTTTCAAGGGCGCCCAAGACAAAGGAAGGGTTGATTCTCTCTGACATCAAAATGCGACCCAAGGCAAAGTTGATCTTCAAGAGGGGGAAATGAAGAGGCCTCTGTTTACAATGCAATAAAGACACCAAGTGTTATGCAAACTCAAACTGGAATCTGTAAACTATGGTCCAGCGATGATTCAAATTTGGGAATGGCGAACCTTTGGAGGGTTTTGGTTTTTTTTTTCTTAATTCATATAAAATAAAACTAAGGAGATTTTCACAGACCCAGTAAGTGTCAGGATGCAGAAAATATGTGGGCACAGGAAGACCATGCTCCATGTATGTCAGCAGACATCAGATACTGGTCTTGCCTCCTGTCTGGTCCCACTCCATTTCCTGTCTCCCCCTCTCCCACTTCTGGCTCTGTTTAGTGCAGAACATGTCAGGCTTTCCTGCCTCAAACTGAGGACTCCTGCTTGCTTTCTTGAGAGACAGGATAGAGAATCCAGAGGGGTGGAATGTCATTCTCAAAAGTGTTTCCTGCCACTTCAACCTTCTCTTTTGGAAAACATTAGTAAACAGATTTCTAAATTACCTTTTATTTTCTCTCCTACATGTTGCTTAATTGATTAAATACCAGTTAGTAATTTAACATTGTGGATGGTTTCTCGGTTGCATAGAAGCTTGATAATTGGCTTGATTTTTCTACATTCCCATGTACAGCATCTGTTAATTACCTGCAACACCTCTCCAGATTTATTAGAGTGTGTTAGTGATTTACTGCTGAACCACGGGAACCCTGTGGAAACACCCTGGCTTCCCCTCCCTCTGATATTTTCCCTTTCTGCCACCTAACTCACAAAACAACTGTCATATGACAGTTTGTCATTAATTGCAGAGCTAAGCAACCACCCTTTCAGCCTTGTTTATTCTGTCTACCTGGTTTTTCCTTGTTTTGGCTTTTTTCTTTTTTTCAAGTCACCCCTTTGGGAATTTGGCTCTTCAACAATAGAAAAATTAGCTGTCCATTGCCCAGACATGTCCCCACAGATAGAGTATGGTGTCTAACTCCAAGATCTGGTAGCCTTATTTAAGACAGAATCAGCCCCTCTTTCTCCTAGGTGGTATAGTTGGTCACAAAGGGAGGTGTTGGTTGTTCCAGTGGCCTTCAGGGACTGTCCTGTGTCTGCCTGCCCTCCTGTTTCCATGTCCTCCATAAGGGAAGTTCTTGGGTGCAGAGGTGTCCATTAGAACACCACGAACATGACTTTCCTTCTACCTGCTGCAGCTCAAATCTGTGAGCTAAGGAAAGACTTCCAAGGGCAGTGGTCATGCCCCCAATAAATTGGTGGACTCCTTTACTTCGATTGTTACTCATAGACTTAGTATAAAGGAAAATTATCTTGGTATTTGACTCTTAATTCGAGGCCTTTAGATGAAAAAAACAGAACAGTGGAGGCCTTACTCTGTTCTATGTCTTTTTGAGAATAGTATATGCTCTGATAACAGAGTCTATAAGGCTTCCCAGGTCCATAATACATGGCTGGGTATAAAATAATTATATAGCCATACTGTAAACAACTACAGTTTTATGCTTTTAGGAAAATTGGTAAGGATGTTATGTATAATTTAATACCTTTTACAATGGTAATATATCATTTTAGCCAGAAAAATATTGTCTTAATATTATCCCCCTTTATGGGTAAGTAGACAGAAACTCAATGCAATTTCCTGACTTGATTTCAGCCACTGCCATAGTCACTAGACATGGCAGGTCCTCAGATCAGCGGTTGTAAAAGTAGTGCTTAAACTATCACTACAATACTACAGCCCCATGTGCACGGTGGCTATAAAAGAGAAGGCCTCACTGTATTTATTTGATCTGACATCTTTTGAATTTTATGTCATAAATATGTGAATGGCATGAATGTTTGGCTAAATCATATACAAGCACATACATACATACATACATACATATCAACTCAATACAGTGTCTAGCATGAAACTAAGATTCTTTTACATACAGGGCTAGAGAAATGGCTCAGTCTGTAAGCACACATGAGGATGTAAGTTCGGATCCTTAGTACCCATATAAATAACTACATTGGCATGCACTTCTGACTCAGAGCTAGAGAAGTAAAGAATGAAGTTTCTAGAGCGGAATCTAGCTCTAGCTGAATCAGTGAGAGACCCTGAATCAAGAAAGCAAAGTAAGGAACAAGATAGAAAAACACAGCTTTAATCTCTGGACATACACGTACACACATATGCATGTACATGCCACACATATACACTAAGGTCTTTCACATGTCTTAACTCACTTCGACCTCTAAACCATTAGTACCACAATGTTCTAGCAAGCAAATGGAGCAAAAAGGTATATAGTAGTATCCTTAAAGCTACACTAGGACCAATCTAAATGTAGCCTTTCTTAAAATCCCATTGCTCACATTTCTACTAGCAGTTGATGTCACTTCTATGTGACAGCCATGTAAGAGCTATTTCTCTGCAACCTTTCAGTAGCCCTGCTGGAGCAGACATTATCCTCATTTTTATAAATCAGGACACTGAGGCACCAGTAAGATCAGCTGATTTCCCAAAGAGACTTTTACAGTCGTTGGCGAGCAAGGATTTCTCTCAAGCCTGACACTTAGCCCTTGAATCTTTCTTCTAACCCATCCCTCTCACTACATTATTCTGGATTCCTTTGGGTGGCAGCTTTAGACCCTGAATGTTGATGTGTGAGTCGTAATCTACCAGACACCATGGCATAATGGTGTATGACCACATTTCTGATGTCCCTGTCTCCTGTACTTTCAGGAACTCCGGAATGCTCAAAGTGAGCAGCTCATGGGCATCCGCCGTGAGGAGGAAATGGAAATGTCTGATGATGAGAACTGTGACAGCCCAACTAAAAAAATGAGAGTCGATGAGTCAGGTAATGCCAGCAACTGCCAGGTCTCCAGGAGGTATCATAATGAGCACCGAATCTTTCGAGGGGAATAAGTGCGAGGAAATGGCCACATAACTCACTTTTATTTGAGTTACACTAAACTTTCATTTTTTGAGTGACTACATTTTATTAATAGAACGTTAAACTCCTCCTTGGGAACACAGTGATTTAAATTGCTCCAGTTGTCTCCCCATATGTAGATATGGGACTATTATGCTTTTTTTTTTTTTTCAGGGATGTGCGCCTATTCCCATAAAACCCCCTTTCCAGAGTGTGGCAGCCACAGCTGACGCTGAATTACAGATGAAATTCAGTTTCTGTCCATGCACGTCTTGCTTCAGAATTGTTTAATCCCTAAAGAAGGTTGCTAACTTCCCAGCCAGCATGCTAGAAAATTAAACATTTCCCACAGTACAGTTCACCTAGCCTTTCATCTAGGGGCCACACTTGGTACCAAGTGAGGGGCATCTCCTCCTTGAGTTAAGAATGGAACTTAAAGAAAGCCTTTGTGTACTCTGTCTTATCTAAGACTGACTAAAACCGTCTTCTGGATGCACATGGAAGTCCTTAGTGTTTACAGGTCCAGACTGGAGGCACCAAAGGAAGATAGCTTATGTAAGTTAGGCGGTATTGTCTAATGAACCTGGTAAGATCTGCAGTCACATCACTTCCAGAAAAGAACATTAGAAAAACATAGTAAGTTTCATCTTCTTGCATGTACCAGGGAATAAAACACACACCTATCTCTAGTTTCTAACTGAACGATTACAGGTGACTGAAATAGAGGATCTTGGCTAATTTCTTGGTAGACATATGAGGGTAAAAGCAAAGACCTCCCGCACCACCTTGTCCTCTGAAGGTTCCCTGAGATGAAACAACAATAGGCAGACCATGTAAAAGAAATACACTCGTTCATGCTGTGCATGGTTAAATGCAGTGTGACCACTCACCAGCCCAACATGACATAGTGTTTACATACTGTTTTCCCTAGGGAAGGGGCAGGGTAAGGACTGTGGGCAGTTCTGGGTAATAGTATGTGGTTCTTTAGTACTGGGCGAGCCTGGAGAATTTGGGGCATTGGCCTTAGACAAAATCAGTTGGGTGTCACAGAAGACAATGGACAGTAAATGGTTCTCTATGGGATGTTAAATAGCATCAAAGGTAGTGTTGACAGACATGAGTCTCTCTCCAGACAGCATCAGGACCTGAGACAAACTTGCAGGACAGGGAAGTGAGACCTAGCATTCTGTAATCTTGGGAAAGCCCACTTAATATTTTCTGACATTGGAGAGACATTGCCCCAGAAAATCTGGCTTCACCCCTATATCCCGCCCTTGAAGTTATTTAGAAACTTAGCGTGCAATCAAACACTGTATCTCAGGGTCTTTCCATTGTTTGCAGGCTGGCCCAGGGTTTGTCTCTCATTAGACTGAGACTTCCGTTTCCAGATTTATTCACTTTAAGATTTGAATTCGGTTATTTGAAGAGAATTCTGTCCTCACGGGCACTTCTATTCTGTAAGTCGTTATCTATGAAAAGAAAGGGCATTCGTGTGATTTAAAAAAAAAAAAAAAAAAAAATTCCATGTGATCTTGTTATAAAATGTTTCTTTTCTACATATTTTTTAAATCATTTTTAAAGGTAAATGTTGGATTCTTAAAATCCTTATGTTAGGTGTGAAAGAGTTGCCAATCAGAAATTCTGAATTGAGCCTGTGCCTTCTTTTATGTGTAACAACTTTCCTAGGGAGAAATGCATGCAATTTCACCGTTTGTTTGGGAGAGGCTAGTATCAGGTTGAATAAATAGTAGGCTCACGGAGTCCATCTGGCAGAGCACACCAGCAACCATACATCCACAGGACTGCTACCTGAACTTAACTGTAGACACGTCCATGGAGGTGGCAAGGACCTGAGCCCTCCCCTCCGCAGGGACCAGCCGTCCTCCCTAGAGGTCTCCTGGAGTACAGTTTCCCAGAATTCTCTTGGTTTTCACAGCAGGCATCCTATGAGAGCATAAAGTATAGCCTACACTTTAAAGACTTTCCCCAGGCATGTTACTTGGTCAGCAGAATTAATGAGCAAATACAGTGCATGTTGTCTACCATGTACTGAGGGAAGAGATGAAAGGACTGGAGTTCAAATGCCGGGCCCCAGCAGTTCAAAGTCCTTTTCCTGTTTCCTCAAATGAGCTGGGCCAGAGGACATGGTGTATGGTTTTGGCCAAGGGCACAGGGCTGATTAAAGGGAGGAGCAAGCAGCTGGCCATTTTTTTTTTTTCCACTAGGCCCCAGAGAGCCTGCCCACAAGCAGGCTATTCTTTTCCTTTCAGCCCTGAGTATTCCGGGACATTGCCTATTGGCAGGAATTCCCATCTGGTCTTTGCTAACCCATGCTAATAATGGCTTGAAGCAAAGGAGGAGGGACAGGAGCAAAGACCTCATAGTCTAAAGGCTATCTCCCCATCAGTCATTCTTAGGTACAAATGTGTGCCTAGCTGTCACCCACATGGGAGCTTTACCCCCAAAATGACCGGTTCTGATGAACTGATGGGGACTGCCAAACACGAAAATGAGATTCTCTGTCCCCCCTCTATGGGAGCCATCTCTGGCCAGCGCCTCCCAGCTGCAGCTCTTTCTTTTGCCTCAAATATCTCAAGGAAGTAGCTGGC
Organism: Phodopus roborovskii; assembly: GCF_943737965.1. Classification (NCBI taxonomy): domain Eukaryota; kingdom Metazoa; phylum Chordata; class Mammalia; order Rodentia; family Cricetidae; genus Phodopus; species Phodopus roborovskii. The sequence continues at coordinate 36,801,116 of NW_026126511.1, read as the reverse complement.
CCAGAAGATCTTAGAAATTCCAGGGAAGAGCTCCCTTTGGGGAAGCTTCTGCCTGTGAGAGAAGGACATGGTGAAGCCTCAGGATGGTCAGGCTGGAGCCCCCAGTGCCAGCTTCGCATAGCTTCACTGCTCGGACAGTGACAACTGCAGCAGCCAGGAGCGTTTTCCAGCGAGATGGAGCGCACTGACTTTGTGTCTAGAAATAACACAGTTGATTATGTATATATATTCGTGCTAATATAATATAATTCGTCTTAATAACCAAAATATTTCAGTGCGTCTCTGCTTTTCCTGGTGGTGAAGACTATGCCATTCTATTTTTTCCCTCTTTTCTGTGTAAAATGATTAACAGCGCGTATCTTTGGCTAGAGTTCCCTGGTTCTGCTGTAATATAGTTCTTGGCAGGCCGTTCACACTTCCTCACTGGTTGGCCTTAAGAGGGAAACGGCGTTCATTCATAGGAGCAAAACCGAGATAGTGATGATGATGGAAGTGATTCTGCTAATAGACTGAAAGCCATGACAGATTTATCAAAGCGTCCATTGAGGAATATCAGCCCCCTCCCCCAGACCCTGTGAAGCTGGCTTTTGATTAAAAATGTAAATGGGTTACTGCTTAGTTTGCCCCCTGCTGGAATCAAGCCAATCCTTTTAAATCCACATCTAGTCCTTCCTCTACCTCTACTGCCTTCCCTGTCTCTCTCGCCTTCCATCTTCTTCCCTCCAAGTGGACAGAGGAGGTGGGCAGCCATATACAAACAAAGAGGAGAGGAGGGAAGCCACACCTAGAAGGCTTGGCGTGGTAAACCCAGTTAAGCTGTAGATCTGTTAGAGTTAAGGGAGCCATTGTATGTTGGTGGCTTTTGACTTTATGAGTAATGCCAAGTACAAAATAATTACTCGGTAGTGCTCTGCTTATTTTCTCCATCATTCTCCAGCACCTGGCCACAGACCTCTCTCCAAACAGTTAATGGATGTTGGCCTTGACTCTCATCCTTCCCTTGCATCTATCTTCCCATCCATCTGAGTGCAATGCTTTTGATGTCTTCCTTCCTCAAGATGATTAACACTGAGAACTTCTGCTCTGCCTCCATTTAAGTCACATGTCAAGATGCATAGTCAATGAGGATGCCTCCCTTTGCCAAAACATTCAGAAGTTTGTTCGAAACACAGTGTCACTGGCTGAATAGGCATCTTTCTGATTACCAAAGGCATTTGCAAAGCACTGCAGTGACATGGTGAAGGCACTGTGGCTCCCAATAGGGAAAATTAGACCCCACCCCCCCTGCCCCTGCCCTCCAGGGTATATAATGGATATCTTTCAAAGAAATACAATATGGTATGTTAATGAAGACACCAGGCTGAAGGACAGGTATGTCCTAAAGGCAGGAAGTCAAGTGTGTGGTACCATCCATCCTTGTCGTAAGGTTATGCTGTTCATCCAATATTCCATGCATGTTCAGGAAACACGACTTTTAGAAAAGTGGAATGTAAAGATCCTTTGTTAACAGACAACTCTTAAACCATTCTACAGTGCATAACAAATGCTTTTACATTCTAACTGAACCTCATTTAAACTCTGGGTTCTTTATATGAATGTGTGCGTGCGTGCGTGTGTGGGTGTGTGTGTGTGTGTGTGTGTGTGTGTATGTGTGCATCTAGGCTTACATGTATAGGTCAGAAGACAGCTTTCTGGAGTCACTTCCACCTTGTACCTGTGTAAGGTGTGTGTACCTCGTGTAATGCTGCATATTCCGGACTAGCTGGACCGAAAGCTTCCAGATGCTTCTCTTGCCTTCACCTCCCATCTAACTAAGTATAAGTGATGGGATGACCACCACTTTCAGATCTTCCCCCCCCCCTTTTCTTCACCACTTTCAGATCTTTCCCCTCCCCTTTTCTTCACCACTTTCAGATCTTCCCCCCTCCCCTTTTCTCCACCACTTTCAGATCTTTCCCCTCCCCTTTTCTCCACCACTTTCAGATCTTTCCCCTCCCCTTTTCTTCACCACTTTCAGATCTTTCCCCCCCCCCTTTTCTTCACCACTTTCAGATCTTTCCCCCCCCTTTTCTTCACCACTTTCAGATCTTCCCCCCCTCCCCTTTTCTCCACCACTTTCAGATCTTTCCCCCCCTCCCCTTTTCTCCACCACTTTCAGATCTTTCCCCCCCCTTTTCTTCACCACTTCCAGATCTTTCCCCCCTCCCCTTTTCTTCACCACTTTCAGATCTTCCCCCCTCCCCTTTTCTTCACCACTTTCAGATCTTTCCCCCCTCCCCTTTTCTTTTTAAAGTGGGTTTCAGGGATCCAGAATCAGGTTCTGAGGCTTGTACAGTAATCATTTTTACTCACTGAGTCTCTCCCTACCCACAAATACTTTTGGAACAATGAAGTTTTCTCTGTGTTCTCAATATTCCATAGAAATTCATAATACCATTTTGTTTTATTAGTGTTGTTTTTCATTTCACCAAGTTGAACAATGATTTTCAGCAGCCAAGTCAAATTAGTGACTCAAGTTTAATTAGAATCACAGTATTTGATCTGAATAGTTGCATCCATAGTAGGATGCCTTGGGTTTTAAAATATGAATATTAAGGTTGTCTTTGGCTGTCCCCTTGGCTTCTTTGAGTTACAAGATTATCTCTAGTTTTCTCTACTGCATTCGCCTGGCTTTCTGTTATTGCATTCCCTTCATAATTGCATGATGAAAGCCCAGTGGAGATGCCCCACAGAGAGACTGAGAAGAGGCTCGATGCAGGCCCCACACCAGCCAGGCACAGGGGCTTACTAAATACCAACCTGCAGTCTTGTAACTGACTAAAGATGGCAGTATGAAGGCAGCTTGTCTGAGGTTCCCTTTTGCGAGGGAGGCCTGGATTGTGCTCTGGAGCAGCTAACCACAGAGGTTTGGTGCCTGGCAAAACAAGAGTTGTCTGCTGTGGAAAATGGGAGGGCCCAGTTGGTAGCCACATGCCAGGCAGAGCTCGTGCTCCCCAAGGCAGGGACAGCATTGAGTAGAAGCCTAGAAGGACAAGCTGTTTTTCCATTCCCTGACAGCCTCAGACATCTCCTAAAAGAGCAGCAGCATCTATTTAGGGAGGACCCCTGAATCAAAGACAAGTACTTGCTTCCCAGCCTCAGCTGCATGTCTTCTGGGAACAGAAGGGCCAACAAGGGAACAGTTATGTTTTGTTTTGATATATACTGTGTAGATCTTACCAGCGGACTTCAAATAAATGTTTATTTTGGATCGATTTGATTTTTCAGTTCCCTGATTTTATGTACAGTTACAATTCCCTGCCATAATGGACATGCTTCTTTAAAAAAAAAATACAAAAACCATTTCCCCTTGAAAATTGATTTACCTTTTAAATACTTGCAGACAGGTATTATTAGATGGATGCTGTAGCCGAGGAGTCCTTTATTATGGAAACCCTCTTACTTTCCAAAAGGACCCTATGTATCTGGGTTGTAAATTCTTGATCTTACTGTACATGTATGCCTTACATTTTTGTGATACCTAGCATTGCCACAGCTGGCTCCCGACTTCCTCGTAATGAGCCAGCTTTCCATAACTGACTTCTTCCAGTAAAATTGCCCTGTAGTTTTGAGATTTCCTTGTGTCATGGATATCTAAGGATCTCCACAAGATACCCTTGCTTTGCTGCCCTTCCTTAACACTCAGGGGAGCCCTTGTTAGGGTCCAACACCTGTGTCTGCCTGGAGCAAGGGAAGCTCCCTCCATGACTTCTGTGCCTGTGTCACTCAGCCTAGGATTCCCAGGCACACTAAGAAACAAACACACAGGGGCTCAGCAGGACTCTGGTTTCCTGCCAAACATAGCAGCCCAAGCCTTCTCAACCAGACAGAAGACTTGAGCTCAACCAGGCCAAAGAAGGGAGTGAGGTAAGTTCAGTCATCTTCTGAAAGGGAGAGCCAAGGAGGGCTTGACTGTGAGGCAATGAGCTCCCAGCCTCACCCCTTGCATACAGCCCTGAAGCTTTTCCACTTCCCAGAAAACCATCCTCTACTCCAGCTTCCTGTGGTTAGGGGCATTTCATTGCCTTAGGGACCGAAGGAGACTTCCCCGGTTTCCTTAGCAGGCCTAAAAGACAACTGAGGGAGTATTTATGTAATAAGATGCAAAGTTGCTATGGAAAATACTATAGCAACCTAACACCTCCTGGAGCCAGGCTGGGGCTTGTAACAGCAGTCTAAATTTACATTTACCGGAGTGTCATTTTATCGACACTCTTAGTAGCTCGTCCTGACAGGATGTTAAAATATGTTTTTCAGCTCAAGTCTGAGCAAAATTAACACAGTGTTGTTGGCATTTAAGTGCAGTCTTCACGACTTCTGGAAAGAGCCATCAGAATAATTCTGGAAGGGGTTAGATGGCAGACTCTGGGTGAGTTGGTAGATTTCTGTTGTTTTGCTAGACATGGGACAAGTTTGCCTTGCATTGATTATTATTTCCCCCTTTACTGTAAGCAGTACAGAGGAGTGCCCGATCATGAAAAGGGGCTTGTTCTGTGTGCTGTCAAGGGCTGTGATTTTTAGTAGATGGTTTCAGTATGTCAGTTCACTGCCCTCACCTTGAGGAGCAGCTGGCATTGTTTAGAAGCAAAGCTTTTTTCATAAGAAAACAAAACATAGTCTCTAAAGGAAGTCAGTGGCTAAGGATGGTGAACATAGCAGAAAGTAAGGCTGTCACAGTGCTATAGAAAAAGTTTGGATTGCTCCTTTTTTTTCTTTTTTGCCCTTCTATGTAGCAGAATCACCTATTTCAACATATTTTGTATAGCTCATTAGAAGTAATTTTACATTATTTGGGTTTTAGACAGGCCTGCTTATATAACACATTAAAAAAAAAAAAACTTTTGATACCTTAATGGCATTTTTAAAAAATGCAAAGCAAGTTTGTGTTCTCTATTGGCCCGTGCCTTTTCCTCACAGATTACTGGGAGGTGAGGCTGCCATGAGTCTTTGATCATAGTGAACACCTGAGGCTCTTGAGGCCTGATTACTGGAACAGCCATCCAAGACCATGTTTCAGTGAGCTGAGAAGCCACATATATGTAGGCCAGTTACTAATGAAAAGTTCATACCCATTGATTTTCTTCTATGTCTCTCCATCTAAAAATTTAAAGTGTGTCTCCAAGGCTGTCAAAGTGGGACATTGGCCAAGGGAATCGATATCAGACCATATTAAAACATAGCTGTTATAGCATCTGAGCACCATGATATACTGCCAAGGGGCGTCAATGTCCTCATCCTCCTCTGCATTTGTATTTCATGGTTCATCTAAGCACAGTTGGTGGCATCAAACTATTAGACCCTGACCAGGCATCATCCTGACCAGGTAGCCACATACTAATGGAAAAGGAATTACTTTTTGAAAAAAAGTATTTTTCTTTCTTATTTTCTGAAATTCCACCTGCCATTGCGTGTTTATCTTGTATTTAGAAGCCCTGGAAGTTGTTTCTTAAAGCAACCTAGAAATTGTTGTTGTATTACGCTTTTCTGTGGTTTTGAGATGCTTCTCTTGTACCGATCGAGTCTCTTTGGTACTTGGGACAGACAATGTGTTCAGCAGCTGGGCTCTCCTAGTTTCAGGACACAATATGTTAGAACTTCCCGAGGGGTTTTAAGGAAGAATTTTTTCCTTTTTAAATTTAAACTCCAACCACTAGCAGAGATATAGAGGGAAGTATGTCTGGGTCAGCAGTTGCACAGCAGTGTTAACCGCAGTGCTTCAGACTGGGCACTGCAAGCTCCGCATGAGTCCTTCCTGATTCTGTAGCCTCTGGGGTCCCACTTGGGACATGTTGTCATTGCGGCTTGAAACAGTTATATGAGTCTTCATTTCCCAGAATTACTTTAGAAACTTTTAAATACCTCACTGTACTCTCATATACACTACACTAGAGTACTGGTTAGTGATACAGCTGACCTGGTTTGGAAAAGCCATCATGTTTTGGAGGTTTGAAATGGCATACTAGAAGGTTCTCAGTGTGGTTGCTAAGTGATAAAAGCATTTATGAAATACAAATGTGAGCAACTCCTAATGTGTGCTTTTATGTGTGTTACATGCAACATGTATATGTTATGAGGATACCTGTAATGAAATGGGTAAAAATATTTAGAGTGAGTGTCTGCAAAAAGTGATAATTTGATTTTTTATTATAAATGATTTTTGGGTTTTTTTTCCTTGTATACTTCCAAAATATCTACAAGAGGTTCGTATATTATTTTAATAATACTCTGAGGAGCATTGAGTTTTAAATTCTGAATCAAGGAAAGTTAGCCAGACATCAAACTCACATATGGATGGGGTGAGCATATAGCTTGCAGGAAGAAGGTGACTGGTGATAAAAGCTTCAGACCCCCCCCCCTCAAAAAAAATCTGAGTGTGAATAATGTAACTGATAGTGAAGGAGTGAACACGATTAGAGATGATGAAACAGTTATTCATTTCAAGATCCCCAAATCCAAGCTTGCATCCCCACTAGCTAATACCTTCACCTTACTGGTCATGCAAACCTGTAGCAGAAATGATTCCTAAGAGCAGGTCAGCTTGGTGTGACAGTTAACTCAGGAGTTCCTGCGAGTGTTGCATAGTGATGGTACATCCCATAAACTCTCTTTAAGTCCACTCAACAAGTATACAGGAAACTGGCACAATCTGTCTTCTGATTGAATAATACTTCCTTAAAGAATGTCTGCTGTATGAGTATAGACAGAAAGAAGAAACAGTGTGAAGAAATGCTGGGATTAGATGAACCACACACACAGTCGCAACCAATGTTTCCTGTTACCTAACTCTCCAAGGTGATGAAGGAAAAGATAAGAATACTTCTCTCTGAACATGAACACACACTAAATGATTGATCTAAACTGCAATATCAGCCCTTTGACTTGCCATCGTATTCCCCATTGTCTTTGTAGCCCCAGGGCCCGGGAGAGCCCACAAGACTATCCGTGTATTGACTCAACATCTAATTTCAGGACTTATTGAAGTGCCTCTCCCTGTTTCCCTGTTCCCAGGGCTTTTCTTTATGAGATGTCTCTAAATATATCTTTAAAATAAAAGTCTGTGGGAGAACATACAGGCAATATCAGTGCAGTTCCCACACCCGGGAAAGGTTGCTTCTAGAAGAGATGCTGAAAGCAATACGTTTCCTCTTTCCCCAATATGCTGAATTTAATAAGGACCAAAATTGAGTTTTTGTACCCCCCAGTAATAAGTGGAATTGCTTAATAAATATAAAAAGTCAATAGTGAACCGTGTTGAGTTAGTGTAATTATAAGTTGCAAGGCTCAATCTGCAATATATTTGGCTAGTCTTTGGGGGACAGGATGAGAGCTATCATTCTTCGTTAGTGACTTACTAGTCAGTTTCTATTTTTACCTTCGCACCAGACTCTTCCAGTGTTCCCTGAGCAATTCCTAAAACTATCCCTTTGCCTCTATGACTCATCTTAAACATTGTCACAATACAAAGCATTGACGGAATTGAACAACATTCACTGAATCCTTACAGTGTGTCTGGGACCATGGCTTTTGTCTGGAAGTGACAGATTAGAGGGGAAATGACCGAAGTCTTGTAAGGCTAATTAAGACTCGGTCCCTGAAGTGCAAGTATTGCTCAGAAATTCTGGGACGTCCTCACAGCCTGTTACCAGTCCTCCTTTTCCTGAAGAGTCTTGCGTCCTCGGCCCACACAGTCTCCACTTGCTGCTGTGCACTCGGTTACCCCCAGGAGCCAGCAGAGAATCCTTGATGTGAAGAATGTCGAGACATTAGGAAATCTGAAACCTGATGGTTCATCTCAACTCTGTGAACCTGAGAGAAACTTTCGTGTATTTAAGACGATAGGGTGAGCGCATCTGAGGTGGGACCCCTGTGCCGCTCTCTCCAAATGCCCAGCATTGTACACAGGATGCAGATGAGGGATCACTGGATAGAGAAGAAAATACAACTAGGAAGAACTAATTTCTCATCTCTTGGGGGATATTTTTGTTCTTCGTTTGGAGCTAAACATAAAAGCAAAAAGTATAATTTCCCTATACTTCACAATGTTTTCATATTTTTCAGATAAGGACCCTGAGATAATTGTGCCAAGTCTGAGAATTAGTATCAAGTTCGAAGTCCCCTCCCCCAACTCTGTCTTTGTATGTGTGTGTGTGTGTGTGTGTGGAGGCCAGAGAACAACAACCTTGACTGTTGTTTCTTATTTATCTTTTGGGTTTGTTTTCCCACCCTTCCCCCCCCCCACTGACCTAAAATTCACCCAGTAGGCAGGGCTGGTTGAGGAGCCAGTGAGATCCAAGGATCCAACCGTCTGTGTTTCCCACAGAACAGGGGTCTCAAGCATGAACTGTAATACCCGGCTTTATTTCTTTAACATGGGTTCCAGGAGAGCAAACTCAGGGCCTTGTGCTTACGAGGCAAGCACTTTGTCTACCAAGGCTTCACCCTGTCCTCACTTTATGCTTCTCTCATCTACGGATGAGCCCATGTCAACCCGGCTCCAGGATTGATGGGAAGAAAGAGCGTTGTGGAAGTGCAGAGGCCACTGCTCCTCATAAGCACTGGGTGGTCCCCCGGGCTACCTCCCCCTTCCCTGTGGAATTGGACTTTCCTAACGGGGTACCAGAGACTCATGTTTGACTCTTTAGGGCAGAAAGAATGAGAAGTCCTTTCGGGTTATTTCATCACGGGGAAGTAAGGAAAGGTAAAGGAGAAAGCTAAGAGAAAGAATGGCCTTGTTTGAAGTTAGAACGATGAAAATGAAAACTACATCTTGATTTTGTTTTGTTATTATTATTTTGTTGGTGAAAGTTGTTAGGTCCTTGGGCTTTTCAAATAGAAATTAACATTTAAATTAGACTTGTTTTTCAGCCCCTGCTATGTAACATTTAGGCTCCTAAGGAATATTATAATTGATGCCAGATCATCAGCCCTGTGTTAACAAAGTGCTTTATGGGAAGCGCTCTACAGCACATTCTCTCTCGAGTTCAATAAGAAGCGAGTAACAAGAGAACCGCCTCCTCCAAGGAATTCTTTTAACCTTTCAGAAACAAAATATTTCATGCTAATTCCTGCTTAATTGGAAGGAAGTCATTTTAAAAAAAGGATATATATATATATATATATGTATATATATATATACACACACACACACATATATATATATATACATATATATATATATCATTGACTATGGGCTTGAAGCCTGTTCCTTCCCTGACCTCTTTAATTTAATCAAGGTCACCTAATAAACTTGCCCAAACAGCTCTTTCTCAATTAGGAAAAGGTAGCACAGTTTAGAAGCATTTAGTATGTGATTAATAGTGCTGAACTAGGGATTCAGCGTTTGCAGGGTCTTTGTGAGGAGCCGCTGGTGAGAATAAAACATTAGTACCTGAAAATTATACTCATCAGAAACTGAAAACAAATCACTTTAATGAGCGAAGCAAAAGACTGGCTGAGCGAGGATGTGAGGGAGGTTACCATGCTCAGTACAGAAATGGTCTCGATGTGGGAACCTCTCTCACCACTGGGGAAAGGCTGCTATAACTTAGCCAGGCAGACAAATTATAAAGTGCATGCTGCTTTTCCTGCCCAAGGACTCAGAAAAGATGGACTCAAAGTTGCCCAAATCAGACTTCTAGAGAACTCACACTCCAGTGTGGATAGAAGGAATAAGAGAATGACATTAGAAGATTGGAACCAGTGCTGTCTGTCTGTCTGTCTGGGTGGAATACCCAGTGTTCTGAGAAGCCACCCTGGACATCCTCCTGCATAGACGTTCGGCTTCGTGAGCTTGAGGTTGGCCAGACTGCCCCGGAAGCTGCTTTGAAGAGAATGTTATTCCGGTGGTGAAAACATTAAACTGTGGACAAAGGAGCATGGGAGACTGAGAGCCGGTGTCCCCAGTGAGGCGCCAACCAGCATGGAGAAATAACAGAGCCAGACCAGGCCAGACTCCTAGGTGCAGCTTCATGTTGTTTCTGGGATAGCTTGCCAAACCGTGTCCCCTCTCCAGTCATCAGCTTTCTTAACGGCAGCATGAGCTCATGCTCAGTCCCCTTAATAAGATTATGGGAAAGAATCGATGAAAGGATTTATGGCACGCTGAAAGTACCTTTCGCTGTAATGGAGAGTAATGGCAGAAGGCATAAATAGACTGTATAAATGAGTCCCAGTCCGGGGCACACATAGGGATCCCCTGGGGAGCCTGCTACAGGTACCCATTCCCTGGGTTAGTGCGCAGTCATCTGTTACTAAAATACTCCCAGGTGATTCTGAGGTACAAAAGATAGAGGGAGAAGGCCTGTAACGCGAGGGTTGGTGGCTCTCTGTGGTAGGTGGGAAAGGAACGAACTGACAAGATAAGGCAACAGAATATGAGGGAGACTAAAACCAAGGTAAATGGTAAACATTTATGAGGGACAGGGAGCGAGTGGGCCAAAGGAAAGAGAATGGAGAGGAAGTTGCTTTAGTTTGCAAGACACTGGTGAAGAATTTGCATGCGCCAGGCAAATTCAGAGTATGCTCTGATTAGTGTTGGAAGGGCCCCTTGAATAGGGATGGGCTGGCTCAGAAAGACCCTGAGCAGGTCCAGGGCCAGCGTTCCCACTGCCTTCATGCTGTTCTTGAACATTCCCCTGTGTCAGTGGTCAGAGAGGAAACAGGCACACTAGGCTGTATTGGGGGGGGGGTGTCACTTCTTTGCAGCCTGTGAATGCCCTGGGAAGAACTTGCCCACCTGAGGAACCTCCTCTCCTGTGGCTGAGCCCAGGCCAAGGGAGATTCGTTCTAAAAGTTCAGTCTGACCTCCTCAGATGAGAACCACAAGCCAGCCATGGTGGAAAAGATTGGTGCTAAGAAAAGAATTACATGACAGCCAATGTGTAGGAATCCGAAGCATGGAGGCTTAGCCTACAGGAGTCATGGAAGCACTCTGTCACAGTGTCACAGGGGAGGTAGTGGGCAACGTCCAAAGTAGAACAGGAAGAGATTAAGGAACTGTAGGAGCATATCACAGATGTGATGGCAGAGTGGCCTACAAGGCCATACCTGGGGACTAAAGCCAGGACAAGGTTCTTTCCCTGACAGAGATGCTATTGGGCGGGACTAAAAGAGATTAGGTGCCAAAACCTAATGAAAGACAAGACTAGCAGAACAGTCTATGGGCCCTATTAGGTTTCTGCTCCTCTGTCCCTGCTGCTACACAAGGTGACAGTTCTTACAGTACTCTGTAGAGAAGGAGGGTAAGAGGTTGCTCCAAAGCAAGTTGGGGTGAGATTGCACATGGGGAGTGGATTTCCTTTCTCAAAGCATGGGTATGGCTGGGCGGAGCCAGAGATCAGGTTCCCAAAACAGAGCTTGAGAAGGGCTGGTGGACCACACAGGACAGGATGTCCGCTTCTCCAGAAACGGTTTATTATTGTTGTTGTTATCATTACTAATTGTGTGTGTGTGTGTGTGTGTGTGTGTGTGTGTGTGTGTGTGTGTGTGTGTGTGTGTGTAGAGCATGCATCAGGAAAAGAAAAGTAATGCCTTTTAGGGGGGAAGATTGGTGAAGGACATTCAATCACCAAGCCACCATCTGTTAAGGGAGGCCACTGTGGGTTGGAGGAGTGGCTGCTTCTATGCTGGGCAGCCTGTTAGGAAGGCCTGTCCCTTCCTCCACTGGCCCTGCCCAACCTTCCTGATGCGTGACCCTTTAATACAGTTCCTCATGCTGTGGTGCCCCCCAACCATAAAATTATTTCCATTGCTGCTTCACAACTGTAATTTTGCTGCTGTTATGAATCATAATGTAAATATCTTTAGAACCTCTGGCCTAGGCACTTCTTCCTGGAGTCCGTTGAATCGTTTCTTGTTAAAGTTGGTTTCTACTCTGTCCATCTGTTCCTATGACACTTCCGATTCCTCTCTAGTGCTCTCTCAAGCCACAGCCTCTCCCTGCCTCGGGCCATCCACTGGGTTTGCCAATGTCACCCCTTCACTCACCTGGAGGACTCCCGTTTGTTGGGACTGGACAGCACATCCTTCAGCACTGGTGACAGTGGACTTCGCCGGCTGCTGCAAGTCAGCATGCCCGTTTCTTTCACGTATTTTTCTCTGAGAAAAAGGGGGTAAGGAAGCAGCAGAGGATAACAGTATACTTGGAAAAGGGGTAAAATCTGATGGAGTCTCCACAGCATCGGGAGCCCTGCCACAACTCAAGGGCCTGCCCCTGCTGCAGGCTTCTTCATTAGGAGGAGCGAAGATGGGGAGGGAGAGAGGACTTTTTTCTCTGAGTCACCTCCTGCCGCTTCCGCCTCCAGGCTCACATTTAAGCCATCATAATGCCAGGCTCTAGTTTACCTGCATGCCTCAAATTACCCTTATTCCACCGGCCTCACACAAAGATGGAAATAGACACTGCCTTGTGTGTCTGTTTAGCTCTCCCTAATAACAGCTAATGTGCAGACGATAATGCGCACTGCAAACATAAAATGTTATGTCAGTGCTAAGTCGTAATAATAATAATCCTGCAAAAATGTAGCATAAGGAATTTCCATGAGCAATTTGAAGACAATTGCTGCTTCATTGGGAATACAGGTGTTATTGAGAAGCAGACCAGTTGTACGCTGCTGCCTCTGTAAGAGGCTCAGTAGCAAAAGACTGGATTTTTGGCAGATGTCCCACTATGTCCCCCGGCTCTGTGTGCAGCCACCAGGAGGCATGGGCAGAGACAGCAGCCCCAGGGCCCAGGCCTTCATTGAGGTTTGCAGTGTTTTTTGTGTGTTTGGTTTGTTGGTTTGTTTCCTTCTGTTCTGGTCCTCATCTGCCACCAGCAGTAGGCCAGGGGGCTTATCCTGCAAGGTCAGGGTCCCTGTCACCTCTTTTATCACTGGAGGCACGGGCAAAGGCAGCAGATGGGTACGTTCCCAGGAATAGTCAATGTTTATCACCCTCGGAGTGCTTGAGGAGCCGGGGTTTAGCATTGGTCTCTGGAGTTGTCACAGTGAAGGAAATCACGTTAACAACGTAGACTCCATGAGCTCAGAGACCAGTGGGCTTCCCTGAGCCCTCCTAGAGGACAGAGGGCATAAAAGGCGTTCCCATGTGGTTCATGTGAGGGCTCTGGATTGCAGAGAATTAATTTCTGCATGGATCAGCCCCAGATTGTTCTTGTGGAAAATATGTGTATTTTAGATTAGGGTCATCTGATGGGAGATGTCATTCAGTAAATATATTTCTCTTATTGGTTAATGAATAAAGCACTGTTGACCAGTAGGAAAGCAAGATAGGCGGGACTAGGACACAAGGAGGAGAGAGGAAGTAGTAAGGAGGAGATTGAAGATGGTGGACTGAGAGAGAAGAACGCCAGGCTCTCTCTCCGGTAAGATGAGACCACCTGGAAATACTTAGATTAATAGAAATGGGTTAATATTTAAGATGGAGCTAGCTAATAAGAAACAAATAACTGCCCTACAGCTTTATATCTAATACAGTGTCTCTGGCGCGGCAGTGGGACCAGACCAGTCAGGGGAAAAGCCTACTCATAACAGTCATCTCTCTGCCTATGCTTCAGAACTTCCCCCAAATAACCAGAATGGACTACCTGACCTCTATTACAAGCAAGCCACTCCATTCGAGCTGCCATCCCCACCTTTCTCAGGCTCTGGAATGTAGCTGGCTCTCGTCTACCGGTTAGGCCACAGTCTGTACCATTAACTAGCTGTGCCACCTCAGGGCCACTGAAATGTGGTCCCGTCATCTATAATATAGAATAATCACATCCGCTGTATGGAGTTCCTGTGAGGGTGGAAGGGGGTGAAGATTGTGCAGATGGTGTGTTCAGCTTTCATGTTTGGGTTTGGGTTTGGATTTTGGTGGGCTTTTTCCTTATGATATTATTGTAGCGATGGTGGCATTGGCAGCAGTGAACGTAAGGCCTCATAAAGAGAAGGCAAGTGATGTACAATCTGCCTACAGCACCAGTCCCAGAAGTCGTGTTTGCCACCCTTACTATGACTGTAGCTACTGCTCTCATTGGGGAAAGTGGGACAGGAAAACAGAATGGTGACTGTAGCTTTTGTCCAAGTCTCCCCAACTGCCCGAGAGGTGCTGAGGGTGTCGGGTAGGGTTGAGCTTTCACAGGTGTGAAAGGGGCAGAGGACATATGGAATCACCCAAGGAAAACAACCGGAATGGCCAGCCAGGCTTGTTTCCTTCAGAAGGAGCTGTCCAAACAGAATAACCCAGGCTAGCTCAGGAAATGGAGTAGAAGGAGCAGGAGCTTCCAGATGTGGTCTCGGCTCCAGGCCATTAGCACCACCTGTCAACCTGCATGTCCATCCTTCAGAGCAGACACGTGCAACTACAAACCTGGCGGAGGGCCCAGAAATAGGTGCTTCAACAGTCTACCAGGAGAGTCTAACGGGACAAATATTTCATAGCATCAGGCTAAGGTGACACTGGAGGTCATATAAAGTCCCAATTCCCATAGCCTAACCAAACAAGTCAGTTGAGTTTTGGTCTCAGTACAGTCTATTCTATGTCCGAGCTGTCTCCGAAGCAAGAAGAGCATCAGGGGCAGACTGTTCAGGAGACGTGGTGGGTCCTGGCTTGCACTGTGCCAGAACCAGTCCAGTGCACCCCCAGTGTGGTTCACCCCTCACCTTGGGGTGCATAGCATGATAGTCTCTGCCATAGACCAGCCAGTGGGGACCTTAGCTACCCCCAAAAGAGAGCAGATAGACCTATGAAAGCCACCGAGTCTTAGCTACAGCCCTTTCTTAAGACATCAGAAGGCTACATTGTGACAGGCGCTGGGATATTGTAGGGTTATATCCTAGGCCTTCAGCCTAGGCAGCCATTCCTGACTCCTTGCGGATAAGGACAGTTGCCTACCTGGACAGCAGCCAGTGAAGGCCATAGGAAAAAACTCTCTTTGTACATGAGATAGAAATACACAATTTAACTACATCCTCCCAGCTTCCCAGGAGTACAACTGGCAAAGTAGAGAGAGACAATGTTAAACACAGCATTCCCCAAAGACACAAAGAGGAACAATTCCAGAGAAATGCAGATATTACTAGCAACAATATGTTAAAATGTTTTTTTATTATTATTATTTTGCTACATCTTGCCTGAGCATGAAAAAGATATTAACACACTGTCAGCTTACTGGGACATAACCCAAAATAACTTACATTTTTCATATATTGCTAATTATTTTTCTGAGGCTGGCTCAGGCTGGTAAGAAAGAGATTTCAAGGCTTTCCACCAGATTATTTACTTAAAGAAGTTAAGCATGCCATCATCTGTTCCCATGGAAACCCAGTAATACAGGCAATGGAGGAGGAGGTCACTTTGACCATAATTAATATAGAAAATAGTGGTTTATATAGAATCTGGTAAAGGATACACTGGGATGCCATGTAATACCTTTAAACCTTTTCGCTCTCTCTCTCTCTCTCTCTCTCTCTCTCTCTCTCTCTCTCTCTCTCTCTCTCTCTCTCTCTCTCGGCAATGCAGTTTAATCGTTGGATCAATTTTTACATACCAGAGTCACTTCAGGAGTCCTACTACTTCAGTGCTAATTTTCCAAATGCAGTACAATTTTGCTTAACAGAATTTGCCCAATGTTTTTAATTGTTCTTTTGCTCCAGACAGCTCCAGTATCTAGACTTTTCTAAAGTTCACAGCAATTAAGAATATGTAAGTGTATCTGTCAGCCCTACCCTTCTTTAATTGCACATAGTATGGCTCCTTGCCCTGACAACTCAATAAATAGTAGGTTTGAGAACTAACTGATAATAATCCAGGTAGCACTAGATAGGGTGGTGGTTTTAAAATTGCCAGCGGTAGGTTTATCTGTCTTCGGTATGGTTTACAAGTAGGGTATTGTATTGGATTCTTTTGAAAACTGAAAGTGTTTGTAGTCTATGTGGATGCTCTTCCTAAATATTTCAGATTCATTGGAACACACCACAGTCTGTGGATGTTTTTATTCATAGGTAGATGGACATTCATTTTAATTCTTAGACTTATTTGAATAGTGGATTTCTTGCCCGGCCTCCTAAGGTAAATTTTACTGTAGAAGCTTGGTGGCACATTTATCAAGACTGTTTAATTTAGTACAGCGTCCCAGAAAAAAAAAAATTAAAGCAGAAAAGAAGAAAAATGAGTTGACCTTTCAAGTTTCTGGGTTTTTAACACACAAAAATTGACGGGCATTATTAGAATTCTGTTCTTTCAGCATCCCGGTCCAAGAAACATAACACAGCCTCTTCCAGGCAACCTTGTCAAAGGGCTACATTTGGGGCCACTGTATGACTCCAAATAACGTTTCAAACAGGAAACAGGTTGCCTAAAGTTAAGTGGAGTCAATGCACAATTTCTCACTGTTTAGAAAATTACTACTTTGCCATCATGACTATGACCAAGTTTGGTTTTTTTTAAATATTAAGCCTGAAATTATTTAATTAGGAACATAGATCAGTTATTTTCCCTAATTAAAAAGATGGTAATAGAATTGGTTATGGTATTGATTTTTTTTGAAGGGTGGGAAAGTCACAGTTCTTTCCTTCCCCCCTTTTATGAACATAATGATCTTGCATTCCTGTTCCAGAAGAGTACCCAGCACCATCGTCTGCTTGCAAGGTACACTGGTCATGGCTTATCCAAGAATAAGGACTCTCAGCTAGACCATTCTATAGGCTTATAAGACAAGTGGTAAAGTAATGGATGGAACTTTTCCTGTATGTATTTATGTTCAGATGATTTATTAAAATAATGCTGCTGGCACATGCTTTATAGCTGCTTGCATTTTGCTACACAGATTCCAAAATATCTTGCAGACTCTGCAGTTCATTTGGAAAATGTAATTTTCATCCCTGCATACTAATCGATTTCCTCACAAACACCTGCTATCAGTTATGATAATAAAAATGCCACCCTGAATTGAAAAGGGGCCAAATAGAGCTTCCTAAGGAAATGACTTAAGTGTCTTTGAATGCCACTAAACGTAGTAATATGCTTGTGTATGCCAACACTTTTTTCATCGTTTCGCATCCTCAGTAATTTTGCCCTGTTAACAGCATCCCTCCGTCAAATGAGGCTTCAGTGCCCTTGCCTTGAGGCGTGGTGAGCTGACTGCTCAGGACATCCTGGTGTCTTGGGGTGTGGGTAGGATTTAAGGTTTGGATGTACAATGTTAGACAGCACCAACCCACACTCCTGGGTAAGCTCTGGGTCATTTCTGATTTTTTTTTTTAGGCCATGGCAAGTTTAAAAGCACCTACTCCTCAGCTTTGCACACCCATAAACTCCTATCAGACTTCCTGTATTCATTCTCTCAAGACTCCAGTCCATTCCACGCACCATTGCCAAACTAACCTTCCCAAATCACCAATTTCCTCACACCCTTCCATTACCCCAAACACCTTCAGCACTTCTCACCCTGTTGGGTCTGGACGCTCCCATCCTCTCCCAGGCTCGAACTCTTGCCCACTGCTTCTCGGCAGACAGTTGCCTTTTTAAGCAAGTGTCTCTCCTCACTGTGCAGTACACCCCCCCCCCCAATTGTCATTCCTGGGTTTTTGCTTATGGTCCTGCTCTTGAGCCATCCTTCCCTACTTTAAAGGTTTTCATCTTCCAAAGCACACATTTATTCTATCAATCTGTAGTCTCCTTTCGTTTTTCAATCCTCCTAAGGATGTATTCCCTTGTCATATACCTTGATACTAAGTTGATTATTTATTCAGCCAACATTTATTTAGTACCTACTTTATGCAAAACATCCGTCTACCCTTTTTGCCTTTTGAATACATTAATTTCCTTTAGGTGTGCCAGTTTTTATTGTATTTTGAAAGATCTTGTGAAAATTGACATATCCTGTGTTCTCCTTTGTGATCTAAGATGCCCAGACAGACTTGGTCATAAGGAAGTATGCAGTAAATGCTTGTTGACTAATTGATCCCTAATGGCTTTTTGCTGGGAGTTTCCTTGTTAATTGCATGTTCTGTTTGATTAGTATTTCAGTGTGAGAACTATACATAGATTATCATTTTTGCAAAGTGGAATACTGTATAAAACCTAGTTGTAAAGCTGTTATTAACATAGTTTGATGTTCACTCTTTGGGGCAAGAATTTCCTGGGGCCTCAGAGTGCCTGACTAAAGCTCTGTGGTTATCAGATGTGCAGTGAAGCCTACAGGTAACTAGATTACCTCGTTCTGGCCCTAGGTCATGCTAAGTGGCAGGTGAGACATAGAAGTGAACACAGGGGGCTCTATATACCTTTGCACACCCAAGTCAAATCCATGGAGACACTTCTAGCAATGAGCCTTGTGAATGCTATTTTACTTTTCCTTTCAATGGAGAGACGACACAGGGGAGCTACCACATGGAGAGTGTGTGGGAGATGCTGTGTTCGAACAGTTGTTAAGAATTGAAGTCACATGAACTGACATAGCAGTGTTGGTTAGAACAGAGTGACTAGAGGCCAGGTTTACAGTCAGTCTCTGTTACTTTGACCAAACAAGTGATGGATTTCTCTGTGTCTTGTTTGGTCATCCCCTGTTGAAATAAGGATCAGTAGACCCACA